>NW_017728906.1:85405101-85409560 GCF_001723895.1 Crocodylus porosus | reverse complement strand
TAGGGAGAAGCTGGGGGAGAGTCTGCGATTTAAGAAAAACTGTGGCAAGGCTGGGCAAGGAGAAAAGTCCTTGGCAGTGTTTCTTTCTTATCAGGCACAAGATGCAAGCTGTGCATTTCTAACAATACTCCATTTCTAACACCAGTGAAATCTTTTGAAGATGCAACATCTTTTGTGCTAACAGAATATGACATGATACTCTTTGTGTATTTTGATCTTTCTGATATATCTTTAAAATGGCTTTTCCTGCTTTTCATAACACATGGTAGAGAAAACCTTTTCTCTTGGTAGTTCCCCATGTGAAAATAGAGGGCTGCCCCTCTCTTCCCATTGACTGAGGTATTTTAAGAGGCTTTCATCATCATTAAACATTTCACCTTTACTTTTTGTGGTATGCTGCACAGAAGTATGTGCTCTTGAATACTTCCTAAAGAATCAATTCTTGAGGATAACATTTTACCACTTTTCTTTCATTTTATCATTGTTTCATGGCAAGAGTTTATTGACTATTAGTAAAAAAAAAAAAAGGTGGAGGAAGGCTTACTTATCTTGTTCTGCTTGCATGCTTCTTAGCATCATGGGAACTCTGCATAAAGATGAAGGAGTTTAGCAAGTCTTTTTCTAAGGAGATGGAAATGCAAAGCCTTAGGCCAGATTCTTCCAGCAGGTATGCCATGCCCATGCAGTACCTCCCTCCCCAACTTTCCCCTAAGTTAATGGAGCCTGTTTAGGTGTAAAATGAAACAGAATTTGATTTTCTGAGTTCACATTGGTGTTGGAAAGAAAGGTGAAATATTTCTGCCCCTGATTATGCTGTATATCAAATTAACTTTGCATGTCTGTTATGCCTTTCAGATTTAGTGTTCTATAAATTATTGCCTTCATGTTTAAACTGTTAAATTCTGATGTATTACTAAGCAGCTATCACCGTAGCTTTGCTTTGCATTAGCAAAAAGAAGGGAAAAAAAGCCCTCTTAACTGAGGACTGTCAGGGATTACTATGTGAATGTTGTGACAAACCAAACAGCCTCCAGGGCGCTTATCTCTGCTGCAGCTCACTTCATGTTTTATCCATGAAATGAATGTGATGAGGGTATTTTTTATTATTTCTTGACATTACTTTTACCATACTGGAACAATTTAACATGAAGTAGTCTTAGCTCCTGTTTTACTGAAGCAGAAATATCACGTAAATTTTCTCTGATGAAATAATTTTCTTTTTAATCGTGGAATTCAATTAAAGATGAACTACCTATGTAACTGTGTGCATTTGGAACACAGGAACCTGGGTTAAGCAGGTTTAAATTCGGCAAGATTAAGACAGATGTGCAGGCTTGTCTATACTGCAGGGCTTTTTGTAGTTGTTGACTCATGAAAAATACACCTTTTTGTTGATGCAATTATGTTAAATAAGCATAGACCAGATAACAGTTAATATAGTGCTAATATGATTCATGAGTCAAAGAGGTCTTTTAAAGAGAGAGAAGTTATTCAAACAAATGGATTCATTATATGTTTATTGACTTCATGCTGAAGAAAGGAAAACAGATGTTCCCCCCACATTCCCTCCAAAAAAATAAGCCCGAACTCTTTTCCTTTATTGTTTCATTCATTCTCTATTTACATTTTTACAACATTCCTCCTAGCTCTCTGAAGTTTCCTTACAGCTTTTTGATGGTTTTACACAGTTGAAAATGAAACTCGTATCACAATTTTTTATGAAAAGCATAACAGCCCTTCCTAAAAAGACAGAAGATTTCTGATGGTTGGATTTTTCCGTAAAGCTAATTACAGAATTGCCTATAGCCAGGCGTGTGAGTCTTTGAGTTGCCTCCTCTGTTTGTTGTGACAGGATGAGAGGGCATACATGCTAGGGCTGCCAGATGGGATTTGTATTAGCAGGAAAATTCTGGTTTTGACAGGGCTATCTTAGTGCCCTGCTGCTTGCCTTTCTCTATACTGTATAAACTGCTCTCTTTTGCAAAAATTGACTCATCTCTTCTACATCTGATGTAGAAAACACATTAGACACAGCAAGAACTTCCCAGATCCTGAGATGGACTTCCCCTGAAAATGATTTAACATGCTGTCTTTATCTTCAATAAATCTTGGCAGCTAGACAGCATTTTCCATTGCTGCTCACATCTTGCATTATATGAAAGTTACTCTTAACCTTACATGACCCATTTGATCCTCCAAACTTCAAACCATCTTTCATAGGGTCCTACTTTTCAGGCATTGCGACTAACAAAAGAATTGTCTTGCTTTCTAAGAAGAATCTTCTTTTTGCTAATCATAATGCGCTGTTTCTTCTAATTCTGCAACATAACAAACTGTTTAATTGTCTATGTTTAAATCTAATTTTACGCATAACTAAAACCAGTGAAATGCTGTCCTTTTAGTTGTTGGTGGCTATATATAATAAAAAGAACAAATTATATAGTAATTAAACATTCAAAAAAGGAAAGAGAACTTTCATAATCTGAGATTCATTCATTGACTTAATGGGGACTGTAATACATTTACTTTCATAATATTATATAACTGAATGCAGGGTTTTGATGACAATATTTTTTTGCTCTAAGGTTTTGGTATGTCCTGGAATGAAAACCATATCAAGCACTATCACTAGTCAAGCTTATCTGACAGTTACATTATAGGACTTTATTTTCAGTTTCTTATAATTGCCAAACTCAGATCAAATGATCTGACATTATCCATTCTGTGTTTCTACTCTAGGCTGACTTTATTTACTTTCCCCACTCACGTAACAGGCAATCTTAATTCAGGCATTCCTATCTTTTAAATGTTAGATTTGTAAACTTCATGCTCTTTTAACCCAGGGTTTTTAATATAATTGATATTAGTAACATTCTGTTTTTATCTTAAAATGTAATTAAGCATTAAAAACCCATAATTTCATTTGAAAAGATGCTATTTTGTACTGAAAAGAAATTGAAGATTATCACCACAGACTGGAATTCTCTACCTAAATACCTTTTATAAATCTAGCTCCATAGGCAATAAAACTAGCTGAAAATTTTCTTTCAGGCTTTTTATTGATGGGAAATTAAGGTTTTGCCAAAAGAACGAACATTGGTGTTTCAGGTTTTTTTCAAAGATTTTTGCTTCTTGCTGGAAAACCAAAAAAAAAATAAATAAAAATGAAAGGTTTTGAAGGTTTTTGACTAAAAGTTATTGGTTTGGGAATTTGACACAACAAATCTAAATTTTCTGCAGAACTCTGCTAATCTATTTTCCAACCAGTTCCAGTTAGCACTACAGGGACAACAGACACATTTCTTGAATTGCTGAATTGCCTTAATATACAGCCTGGAATTTCCCTGACCACTACAGAACATCTTTCCAGGCAAAGGTTGAGGCTTACTGCTGTGTGGAAGCTTACAGTGTTGCAGACCAGCTTGTTCCACTTTTAGGGATGTCAGTCAGAGAGCTTTCATGTGCTGTGAGCCCTCATTCTTTCCAGGTGATCATGGCCCCAATTCAGCAGAACACCAAAACCATATGCTTAATTTTAAGCATAATTTCAAATTCCATTAATTTCAATGTGACTAGTCATATGCTTAAAATAAACCACATGCTTAAGAGCTTTTCTGAATCTGGGCCAAGGTGCTCAGCATCTTCAAGGACTGAGTTCTAAGTTCCCTAAAAAGTAAAGCATAACCGATTGCAGCTGTTTTAATGGTGTAGAGACCTCAAATTGAGCACACTAGATGATATTCACACTAGTGTTAGAAAGTGCATGTTTCCAAAAAGAGATAAGATCTGGAAATATTGTGGCATTTATCTTAACAACACTTCTTTTTGAAGGTGAAAGACCTGAGCAAGTAGACTGTCAATCAACATGCATTGCTACAGAGATCTTGCTTAATGTGTGAGCATCACTGACAGAGCCATAGGCAGACTCTGGGGGGGAGTCTTTCTCCCTTTTTTTTCTTTTTTTACAGTACTAGTGGCAAAATCAACTTCTTTTTAAAATTCTTCTCATTTAAACTTTTCTTAAAAAAGTAAAACTCTAGTAGTATGATTAACAACATATCAAAACTGGTTAACTTTTAATTGCTGTGTAATTAGCTGATTAATTACTTATGTAAGAGAGACATTTAGGCTAGAGACAGATATCACACATAAACTGGTATACGTGATTGGTTCAAATAAGTAACACAACAGAAGTTCAGGGCACATAAACGACTTTCAAAATGACCAAAAACAGTTTAAGATAAACCTGGAAGGCTGTAGTATCAGACTTAACTGGCCAATTGAGCTTCTGTCCTATATCCCCTCCTGATTCAAGTTAACTCACAGTCCCCCCGCATCCCAGGATGTTTTGCACCTCTTCCACAAACTGCCTCTCACAAGGTGGGCAGGGTGGCCTGGGCCCAAGTTGTCAACTTCCGCTGAGCAGGGAAACGTGCTCTACTTCCCATCCCTGCCTTCC
>NW_017728906.1:85376865-85405001 GCF_001723895.1 Crocodylus porosus | reverse complement strand
CCCAGTATGGGCTTTTCTGCCCTGGGCTATTGCAGGCACCTGGCTACATTTTCAGAATCAAAAGTGAATGTCTGTTCACTTGCTTATTGGTTCAATCTACACAGTTTAGACTAACCTGCAAAGATTGAATTGATTCAGCCTCCAGCTTTTAGCCCTCAAGCTCACCTAATAATTCAACCTATTGCTTGACTAGAATGCATAGAATACATCTGAAAAGCTCCTGGCAAACAAACATCTCAAATAAAAAGATGTTCTTTCAACTCGTTATTCTAATGTAAACAGGGTTCCTTTATACTTACCCCTGAGGCCAACAGAGGGGAGGCAAAAACATAACCCTCTTAGCCTCTTCTGCCAGTCACTCTGCTGAAACACTTAAACATTTTTTCTTGAGTCAGTGAATGTTCTAAAAGCAGAGCTGGTTGGTGTATATAGTGCTGGTCAGAAGATACATAGTAAATGGATCCTGAGTCATAATGTTTATATACTTTGATTACAGATGCTGGTGTCATTGCTTCACCATTTCAGCTGACTGTTTCTTGTTACATTTAACAGTTTGTCTTGTAGAACAATCGCAACACATCATGATGTTACATTCCAGTGGTACATCATGCCATAATACAACACTGTCAACTTGCAGTGCACCATCACATCTGCCAAAAATAGTTTTAAGACTGTTCTGCAGACCTGCGATAGTACACAGCACAGATTCCTCAAAGGGGAACATCATCTCAAAATTGTTATCCCATAAAAACAAGGACAGATTTACAACGCTTGCTGTTTTAATTCATGCATGCTATACTCTCCTGGGCATGCATGAATTAAAAACAAATTTATTTAGGTAAAGCTGCTTTTTCTTCTTCTTTGCCTCTTCTTTTGCATATAGTTATTTTATTAATTCCATGTAAGAGCTTGAGTTTTTTCTCAGTTGGGGCCAAGGTACTTCAGGGCTGAACCACCTAGGCAAATGTATGACACATTCAAAAAAAGTATGTGTATATATGCATAGATGTGTGCTTACACATTTTTTACAAGCTTCTTTCCCTTCTTAGGAGCAGAATCAAAAGGTAGAACTTTCTCTGCCATTTGTTTCCATTTTTTTCCAAATGAATTCTATGAGGCCTTAATTTCCTATATACAACAGAATAAAATTCTCAAAGTAAATAGAATATAAGAAGAAAACTAGAATATACAAAGAATGACTGAAGAACAAGCAAGAAGACAAATGGTGTACACAATGCATTTTGTCGATATGTAAAAGAAGCACTCCAGGAACATTTTCTGCAACAATTAGTTGTCACTTGTTGTCACTCTTGTACCACTTATCATTGTCTCTACCTCCCAATTACCTCCTCTTCCTTAGCATTGTCTCTAACATCCTGCTCAGATGTGAATAGAATCTTTGTAGCTACTCAAGGGACAGCTACAAGGGTGAGCAAGGGAAACAAGCTCTTACCAGGCAGAGTGACATATCTGCCCTTTTCTTGGTTTTTAGCTCCCATACCATTTTTGGCTTCAGTTTGCTACTCATGGTTTGTTCCCCAGATTCTTTCCTTTGCACCATGAGGGTCCTATAGCTACACACAAATGTACTATGTATATTTTATCATTTAATTTGACTTAAGATTAAAAATGGGGACAGATACCTCAGCAGTAGAATATCAGAATCAGTCCTGTGAAGCAGTGCTGGGTTACACCAGCTGGAGAGCTGGCTTCTAATTCTTTTATATGCTACCTTATGCACAAAAGGTTCTTGGAAGAAAACCTGCCAGAAAAAAATGACTCATTGTGACATATACAGCAGCATTTACTAATGACAATCCCATCCAGTTTCATTCTAAATGTATGTCAAGCAGCAACACACCTTTGGTTTGATTTTTAAATGGTAATGTTTGCTGCTTATTAATGCTCAGGATTGCTTTGTAGAAGACAATTTTGGACCAAATCTGTCTTGTGCTTGTACTTTTAAATAGTCACAAAAGAATTTTAACAGTTGCCTATAAATTTAATTGCTTTGTAGCAATTATTATGTCTGCATTACAGAACACTATATGTATTTTATTACCCTTTGGTCCCGTTTTAATAGGAGTGCTGTGCTTTGTACAAGTCAATTATTTTTGATAGTTACAGTAATTAATGTTTAATTATATTTTATTAGCCTCATTTTGTTCTATTACCTTGGAGCCAATCCAAGCATTTCTAAATACTGGAGTTGTATATACGCATGTGTGGGAACACATCTGTACCACTTTTGCATGTGTGCATCTGTAATCTACCTCTTAGTATGTGTTTTTTGTATAGAGAGATATATATATCAGACTCTCGTTGGCAGAGTGTATATATGCTTGTACTGTCCTGTTTTCCATGCATATTAGCATGTTGTTCATGAACTTTTCCCAAAAACAGACAAGTCTCTTAAGCTTGCCCTGCACAGCCACTTGCTGAATATCTCCTAATAGATGAGGTCAGATAAATTACATAATGATAGTTTTGGTGGCTTTTCACCTCAGGTTTGCAGTAAAACTATCAACACACACGTGTTTGCCCCTCTTGTTCGTCCTATCTTCTTTGTTGCCTTTTCTGCCCTCCTCATGTCCATTTCACTGCTTGTTTCCTTGTGATTAGTTTTTACTTTTCTTTTCCCTTTCTGTTTCTCTCTTGGTCTGTCCTATTTCCTTCCCTTTTCTTTTCTCTGGGTTTTTTTCTGCCTTTGCAAGGGTCTCTTTCTACCTCTTTCTCTCCCTTTGAAACATTTTTGTCTCTCATATAGTCTCTACCCTTTTCTGTTCAATGTCCTCTCTTATCATCTTGTCTTTCTTCTTTACATATAGTGTTTCCACCTTCTCCTTTTGAGAGTGTATCTTCACCTCAGAAATCTCTCTTTACCTCCACTATCTTCTTTTGTATCTCAGTCAATCTTCTCAGATTCTTCCATGGTCTTTACCTTGGTTTTACCTTCCTTTACCAATCCCTGTAACATACTTAGCCTTTCATGAAATGTACCAGCCTGCTGATTATTAGGTAACGGACTCTTACCTATCTGTTTCTTCCTTCAGTGGGCTATTGAAAGCCAAATCTTTATCTTATATTCCAGACTTTTATGCTATATTGCTATCCTATGCAGTACAAAACACCCAAAAAGTGGATACCATGAGTTTTCTTGGCAAAAGAGAATACTCCAAGTGGCAAAAATCATTGTAGTAAGGCATATGCTACTCCTTCAATGGAACTGCCCCCTCTCTTTCAGGTTGGGGCATGGGAAGCCTGGGCCAGGGTAGACCTAGCACACAATGCTGTACTGCCAACCTTTGCCTGAAGAGCTGTCCCACTAGGATCACTTCAGACATGGTGACTAAAAGCAATGTTAAAGGTGCCCTAAATTATGCCATTTTGGGGGCCATTTTGACACATGGCTGAATAGAGAGAAACTGAAGGTACACAGATTAAACAAAAAGTAAATTCAAGGTAATTTCCTCTCAATTAAAGTGGAGTAAACTGTGTCATCTTTACCATGAGTTAAGCGTGTGCATTTAAGTTCGCACTCTGACTTGTGTTGTGGCAACTTTTTGTGTGCTGATCCCCAACTCTTGGAAAGATTTGAGGAAAATTTCTGGATAGACTTTACATTGAAAGTTTTGGTGACTGTCACAGAGTGCTGCTGCTGTTGCTCTCACTTTCTCCATCTTGGTGCATTTGTCCCTGGAAGTTTCCAAAGGTAAAATATAAGTATAGAAATGATTATTTTATTCATTATTTAAACTTTTTTATTTATTTGTATTCATGTATTTATTTTGATTTAATCTTTGTGCCAGTGGTGTCTGTGTTTGGCACTTTTTGAACTTATAAAGAATGACACAGTCCAGGGCCAGGTACAGATATTACAAACAAACAGGTATAAGTGAATGAAAACCAGTCTACATCTGTAACAGAACAGGCATTTGGGATACATAGACTAGTTTAAATATGGTGGGTCCTGAGCTAAGCTAGACCTGGATCGATAAGGTCTATCATCTCAGATTCTTCTAATTTAATCAGTTTAGGTTAGACCAGTCTATCGAACTTCTCTGCCAGATCCCTTTTTAATTCATGCTAGGTTGCTGTCCCTCAACATCCCAGGTGCCTTTGCAACTTCCTCTCTTCCTCCCCCCATTCTCCCCTCATAGGGAGATGTGCTAGCACTCGCCAGGTACTCAGCTTCTCTGGGCTGCCAACACAGATGCAGGAGGAGGCAGGGGTGGGGAAGGGAGGCTCGTGCTGGGAAGCAGGGACAGGAGCAGTTCGTAGAAGGAAGGATCAGGCCCCCTTGGAGCTCAGCACCAGTAGCAGTCAGCAGGCCATGCCCAGCACAACCTGGTATAGCAGGGCACTAGGGTGCCTGCTACTGGATAATAGTAATGTGGGCTCAGCTGCCACTCACCAGGGCAGCACAGGTGGGGGTTGCCAAGGCAACCAGTCTGGTCAGCTGACCAGAAGGGGCAGGGCCTGGCCTATATAAACAGAGAAGGCTGAGGCCAGAGGTCAGTTCCCCTTCTGGTAGCCAGGGAAGAGGGAGCTCTGTTGGAGCAAGCAGAGCAGAACATAGCCGAGAGGCCTGATGGCTGGAGAGTGTCTGCTTGACAATACTGGGTGGAGGAAACCCTGAGAAGGATACGTGAGGGATAGCCAGGTTGGCTTGAAGTTTAGGTTGTAACCCAGGAGTGGGAGTTTTCTGTTTTGGTTTGTGATATTACACTGGAGGACCGGGTGAGGCTGTAGGGGTGGAGAAGGCCTCAGGGGAGCTCCCCAGTAGCGTGGGGGGTTCCTGGCACCAGACAGGGTGCCGTGTTTTGGGGTGTCCCGACCCTGGCCCCAGTGTGGGTGAGTATTGGGAGAAGCCCAGAGTGGGCGCAGGCGAAAGGCCCAGTGGGGTGCAAGACCTGCAGAAGGGGGTCTGGGGCCAGGTACGGCTGCAGCCACCTGATCCCCAATTGGGAGAAGCCCCAGGGGGGGTGTAAGACCCAGGAAAGGGGTCTGGGGGCCAGGTGAGGCTGAGGCCGCCTGAGCCCTGATTCTGGGAAGCCCAAGTCGGGCGTAGGATCCGAAAAGGGATCCGGGGGCCAGGCACGGCTATGGCCACCTGAGCCCTGACTGCGGGAATCACGCGGAGACAGGCCCCAGTGGGGCACAGTCTGTGCGGGAGAAGCCCCAGGAGAGGGCGGGCAAGTGCGTTGAGAGGCCCCAGGAGAGGGCGAGCATATTGAGCAGTCCCCAGTGCGGGCGACACGAGTGCAGGCGACGGTAGGATTTACGGGTAGCCCCTAAGGCTAGAGTGCACCGGGGCAACTGGACAGCTAAGTTACATCAAGGCACTGTGTCAAAGCAGATAGAAAAGGCAGCCTCCCCTAAACATTTAAAACATCAAAGACGTGGCGGGCGAGATCGGTGAGGGTGCATTGACACCAGCTAGACAGAGTAGCCAGGGGGTGCTAGGGGAGTTCACGGCACCCCTAGGTCGTGTCCTGCCACACCTGGGAAGCTTGCACCAAGCAGCAGGGACAGGGATGCTCTGTAGAAAGAAGGACAGGGCCCTTTGGCTGCTACTGGTGTCAAGCTCTGAGCAGTCCAATCCTTCCTTGTATGGAGAATTTTAGCCACTTTGATTGGCTGCTAGGCAGACCCCCCCCAACCCACTGCTGTCACCATGGTCCTCCCCCACACCCAGCACTAGGCTTCCAGGAGAGCCCCAGAGTGGGTCACCATGGCATGCCTGGCAGCCTGGCCAGTGGCAGCAGGGAGTGGGGGGGAGAGGCATGCCATGCTGACCCACTCTGTGGCTCTTCTGGAAGCCTAGGGCTGGGTGCAAGGAAGAGTCCATGGTAATGGCAGAGGGTTGGGGGCACATGCCTTGCAGCCAAGCAGCAATGCCCCCCACTTGGTTGCACTTGGCTCCCCTGGACAGTCTTTGGCATTCTGGGAGGCATGCAGGAGCATCCCCAAGATTCTGGCCACAGCCAGTGCAGGCAGCCTTTGTGGCCCCTCAGCCCCCCATGAAATGGCAGAATTGTGTTCTGTTTACTCCTAAACTAACCATGTCCACTTAGAGTATCCCACATAAGTTAGTTTGAATCTGCCTTGGGCTTCTTAAATATCTGTACCTAGCCCTGAGGAATTCATAGCAGAATTTTAGCATATTCACTTCCTGAATTTTCTTCCTTTTTCTTAACAAATTGAAAAATTGCAGTCTTCCATATTGTAATTGAATATTGTTTCCTGCCAAACTCTGAACTAATGACACCAGTCCCTGAATGTTCCAGAATGACCTAAACAGTCATAGAAAATCACTGCAGTGCACTCCCATCTTCTTTTGTCTCAGTTTCTCAGCAGTTGCAACAGTAGCAGTAGCAGCAGTAGCTGTGAATGTTGTTAGTGCTAAACTTTTATATAAACATTTATATTATGGTCATATCAAAAGGTCTCATTTAAGCTTGTGGCCCCAAGGCAGTGAATGTTACACAGTGCAGATAAGAGACCCAGCCTAGATCAGAAGGCTTACTGTATGTAAGTAACCATAGTACAAATTTTATTCTGTTTCTCATTAAGATCTAATATTTCAAATACATGAGTCTACAGTGTAAAAACTATTATTGCATGCAACTTTCTGGACAAACAATTTTAATTTCTTGTAATTTCCATTTTCAACTAGTAGTGATTCATTGCAAATAAAAAAGTCCACCTAAAGGCAACAGCAGAATCACCCAGATGCACCAGACCGGTAAGGGTGTAAATGAGACTTAATCATCTAGTTCCCATTTTAAGTATGTGTGTGTACCAGTGCTAGCACATAAAGCTTTTGCAATTGATATTTTGGTTTCCTTCCTTCTTGCCTGAATAATAAGCTTCTGTGCTGGGCACCAGTGCGCAACTCACGCCAATCTCTTATTCCAGCAATCTATGATCCATTGCCATTTAAATGTTCACAAGTAAATGGCATGGGTTTGTATAACCAAAGTCTTTATTTGGTAAACTGGTGCATCTGGCTGAATCAGTTGGGAAGCACTGGTTTGGCTGAAGTATGCAATTACATTTTCAATATAATTAATCATCTGTTTATTGAACATGATGAAAATATAAGTTGTAGTAATAATAAACATGTTAAACATTCTTCACATATTAAGGAACATTTCAGAACTACCTAAATAAAAGCTGCTCTGCATATTGTCCTGGATGGAGCTGCTGAAACTTTAAAAACAATCTCTGTATTGGAAAATTTTAAAATGTAAATACAAAATAACTATTGATGGGTTACAAATGTTGCTAAACTGCCACAGAAAATCATAGTTCTAAGAAAAGAGTATGATGAAACAGGGTTAAAAGGATGGATTCCCAAAGGGGGCAAAAGTGGAAATCCAAGGGTGCATCTACACGTGCATATTAATGCCCAGCAATAAACTCCAGGACATATCAAACCGGAGTTGATTGCTCCCAGGCACAGCATTTACATATGGGCCTGGGACGGCAACACGTTAAGCTGAGTTGGAGCAGCCCTGGTTGGCAGGTGACTGCTCTGACCCTGCTCAACAAGCTACAGAGGGGTTAGCTGGAGCACAAGGGTACTCCGGTGTGGGGTTAGCTGGTAGGCAGCCCCTGTAATGAAGCCCTCATGACCCAGCCAGCCAGGTCAGTGTCTACATGTGTGCTGCTGTGCACAAAAATATTCCACAGTAGGAGAGAACTTGTATTTACTTGCTGCAGAGTTTATTAGTTTCCTGTGGCCTAATTGGGCTGCACATATAGGCACTGCGACATTTCCTGTGGAGCTGATTAGACAAATCCACAGTAAATGTCTCATATAGATGCATCCAAAGAGAATATATTCATAATACACACTAAAAACTGAAGGTATAGACACACAAACAGGGGTCAGTCTGGAAGGGGGGAGTCCCATGGTGCAGTTGTACCTCCCTTTAATTTCTGCTCTACTCAAATTTTAAAATCAACTGCCTAGAAGAGGCAGTTGCATTTCTTTTCAGGAAGTGCTGAGAGAGTCAGTTGATGTCATGGCTCATCATCACATCCCCATTCCTTACTAATTTCTTTCCACTCCATGTGTTAAGGACCCTCTATCCTTTTTAATGGTCTTGATGTTCCCCATTTTTAAACCATCCTTTTTTCTGGAATTTTGCTCTGTTAGCCATTCCTGGTTCTCTGTCTCTCTACTATTTCACAGCTCTGCAGACTGTTTTTCACTTTAGCTAAAAAAACTTTACTGAGGTGTTGTAAAATTAACTCAAATGTAGAAATGACTGACAGTGAAGTATTAAAGGCATTTTCAAGATACTCATGAAAACTAGATTTTGTTTTATGAATCTGAATTAGTACAGAGCTAATGATTTAATATCTTTTGAATATTTTGCTTATTTTTCCTTGATTTGTTGTTTTTTTAACTTTATATATGATCTAGGAGATTAGTATATATTCCAATAGTTAATTTTGTTTTTGTGTTGATCTTAAACTGAATAATATAGTGCTAGCCCCCTGACATACTAGTAAAGCATCTAGGTTGCTTACAGATATGAAAAAAAATAAAAATTGGCAGTTTAAACTTAGTTGACCCATGCTCCGAGCACAGTGCATGCCCAGAAGAGGCATGTTGGTTGGACCCTGTTTGCCCACTGTCTGTATAGATCTGTTGCTTTAGTGGGGCTTTTTTTGGTGCTTTTATCTAATCGGTTATTAGATAAGTCTCAAAAAGCCCTGCTGAAGTGCCTGATCTATATTTTTTGAAAATCCTAGATCTGCCTATGCTCATGAACAAATTACTGGAATAAACTAGGTTATAATTATGCAGTGCCTTTATTATTTCATGGTTAACTGTATATGTGCATACTCTTACCTGATAGTGAATGTAAGGCACCTTACCCTTCAATTAAACTGGGATAAGCTGCCTGGCCTGTACCACAAGCATGCATTCAGGCAGTTAACGCAGAGTTGCTATCCTGGATGGAAAGTGATTTTTCTAGTCCCACAAATGTTTTCAAGATTTGAAAAATCTTCCTGTTCTGCACTAGAATGAACTTTGTGGCCCTGTGTTTAAATAAATAAAGAGGGACATGACTCACATATCTCCCTACAATATCCAAGTGGAAAGGGTACTAGGGATGAAGAATTGTGTTCGAAGCTATAGTCCAAGTCAAGTAGAGATATTAATTTGGGTCTCCTACTTCCCAGGTGGGTGCCATAACTAATGGGCCAATGGAACTTCCGGGGGGAAAGTGTTACTCGGTCAATAGAAATGCTGGCAAACTTCACAGAATTATGGCAAAGGTGTAAGAATTACAGAAGAAGAAGGAATTATGGGTCCCATTTAACAGAAGACGACTTGCTTATGGGAGCTCTATACATATTGCATGGTATGGAGCATGCAGTTCATTGGGGGTATTTTATTCTTGATACTAGAATCAGAAAGTTATTTTAAGCATTTCATAATACCAGGTCAGAGGTTAGTTACTGACTCCCTTGTCTTGTCAGTCATGGGAATTACATTAAAGTAGCATAGTTGTATGTATTTAAATAGTAGTGTGTGCCTCAGTGTCTTAACACAGAGCTGGTTAACTGATATTAACTGAAATTGTCAACAACAGAATAAAGAGGTTACAGGACCTGACATCTCCCTGGCTGATATCAACAAGTCAAGGAATGGTATAAATGATGCAACAAACAAGGAAATACATAGACCATTCAAAAGATCTTATTCCAAGTAATAGATAGAAAATGGTCTGATCCTTTGAGGGAAATATAGTGTCTCATTTGAAGAAATCTGTATCTCTTTCAAAAGAGAAATTACAAACTAAGACCCAGATGTGCCTATATGCGACCCTGTTGATTTCAGTGGGGCCCATCCATGAGCATGAGTTTGCAAATTTTGTGGCCTAAGAACATGATTTACAGATAGTGTATGTAAAAACATCAAAAACCTAAATAAAAATTAGCAGAAGTTTTGTAACAGATGATTTTCAGCAGAATTATGAAAAGATTATGGAAATATGTGTTTCCAATATGTTAGGCACTCATTTAAGAAAGCAATGGCAAATTTAAGGAAAGTAGCAATTATAATAGTACTTAAAATTGTGGAAATACCAACAACTGTACAAAGTATTTTCCACTCTCACTTATAAATGTAGACTGTAAAATGTTAAGAAAGATAATGACTAACAGATTAAAATTTATTATGCTGGGCTTGATTCGCTATAACCAAGAGGGATTCATTAGAAATAGATTACAATGTACAGTAATAATAATAGACAATTATTGAACATAATAAATCTGTGTAAAGAGAAGGAAGAGCCAGTGTCTGTCTTTTCCACTGGAGACAGAAAAACTCATTTGATTTTTGTAAACTCAGTTTATTCATTTTTATTCTCTTCAGGTTTTACAATCAGATCAAATTGAACTATATCATAGTAGTGGTGCCTCCATAACTACAAATAGACTCATCTCAAATAGTCTCAAATGGGATGTGAACTAAGTGTGCCCCTCTCTCCTTTATTTTTTTTCATATGGTTGCTGAATGTCTTGTGTTACTAATATGACAAATGAATAGATTGTAATTGGGAGGAAGGTTAATACTTCTGCCTGAACCAGCAATTAGCATACTTCACTTGATTTAATATTTGGGTTGCTTTTCCCATTAATTTGAAGCTGATGGCAGGAAGTTCTTCATACTTGATCATAATTAGCTCATGGAACTCATTGCCACAAAATATCACTGACTCCGTGGTTTCAGTGAAAGTTAGGATAGGTCATTTAGAGAATAACTGTACAAATAAGGTACCATAAGGAAACTAGAATGTGAATTTATCATACATCAGCTATTCCACAATGACTACCATGTGCACACTCTTACCCCATAGCATGTACAAGGTAGCTCATGCCACTTTCTCTGAAAAGCAAGCCACCTTAGACTTTTAACAAGGTCAGTGTGTACAGTGGGTAGATGCCACAAACTAGTTAACTCAGTAGAAGTTATCTAACATACCTTGCTAGTAACTTGCTCTTGTAGCTGTACTATACATGAATTATGAGAATATCCACAATTGTATTATCTTGTATTGCAAGATATAAGCCATCTACTTACTGACACGATTGGGGAAAACTTCCCCTATGGCATGTTAATTCATAATTATCTGAGTTATTTCTACTGTATTCAGTTCTACTGACCATGCAGTACATCTCCCACCTCTCTAGCTTCTGAAAACCTGAGTTCATTGCACATCATCACCACCAACCATCTTGTTCTTGTCATGTCCTGGGACAAAATGTTGAACTAGCTACTAGCTGGATCCAGTAAAGCAATTCCTGTGCACCTAGAAAATAGTGAGGAAAAAAAATCAGATCTTTATCAAAATGATTGTTGGTTTTAAAATTCCTTTGATAAATGGAAATTTAAACAGGCTGTCCTTTCATAGTGCCCTTTTATGCCAGGAATACTTGCTCCAGTCACATGTGCCAAGCTCTTTCTGTCTGCACCTCCAGGAAATAATAAACCTGTGAAGTATTCAAATTCTGAAGCCACAGCCAACTCCTTTTCAGGCCTTGCTTTGTTTATCTTGTTTTCCTCCTTAACTTTAGAATTATTTAATACAGGGAACTTGCCACTTGAGTTGAATAAAGTACCACTTTATGCCAACCTATCAAAGCCCTATTCAAGCCCCCCCTTCTGGCCACTCACCAGGCTGCTGTGCTTTGGACTCAACTTCTGATTGAGTCACCTTGGGGAGTCTGTCATCATCCTGTCAGCCTTCTCTGCAGTCCAGCTGCTTAGACCCTGAGACCAGTGCTGGCTCTCCTACACGTCTTAGTAGCTTAAATTCTTCCTTTCCCATGTATTCAGTGACTTTGGGGATCTCTAGTTACAGTTTGTATATTCAGAGAGACTTATTTGAACCCAGCAGATATGGGCTTTGCAAAATTTTCTAACACAATTCTCTTTACTTTAGATAGCACAGCACGTGTAGAGGGTTTGATAAACCCACAGAAATGTGCCTGTACCACATTCTCAGTTGCCTCATACACTTTTGAATGCATTTTAGGAATTGGTTAGTGCCGCTTTTCACATATTCAGGATCCTTCCTTTCTTGCACATGCAATCTCCATTTTTTAGTTATCAACCCATGTGGCCAGACTCATTCTTCTGAGTGATAATCAGCTTGTTGTCCAGGGTTCCTTCCTTTTGAACAGAGAAACACCAGGTCATTTTGCTGGGAATTTTAATCCAAGAGGAAAGTAGAAAGACAGCTAAGATAACACAAAGCAGACTTGAAATCAAAATGAATTTTGAAATCTTTTATAAGTATATACAGAGCATTGATCATGTCAAGCTGAATTTTTAGGTTGTACTAAACTGATTGCACAAGCCATTGTTTGGTCTCCTATATTTTTATCATTATGTTCTTCTTCATCATCAACAACAACTGCATGTATTGCTAAATTTAGAATATTTAAGTCAAATTAATAATAATGGAACTGGATCAATGAAATCTTAATCTGCTGAGAAAAAGTTTGAATTGTTTTGCAGCACTGAACCTGGTCTAGTATAGCAGGGTTTAAAAATCAGAGAGGGTAAAAAAAGTCCTTGTTTTTCATTTAAAATACCCTCCGAGTCACTTGGACTATCCTAATGATCAGTCATCACTTCTGCTTCTCATGCTCAACGTTGTTTATTTTATTGTAATGTGATCCTTCCAGTCTACTCCTCACCTTGTCTGCCTGCTTTTTCTACTGGTTGTATGACCATCTGACATGTGGCTTGCAGACTCTGTAGTCCAAGGACTATCATGTTTGTTAGTTGCCTATAGAATGCCTATGGCCTATAGAACACCTACAGTTGCCTATGGAACACCTAGAGCAGGCATAGTAAACTCACTCTGTGCCCCAGGTTGGATTGCAACAGCAGGATTCCTTGTCACCCAGATCTGGCACTGAGCACAGGATGGTTGTGGCAGTAGCAGCATATTTGGCAGCAGCTCTGGTGGGGCTGGTGGTAGGACCAGACAGGTCAACAGCAGCAGCGATTGTGGTGTGGCAGATCTGGTAGTTGCAGCCTGGAGAAATCCCAGCTCTTGGCTATGTGGGGAAGTGCTGTGGGGAGCCAGAAGCTTAGCAGTGCTGAGACGGGGGCAAGGAGAGCTACCCCATCTCGGTGCTACTTGACTCCCAGATTCTGGGGGAAGCCAGAAGCTGAGCAGCACCAGGATCTAGGGAGTTCTGTATCTCCTGTGGCCCGCTAGTGTTGGGGCTGACTGTGAGAGCAAATTTGCTCCCAGTCAGCATCTACCCATGCACTACTGCACAGTTAGACACCGATGCTTTAGTCTAGATTAGTCTACTGTGCAGTAAAGTATCTCATGTAGACACACCCAGAATTCATTTAAACAAGTTTCTTACCCACCATTCTTCAGGTTTAAACTCTTCCAAAAATATAATCTGGCTCCACATATAAAATTGTTTTCATATTTAGGAGGTACAATATTTTTATTTCAGTAAAACAGCTTAGGGGAGACAGAGGCATACTCAGCAGTCCTTAGAATAACTAACGTGATGGAGACTATAGAACAGAATAGCTGATTTTAAAGTTTAGGATTTAAAAAAAAGCTGTGAATGCTATTCTTTGAATTCTAAATCTAACTCTAAATTTCTGGTATCTGTAGCCAAATGAAAATAAAAGCAGAGGAACACTTCTAAATCATTCTCTGATCTGCACTGGGCTCAGTTAGAAATAGAAACTTTTTTTAATGTATATCTCTTGGCTCTCATTAAAGCCTCATAGAAATGATACACTGTATTAGAAAACCATAGATTAGAAAATAAATACATTTGAGCCTGTGTTTTTGGGCTTGTGCCCTGGCTCCCAGTGGTAAGCTTAGCCTATTAATGGCTAATGCTTTAAGAAACACAAAAGCCCTTAGGCTAGTTTTGT
Organism: Crocodylus porosus; assembly: GCF_001723895.1. NCBI lineage: Eukaryota > Metazoa > Chordata > Crocodylia > Crocodylidae > Crocodylus > Crocodylus porosus. The sequence goes on along the minus strand of NW_017728906.1, from coordinate 85,391,050 downwards.
ATTGCAATATATCTGCATAGCAGCTACAAGTATAAATCAAAGCTTTTCAACTTTTAATGTTGCAGATTGTTCTTGATCATCTGTAAATGAGTTTAGGTCAACCTTTTTGTACTTTGTTATGGCTTGGAAAACCAGTCCTGCCTAATGACACTTGGGTATCTCTTCTAAATTTTTTTACACATTTTATATGCTCTGCCATAGTGCAATTAGGAATAGAATTGTGACCAGCATGTCGTATGCAGTAGTTTCAGGGAAGATATTTATGACTGTTCATGCAAAGATTTATGCATGTGTTTAGCTTTATATCCTGTAATTAGTTCCAACAGGATTATTCACAGTGTACAGTCTTGTGAACGTCAGTGGATTACATGTCACTTGCCATGGGGTTGCATTTCCTTTTGCAGGTGTCTCATGAGATCAGAAACATCTCAGAACTGGGAATCACCTCCATTTTTGAGAACAAGGAAGTGAGGTACCCTTGCTGCATTAGGGTCAAAGGAAGATATATCTAGTTGCTGTGGAATGAAACCATCTTCCTCTTCCTTTTCCCAACCCTGAAATGAAGGGAGGAATGATCTACTAGATGTGTTTGTTATATGCTAATTGGAACAAGGCCTGTGGTGGAAATAAAGGAAGGCTTCTCCCTCTCTCACCATTGAACCCAAGGGAAGTGAGAGAGAAGGGGAGCCTCTCTGTCCTGCCCTAGAGAGATATGGCAGTGCCTGTTGTGAAAGAATGAGCTCACTGTGCCAATAGAGTGTGTATTTCCTGTTGGCTGACTGAACAGCAGTGGGAACTCCTGTCAATTTTCCTGACTCATAACTTGGATAAATATCTTACTATGCCAGATATCAGATGGAAATATATGTCAGTTTTCAGTCCCTGAATTAGCCAATTTTCCTCTGGTTTGGTTAAATGGCAGACCTATATCCAGATTCTGTAAGCTGTCTGTGTCATAAATCCAGAACTAGAAGGGCAGTGTTTATGGTTTAGGCACACTTTTCTCTCATTTTCAAACATCCTTTGAGGGAATTATGGGTGCTGCTGTGTATGTTACAGGGACTTTCAGGATTCTTGGATCAGTTCCATATTAAAATCTCAGCAACAGGGAGGACCTGAGTTATATTTATGTAAAATTTACTACTCTATTGTAGTAAATTGAATCACATAAGGGTGAGTGGGGGCTGATTTAAGGCGATACTGCTGAGGAAGGTGGTTATTCACATACTTACTTTCACTCTGCTCTTTATAAAAAGGTATGGGGTTTTTTTTATTTACCTTTCAAAATTCATGAAGGATGTAAAATCAACCTTTAAGTCCCTTGCTTCAGAAAGGGCAAAGGAGGTGGTCAAAAGGTTGCTTTTATATCCTGATGGGGTTGTGCAAGCAAGTAAAATATGCTTTTTATGAAACCCAAAGCCTGAAGACAGTTATTTGAGTTCCGAGAATGTAGGCTTTCTCTTTTCCTTCCATTGTTCAGTTTAGGATTTTTTTTTAAATAGCTGTTTTAATTTATGTCAGGTTTATGGGACTAATTGTGTAGTGTTGCCCTACACATTCAAACCGGTGAAGTGTATTTCTTTGTATCTTTGTTACTGCCTTCTTTCAGCTGTGTGCAGACATTTCTTTCACGATTTACAAATCTGCAATGTAATTTGTTCTCAGCTAAGGTTGCACTTGCTGAATGTGAGAGCTAAAGAACAGCAAAGGATGCAGTTTACTATAAGAAGGCACAGCACAGTATTTTGAAAGCTTTTGTACAGGATTGCTTTATTTTCTAGTAAATAATGTAAGCTTCAGTGTTATAATAGATAATGATCAGAAAGGAGAGGAAATATATGACAGAATGTGGTGAAAATTAAATTTGAAGTGATTTCTTTTTAGCACTTAATGAGGGGCAGGGTAATATCCTTTCATCACCTTGTTGCCAGGTTCTCTTTCAAGGTTTAATTGATTCGAGTATGTCGCTTTAATTAGGTGTGTGCTGCTTTCTATGCACCAGTGTGTTGACATGCCTCATGCCTATGACCTCTGATGTCTAAAAATAAATACAATAAAAACTCCACAATTTTAGATTTTCTCAAATCTGCTATTTTATAAAAAAGGTAGCAAAAACTAAATAATAATAATGATAATGTTTTTTAAAAATCATAACAAGTATGAAAAAATAAATAAACATTTCCAAAGGACTCTATCCATATCCTGAATGAGTGGTGGGTAAATTTTAATTTCTTTGGAAGAAAAAAAGGGAAGTTATAAGTCATGAGCGGCGTATGAGGTTGTAAGAAATGGAAGGAGAATTAAATTGATTTCTATAAGAGTATTTTTCTGTTCTTTACCAAGTTTTCTTGAAGTTATTATGCAGTAGGATAAAGCCAGTCATTTAGAAGTCTCTGTAAAGTGAACGTAAACAGATGGTTTTATGGAATTGCAAGATTAAATATGACCAGTTCTTTTCACATGTCCCATTTCAGAACTATGATTGGGCCTGAAAAAAACACAGTGTTAAGCTTTAATACAATTACTATGGGATAAACTATCTCTTTCCTTAAGTGGAGATATCCTCAGCTGATTTAAATGAACATATAGTTGTTTTATTCACTGAAACATGAGATTTTAGATCTCTCATTAAGAAAATTATATCCTAAAGAATATGTGTGTATGTTCATATTATCCATATAAAAGTCTATCCTTTCCTTAGTTGTATTTGGCTTTTGGCCTCAATTACTAACTTCTGTCTGTAAAGGCACAGCCAAATCTCATTTGCAGCAACACCTGATAAGAACAACAATTGTCTCACTATAATATTTCTCCTGGGAGTGTTTCAGATGCCACTCCCAGCAACAGTAATTTAGGACACTGCAGTAGGGCACTGTCATGTCGCTAGTAACGGGCATCTACTGTATTTCCTTTCCTCAGCTTTAAATTGGTTGCCTTTCAACTGTTCCTTTGTTCTTGTACTTTGGGCTTGCAAGGAAGGTGCTCCTATTTCCCTTCTCTCAATATCATTCTTTAATATGTCTTTTCTAAACTAAGCCATCTCTGTCTTTTCAATCTTTCTCCATCTAGAAATCTATCCCTGCCTCTTGTCATTTTAGAAATCATTTATCTCTGAACCCCTTCTATTATTACTGTATTTTTGTGGGGGTGTAAAGTGACCAGAACTGATCAGAGCAGTCCTGTAAGGTATATTGTTTATTTACAGCACTGGTGTTCAGATGGCAGGTACCAGGGCACATACGGTTTCCTGGGTGATAGTGAGTTATGAACTAGCTAAAGCCCTTAATTATGCATTTCTAGACACACTTACATTTGGGCCTTTAAAAAAAGTCTAAAATTTTAATAAAAAAGCAATTTTTTTTGTGTAGTGGTAATAGCTAGTCTCCAAGGAAACACACCTCCAGTCTTAACCAAATATTTTAATGTTTTTGTTTATTTTTATATATAAACCTGTGTTGCAACCACTCTGTCCATCAGCAAAATGCAGGCTTGTCAGCATTTAAAGAGTGGAAAGTGGCTGATGTTTAATAACTTACAAGTACTGTATATAAAAAACAAACAAACAAACAAAAAAAACTGGGGGACTGTGGTGTCGACACCCACACAGTCAAATGGGCCGCCAACCGGCTGGAGGGCCGCACCCAAAGAGTGGTAGTGGACGGGTCATTTTCGACCTGGAGGGGTGTGGGCAGCGGGGTTCCGCAGGGCTCGGTCCTCGGGCCCACACTGTTCAACATCTTCATCAGTAACTTGGACGAGGGGGTAAAAAGCACCCTGTTCAAATTTGCTGATGACACTAAGATGTCGGGGGATGTGGGCACACTAGAAGGAAGGAATAGGCTACAATCAGACCTAGACAGGTTACAGGGGTGGGCGGACAAGAATAGGATGGGATTCAACACAAACAAGTGCAAGGTGATGCACCTGGGGAGGAAGAACCAGCAGCATACCTACAGGCTGGGGAACTCCCTTCTCATCAGTGCAGAGGCAGAAAAGGATCTTGGAGTCATCATTGATGCCAAGATGAATATGGGATGCAGTCAGGAAGGCCAACTGTACCCTGTCATGCAGCCACAGATGCATCTCAGACAGATCCAAGGAGGTGATACTCCCCTTCTATGCGGCACTGGTCAGGCCACAGCTGGAGTACTGTCCAGTTCTGGGCGCTGCACTTCAAGAGGGATGTGGACAACATGGAGAGGGTCCAGAGGAGCGCTACTCACATGATCAGGGGGTAGCAGGGCAGGGCCTACAAGGAAAGATTACAGGACCTGAACTTGTTCAGCCTCCAGAAGAGAAGGCTGAGGGGGGATCTAGTGGCTTGTTACAAACTAGTCAGAGGGGACCAACAGGCATTGGGGGAGTCACTGTTTCCCCCGAGCACTACCACGAGTGACTAGAAATAATGATCACAAGCTGGCAGAGAGTAAATTCAGATTAGACATCAGGAGGCGCTACTTCACGGTCAGGGCGGCTATGATCTGGAACCAACTTCCAAGAGAAGTGGTGCTGGCTCCTACCCTGGGGGTCCTTAAGACAAGGCTTGACAATCACCTTGCCAGGGTCGTTTGACCCCAGTACTCTTTCCTGCCATGGCAGGGAGTCAGACTTGATGATCTGCTCAGGTCCCTTCCGACCCTACTAACTATGAAACTATATAATTTAAGACTATTATAAGGGAAGTTACTATCATGAATTATAGCTGACAAGAAAAATTAAGCAAGCTGCATGGCTCATCTCCACTCCTTGGTTAAATGGGAGCACCTGTGGTTTGGTTTAGGCAGCAGAATTATCCCCATTTAATTCCATTGTTAGTATGGGATAATAATATTAGTGCTTTGGATAAATGCTTGCCCCAGTTGAAGTCAGTGGGAGTTTTGTCATAAACTTCAGTGGAGTCAGGATTTTACCTGATTTTTCACAAAAGTAAAGATAGCCTCCTATATGACCACAGACTTCTGGTTTCATTGCTCATTTGGAAGAAGACATTTCCCATGCCAAAAAGTTCCAACCCTGACATTGAGCTGTCACCATGGGATGTTCTGACTCAGGAGGAAGAAGCACTTGTTTGAAGCCCTGGTCTGATTTGCTGTTGCATTTGGGTTTCCCTGGAAATCGTGGTGTTAACCTGGCCCAATCCCATTTACAAATTGCAGTCAAAGGTTGTGAATTATTCTGTGAAAGCAAGATGTAAGTGTGACTCATGCAATGTTGTTTCTGAGTATAAGTTCTTGTGTCTAGAGCATGTATAAATTGTCTCAGAATGTCAGCAAGAAAAGCTGAATATCAGTAGCAATGATTGTTGCATGATGGTAATATATGTATTTCTGCTTTTACTTATACTTTTAGTTTTGTGGTTTAGATATGGTTGCAGGTTATAAGTGCTCCATATTGAAAAGTCCTCCACTTGCAGTAATTTCTATGCATAACTTCAGAGTTTGTTTTCATTAAGTCACACGTTTGTCCTACTTTCCATTAAAATGTTTGTCACTTACCTTGCTAGGTTTTTTTTGTCACTTACCTTGTGGCAAGATATAAACCTATCTCAGTGCAGTTTCCATGATTTTATAATAATAGTCAATTATAACAGTTCTCCATTTTTTTATGTATTCTGAATGCACATTCCAAGGTTGAATATTTTAAGATATTATATCAGATATTGAATCTTAATCAAAATGTACATAATGGCGTACATTGCTAAGTTACATTATGATAGCAGAACTGAAAACAGAAAATGTGGTTTCATAATCTAAGTTTATTCAAGTGTTCAATTTAGTTTTACAGTGTTTGGATTTATTGTTCAGAAGTTTCACCAAACTGAGGTTTGGCAGACCAGGGAGCACTATTATTTTTGTTCCAAATGAGACTATCATGGCACTAAATAACAATGAACCTGATTCTTAGTTACTCTATTTCTATGCAAGGAAGAAGGGAAGAAAGACAATGCTTTCTGAGCATATCTACATATGCGTTTACACTGGTTTAAATTTACTGTGCAGTAAATTACTGCGTAGTAAGCGGGAATAGGCCGGTGTCTACACGTGCAGGCATTAAAGTGCATTAACGCTGTGTGTGGACTGACTTAGGAGTAAAGTTAGTCCCAAGTCAGTCCATACACACAGTGTTATTGCTCAATGAGACAACTACACATGCGTTACTGCGCAGTAACTAATCGGGCATAAATTTGATACCTGAATGATGCAGGTATTAAATTTATGCTCAAGCCCACGTAGTGTAAGTTGCCATATTTATTGCGCTGTACAGGTGTGCATGTGTAGACATGCCCCCCTGTATCTTAGGAGTTAATCGAGGATTTTCTGACTCATAAAGTATTAAATTAGAGGACCTCAGTACTTTGCAATGGCCCTTTATAGACCCTGGTAAACTAAGTAATCCAGATATATCTGTTGCATGCTTTGTATTTCAGGGAATAGGAGCAGGCCTGGTGCATAGTCCCTCTGTCAGCATTATACCAAGATGTAAACCTATCCCAATACAGTCTTCATGATATTACAGTAATGTGATAAATAGGTCTTGCAATATTTACTTCCTGTTGTAATGCTGCCAAGATGCCCATGAGCTCTTTTCAAGCCAAAAGGGAGGTGTGTAATGAAGGCAAGAGCCTTTGTGGAGAGGGTTAATTCACAAGGTCTTTTTTTGTCCACTTTACAATTCCAGAATAGTGCAAAAAAAAAGGCCTCAGGGCTATATCCAAATTATTCTCATAAGTTGCCTAGATATAGATATGTAAGGGAAAAAACCTGATCCAGACAGATCCTGCTATAGCAGCCACAGTGCTGTGGAGGTGGCAAGATTCATATATACCTCCCTTTTGGGTTGAAAAGTGTTCATTGATATCTGGGCCCATTAACAAGAATGACATTTTGCAAAGGCTAATGATCAATTAGCTCCAACTGGTGGCCTGTGGGCTGCATGTGGCTCCCAAGGAGATAATATATGGTCCCCAAGGCTCCCAGTCTGAGCGCTGCCTTCCCCCATCCACACTTCCAGATAGCTGTTGGTGCCAGAGTGTCCTGGCTCCCCTCCCCTTCTCTAGTTTTCACTGCCTGACCCTGCATTGTGTGGCAAAGCACAGCACGGGATGCTGGCATGGTACAGGAGGGACCCCACTGCATGGCACAATAGAAGGGAGCTATGTGGTACAGCATGCAATGCGGGGGGTACTAGCATGGTACAGTGGGAGGGACACACACTCCTGTGGTGCAGAGGTAGAAGTGTGTCCACAGTGTTGGAAGGTGTCATGTGCTGTGACAAGCGGTCCATGTGGCATGTGGGTGTGCAGCCTGCATTGTGTGTGGCTGGTGTCCTGCACCTCTCAGCCACTTGGAAGTTGGACAGCTCCACATAAGCTTTTTGTAACTCTGCCAACATTTTGTTATTTATTAGTGACATATGAGGAAGATTTTGGCACTTTCTTCAGAGATTTTTGTCACAGCCTGATCTTCAACTTGGCCTCTAAGCCTAAGTTATGAACACCACCCCTTTGACCTATCGACAGTTAGGTGGTAGTCTTCCAGATAGAATTCTCTTAGCAAGTTTTTGGGCACTGAATTAATTTATTTAATGAGGACAATTTCTTTTCTTTTTTTTCTGGTACGCAGTTATCTATGTTCATCTTGTGTAAATGAGTAAACTGGCACATGATATGCCTTTTGCACTTTGTGAACATGCTGTTATTACCAATTAATGTTAAAGCAGAGTAAGCAAATGGAAAGTGTAAAGCTTCCAATATTATCTCTTTATTACAGGATCTATAACAATAAAAAAGACCCAATAAAATTAGAAGTGAGCACATGACAGACTAAAAGTTTATTGCAGTGCATACAGTATTTGTGTATATTTTGTTTTTATTTTAAAGGATAAATATAAAACTTTTCTTCCATCAAAGATGGATCAGATCCAAGAGAATCCAATGTTCAGTAACAGTACCTTTAATTTATAAAGTCTTTCATCATGAATAATCCCAACATGACAGGGAAACAAAACTACAATATCATACTTTACTTATACTTCTGTATAGCATTGTTTGTTTAAATTGAAAGTTTCATGAGGCATGACTGTCTCATTTATGTTCAGCATGACCACACACTCAGGACGAGTCCAGATGAGCATACTTGTGCGTTTCCCCGAATACAAACAGCAGCAGCACATAGTTGTGCCACTGCTACTTGTCCCCAGGGAACACCCAATCACACATGCTCTAGCAGGTTGCCCCAGGTGGGATAGGGGAGATGGGTACTAGTACCTGGCCTGGCCCCAGCAGCCTTACCTGGGGTCTGGGGGGTCTCTTGGGGCTTCAGTGGTGATCTGGTGCAGAGAGCCTGGCTAGCAGCTGGAGCTTGGCTCTGGCTGGCCAGGCTCTGCTTTTAGGCATGGGTTTTTTGACACCAGCATCTTATGGTGTCAAAAAACCCTGCCTTGCTGCAAATTATCAGCATATCGAACATCCGCATATGTGCCCATGAACACTCATCTGGACGCACCCTCAGAGTTCAAAAGATAATAATAATATCCAGATGAAACCAATTCTTCCTTTTCACTTAGATCTTAGATAACTGAACTGAATTCAAGAGAAAAATCTTACATATGTTCAGACAAATGATATTCTTATACATATGGGCTTCTACTCCTTTTTTAGCTTGTTTATGTGGCTACAACAAATACATATATATTATTTTTCAACAGCATTATTTATAGATTGTGACTCACTTAGGGACCTTGTGTAGGAGCATTGTTCTATAATTTATAAAATGTAGTCATCCTCTCCTGAAACTAGATTTTAAGTAAAACAGCATTAAGCAATATTGTACTTTCTAATGTTAAACACTGTAGCTGGAACATCTTATTTCAATTCAATATGTGGCTTGAGAAGGAAGAAAGGAAGCCTGAAGGCTGGTCAAAGGGTTTTAGCAAATCTGTGAGCAATGTGATCTTATGAACTCTACAAAAGAACTTTAATTGATAGTAGAGGTTTCACAATTTTGCTATCAGGGCTTTCACAACAGTCTGGTCTTCTCAAGGTTGAGCAGGAGGAGCTAAGCAAGACATCCATAGCCATTTCTGAATCTACAATACCATGTGTGCATTATTCTAAGTAAACATCCTCACTGGGATGCTGTAGCATCCTACAAAATGCACAAAGGATTTCTCACACAAGTCAGGCAGAGTGACTTCTCAGTATTAGTAAAGCAGAATCAAATTGGCCTGGATCTTCACACACAGTAAATGCTTAGGAAACAACTAGTCTTTGAAAGAAGGCAATTTTGCATAAGTTCAGCTTCTCTCTCAGCTGTGACCCCTATTTAACTACATGCAGTTAAATAGTAGTAGTATTCTTGACCCTACATCTTTTTTTATTTCTATTTTCCATATAATTTTTCAGTATTGTCAGCCTGCTTCTCTAAATTGCCAAGGTGCACCCTATGAGTGTCTCAAGTTGTGTTTTAACCAGCATTAATACAGACGGCATATTAACAGTCACTTTGTGTAAATATTCCATTTTCCCCTAAGAGAGCCATCTTGCTTTGAGCCACTTAGTGCTTGATCTGATAGAGATGTAGGCTGTGAGGAGGTCTATGTCCCTGAGGAACAAGGTTAAACAAAACCCACAGTTTGTGTTGTCTTCGTTTTCCCCCTATTGCCTTAATGAATACAGAGTTCTTTTGTTGACAGTTTGGAAATAGATCCCTCATATAGGACAACAAGCAGCTTCTGTCACTGGAAGTTGTAATGCTTATTCTGCCTGATCTGTGCTATATGCAGTTCCCTGCACCTGGCAGATTTTTGCTTCATCTGTGTGTAACCTGGTGATTTCTAGAAAATATATGAAGTTAATATTTGCAAAGTGTTTTATGTATATGATAATCATATACATAAAACACTTTGCAAATATTAAATTTATATATTTACCAGAAATCTTAATCAAAATGTACTAGTCTGTCTGTATGTTGTCTGTGTGTCTGTAATTCTTTTGGCCAACTGTGCATGTGCCACCAAGAGGGTAGGCAGTGAGTGGCTGCATGGGCCCAAGTTTGTGCCACTGCCGGGGAAGTTTGTGGTGGTGGCAAACACACTCCGGCCACCTGAGCAGTGGGGCTTCCCCCACACCTCCCTTCCTGAGGGCAAAGCTGGGGGGGAAATGCCCTGTCAACCCCTCCAGTTTAAAACTCAGGTCAAATACCTTTACTAATAGTAATAGCAACAGTACTGCAATGGGAGAGGAAGAAGTCTCAGGTGCAAATGACTAATTTCTTTGTCAAACAGAATGAAAGTTTTCTTTAAAAATTAGGTAAAATGAATCTTCAAGAAAACTCTTTCTCAATTTGCTCAACCAAATGAAAAATTAAAATGTTTCTTTCAGGTCAGACAAAACATTCTACTCAACACGAACTAAAATGATTCACTTTGGGGAACTTTTAATAAAGAAAATGAAAGGCTAGAGTGTTATAACAGAAGGAAGAAGTATCCCTCTTATCCATTAGTCCACTATTGGGTGCTCAAACAGGATGCACAAGCCCAACTTCAGATCACACCAAAACCCATATCTACCCCAGAGATATTATAATAATCAGTTTATAGAATATTACAGAGTGGGAAGGTTCTCAGGGGCTCCTGTTGATAGTTTTCTGAATGGCTAGCTGTTTAAATATTCACTGGCACAGGGTTCAGAACCCAAGCATCCCACCTACCAGATGAGTGTCCCAATTGCCAAGGCTAATGGAATCAAGTTTTTCTTGCTTTTTCACACTTGACAGATAATTAAGTATTCCCTGGAAAGTTGAACCTGCCCTCTAGTGTGGGTACAAGCAACATAGCACATTGTCATTTGTCAGCTGTCAACCATGATGCTGTATTCTTAGGGAATTCCAACACAGGTTATGTTTGCCTAATTAAATATTTTATATTGAAGAGCATGGCTGGCATAAATGAATAACTCAGTGAAGAGTTAGATGTTTCCACTGTCCTGGTTCAGGCTGAAGAGCTAATACATTTTTCTTTTAATCAAAATTGAGTATACTAACTAAAGACTGGTTTGAGTAGTGCAGCTTACTTTCATGAACTCTAAGACATATGCAGATCATATAATGATGACTGTCACTATCATTGACAGATAGATATTAAAGTTATAAAGGCACTGGTGAGTTTTCAAGCTACTGTGACAGGATACTAGGTATTACTAGGTATCTATACATATTATTAGGGCTTAAAATAATTATTAAAAGTGAAAATAATAACTGTGAGAAATACATCAAACATTAATAAATAGGCAGGCAGTGGTATAGCTTCTCTGTGCAGAGCATCTGCATAGAGAATCAGAAAGAAATAAAGACAGACATTTGTTTGTCAGGTATCTGATTTAATAAGAATAAATTCCTTTCTCTCAAGTTACATAAAGTTTTATTTTTAAATGTGGAATTATTAAAATGGCAGGCAAGGTTCTTTAGGTAGACATGATGTATTTTATTAGACCAACTGAGTAGTTGGAAAAAAGTTCTTGGCAGGCTTTTGGATGCAATCACCCTTCTTCAGGCATAGGGAGTTTCTGCTGTTCTGAGACTCCACGGAATTGTTAAAATTGCACTAGACAGTCTATATCAAGATTTAACTGAATGGCACATGCTAGCTTTGAAGTCAGGGAACATAAAGCATGCAACTGATATCTTCAGCCTACTGCATCAGCAGGATGAGGTCACCTGCCACATAGCATTCTTTTCATGTTTAAAGTAGGAAAGAAAAAACAGTCAAAATATAAATAAAAGGCATTTTATGTGGTAAATGCAAAGTAGAATAAATTTTTTTAAATAATAGGAGGGAAGTGCTGGGTTGAAGAAGCAGTAAATTATTTATTCCCTTTGGACAACTAAACTACACTGAAAGAGAAAAGCTTTTATAAGAATTGATTGTGTACTAGCACATGATGACTGGAGCAATACCACACCATACTAGTTTTTCAGAGTTTTTATTTCTGTAATATTTTTATGTAATAGCTCAAGCAATAAATACAAAACAGAAATTTCTTTGTGCTTTTTGTGCAGTGGGATAATGCACCCTTGTCAAGTGGAAAACTATGTTGTTTGTCATTTATTCTTATTATTGGGTAATATAGCATCTGATGTCGGAATATAAGTTCCTGAGAAGTCTAGGCAGTGAATAACAAGAAAGGTTGTTAATCCCCTTGAAGAAAAATAACAATATTGGGAGAATTATGAGGAGAATGTTACATTATGGGCACTAAATGATGGGAAATGTGGTATTCCAAGAAGTAACTGCTAACTTCCCTCCTATCTGTGGGTTTCCATAAAAGTGCATTTATGACCTCTTGCACATTATTTGTCATAATAAATGTCTTTTAGATGTTTTCCCTACACATTTTCTGTCTCTTTAACAGCAAGTTAAAGAGTTTGCAAGAGGTCCTTATAATGGGCAGGCTGAATAGAAAGCATAAAAAAGGGCATACCTTACAGTTTGCACCTTGTGCCAATACCATTATGATTACGATGTCCAAGCTTGTGGGCAAGGACCATGTGCCGCATAGCGGGGAACCTGAACCATCCCCTATTGCCTTTTGTGGTCCTAAATGTTCAGGAAGGGATTGCATTCTGTACAACACCCATCTCAGACCCTGACTAGATGCCACACTTTGGTTCTTAATGCTATATGAATAATGCTCTTGAACCAAAGAGTATTTTACATGTGCTCTGGAGTGGGAGTGGGGAGGGCATGTTAATTAGAGCCACTCTCAGAGCCACTCTAATTAAAATGCCTGCAGCATCTTGTGTTTTCAGTGTCCCTCATTTCAAAATGGTGGCAGGAGTACTCTAACTAAAGTGACCCTGCCACCATTTTGAAATGCGGGGACACCGAATATATTGGAGTATTCTGATTAGAACACTCTAGCAGACTCTGCTAATTGACCCTGCTCTGATGCATTCTAATCGGAGTATATGTATAAGTGCCCAAAGTTTACAAAATGAGCAATCATGAACTGAGGACACAACTTCCACAAATAATTCCACTCAGATTTAGGGGTCAAACTAAAGTTTTTAAGCATGTTCAGAATTCAAATCTTAATATAGACAACACGGGGCATTTCCTATACATAAGTACCATATGTTAGTGTACTATGTTTTATAGATAGACAGTGGAGTGAGAGCCATCTATATGAGCCTAGTTAGGAAACTTAATTAGAACATTTGGAGAATTTAGTTGGAATAAAACTTCCACACCTTGTAATATCATTCAAAATAATGTTTTTAAAAATACTATGAGTGATGAGTGTTAAAAAAATACTATACTGACAACTATATAAATAGTTTGTATAGTAAAAAGCTTGTTAGTTTTGGCTAGGGACAGAAATTACATATAAACTGGTATAAGTGATCAGAAACTTTCAAATTTATAACACAACAGAAGTTCAGTGCATATAAACTGCTTTCAAAATGGGCAAAACTAGTTTAAGATAAACCTGGATGAATGTAGTATCAGATTTAACTGATTTACATTAAATCCATTTATTGAATTTCTGTCCTAGATCCCCTCCAGACTCAAATTAACTCTCAGTCCCCCAGCATCCCAGGATGCTTTGCATCTCCCCCCACAACCCTGCCATCAGAGGATGGATGGGCTAGCCTTGGCCCAAACTGTCTGCTCCAGCCGAGTAGGGAGGCATGCTCTAGTGCTCCTCCCCAAACCCCTGCCCACCCCTGGCTTCTAAATTGAGCCACTGCAGGCATGTGGCTGCATTTCTGGTATTGAAAGTGAATGTCTGTTCACTTGCTAGTTGGCTCAGCCTATTCAGTTTTAACTAACCTGCAAAGGTTGAATGGATTCAGCCTCAGGTATCTTGCCTATGTGTACTTAGCCCCTATATTTGTATAGTTCTATAAAATGTATGTGTGTGGGGGAGGGGTTATTTAATTATTCTGTTAGATTGAATAGTTTCACATTTATCACAATCTTAGATTTCTAGAAGGTCTAATTTTTTTAATAAAGCATTCTGCTAGAATACTTATTTTGTTAAATGTTGCTATACTCAGTTTTGTCCTTATGTGGTTAAAAATATAGAATCATAGAATCAATGAGTTGGAAAGGACCTAGACAGATCATCTAGTCTGACCCCCTGCCATGGGCAGGAAGGAGCACTGGGGGTGGGAGGGGTCATAAG
>NW_017728906.1:85355673-85376315 GCF_001723895.1 Crocodylus porosus | reverse complement strand
GACTTCCTCCTTCACTTCTAAGCTCTTTGTTACCTGGTCATAGAAAAAGACCAGGTTAGTCAGGCAATAATCTATAGGGGTGTGTGAAACGGGCCCTATTTGATTCAGATTCAGCCCAAATCGGGGACAGTAATTCAATTCCCTGATCTGATTCTGGCATTCTGAATCTGAAGATTCAATGCTGATTTAGAGAATCAGTGATTCAGACATAGAAACAGCTTTAAATGTGTTTTCTACATATCTCAAGGTACTAGGCATGGCTCATGAATGCTGCAATGCTGGGGCAGATGGAGCATCCCACAGGAGCGCTGGGTGGGGGGTGGTTATGTGTGATTGGCGTTGAACCTGGAAGTGGACTGGAAGTACTTCTGGTCTTCTGCCAGGTCCACTGGGGAGCATGTGGGCCTTCCCCCTACTCAGCAATCGACTGCAGGGGGGCCCTGGGTGCCCCTCCAGACCCAGGAGGCACCAGTCGCTGAGCCGGGGGACATGGGGACTTCTGGGTCTGCTGCCAAGCGCACTGGGGAGCCCCCTGCACTTCTGTGGAACACTCCATGTGCCCCAGCTTTGCAGCATTCGTGAGCCACCTGGTACCTTGAGGTATGTAGAAAAAACATTTTAATCTGTGTCTATGTCTGAATCACTGAATCTTTCCAAACTGATTCACAGGGTTCCGATTCGATTTGGAGAGATTAAGGTGTCCTCTGATTCGATTTGGATTCAGAGATTCGGCCACCAAATCAGGCCGAATCTCTGCCAAATTGAATCAGGGACCAAAGCTTCACGCAGGCATAATAATCTGGTATATACCTTTGCTTGTTTGGAAGATGCTTGAAAAAAAACTATGAATTGCTAGGGCAGGAAAATTATTTATTGTGTCTTAATGGTAGCATATAGTGCAGCTATAAATCAGAGGACATGGTGAAACAACTAATGACTGTGTTTTGGTGTAAGCATGCCAAGAGTGTGACTCTTTGCTAATAATTTGTACTAATGCAAATTATGAAGTGACATTTATGAACTGTATTTGGCATCGTACATAAAACTTCAGCTAAATGTAGAAATATTGATCTGTGCTTTTACGGGCAAAAACTTTTTCACAGATCACCATGCTTTTTGCCCTGAGCCCTCAATAATGCTGGATTGTTAAATTAATAAATGGTAAGTTTAAATTTTTACAGACTAATCACTTGCAGTAATCAAAGTTTACTCTTCTATAAAAATAAGAATATAGCCTTACCTATATCTTGCAGTAAAGAAAACTTTACATTTCTAATAAATTTTGTTTTGTAAAGGATTGTGACTTCCTGAAGTTATCTGTTTGCCTCCAGATATTACAGTGCAGAGGGAGGATTAGATATCAACATGCTGAGCTGCCCAAGCTAGCCAATAGGCTATCCAAGTATAAGGCTTTGTGTTATGGTGCTTTCCCTTACCTGGACTTATACCTCTACTTCTGAATGTAGGGAGGCATCTCCATGCTGACTGGGAATCATATGTCTGGAGACTCTCCCAAGTTGGCATTTTTCCTTGTCCTTTCTCAGAGAGCAGAACTTGAGGAAATAGGTCCACTCATCCTTTAGCTAAGTAGTTAGAACATTTCCCTAGGATGTGGGAGACCTCTGTCCATGTTCTCCCCTACTTGAGGTAGTTCAAACCCACATCTTCCATCTCCTAGCAGAATCCTAAACACCAGACTAAAACTTATTCTGGGATGGGGGAATAACTTATTCTGGGATGGGGGAAATCCTGGGGTCAAAAAAACCCATGGAAAAAAAAAAGCAGATCTGAGCACATGGGTACAACGTGCACTGCCCAAAACCGGAGCCTGGCTGGCCAGAGCCACACTTCAGCTGCTGGCCAGGCTCTGAGTGGCAGGGTTGCCACTGCCGCAGCCCTGGGAGGCCATTAAGCTTCTGGGGCTGGCCCCAGCCTCCTCTACCCCACCCCAGTAATCTGCCACATACCAGAGGGCATGTAGCACAGGCATTCCCTGAGAACAACTAGCAGTGGCACAAGGTGTACTACTGCTTCTTGTCCCCAGGGAAATGAATGTCCACAGTTATGTGGACATGGCCTACTTGGTAGGGGGCAGTAGAAGGTACATGAACATTTTTGTGCTATTTCATATGTTGGACATCAGTTATGGGAATAAGCTATCTACAGCAAATTGCACACTGGAACAGAGGCCTTCATTCTCAAAATACATGAATATTATATTACGCTAACAGACAGGACAAGGAAATAACGAATGGGAAGATAAGAGATTAGTATAATCTTTTAAAATAGCTATTATTATTCGGGGCTACGTAACCATCCATTCTCTCTAACTGTCATTATTGAAGATAAACCATATTATAGATGTACAGTATAACATTATCTGAATTAGGGAATCATAGCTTCTGTAGACATAAATACCATCCTTTTGGCATTTCAACTACAGTGATACCCAGTTCTTTAGTTTGCTCTATAATATATGGAAAAGCTAAATCAAAATTTCCAGACAACTTCTGAGTCAGCAATTTTGACACTAAATAAAGATTAGGGGATAAAAATGACAGCAACCTGAAAGACTGCATCTTAGAGTCTGAAAAGTGAAAGAAGGATGGCAAAGAAAGAATGGAGGAAAGAGTAAGGGAGCAAGGGAGCCCAGGGATTGAAGAGACATAAAGAGGAAACACTGTAACATCCAGAAGAAAGAGGAAATCTGATAAAGCAAAAAGGAAAAGAATAAACCAATCCAAGTTGGTGTACAAAACATTTGGAACCAATGCAGTGTAACCAATACTTATTTAACTGTGCACATGCTTTTATTTCACCATTATAAATTATATGACCATTCTAAACCGTAAGCCTTTTATATGGCTCCCATTAATAACATTACTCTGTAAATTATGAGTGAAAGCTCACATACTTCTATTGAAAATGCAGTAAGGATACTGTGCACTCTACTGGTCAATTGCCATTAGAAGTTCTTCAGTATTATTTGTGGCATTGTTTATTAAACTAAAATAGCTCTGACCTATAATCCTGCATTAGCATAGTAAATACTACTTGAGTCTTCAGAATTTCCTGTTTTTATATTATTTTGGGGTAATACTCAGCTGATTTAACTTTGAGGCCAAAGATCAAGGATTTTATTTGTCAGAGGTACAGCTTTTATCAAGTTAATATAATCGGCCTTGAGCTAATATTATATTCCAGATTTGGGCAGTTTGAGTATTTTTAGTTGGGGAGTCAGGTTAGATAAATTTGCCCATGCACAATACAGTTATGGTAAAAATAGCCATGTGTTAATATGAAACCTTTCATACTCTTTACCTTGTACAGTATCTTTCAGACCATTAGGGTGCAAGATACATAGTTTACATGGCTACAATGAAGTCATTCAAATATGACACTAGACCAGATTCAAAATGTAAAGTGTCCAGTTTTATATCAGCAATTCTACAGCACCCCTGGACTTTAATTGGATTGAATAGATCTATTTCAGTTTAATACTTCATAATCCCTTTAACTGATTCAAGCCCACTGATTGAGGGGAAAATACTGAAGCTGCAATGGAAAGAAGCATTAAGATATCACAGATAGGCATTGTATGCATGTGTACTGTAGTTCTGTGTGCCCTAATGGGGCGCATGAGTAGATACTGAGACGTTTACTGCACAGTTAATTAGGCAACTGCACAGTAAATGTCTGGTGTAGACATGCCCATTGAGTAATTTGTTCCTTCAAAATGTGTTGCGTTTGCCCCAACCCCTTCAACTTTTTAAATGTAATTCCACTCACAGGACAGTTCAGTTGCTTTTCAATGTGATGAACACTTAGTATTTGTAAACTTATACATAACAGTATTTGGTTTGGTGTTTGGTCATTTGTGCCTAACAGAGCTAACCCCAGCCAGTAATGTGGTTATTGTGTAGCATGGTTAACATAATGCAAATCATCAACAGTAAAAGCACACAGTATTTTTTTTAACCAGCCTGCTCACTAAATTTGCTCAGAATGTTCAATTAACCTTTGAGGCACCCTGCACTGGCAGATCTTCCCTGAAATATCAGCAAAGCCTAAACCACATATAGTGGACTCATTTGACAGTCTGGAAATAGCCCAATGTGTGCAGTGAGGGTAATCCTGTAAGCCCTGAATCTAAGGGTGCTGTTATAGGTTATCATTAAAATATTTTAAATATGTGAAATGTTATGCTGCTATAAAGGTAGAACAGTTTCAGAACAGTGACAGGTAAAGTCTTAATGCCATCTCAGACCTGCACAACTGACTTAACACTAGGTGATCAGGGGCATGGACAAGAGCTAGGACTCTATCCTTCCTCTGGGATGAGAGAAGAGATGGGAGGATGGCTTATAGCTTGGCATGCTGTGACTTCCCTGTGAGGGCAGAACTGTTGCTTCCCTCACTCCACAGCCAGGAGGAATGAGCTTGTTCCCCCATCAGCTCCACACTCACAGAATGGGAGGGGAAAAGTCTTTTTTTTTTTTTTTTTTTAAAGCGCCTGTTTGAATTGAATGGGCAGAGTGGAGAAATAAAGAAAATAAAAAGTGAAATTTTTTTTTTTTAAAATGACCAAAATTTTGCATGTTTCCCTGAACTGGGATTGTGTTGGGGGAAGGGCAGGGTGGGGGGGATTGTGTTAGCATTCACACCAAGGCAGAGCTGAGATCCAGTAGGCTTACCGCATGCATGCCACACTGGGACAGAGCTGAGACCCAGTGGCTCACTGCATGCATTTTCTTCTTCCTAGGGGGTGGGGTGGGGGTGTTGGTTTGGGGCAAGTGCAGCCTTCCTTGGCAGTAGAGTTCAGGAGGGTCGAAAGTGTGGGAAGCAAAGGAATGGGAAGGGCTGGGAATGGTGCATCCTGGGATGCTAAAGTAATGAAAATAGAGCCTTTTATTTCCCAGAACAGACTAACAATACCCTGGAATGACTGGGTAAAACGGATCAAAGATAACCCTCTCTTGAATTGGCATAACTTTAAAATGTTTAGCAGGTACTTAGTGTGGGTTAACACCTTTTAATGGGTGAATGCTTCCATTTTAAGTGCCTTTATGGTGGTTTAAAGACAACCTGTACCACCACCCTGGGCACAACTACACGAGACAATTAACTGCACATTATCATAGTTTACTGCAAAGTAAATATGTGTGTCTACACATGCACATGCTTACTATGCAGCAAACCTCCCTAATCCTGAGTAAATTTGCTATCTGCAAATGCAAGTAGCAAACTTACTCAAAATTAGTAATGGTGCAGTAGCGGTCATGTAACCTGATGGGAGCAAAATCGGCCCCCGGTCAGCTGTCCACCAGGGGGTGGGACAAAGCTCCTGGCCCCAGAAGCTGCTTGCTGCTGGGGTGGGCTCTGAATAGGAGCCCAGGTAGAGACTATGTCTGCCTGCCCTGGCAGCAGGGAGCTTCAAGTCCCCTGCTCCAAGTTCATGATCAGGGAGCAGGGGCTGGGAGATAAGGAGCTCCCAGCCCCTGTTCCGCCATCATGATTGGGGACCAGGGGGCTGGGAGGCCCTTAATCTCCCAGCACTGGCTCCATGACCACAGGGCTGGTGCTGGGAGACTCTTATTCCCTAGCCCTGGCTCCAACACAGGGAGATAATGGTCTCCCAGTACTGGCCCTATGGCCATGGAGATGGCGCTGCAAGCTCCCTGCTGACAGGGTCAAGGGATCTTGTTCCCTGCCCAGCTCTGCAAGTGTGGAGCTGGTGGGGGGAGCAGGTTGGGAGCTTGTTCCCCGGTCAGCTCCACACTCACAGAGCTGGGCAGGGAACAAGCCCCCCAAGCCTGTTCCCCCCTCCCCCAGCTCTACACTCACAGAGCTGAGCAGGCAACAAGCTGCTTAGCCTCCACCCGATGCGCAGGGCAAGGACTGGAAACTGTCCTTGCCCCGATCAGGTGATTGAGGCACGGGGCTTGGGAAGATATGCAGGGGTGGGGTAAATCCTGGCCCCTGGCCCCGATCTGCCAGTGGAGCAGCCAGCAGTGAGCTAGTTGCTATCTGCCCACTGGTGGATTGGGGCAGGGGGCTGGGACCTGTCCCTCCCCTGCAGTTCTTTCCAAGTCCCCTGCCCCTGACCAAGGAGCCAAGGTCAGGAGCTCCCTGCTTCTGGGGCAGGGGGACGTTGTCCCCACCCCAGCAGCAGGGAGCTCCCCGGCAATAAGCAACTGTCTCCTAGCCCAGTACTCCCTGCCAGCCCCTAGGCTAGCACCCAGGTAGAGCCTAGAGCTCCCCCTGGTGGCACCAGGGCTCCATTGCAGGGCTGTGGGAAACTTGGTGCAAAGAGCAGCAAATCTGCTCCCTAATTCCTGCATGTGTAGACACCTGTCTGAAAGCACTTTCTCCGAAGTAGTTTACACCAGAGTAACTTTAAGCCTGATTAAATGTATGTGTAGATGTGCCCCCTGAGTACAGTAAAAGCTGCATTATCTGGCACCTTACAAGCCGGAATAGCAATTGATAGGGTTTCTACATTGTTCCATTTGCACAATTTAATTGGCTGGTCATGTTACTTGGGTGTTTTTGGTAGCCTACTGCAGTTGTCAGAAGTTGGTAAATGCATTTGTACTCGTAGTGTTGTGTACTGGAACTTGATTGTCTTCACCTATTATGGAGGTTGCCTAGCAGATTTTTTTTCACAGAAAACAGCACAGTCAGGACTCCATATGGAAGTTCATCCTATTTTTCCTCACTATACATTCATCTGGAATAACAACCTCATAAAACTCAGGGGCAACCTCATATAACATCACTACTGTTTATAACCATTCATCTACATCATAAGTTTGCACCATATAATTTTCCATGAAATAAGGGCAGCTCTCAAAATCCCAAATTAAAATTATTTTCTAGTTGAGGTGTATCTATCTCTATACTTTTGCATATCCTCAATTCTTCTGGCATCGTTTACTAACATTCTTTCTAACTTTCTAATTCACAGTTTTCTATTAAACAAGGTATCTACAGGTGACAAACCATGTTTTTGTGGAGTGCAGTATTTTCTCTCTCTCCCTTTCTGTGTGAGTGTGTATACAGTTTCATAGTTAGCTTTCTCTGCCTTTTAAACACATTATATCAGATCTTATTCCATGTATTAGGTGCCGAAATAGACTTACCTATTTGAGGCTACTAACAGATGGTTTCATTTCTCCCTGAAGAGAGCCTTTTGTCCCAAAGCAGGTTGGAAGGCCTAGATGTGTAAAAGGTTGTGCTGCTTCTCCTTTTCATCTGAGTTAAAACCCTGGACAATTAGGGCAACCTCAAATGAGATGTCTGGTTACAGCCTAAGTGTGATACTACTCTGCAGTAAAGCCCCTGAAAAGCAGAGTCCTCAAAAAGCCACTAACACTAGGTGTTGGTGGGTCCTTCTCCTCTGCTTCACATTTTTGTGTTTTAGTCTTAAGGCAAAGATATTATTTTACGAAAGTAGGCTTGTTGAGGTTTTTTCAGGAACTCAAGGAAGGAGTTGAGTAGATTGCATTTAGCTGCTCCTAACTGATTAAATAGAATCTGGCTTATCATGTATGTCAGCATCTGGGTTTGTCAAAAATAGGATGACCTGATTGTCTTCCTTTCCAATTGCACTTTTTGCTTGCAGGTATAGAATGAAGTGCTGTTTGAATCTTTTCTGTTGACTTCCACAGGGCTGAAACTCTGCAAGTGCCTTTAGCTGCTTAATTCTTTCACTCAGGTTATTTCTTTTGCTTCCTGTTTCCTCATGATTCCATGTCATGTTCAGGAATTGCAGTTGCTCCAAGTTGCTCACTAGACAGGAAGCCTCCTTATTCAGTAACCAGTTACAACTGTATTCACATGACAAAACATAGGTTTCTGTTGCCCCCTCCCCTACTTCATGCCTTTGAAAATAAACCTATTAAAGACATGGGGCATTTATACATGTGCTGTGGGAGTGCAGGAGGAGAGCAGCCCTAATTAAAGAGCCTAGAGTGTTTTGTGTATCAGTGTCCCTGCACTTCAAAATGGCGGTGGGGGTGCTTTATCAGAAGCTTGTCAAATGAGTTTTAGATAAAGCACCCCATCACCATTTTGAAGCACAGGGACAGTGATTCATGAGACACAGGAGGCTGCTCGAGCACGGTAATTGCTACGCTGGAATTCCAGTGCATCAAAGCAGTCTTCCTGCTCATGTATAAGCACCTATGGTTCCTAGTATAAAGACCAGACTGTTATTAGTTGGATGTTGCAGGCTAGTAAACAATTACCATCAAGAGAGGGGTACCCCCAATGACTGTCCATCAGAGGCTAGAGTTAAAAGAGCCTAGTGCTTGGATTGTCTCTAGTGCTTGCTGAGCATATGGAACACCAACCATAGTGCTAGACAGATATCAGAATACATGCATAAACATCCTGCAGTGGAGTTAGTTATACTATAATACCCTTTAAAGATTAATGGGGAAGGAAGAGAAACTGCTTCCTGCAACTTCCACCCCCTTTTCTCCCTACTGATCCAGGCTATTGAACCATTAGTTATGAATATAATTTTCTACACAATGGGGTCATTTGACTCAGAAGAATCATGTGTGTCAAAATCACTGTCCCATTTTAGGTTTCTGGTTGACTGGATTTTTTTTAATGTATGAGTAAAAAATCTGGTCAGCTATCTATTTGCTTGTGCTATACAAATGGTCACATACGAGACATAGTAATCCTTGAAGTCATAATGCTGAATTTCACTGCTGTTTAAAAGTCCTTAAACTTACAAAGTAATCAGAATCCTAAATATTCACATTTCAAACAGAAGATTTCATTCATGGGAATAATATCTGCTTCTGCTTTACTGTGCTTTTTCCTTCCAGGAAACTGAATCAATAACAGTTTGGTTTTATCTAAAATTTCTGCTGATATCATGATCCATTTAAAGGGAAATAGTTCCCCTGTGTGAATGGGAGTGAGGAAGACATCTCCAGTTCCTGGTAAAGTTAAGCAGCTTTAATGTCAGTGTTAACAACTATGAGAACCAGTATTAACTATTGCAAAGAAGCCAGAGCCAGATAAATCATAGTTCTGGAGACTGACTCTAGTAGACTGAAGTTCAGTTCAGCCTGCTTAAAGGACTCAACATCTTACCATGGGTTTTGTGCTGCTTAAGTGAGATAGATAGGCACTACTGTTTTGTGCTGGAATTCTGGTTCCTTGCTAAGTACTAGAAGTGCCCTGATATCAGATTGGTACCGATATTTGTTTGTTTAAAAACTGTAAGGAAAACAAGAAAACCTTGTTTTGCTGTTGGCACAGGGGTGCTAAAACTCATACAGCACTTGATGTTGCAAATCTGAAATTAAGAATGAGTTCAATAGAGTTGTAAAATGATTGTGACAGGAAAAAATAAAATCGATATGACAAATAGTACATAGAACCCAGTCCTCTTCCTGTTGTATCTGAATTTTGTCAGTAATGCATTTGTAACTTATCATAATTTCTGCTTGGTGTGAGAATTCTAAAATGAGTTGTCAGTGCACTCATTTCATTCTGCTGTTTCTCTTCCTCATCTCTGCTGCAGGGTTCTCCTGCTTAACTGTAGCCCTTCAGCCTTACCTACCTTATACATGAATTTCTGATTCTTTTGAACCACCTGTCCTCCATTTTTCTGCTCAAACCACTTATTTTCTTCAAAACCGCTTATCTACAACCCCTTTCAAAATCCTACATCAAAGCTGCAGGTAAAAGTGGAGTGAAGATGTCTGAAGTTCCACAAGAACATGAGTGGGGCTATTAGTGTTAAGACTATCTTTCTCAGTGATCAAGGAAAATCTTGCACCTACTGAATCTTGCACCTTCTACAGTCAATGACAACATGCCCACAGTCCTCAACAGGTGCAGATCGAGCTGTAGGAAAAGAGCATAAAGGGACATTAATAAAATTTGTTCATGTTTATAAATTGTGAGGAGATGTAAATACTAGTGAAGACTGAGAAATAAAATGAAAGTACTGAAAGAGATTACATCCATGAGCAGAAAATAACACGATACAAGTTGGAAACATAAATGCACATGTGCTAAAGGTAGAATAATTAAAATGATTCATTCCATTGGGGATGTATAAAGCAATACTGCCAAAAGAAGCCACTAAGTGACTTGAGTGTGCTATATGATATGGCAGACAAAAAAAATCAATGTAATAATTGGGCGTTGTGCATGAAGGCAGCATATTGAGACTGCTATGGCCTGTCAACAACATTATACATCTGCAGAAGTATTTGCAAGTTGAAACTTTTAGGGAGGACCAGTCCATATCTGGAATAACCATAGCTCAACATTTATCTAGGTTAGCAACCACAGTTATTGCCACTTAATGTTTCTGTTTATCGAGTATTGTATTGAATACTTAATGCTGTAGTAGATAAAGCATTACATCTTAAATGTAGCATTAAGTCAAATAGGGAAATGTGGTCTTCTCCAAGGAGTTCACATTCTGCTGCAGATAGATTCACTGTATACTCTGGTACTAAACCAGATTTGTATCAAAGCACAGCAGTGAAATCATATCTTCTGTAGCTGTTATTGGGTTTTTGGGTTTATTTGGGGTGGGGGAGGGTGTTTGGTTCTTCCTTTTGGAGCTGTACAGGGATTCCTATTTTTCTCTGGCAGACTATAATCCTTAGTAACCCTATGAACATAGGCGACTGGTGGGGGGGCACGTGCAGCCTCTCCTCTTCTCCCCTTCCCCCCAAGATTGGCTGCCACCAGCTTCTGTGGGCAGTCACCACTTGCCACCTTCCCTGCCACTTCTACTGCCACCAGCTTCTGCAGGTGGTCACCGCTTACCACCCCCATTTTCCCCCACCACCACCGCTGGCTTCTGCAGGCGGTCACCACTTACCACCCCACTGACACTGATGCTGCCGCCCACAAACTGTGTCCCCTAGTCTCAGGAGGCACCAGTCACCCATGCCTATGAAGAGCAAAAAAAGAAGGCAGGTGTCCAGTGCCAGTTTCTCAAGCTATATGAAATGTGGATCATACCTAATAGGGAGAAAAAAATCAGAGAAAAGAAGAAACGGACATAGGAGATGTATGTTTGTATATATACATACATACATTCATATATTCATTATATTATACATACACATGAAAACTTTATTTGTATATCATGCATAAATGTCCCTGCTGAAACACAGGATATCTCATAGTTATGCTGTTTGTTTTCAGCTGCTGTCAGAAAAATTATGATTTGCGTAGTCTAATAGATCACCATTTGGCAGTTCTTCCTGGCAGGACAGACAGTAAAACACACATGTGCTGTGCACACAATATTTCTATGCTGTTTGATGTTTTTCTTACATAAAGTACCACTACTTAGTATGTGAAGATTCTCCCTGATATAATCTAAACCTGGGGTTCTAAAGTCATTTGCTTCTGCAGACCTAATGACAATACTGAAGGCAAGATGACCCACCTCTGTCAGTGGGGCAGTGGCTTGTAAATGCAGCCACCAAAGACACTGCATTGGCATGGCTCTGGAATGGAAGGCTTAAATGCTGCCACCACTCATCCCCTTTTCCCCGGTGCCAGTTTTCGTTGGCAACAGTGAGCAAAGACCTGTAATGCCTGTTCATATAGCTGCTCTGAGGTCAATCCTATATCCTCTCTTTTCATGTCTTTCTGTTACTCTGTTGTAGCTGCAGCACTTCAAACAAGTAACAGTCCTACTTCTCACTCTGTTAGGGTATCTGTGGCATTTCCCTCTCCCACATTTTAAATATATTGTTAAAGTGTTAAACAAAACACTTGCTTGTTCTGAACACATGTGATGTGAAGAGCCATCCCAGCAGTGTAAGAAGTTTGTGGTCTCTTCTGCAATGCTTCTCTGGCTTCCTAGGGAGTGAGTTTACCTCACTGGAGCAAGGTCTGGCTCTGAGGGCAGCCATGATGCCTCCTCATGGCCAAGCAACTCCTGCCTCGCTCTGGCTCCTTGGGGGTACCTTTTCCTTTTTACCTCACTTGTCACACCTTGATAGATCTTGTAACACCTGGGAAGTAGGGCTGTGTGAAGCTTTGGGTGGTGATTCAATTTGGAGGAGATTCGGCTTGATTCGGTGGCTGAATCTCTGAATCTGAATTGAATCAGGGGACCAATTCAAAGCTCTCCAGATCTTCAGAAAAGATTCAGAGCTTTGATGATTCAGACAGTCCCCAGTGGCTGGAGCAGGGAGCTGCAGCTGGACTCAGAGCTGGAAAGTAGAGGATGGGGCAGGGGGGACTGGGGGAGAGGAGAAGAGATCATGGGGGGACCCCAGGCCCCTGACCACCCCCACTCTCCCAGCCCCCCATGGCTGCTCCACTCACCCCAGCTCCCAGCCCTTTAAAAAAAGCCCTGACTCACTGGGTGCTGCTGGGTGGAGGGGTCAATCTCTGCTGCCCCACGCTGCATGGGGGGCTCTGCGTGAGCCCCCCAAACCCCTCATTCCCCAGCCTCTCCATGGCTGCCCCACCTGCCCCAGCTCCGGCCCTTTAAGGAAAAAAAAAAAACCAAAAAAAGCCCCTGGACTTGCCATTTCCTGCTGTGGCCTCAGGGCTTAAGGGGGCTCATGCAGAGCCCCCCACGTGGTGCGGGGCAGTGAGGGACAGTGGGGACCACCCCTCACCAGTAGGAATGGTGAGTGTGGGGTTTTTCTTGGGTGTTTTTTCTTAAAGGGCCGGAGCTGTAGCAGGCAGGGCAGCCATGGGGGGCTGGGGGAGTGGGGGGAGCAGTTGGGGGGCTCATGCAGAGCCGCCCCCCATGCAGTGGAGGGCAGCGGGGATTGCCCCCCCTCCCCCACCTGGCAGCACCCACTGAGTCGGGGCTTTTTTTTCCCAAGGGCTGGGAGGTGGGGCAGGCAGGGCAGCCATTGCCCAGCTGGGAGAGCAGGCAGGGGATGGGCCTGGCTGATTCAGAGATTCAGCAGCAGCTGAATCAAATCACTGTCCCCCAAATTAGCTGTATCCAAAGCGAATACTAGCTGTTTCACACAGGCCTACTGGGGAGGCTGCCCCAGGGTCCCAGAGTGAGCCTCAGTCCCTCAGCTGTATGGTTCTTCAGGTACCTGACTGGCACCAGTTTCACCCTCAGGCACTAAATTTTGGTCCTATCAGTGTCTCTGAGCACCAGTCACATTTTGTGCTGTAATCCTCCCCTATAGCCACATCTATGCCTTTCAGGGTGGTACTCAGAGGAAGCTCCTTTGCCCCAGTGCAGCCCTTGACCCCTCAGACCTCAAACTTTTGGATTTCAGCATTCCCAACCTTGGCCCTTCCACTCTGGGTGCACCCTTCTGCCCAGGCCCACTGTCCCAGATCTTGTCTCATGGGCCTTAGCCCTGTATCACACTCATGTGCTCCAGGCCCCTGGCATTGCCTTGCTCTCAGTTCTAGCACCCTGGAATCCCTGACCCAGGCAAGGCTCTAATGGGTGCCTCTCAGGCACCCCTGTAGCCTCCATACCACCCCATAGCCACATCCAAATCAAACTTAACTGTAACACAAATACAAGCAAATTGCTTCCAAATTAAAGTTCCCCCTACTCTGGGTGAGTGCCACACCACTCTCAGCTATACTTCCTCCCTCAGCTTTTTCCTTGAAGCTCTATCAGGTAGCTGGGTCCCTGCCAGTTTGTCTCCTACAACCACCTCCCCTTGGGCTAGGGACAGACATTCAAAAAGCCCAACCCTAAATTGATTCAATCTTTGTAGGTTAGTCTAACCTTGCAAGTCAATAGACATTCCCTTTCCATTCTGGAAATACAGACACATGCCTGCAGTGGCTCAGGCCAGAAGCCTGGGGGCACTAGAGTAGCCCTTCCCTTTCACAAAGAAGCTGAGCTGGTGGGGGAGGGAGGGGTATGACCAGGCCTGGGCATGCCTGAGTAAGACTGAGGAGGGGTTTAAACCCAGACCTTGGCCTGCAGGGTTCAGAGGGTGGGGGGAGAGTACAGGAACAATCCCAGCCCATAGGGCTGCCCAGCCCCAGAGGGGAAGTCTTCCCTGTCCTCCCTCTCCCCCACTGCCACAGGGTGGAGAGGGGGGGCTGTGTTCAGTGCTTTGGGGGCTCTTCCTCATCATCCCCTGCCACCATGGGATGGGGAGGGGGGCTCTGCAGGGCTGCCCAGCCCTACAGGGTGACTCTTTCCCCTGCTCCTCTCCACCCCCTGCAGGGTGGGAAGGGGGGGATCTTTTCAGTGCTTGGAGGGGGACTCTTCCCCCTCCTCCTCCTCCTCCTCCTGCCACCCCCTGCTCCTGATGGGGTGCAGTGGGCAGCACTGCCTGGCCCAGCATGGCATGCGCAGCTGGCAGCTCAGAGGTGCTGGCAGGCCCAGAGCCCAGCAGCCACCTACTGTGGTGCCTGGCTGCAGACCCACGAGTCCCCACGGTGCCTCTGAGCCAACCCAGCTAGCCCACTGCATGGCCAGCTATGAGCACCAGGCCAGGCTGGGTTATGCTGCTGACAGGAATCAGCATCCCCATCACTGAGCCACAGCTGCCGGAGGTGGCCCACTCCTGCTCCCATGGCCTGGGCCAGCCTTGCTCAGCCCCAGCTGAGGCAGCCACATAGAGGTGCATGCTGGGCTGGGCTGCAAACTCATGAGCCCTGTGGAGCCGCTGAACTAGCCCAGCTGGCCCGTGCATGGCCAGCCACTGGCTGTGAGTGCCAGGCCAGGCCAGGCTGCACTGCGCTGCTGACAGGGCTCAGCAACCCTGTCACTGAGTCACAGATGCTGGAGGTGGCTCCACACCTGTGGCCCAGCACAGCTGCCTCAGCCAGGGCTGAGCAAGGCTGGCTTGGGTTGTGGAGGCAGGGCCACCCCCAGCAGCTTCATCTCAGTTACAGCCACTCCCTGCACCCCAGCCAGTTTGGGCTTGGCAGCACCACACAGAGCACCCACTCCCCACCCTGTGGTGGCAGGAGGTGGTGCAAGTAGGAGGGGTGGGAAAAGTCCCTCCTAGCACTGAACAGAGCCCCACTTCTTGTCCTGCACAGGGGGGGAGGAGTGGGAGAAAGAGTCCCCCTCTAGGGTGGGGCAGCCACACAGAACCCCTCTCCCCACCCCACAGTGGCAAGGGGTGGGGGGAGCAGGAGTCCCCCTCCAGTGATGCACAAAGCCCCCTCTGCCCCCCACCCTGGGGAGAGGAGGAAGAGGGGGGAAAGTTCTCCCCCCCCCCCAGCATGGAACAGAGCCCCAACATGGCTCCATGGCTCTGTTATGGTGAAGGCAGTAGGGAGAAAGGTTTATTCCTGTCTCCACAGGAATAAACTGCAGCTAGCGTCCCTTCTGCCCTGCAGCTAGCGTCTACCAGTCCCATGGGCCACTGCCACAGTCCTTTCCCCTCTGCTCCCAGGCTGCGCTGGAGGAAGAGGAGGAGGAGGAGGAGGAGGAGGAAAGAATTAACCCCTTCCCTGCCCACTTTGCCATAACGGGTCCATGCTAGCCAGTGTCTCACCATGTCCTGCCCTTACTCAGGCTAGAGAGCAGAGGGGTGGGGTCTGGGACAGACATTGCACAAACTGGTTTGAGCTCAATCAGTTAAGTCTGATACTACATTCAACCAAGTTTATCTCAACCCAGTTTGGGCCATTTTGAAACTGGTTTATGTGCACTGAATGTCTGTCCTGTTACAGGTTTAAACCAGCTTCTGATCACTTAAACCGGTTTATGTGTAATGTTTGTCCCTAGCCTTGGAGTTCTTCTCCCTGCAGCAGGCAAGGCCAGACTGCCTGCTCTGGCTTCAGGCTGTGTTGGTCTCCTTGAGCTCCATTTTTTCTGGTCAGATGGTCCACTGACCAGCTGCATGTGTTTCCCTCAGCTTAATGAGCATCCTGCCCTCATCTGCTGTACTTTGCCTTCCTATTGTCTGGAGCTCTTCCCTACTTTCTTGCAGCTGGCTCCCAAGTATCTATGTTGCAGCAGTATAGCTCCTATCTTATGGCTTCCCCTGGCTGCTTACTCTTCTGTGGCTATCCCTACCTCAGCTGCCTACTTTAAATTCTGGCCTTCTAATACTGCCTTCTTAATAAATAGCAGGGATTATGGGAGCCTGCTACCTCATCTTGTCCAGTTATGGGATGAAGTTTTACAAGTGCCTGTCCTACTAATTAACATGCATGATGCAAGGTTGTTCAGCCCAGTGCAACCATTTTTAAGCGCTGAAAGTTTAATTGTTTAACTATAATCTTTTATTTCTCATAATTTTTTTAACCTGGTATCTATGAAAAATGTGCTGGATGCAGAAGTATCCCTTGTACTTGGACCTCCAGCAGTCCCATTTCTGTGAATATATGGTATATCTGTTTGATGACATTTATTCTTGACATTGTGGCATATACTTTTGCCATATACTTTCACCAATGTAATTTTGTTTTATCTTGAGATTGCAGAGTGCCTCTGTATATTTATATAGAGATGTATAATTTCTCACTTAAAGTGGCAGAACTCCCATGTGTTTTGTTATACTAACAACATGCTTCCATTAAAGTTCTTTTGCCACCTTAATATCATGTCATAATTGCATTATAACAGGTTCTGAATAGCTTTTGCACAATAATCTTCATAAGATCATTGTGAATTTTTCAAGTGGTTATTATCTGATTATAGTTAAAGCTATCAAAAGTGACTTCAAAGCGTTCTCATCACTTATCTTATCAACTTAAAAACCTCAGCTGTTTCCAAATGTTTTATTTTGAAAAATACAGAATGCACTTGCGCATTTTTCACTTGCAAAGGTAATTTTTTCCTTCTCTTCTCATCATGTGAATGTCCTGTGAGTACTTTTACATTATGTAACACCTTTCCTTAGTCTTCTGGGTAGGAATTCATAGCATTGAACTCTGCTGTACATCATTGGTGACTTTTTTTTTACTCCATACCAAAGCGCTATAAATGTAATCCTGATTTTGTAACTCTTTGGTGTGGTAGACTAGCTGTTTTTCCACGGTCCCCAAAATCTCTGTATCAACAGTATTTCTTTTTTGATAACATTTATTTATCAAAGTTTATGCTGCTTTGACTTTTTATAAAATAACTGTGAAGATAAATGGATCGATTGACCCCAAGAGTAGTTTATTTATCCCTTTAGTCACACTTCAGTGGCAAAATCAATACCCTCCTGAAATATCTGATATTACAGTGGTTCCAGTAAATACTGACATTCCTGAGCTATGTGCATGGGGAACAAAAATTTATTTTCAACTTAGATTTTTTAGTACCTGTATTGATTTTGCTGGGGATGCTTGTGAATTTTTATTTATCTGTGGCTAAGTAAGTGACCTTTGTTTCAAAAGAAAATCTTGCTGTTTCAACCCTCTAAAGAGTAAAAGAAAAACCCCCACATCTAACCCTGTCACTGACAAGGATCTTTTCAGCATTGCATGTCTGTTTTTAAATGATACATTGTTGTGTGTTCTGTTTCATACTGTCTCTGTGTTTGCAACTGGACTAATATTCTTGATAACCCCTGGAAATAGAAACTAAAATGTTTTTGATCAGTACTGGTTTGGTATGACTGGAAAAGATAAAAATGATCTGAAACAAAAGTGGAAATATTAAGAGACATTGTATTCTTCTGATGCATAGCTGTATATCTTTTTGCTGTTTAATGAGAATTATGCAGATATATTGGAAAAATATTGCTTCTCTAATCTGCAGTATACAGAGGCTCTAAACACAGCAAAGCTGGGGCTGTTTTCTGCAGGGTGAGGGTTTGATTTGATAGGTTCATGTAAGAAGTTTGGACCCAGTGTTCTATGCTTTTGTCTTTGTTGCTTCACTGTACTGTGCCGGCAAGGGGCCCTGCTACTGGGATGAGGCTGGTTTGCTTCCTTGTGAAAGTAAGGCACTGAGTCTGCAAAAACAACTCTGGCACTGCTTTGTTGCTTATGGGAGTGTTCCCTCCTTCCACTGCCCACTAACAGCCCTTGTAGAAGTCCAGAAAACACCTCCTTTGTTACTCAGTCTGTTCAGTGAGAAGAGGACTTATGGTTAGTGACAAACATGTGACTTTTAAAGTCATTGAGGTAATATGCAGTTTCTTTGCCTTAGGTTCTTCACTTCTTCAATCATGTACAATAAAATAACCATCCAGAGATGCTCAAATTTGGTTGTCAAGCTGCTGGCTCATTCCTGTAAAGCTCATTCCTGTTACACCAACAGCTGAAAAGAGCCTCATTGTCTTTCGTTGTCACTTCATTCAGCCCTCAAAATGACTAGAGGTTCCCTTGATTTCTGGTTGTGGTTTTCTTGCAAAAGAGCCATAGCCTGACAGCAAAAACTGATGATGGACTATATCATTTCTTGGAGGAAGGTTAGTACTTTTCAAGACCCCTAGTGAGAGTAAAAGATAACAGGCATTGAACAGATTTATGCTCTGGAGCAAAATATAGCCCTGTGCTGAGGACTAACAAAAGGCCTGTCCATCAGTTGGTGCTTGTGGGAGCTGAAAGTACATTAGGCCTTTTGCTTTGAACATTATTCTGTGGGAAAACTGCTTGCTGCTGTATTCCTCTGCCCTAGTGCTACTATGTTCAGCAAGCCCATCCGTTGCAAGGAACTGGAATTCCTCTGGCCTTTCATTCCATTGCACTCAACTGCACCCCCTTGCTAATGATTAATATTTCATTTCCTAATTTCCTAAGATGAATAAAAGGTGAACCCTCTTATGATTAATGTGCTCCAAAGCACTAGTATAACAAAGTATGTGGAAGGAGGGGGTGACTGAGGCATCATCCTGGGCACTGACCCTGGGAGGAGCTGCACAAAAGAACAGCAACTGTGCTTCAAGTATTGCCACTGCAGTGCCCACAGCTGCCCAGTCACACTGCCCCGTGTGCAGGGCACTCAAGGGCTCAGTTATGCCTGCGCTTCAGAGGAAAGAGCCTCCTTAGGTGCACATGTCTACATAAACCAGAGTCTTTTCATTGTATGATGCCTTTCTAAATTACATTAAAATAGCTGTGTGAAGCAGGAAAGTTGCAAAGACAGGGCTTGATCCAGGTACCACTTAAGGATAGATATAACTTTGAAGGCAGTAGTTCCATTCACTTCAATGAGACTACTTCTAGTTAAAATTCATCATCTGCAATGGGCTCAGAATAGACAGTCAGATAGCCTGAGGCTGAACTGATTCAGCCTTTTCAGATTAGTCTAAACTGCAAAGATTGAACCAATAAGCAAATGAATAGACATTAACTTTTGAGTCAGGAAATGCATCTACATGCCTGCAATGGCTCAAGCCAGAAGCCAAAGGGTGCTAGAACACAGCTCTCTGGCACATAGCCAGCATGGGTTGTGTGTTTGCTGCTTCTTTCTGCTACCGTCAGGGTCTCTGGGATTTTCAGTCCACAATAATAACAGCAGGACTCTCCAGAGTTGTTCATCACTTCCTCTTCCTACTTCCAGGTGCCTCTGGGATTTGTAGTCCACAGTTGCAGTGAGGAGTAAGTTTAGCAGGGTAGCTCTGTACTTGGGGAAAGGGAAGTTTAACTCCCCCCGGCTCCCCGCCCCCCGACCTCAGATCCCAGCCATTTTGATACTGGTTTATATGCACTGAATTTCTATAATGTTACAGATTTAAACCAGTTTCTGATCATTTAAATGGGTTTATGTTTAACTTCTGTCCCTAGCCTAAGTGTTTTACCCAACCAGGGTTATATTACTAGAAAGATTTTTATTAAAAAGGCTATTAAGAGTCACAGTGCCAGGGAGGAAGACTGGTTGAGTGCACCAACCAATCAGGGACAGGGTCTGGTCAGATCTTCTGTTTTCATGTAGTTCTGGAGCCAGGGGCTAAATGCCGGTGCTGTTAATCTCCCCCACCCTCCTCAGTGAATTCAGCAGCAGGGGAAAGAAAGGGGCAGGGATGGAAGATGGGATTCACCTCGAAGGAGGATTATTCTGCACTGACCCGGTCCTGCAGGGAGCAAACCAGGAAAGCCAAGGCTGCAACTGAACTCCAACTAGCTTCAAGCATCAAGGACAATAAAAAGTCCTTTTTCAGATATGTGGGGAGCCAGAGGAAAAGCAAGGGCAACATTGGACCCCCGTGGAACCTGATGGGGCAATTCGCAACTGACGCCTGGGAAAAAGCCAACCTATTAAATGGGTATTTTGCATCGGTCTTTCATCAGTCCCATGGGACACCCATGCCTGCTATGGGACAGGGAGGTCCGTGTGAGGGAGATCCCCTGCCCTCCATTAATGCTGACCTCGTGAAGGAACATCTTGAGAAGCTGGATTCTTTCAAGTCAGCCGGCCCTGACAATCTACACCCCAGAGTACTCAAGGAGCTGGCGAGCATCATAGCCTAGCCTCTGGCACACATCTTTGAAAACTCCTGGTGCTCTGGTGTAGTACCTGAAGACTGGGAGAAGGCCTATCTTCAAGAAAGGGAGGAGAGTGGATCCAGCTAACTATAGGCCCATCAGCCTGACTTCTATCCCGGGGAAGATCTTAGAAAAGTTTATTATAGAGGCCATCCTTAATGGACTGGCCGATGCCAGCATCCTAAGGGATAGCCAGAGCAGGTTTGTTGCGGGTAGGTCTTGCTTGACCAATCTCATTTCCTTCTACAACCAGGTGACCTATCAACTGGACAAGGGAGAAGAGATTGATGTCATATATCTTGACTTCA
>NW_017728906.1:85348108-85354238 GCF_001723895.1 Crocodylus porosus | reverse complement strand
ATGCTTATCTTGCTGGGATCCTATGACCCCAGCTGACTTCCTGGCCTTTGGGCGGGGGGCTGGACTGGATGATCTTCCAAGGCCCCTTCCAGCCCTAATGTCTATGAAAAATCTATGAAATCCAAGAAAAATCTATGAAAGTGGTGGCAGCAGTGCTCAGTCCCTGGTCTCCAGAACCACATGAAAGAAGGGGCTCCAGACAGAAGGTGTGCCAAGAACTCACATGTAGCAAAGCCAAACGGTGGGGGGAAGGAGGTGACTGTGTTACTGCACACCCACTTTGGACCAACCCCTGCTGAGTTTTGTATATACATGCTGTGCATTCCTGATTATAACATGGTATCCTGTCTGGTGTTTATCTCCTGTTACTACCTTCAATTTTTTTAACATTCAGTTAAACCTTTTGTTTGTTAACCCTTTTAATCCCTGTCTGATCTCACTGGGACAAGCAAAGCCTTGCAATAAACTAAACTATGAACAAGGATAGCAACCTAACGAACAAGATGTTTTCAGTGCTTTCTCCTGAGCTGTAAGTTCCAAGTGCTACAAAGAAGAGGGGATTCCTGGTACTCAAGGAGGTTAGATCAGGAAGTTCCTTTCCACTGGGTGTTCACGGTTGCTGCTGTCCCAGTGATGACTTTGGGTCACACTGAAGGGGTTGATTTGGCCACACCTTTGTCTCAGGACTCCTATGCCAATTGGCTCATCTCCTAACTGGAAGTCAGTCAGATTACTAAAGCTAACCAGAAGCATGCGGTGCTACTGACTGGTGTTGGCTCACCAGCTTTTGATATTTTTCACTGACTCATGTTTTCTTTACTGTAAGGGTTGCCAGAATCTGGAGTGGGCTTCCAAGGGAGCTGCTGCTCTCCCCTACCTTGGGGGTCTTTAAGAGGAGACAAGACATGCACCTGGATGGGGTAATCTAACCCTAGTGTTCTTTTCTGCCCAGGGCATGGGGTCAGACTCGATGATCTACTGAGGTCCTTCTGACCCAAACATCTATGAATTTATGAATCTTATGTCCCTGGCCAAACCGTCTGACAAGTCATATAAAGAAATCCTCACATTAGTTAAAAAAATCTCTTTGAACCCACTCCATCTGAAACAATTAACTGGTTCCATTTCAACAAGCATGATCAGTTGCTAACTAGCTGAGTTGCATCATTGGTCTGAGAGTTAGAATTTTGGTACAAACGTTGGGTCTTTAATGAGGAATGAACTCGTGTGAAGTTTGAGATGAAGCCATACAACGCGGACTCCTTGTGAAGCAAAACTTAACATTTGCCATTGTGCAAAAAGAAGCACTTGCTCATGAGGGTGAATCTCTCCACCCAAGTGAAATCCAAGCATTTTCCAGAAAAAATTTTATCAACTCATGCTTACTAAGTGCAATCCAAAGGAAATTCTCCAAAGAAGTTACCCCCAGCACACAAGAAAATAAATTTATTAATAATATAAATTAATCCCAAGAAAGCTGCTGAAGCTGTGGTGGGAGCCACACATGCAACACTTGCTGTTTCTGTGATGGTGAATGCCATCATTATAAGCACATAGGTTACAGTGCAACAGAGGTGGGGGGAGAGTGGGGCTGGGCCTGGGGCTAGGGGAGGGGCAGGCGTTGCACACCCAGTGGGGCACAGGACTGAGACATGAGTGGCTCATCCAGGGGGGTATATCTTCTGCTGCTATCTGCACCCTGAGAGGCATGGAGGCATGTGCCCCCAGATCTGTGTGGGGCAGGATGGGGTACCACTACATGCAACTCAGCTGGACCCTAGGCTGCAGCAGCAGTGCTGGGAGGAGGTTATAGGGGGATGCAGCCACCCCAAAATTTATTGTAGCTCCCCCCAGCCTCCCTCCCAGTGCCACTTCCGCGCAGCCCATCCTGCTCCACACAGATCCGGAGGCAGACATCCTCCATGCCTTCTGGTATACGTACAGTGGTGAGAGCCACAAACCCCTTCCCCGTGCTCCGCAGCTTCATCCCACACCCTGCCCTGACTTGGGGTGGGGTGGACATGGGGTCCTGGGGTCTCTGTCCCTTCTGGCTGTGCAGTGCAGCTGAGGCTGGCCCTGCTCCAGCCTCTGACTCTGGGCCCTCCCAGGTGGTGCGGGGCCAGGCCCACTGCGGGGAGGCAGCTGGGGCTGGTGCGGGGCTGGGGGGCAGTGGATTCATTGGCGCAGGGGGTGCCAGCACCAGGCAACAGCCCTGGTCACAAGGCAGGGGGTGGCCACATGGGTGCAGTGCTCCCTGGCCCTGATTCTAGCTTGGCTGTCCTCCCAACATCTGCCCGGTCCCAGCCCTAGCCCCGCTTCCTCCTCCCTCCCCCCATAGCCCTTTCCCCTCCCCCTGCAGACTTTCAGGCCGGTGGGGGGGCTTATGTACATGTGCACATGCACTCCACTGCCCCCCCCTTCTCCCGCCTTCTATGGCTGCCACAGTACTGTTGCTAATCCAAATGGAATTTTAGCTTGTGGAATGCTCCGAGATGTCTATGTTACTGGATTTGTCAACAGGGTGGGAGCACTGTCTCTAAACAAGAGGAGGAGGAGGAGAAGGAGGAAGAAGAGGAGGAATAGGAACAGGAAGAAAAGAAATAGGAAGTAGAGGAAGAAGAGGAAGAGGAAAAAGAAGAGAAGATAGAAGAGCTACAGTAAATGCTTCAAGGTAGTCTGAATGTCAGTTCAGGATCTGAGTTTGCCTTAGTTTCAAAAGAGACATGAATTGCTCTGGCCTTGAAAACATGCTCCTATTCTTCCAAGCAAACAAGATGTGTCAAACACAATACAGAAATACTTGAAGGAAGAGTTTTACATCAACATCCACTACAAAAAAGAGTGATGAGTCCTTAGCCTCATTGCCAAAGGATAGGGGCAAGTTTGCTAGGTGGAGAATGGCTTGAATAACTGGGCATCAAGTTAACAGCAGTGCACAGCATTCCAACAGACACCACCTTAAGATGTTCTTCAGCAATTATGTAAAGTTTCTGAAGCACAGCTTGAGGAACACCCTTATATTTATTGCAGGGGAAGGTCAGGCTGAAACACAAAGTATTACAGTTGAGTTTCAAAATGCCTGAAACGTCATGGAGTTTTGCTTTGCAGATATGAACAACCTTTTTCCCCAGAGATTGAGGTCTTCCTCTTCTAGAAAGAATGATAAATGATTCCATATTTTTCCTATAAACTTGTGTTGAGTGGGAATGCTATATGGCTGTGGTCCACAATGGTGTGAAGCCTTGTTGGGGTGAGCTGTGGGGAGAGCAGGAAGGTCCTAATACCCAGCCTGTGATGCCAACCTCAGACCTGCCACACTTGGTGTTTCTTGATATTTACTGAGAGGTGAATGCAGGCCAGGTAATAACATGCTCTGCTCACCTAGGTAGGTCTTCTTTGTGGGGTTCCTCCTCTCCTTACACCCCATCCTTACCACATCCCATCAGATGTAGATTGTCTGCATCTTGATTTTATAGAGGTAAGTGGTCTGTTATCCACTTCTTATCCGTACCTTAAACCAGCCACCCTCTGTCTACAATTCAGTCAAGCCTGAGTAGCCAATGGCTTGGGTCTGTCCCTCTGTAATACCTGTCAATTTGAATCCATTCAGTCAGAGTAAAAACAAAGGCAAATATAAATCAAATTTTCCACCAGGGTATGAATCCTTCAATTTAAATCAGTCCATTCTAAGTCTCAGAAGAAGGTAAACTCATATCAGTTCACCCTTCCACATGTGCTGATTAGGTTTGGCAATTAATTCCCATAAGGAAAAAAAATAACGAGTCTAGTACTGATACAAACTCATATCAGTTTTCTTCCGGTGTTAGTCTCTCAGTTCATAACCCTTCCTTATCATGCAAATCAACAGAGGCATGCCAGTTTTTCCTTTACTTTTCCAACACAGTCCAGAAAAAGAAAAAATGTGAAGGAAATCAACTAAGAAAGAAGAATGCAAAAAAGAAAACCAGCTTCAAAGAAGGCAGGGCCCCTTTAAGACTCATGGCCCCAAGGTGGCAGTTGCTTGCTTCCTTTCGCTTTCTCCCTTATATCTCACTGGCTCTTTTGAGCCAGTGCGCTCCCCAGCAGGCTGTGTCCCAGGCCCAGTTAGGGCTCTTGTGACCCCTTCTGCTCTGGGGTCCTAAGTCCTCTCTCCACTGCCTTCTGCAGGAGATTGCCAGCTCCAGCTACTTCTGGTTCCAGTCACTGTCATCTGCAGCCACTCCTCTTCCCCCTGCCCTTTTCCCAGGCCTAAAATGCCAGAACCAATATTGGTCCCCCCAATCCAGAAGGGGCATGTGCTCTAAAAGCTTGGCTGTTGGTCCTTCTTCTAGGTCAGCTTTTCCCTGAACCAACAGCATGTGTCACCTGCTCCTATCCATCCTGGCTTTCCTCATGCCCCCCTTGCTTCCCCTCACAACTTGTATATTTAAAGTCATACATCTAGTTAGAAATGCGCTGAAAATCAAATACAGGTTAACCTTTTGAAATAAAGCCACCCAAAATCCCCACCAAATTCCTTACAAACCTAAACTGAACTCTCTAGTCTTCCGCTTAACTAAATTATCTATGTACCTTACCTAATAATAAAGTTATTCCTCAGAGTTCATGGTTCACTTTATATGGATTGTGCATTACGGTAAGCAATAGCTGGTTTTGACAGCTTATGTATCCCAGGGAAAAGATCTAGTTATAAACAGCTCCATCATTATTAGATCAAGGATTTATATTTATAACAAGGACTTTTCAGAAAAGAGATGAGTTTTCCCCCCAGATTCTGTTAAAACCAGTGATTCCTATAAAATAGGGTTATGTAATGAAGCTAGGATAAATATTAAGATCTCCAGGAATGTGAACATCCTTTTTTACTGACTTTACCTCTAGTGTGTCCAGTTTTGGACCCCACACTTTAAGAAGGATGTGAACCTTCCATTTTTTAGTAACACAGGTATTTTTTAATTGCTTTACAGTTAAGACTTGAAAAGTTGCATAGGATGCAGTGCAGTGCTTAACAAAATTGCTATAGTAGGATAAATGTTCTTAAAATGGCAGAAATAGAATCGGTATGCCACTGCTTCCAATTCAAGGCAACCTAGCTATTCTAGCATTTTCTTTTTAATTTAGAACAAGTTCTTAAAAGGTTTAAGGGCAATGTGGTTGTATCATCATCTTTATGACAGTCAAATTAATTCTTTAATCCAGTTTTTGAATCTGATGGAGATTGACTCTCCTGTTTTCCTATTGGAATGATGTGTACTCAGTTGAAAATGAAGATGTTGGAAGATAAAAAATAGTGCTGTGACTGCTATTGATTAACTGTCTTGTTTGCTTCATTGTTCAGGCTTCATTGGCCTCTTGGGCAGAAGGACACCCAAGTATAGCATCTTTAACATTTTCCTGAAAAGATGCATTCTTTAAAAGTGACAGCTTTACTTAAAAAAAATGCTGTTTTGATGTATAAATGCTGTAGTTTTAGCTGAAAGAATCCTGATGGATTAGAGAAGACAACAGAGAAAGATTTCTGAAACATACCTCAGGTCAACCTTGTATTGAAAATAGATTTAATAACAGTGTCTTTGCATGATGATGATACTCCTACCACCTTTGTGTTTGAAGAAAAGGATTCCAGTCAATGCTAAGTGGGAATAAGCAAGAAAGCTGACTTTATCTTCAAAGACAGAGTGATTAGGGTATTCTGACTAACGTGTTCAGTTTTCATGAAAGGCATCAGATGCTAAAAGACTTGAGTGTGTGTGTGTGTGTGTGTGTGTGTGTGTGTGTGTGTGTGTATAATCTATAAGGAGAATGTACTATTGCTTGAAATAAATCATTCCACTTAGTATGTTAAGAAAATGCTGAATAGAAGATTGTCTTTCATAATCTTAGAGACAAGGAGCTTTTGGGTGACCAGCTATGTACTTGGAAGCCACCTTATAGTTAGGAGGGTGTTACCAGATTTGCCCGCTACTTTGGGGTATGCTCATGTATTAGGGCTAGGGTCTTGGCCATTCTATCAATGTGCTGCTTGTGTTACTGGTGTTTCTATATGGAGCTGTATCTCTCCCTTCTGCAAGCCCTCACCCCCCAATGGAGCTATTTTGCAGGACTCAGTTCAGTGGGGCTGGGTTCCTCC
>NW_017728906.1:85345710-85348008 GCF_001723895.1 Crocodylus porosus | reverse complement strand
CCCTTATCTGGAGGGTTTTAGGTGTGTCTCTCACTGCATCTGAATCAGTTTCTGTTTAGGTGGGGGGGCGATTCTTTGTGAGTCAGACAGTCTGTGTTCTGTGTCAGGGTTCCCCAAAAACATGGAGCTGACAGGTAACAAGGGGATCTTACACAAGCTTTCAGGCACAAGGTACCCAACCTCAGGTATTGGAAAGAAGCAGACACAGCATGAGCTAAGTAGGAAACAACAATAAGCCATAAAGTTAATGTCTATGTTTAATTTCTGTTTTTAGTGTCCAGTAAGATTAGTTTTGTTCCCACATTCTGAAGGTGTTCTGTAGATTACCCTTGAATACAAGAATTGGAAGGTCAGAGCTGTGAAGAGTGTTCTCCTTCCTATGTTTGGGTGTCTCTGTCCTTACTTATCTCTCTCCTGTGTTTTTTCATTCTGGAGCATAGTTTTTGTCTAGTTTCACCCATAGTTTCTGTCAGTACATTTGTATAAGATATGCCATATTGTGGGATATACATGTGCAGGATTCCTGCATTTTGATGGTTTCTTTGTGGGGGGTATTGATTATGGTTGCAGTAGAGATGAACTGTTAGATTTTGCCTTTATTGTTAAGGCAACATTGTGTGCCACTGGTATCGGTTTATCAGTGGAGAGTTTGCTTCTGGTGATGAATTGGGTGAGGTTAAAGAGTTGTTTGAAACCCAGGAGCAGGAGGGTAGGGATATTTCTCTCAAGGTATGATTCTTTTTGAGTATAGGGTGTAATTGTTTGATGATCATTCTTATTAGTTCAAGTGCAAATGGTAGGTGACTAGCAGGGGTGTGTGGTTAGTGGGACTTACTATTTGTATTGTACTAAATTACTTCAATAGGCATTTGGGTGACTTTTGAAAGATAAAGTCTATTTCTCTGGTGGCATATCGTTGCTGGGTGTAGGCATTTTTTTAGGTTGGTGACATGGGTGTAAGGAGTATTCTTCTCAAAACATAAATGGTAGTCTCTGAGGGCCTGACTAGAGATGTCAGCTTTTTTATCATGTGTAAAATGAATGCTGATTTTGTGGACGTAAGAATGATGAGTCCATTGCTTTTTTTGTATATAGTGTTTTGTCAGGTGCCATTGTGGATCATGATATCTAGAAAGTGGATGTTCTTGTAAGAGTATTCCAGGGAGAATTTGATCCGACTATGGTAGTTAAACCTGTGGTAGAAATCAGTAAGGGACTTCAGGTTTTCAGTCGGTGTTTGTTTGAAGGCTAGGATGGGTGGCACCGAACCTCGCTAACCTCATCACCAGAACCAAACTTCCTCAGACCCAGAACACACCAAATGGATCCAGACCATGCCACAACAAGAAATGCAAACCTGCCAACACATCTCCACCACCCCCACAATTACTACACCCCACAACAGAGCCATCAGCATTCCCGGTTCTTACAGCTGCACCTCCAGAAATGTAATATATCTCATCCAATGCACCAAATGCCCTGATGGAAAATGCATAGGAGAGACAAAACAACAACTGTGCACCAGAATGAACGCACACCGGAAATCTATCAAAGACAGGAATACCCAGTTACCTGTCGGGGCACATTTCTCACAAGAAAACCACTCTCTCTCCAATCTCTCAGTCCTGATCCTCAAAGGAAACTTACAAAACACTTCCCAGAGACGAGCCTATGAACTCCACTTCATCAACCTCCAGGATACTAAAAATCATGGACTAAATGTAGACATTGGATCTGTGACACAGTATAACCTGCCTGACAGCTGACTCCCCAGGTACTTCTCCACTATTCATCGCCCTTCTCACCCATTGACTCCTCAGTCTACATTTTCAGTGACTGCCTGTCTTGTATGCATACCAGCACAGCCTGGCTTCTTTACTTTTCATTCCGTCCAGGAAGAGCACACACCAACTGCTGAAGCTTCCTCAGCCTAACAAAGGGTTTTTGAATCCAAAAGCTTGCTTAAAAATTGTTTTCCAGCTATTTAAGTTGGTCTAATGAAAGATATCCAATTCACCCAAAGAACCTTGTCTGCATATGTCCTTAGACCAAGACAGCTACAACCTACACCCCTGTAGCACTTTTCATGAAGAGTTAACAGGGGGTCGGACTTCGTGATCTGCTCAGGTCCCTTCCGACCCTACTAACAAGCCTACTCACAAGGCTCACATTTGTGAGAGCCCGGCAGGGCAAGTTATGCTGAGGGGAAACCAGCATGGGTTTGTGGCAGGCAGATCGTGCCTGACCAATCTAGTCTGTTTTTATGACCAGGTTACAAAACGCCTCGACGCAGGAGGA
>NW_017728906.1:85337602-85345012 GCF_001723895.1 Crocodylus porosus | reverse complement strand
TTGGATATTAGGAGGAACTTCTTCACAGTTCGAGTGGCCAAGGTCTGGAACGTCCTGCTTATGCAGGGGGTCGGACTCGATGATCTATTGAAGTCCCTTCCGACCCTAGCATCTATGAATCTATGAATCTATGAATCTATGAAACTACTAACTATGAAACAGTGTTTTTCAATTCAAGAGTGAATACTGGTGTCAGGTTCTTCCCAAGTTCTTTGTAGTAGTTTGTGTTAGAGAGTAATCTGTTGGCCTCACTGATGTAGTCTTGACTGTTGAGGATGTATATAGCTCCTCCTTTGTCCACTGGTTTGATTACTATTTTGTTGTTGAACAACAAAACAGTCTTAGGGGCTATATGGCTTTTCCCTCTAAAGAAGAGCGGTTGTGGTGGTCTTGGCTTTTGTTAAGAAGTTCACTCTTAGTTTTCATCCTAAAACAGTCAGTGTAGTAGTTCAACTTCTAGGTCAGTGGTCTCCAACCTTTTTATGATGAAGATCACTTTTTGTAAGTAAAAGGCAATGAAGGATCTACTGCCCCTGCCTTGCCCTGGCCCCGCCACACCCCTGCCCCAGCCCCAGCCCCAGCCCCCAGCTCCTCACCTCCCAGACAAGCTGCCCAGGTTCTGATCCCACTCACTCGGCCTGGCCCAGGCAGTAGGCGGTGTGGCTCAGCCCAGCCACCTGCGTCCTGCCACTCCCGATAGTGGAGCCTCTGACAGACTGATATTGACTGTTTGGTGACCACTGTTCTAAGTGACTGTTCCAAATGCCCCTTGGGCCACCCCACAAGAGACAGCATGCAGGCCACTCCAGGATGAACCACAAGCTCCTTGGGCCACATGTCATGCAGACACTTACTCCTCATTGCTATGCTGTTCCTCCACACCACCTCATTGCTGCACTGTGCACCCGCACCACCCCATCACTGCAATGCATTCCCCTCTGCTGCACTGAGCCCACCATTGCACTATGCACCTGTGTGGCTGCAGGCTTACCCTCAGCACTCCCATCCATGTTGTGCTTCACTGCCCAGCCTTGTGCTGAGAGCAGGCAGCAAAGCCAGAGGAGGGATGGAGAGCCTGGAGACTGGCTGCTGTTGCAGCCAGAGCAATTGGGGGAGCAGCAGCTGGATAGGAGCCAAGAGACTACACCTTAACCCCTCTCAGACT
Organism: Crocodylus porosus; assembly: GCF_001723895.1. Classification (NCBI taxonomy): domain Eukaryota; kingdom Metazoa; phylum Chordata; order Crocodylia; family Crocodylidae; genus Crocodylus; species Crocodylus porosus. The sequence goes on along the minus strand of NW_017728906.1, from coordinate 85,343,847 downwards.
GGATAGGTCACCAGTTGTACAGCCCTGTAGTAGTCCAATGTATATTTTTGGCCTGAGAGGCGTCCAGTCAGATTTTTTTTGCTGTTAATCTTACCCATTGTGGTGGGAAGATGTTCAGAAGTCATTCTTTCCTGGTTATGGAAATATTCTTTCAGGTAGTCTGCGTAAGACTTCATCTTACATTCATGTATTAGTATCTTTTCACAGAAGTTCAGGCTTTTAGAGAATAACCATATTTCAGAATGGCACAGAGAGTTGTGGTGACAAGCCCTGTGGGCTGAATCTGGCCACAGAAGTGGTGATTCAGTCCACAAGACGCCCCACAAGTTAGATGACCTACTTCTACGGTCTGCCCCAGTTCACAGGATGTATGTTTGTCATCCCTAAGCTAAGGAGATGTGGTTGACCACTTGGCACATAGTAGGCCATAGAAAACTAATTAGTGCCAAACATCAATTAGCCTTGTCATCACTGCTTGAATTGGCAGATAGGAATAAAAGGAAAAGGAAGAAGGTTCATTAAATGAGTACTGTCTATCTTATGCAATGAACAGCCAGTAAATCTATGGAGAAAATAACATGTAATCATGCTATTAAAGAATGTACTGTAATGTAGATGCACAAAGAGGAAGAGTTAAGGTTGTATAAGAAACCTTTTGACTTTCATCATCACCATGATGATCACTGAGGTGAATCCTAAAAGGATGAAGTCCCCTTCCTACCTGGACTGATCTCTAGTGTAGGCCACAGTCTTAGGCTAACTAATGCCAGGATATATATATATAATGTAATATCTGTAGTTATAATATAATTTAATCTGTATAATTTAATATCTGTAGTTCATCTTATTTTGTTTTGTAAGAATAGGTGTTTCTGTGGTAAGACATAGCTACAGCTGAAGTCAGGTTTGCATGTTTTTAAGAGGGTTATAAATTGAAAATACAGACAGGAGGAAGGGAGGATTCAGATTTATTTGAACTTCTGAGGAGGAGAGGAAGCTATAGGGAAAGCACTCCATGATCTCCAATCACCTGAGGACAGACTGGCCATCAAAGGAGTTTTGGTCAGTCAGAGTAATCATTTAAGTAACTATGGTGTTAGTTATCCAGGTCATGCATTTGCTCTGTTAACTGATTCTCTGCTTTAATAGGTTGTAGGCTTGTTCCTTTGAAAGACAAAAGGGTTGAACTTAAACCCCTAAATTGGCTACCCCTAGCTAGATCCTGAAGATCTAGAACACCCCTAGTTGAGTGTTCATTATGCATCAGTCACTGAAGATTTTATCTCATTGCTGAAGTTTTGGGCTGCCTGTAGACATGCAGTGAGGCTGCTCCGACATGCTGTAATTACAGTGCATCGGAGAAAACTCGATTAATCGCGTAATTACTGTGCTCCAGCAGACTCCAGCATCATGTATATGAGCATCCCTGCGCTGAAGAATGGCAGTGGGGTGCTTTAAACTAAAGCTCCTTCAATTAGCTTTATTTCAAAACATCCCGCAGCCATTTTTCAGTGAGGAGACACTGATACATTTGACATTCTGGGTGCTTTATTGGCACGGCTTTCAGAGCAGCAATAATTAAAGCATCCCTGCCTCCCAGAGCATGTCTATAAGTGCCCTGTATGCACTTCATTTTTGAGTAGCTGACTTGTGATAACTTGCCTAATGCTCAGAGACTTTGAAGAACATTAACATTGTGTTTTATTTTTTCATCTCTAAAATTGCTGTAATGGTACCTATTTTTTTGGCTTTAAATGTGCATGTAAAGGAGGATATGCAAATATAGGTATAGTCAGACTAGATTTAACTAAGAGAATAGTATATAAAATGTAGAGAAGGTTCAGATGGTCTGTTGCTTAATGTGTGTTAATCTGTAGAGATTTTTTTTCTAAAATGAAGCAAGGTATCTTCAAAATATATGTTAATCTTCAGCAGTCTTTTCTACAGCAAGAATTTTAGCTTTTGTAAGGAACTTCAATATCTTCCTATCTAAAAGCACCATGCTGGATACATTTGTTGTTATTCATCATTGTAGTTGTGAATAGCAATCTAATTCCTGAGCCAGCACTCAAATATAAATGATAGATGGTTTATTAAGTTCCTTTAGCTAGTGTTCATGATGCCTAATTTTCTTAAGTGATAATATTTCATACAATAATACTGGCTTTTTTAAAACTTGCTGCTTAGTGGAGTATAATCTAATTATACAGATATTCTCAAACTCCAACAATGTGCTGTGCAGAGTTTTCACTGAACTGTAATAAATTATTGAAGTAAGGGTAGTTAGTAAACCATCCAAAGGGTCACTTGTCATGAAAAGATTGTCTAGCAAAAGGTGTAACACTTGAACCTGTCTTCAGATTCTTCAAACTCAATTACACCAATGAATCAATCATTTGTCTCTGTGTTGGTCCTGCGGAATTTTGGGGATCCTAAGTAATGAAATACTGCACGCATACTTACCGTATTTTTCGGACCATAAGACGCACTTTCCCCCCCCCAAAAGTGGGGGGAAAACGAGGGTGCGTCTTATGGTCCGAAGTGTGTGTCCCGGGGAGATGGGGCGGAGCTTGCCCGCGGAGGCGGCGGAGCCCGAGTGGGACATCCGCTGCTTGTTTAGACCGGAAGCCGGCGCCCGTGCCGGTGGCCGGGAGCCGGCAATAAAAATGGCCGGCCGGAACAGACGGGGCAGGAGTCCAAAGGAGGGACTCGGTGCCACGGAGACTGAGGCTCCAGGAGGGGTGCGTCTTATGGTCCGGTGCGTCTTATGGTCCGAAAAATACGGTACCTCTTTCATAGCTGGATGGTTTCATCCTAACCTCTAGTGTATTTCTCCAACATTTTGACCCCATAGAAATGTAATGTCACCAAGTTTACAGTTTATGGTAATTTTTTCAGAAGGTTGTAGCTTTCAAATTTTCTCCATGCAGTTTAATGACAACATTTCTTGTCATCAAGCAAATTTCACTATTCTGATTAATATTTGTATTTTCATTTTCCGTACACTTGAAAAAATAAGCCTGAGGATGATTTACAGAATCAATGGAGGAACAGAGAAAGAGAGCAAGAATAAGGCGAGTGAAGACCATCCATGCTAAAATGAGAAATGTTTTGCTGTTGTTTTCCTTTCATTATATTTTTTTCTGGATTGACTCCAGAGGAGCTCTGTTTCTACTCGATCTTGTTGTTGCATGTGTGCACATGCATAAATTCAGGTCAAGTACAAAACCTGATTTCTGCAATCCCAGTAAGAATGTGTAATGGTCTCATCAACTGATAACAAGAAATCTGAACTAATTCAGCTCATGACCTTATTTTTTTTTACCATTAACAGTGGAGATGGTGTTTGCTTAGTCGTTAATACATTCAGTTCAGTAAATTAGAACTGCTCAAAATTTCTACAAATCCTTCCCACTGAGGGTTTCCCTGGACTAAGTGATTCTGAATAAAACAAAAATCTCATGCATGCACAGGTTTCTGAGATTTCCTGGATCAAATATAATTTAAGGGGCACAGTGTTCCTAAATGAGTGTTTTTTTTAATACCATACCAAAAACACCAAAGAGTAAACCCTGTTTACTGAAAACATGCATTGTTTGAACCTGGCCATTAAAGTGTACAAGGGCTGAGGGGTTATTTTGTAATGAAAGAACGAACCAACATAAGGATAAAAGCAGAAAAATGGTTTAACACCCAGCACAAAGATGTTTTTTGAATGAATCAGTCTTTGCTATTTAATTTACATTTTGAGGGCTCATTAGGATGATGAATGACACTGCTGGAGAATATAACATACTTCCTGAACAAAAGAAAATCTCTGTAGCCTAATAACATTTTATGCCAGCCCTTACATTTGTCAGAAGTGGATGCTATTTATCCCTATGATTATTTAAAAATCATTTTTATTGTCCTTTGTGCTGTGTCCTCTTCTGGGAATTTTAATTCAGAGTTTGACACCTACTTATTAACTTCCATGAAGTATGGAGTACAAAGGCTTATGCTATATAAAGAATTCTAACCAGCCATGTTTATATTGCTTGCAGCTGTACACAAATTAGCTCAGTTTGGATTCATTTCTCTTGGAAATAGAAAGGGTAGAAAGAGCTGTGTAACCTTTACCACCTCAGTGAAGTAAATGTGAACTAAGTGCTGCTGACCTGGACACAACAGAAGATGGCTATCAATAAGAACTATAAAGAAGAAGAATTTACAACATTTATGTTGCCCATCAGAAACATATGGTGTTTGCAAACTTTCTGCCTCATTCCCCTCACCTTTTCTTCCAAAATGATGCTGAACTATAGAACCACATATTTTAGAATTTTGGTTCCATCCTTTCTCTAACCAGCCCCTAATCTTTTACTGGATTTTCTGCTTGAATGCCTGTACTCAGGAAAGTGAAAGAGATCCACAGAGTTTATAAAGATACAAGCAAATTCTAGACAATTGTGAACATATTTTGGTAAATTATGTTTCATTACATAATTTAGATGCTCAGTATTTATTTTTGAGCACCCACTAGTTTTGTGACACACAAACTTTAAAGGATTATAATTTTCTAATGCATAAGCCATCATTTAATGCATATCCCTTTTCCTCCCCACTGCCCACATATACTTCTACTCTCAGCAGTAGGGAAATCAGACTGCAAGTATGAAATAAGTTAGTGATTTCATTTGCTGTTCTGAGGAAATGCTTCAGCAGCTCTGTAGCTTTTTCTGGGAGCATGTAAAACCCAATGACATACAGCTTTGTATCGTTCAATATGATATGATGTAGATCTCACTTTCATTTCTCTTTCTAAAGTCATTCCTAACTCTGTATGAGGAACCAGAATGACAATAAAACTGCTATCAGGGTATAGAAAAACATATTTTCCCAAGTGTAGTTCTGCTACCTGCTCTAACTTCAGTTTTTCTTATACTATCTTTGGTGCTGATAATTTAGAATGTAGGATCCTGATTTTAAGTAAAGCCTTGATTTCCAAATTAGACCCTCAATTCAACCTCCATTTTTCTTTGTCTTCCTGCAACTGCAAAAATTGTATTGATAAAGTTTTATAGATGCAAATTATCTTGAGAGCATTTTATGCCACTTAACATCTACCTGCCTAATTTGTGGGTTTAGTTTTGTACATGGATATTAGAGTTCTACAAAATATGTCTATAGATTCTACTATAATTATACACAAACTAAAAACTATTGCTCGACATTAAACTCTACATCCCCTAAGTTGTTGTACACAGCCCAGGTATTACTTGATTACAGGCCTACAAAGCTGTTTTAGCTCTTCCAGATGTTTAAAGTGGTAGCAGCCTTGAAGCTGCCAATTTGCACCCTCTAGTCTACTATGTCCCACCTTCTGAGTGTTTAAACCTGGAGAGCTAGCTCATTGCCTGTTGGCCGAGATGGCAGTGTTGAGTCTATTTGTATATCATACTGAAATTTTCCTTAAAACTGCAAATGGTGAGGATAAAATGGTAGTATCAGTCCCAATTTGGGTTCGTTGAAATTTTCTGGTTTTCATTTTGGAAGTAAACAGTAATGGTATAATGCCCAGTGTTGAGCATTACTTTTACTAATCAGGCATAACATAGATCAGACTGGCACCTTAGGGCACATCCAAATGAGCTCACACATGCGTCTTGCCCTGTCTCAAACTCCTTCGAGGCGGCAAGAGGCACGTGCGGGAATGAAAAAACGTTCCCCATGTTGCCGGCACAAGGTGCCCGAGGGAGGCAACAATTGGGTTCGTTGCCCGCCAAATAAACACACTGGGGGGAGAAGAAGATAGAGTTTATTTGAGCTCAAGTAAAAGGCACAGGGAGACTCTATGGTCTCAAATCCTGTGCCCCTGCAACAGTGTATATTTATACCCTGGTCATTTTCTGCAGTATTTTTCCACTAGCTGGCTCCCACCCCCACCCTTTCCCTCCTCCCTTCTCTCTCTGAGCGGTGCCCTTGCATTCCACAGATAATAGTTTTTAGGGAGTTTCAGCTTGCTTGCTACTCATCCTGTTTTCCAGTAGTACAGGAGGTTACAAAAGTTCAAAGAAAGGGTTACAAAGGTTGAGGAGGGGGGGGACCTGGCTCACCTGGGCCTAGAGCAGAGGGGCTTCATCGACACTCATGGTCTTCCATCCCTCTGAGTTACCTAGGGTTATGCCCAGTGACACCAACAACTCCCCCCTTTGAGAATACTCAGCAAAGTTTTGGCTGAGTTTTCTCATATTCTGAAGATAAAA
>NW_017728906.1:85316832-85337591 GCF_001723895.1 Crocodylus porosus | reverse complement strand
CTGCCTCTGAAAGCCCCCAATCCCTGCCCCCCCATGCCAGCATCCCCATAGTTTTTAAAGAACAAAAAAACAAGCCCCAGCACTTACCAGCAATCTGGCTGTCGTCTGTGTCACTGTGGTCCCACCTGCACACTGCGGGGCAGAGGTACAGCCACAGCAGTCCCAGCCCAGGCCATCCTGCCCCCTGCTGCCCTGTGCTGCCTGGGGTGGCTCTGCCAGGAGGCCCTGGAGGCCCTATGGCCCCTGCTCCTGGGGTAAGTAGAGGGTTTTTTTGTTGTTGTTGTTGCTTTTTTCCCTATAAAGTTGGGGTAGCCATGGGGAACTGGGGGTGCAAGTGGGGGGCGGGTTCAGGCAGGGCCACCATTGTGGGGTTTGAGGGAGTGGGGGATGGGGCCAGGTGGGGCAGCAATCAGGGGGCTGGGATGTGGGCCTTGCAGGGGGTGATGGTAGCCCCCGTGGGGGCATTTTCACCCTCTTGGAGGGCCATAGCCCCTATGTGGAAGCCGCACCCCCTCTTGGGGGGCTGTAACCCCTGTGTGGGGATCCCTGTGTTGGGAGGCCATAACCTCTGTTGGAGGGCTGTAACCCCTGTTGGGGGGCCATAGCCCTTGTGTGGGGGCTGAATCCCCTGTTGGGGGGGCATAACCCCTGTGTGGGGGCCATATCCCCTGTGGGAGGACAGCAGAATATATATTTATGTATTCATGAATTCATGAAATGTATTTAAAGTTCACTTTATTATTATGATAAAAGACTTGCTTTAACACTATAGATATATCAATAAAACATTGTCCAACTGATCGCTGTCTCTGTCTCTGTCTTTGTCTCTTTATAGTGGTGTTTTGTTTTACTTATGGAGGAACATGGATTTTGGGATATTTTACAGAGTGACTTCGGGATTTTTTTTATCAGGGATTTTTCAGTTTTCCAATAGGAAATACCAGAATTCCTGTTAAGGAGGCCAGTGGCAGGACCCTGCCTGCTCAGAGCTGACACCTTGAACCTAACTGGCTGTGGCTGACCTCCTGGCCAAATGGGGCCAGAAGGACATGCTTTGACAGTTCAAAGTAAGCCACCACACCTGGAACATCTTCCAGGCGATAGCTGCCCGGATGGCCAGGCAGGGGGCACACGTGACAGTAGTGCCATATAGAGGCCAAATCGGCAGCCACAGCCCACTGGCAGCTGGCCCAGAGGGGCAGATGCTTCTGCTGACTGTGCAGTCCCCATCTGGGTCTGGCAGGTGCGCAGCAAGTCACAGCCAGGTAGCATCCCCCACTGCCAGACTGCTGCAGTGAGTAAAGGGTGCAGGGAACTCTCAGGGCTGCTTAAGCAGTTCAGCTGGCACAAGGCTAGTGTCCTCAGGTACCAATTGGCTGGGCCTCAGAAGCTCCTGAGAGCAAATAGCCCTGAGGTACTTGCCAAGGTGGTTTTTTATATTGCTGGGGACAGCACAGGTACTGGCTCTGGCCTCTAGCTCCCCCTGGCTGCAGATCCGGGAGGAGCCAGGCAGGGTTATTTTGCCCCAAGTGGCATAATTTGCTCCCCAAACAAAGTGCATGTCCAAGCACATGCACCAAGGCAAAAAGCCCTGGCTCAAATTTGCACCACTTCTATTTGAGCTGCTTGCATATGTGGATGCGCCCTTAGAGATTAACTCATTGAGGGAGGCATGAGCTTTCATAGGCAGTAACCTACTTTGTTATCTGTTGATAACAGCAACACTCCAGCAGAAATAAGAATGCAAAAAGAAATAGGAAATAGGACCACCAAAAAGAACTGGGTTTGGCTAGAAAGTTTCTTTCCCTGTCTAAATGTACAACTGAATGTTTGGTGCTGAAAATAGTGCAGAGACTTTTGTGTTATTGATTTTCTGTTTGTCCCCAAAAATTTCTAATCTGGCAAAAACTAAAAAACACATGAGCAAACAAAGCATTTTGCAAATGCTATCAAAAGTATGAATAGGGAAATGGAAACTGAGCCAGCAAGCTGAAGGAAGACTTCCAACTATAAATAGACTCTTGCCTCCTTTTGACAGGAATGAGCTTTTTCTAGTATAGCTGTTTCATAAAATGCTGTTATAACCATTCTCTTGTATTATGATGTTATATCCCTGCATAGTAATATTAATGTGGAAGTAGAATTATGGACTAGCCAAAGCTGAGTTTGCTCCTCATCTGAAGAGAGCGATAATATACAAACCCCCAACCCTTCTACCAAATAGTTAATGTGCAGTAGAATAAGAAAACATAATAAATCAACAAATACATAAATATATACAAGATTTTAATACTTATAATGCGCATTTTCTGGAAACCAAAAAGTCCAGAATAAACATAATCATCTGATGATTATAAATTATTCCGTTTCTATAAATGAAGTGTGACAATGATCATAAATTCAATGCATCCTTTTTCATCCAAAACAAACAGTTCTGGATCATCTCAAGCCCATAACAAATATATTTTATGGAGATAGCTGCAACACAATGCATGTTTATCTGTTTCTAACATTATATACAAAAAAGAAACCAAGTGATTTTTGTGTTTTGTACACTGTAATCATTTATACTAGTTATTATTCCAGAATTCCAGTTTAAGAAAATCAACATTAATTTTATTTTAAATACCATGGGTTTCAATCACATGCACATTTTATAAATCATAATAGCTGGTTCTTCTTCTCATTCTTCTTCTTTCATATGGTGTCAGATACCAACTTCCAAATCGTGAGCCACTGTCTGGTATTATCACTCAATGTGCACATTCCATCTACCTCATCTGGGCATTTGTAAAAACTTCAGCTTTCAATTAAGTACTGTGCTGTTTATTTGACACCACAGTCACAAAGGGGACTGTCATCTTCTGAAGTATTGTTTTGAAGCATCCATATCCAGATCTGAGTATGTTTAGCTTGACTCATGCTTCTCTGTCAAGGTCGTGCCCAATGGGGGATTCATTTCGTGTTGGTATAAAATGTAGTAGGAATAGGTGTGACCTTTCCCAGTGGTGGCCCAGTACGTTGCTGCCCATAGGTTTGGTTCAGCATTCCCAATTTCTTCTAGGAGCTTGTGGGCTTCATATACAAACAGTTTATAACTTTAAGCCACTTAAACCTCCATCTGTTCAGGTTTTCAGTTAACACTTAATGGAGCAGGTGGTTTTTGTCATCTCTTGCCTCTATTGTCAGTAATGATTTTAGGGTCAGTCTTCCTGTATCGCTTGATCTAATGTCTGAGAGTACAGGGAATACATCTGTGCATGTTTAAGTTGTGCAGCCTGTTATGTATCTCTGTGTACTGTTTAGTACAGTGTCACACTTTTAGTGTGACAACTTGTGTACCATGCAGGAGCACAATATTCTGCTGGGGCATACACCATTGCAGGAGTGGTAGTTCTGAGCTCTTTGAAGATGGCACCCCATGTTGTGCTGGCTAAACTTCTTAAGGCAGCTACCAGTGCAGAGACTTTACTGTTGATCTTCTGAATGTGATGTTTATAGGGAAGGGAATGGTTTAATGTGACTCCTAGATAGATTGGGATATGCTTATGGAGAAGGATGTGGTTGCCTACTCTGATATTCAGCGTGCATGTGGCTCAAGGATTGTCTAGGTGGAAGGCTAAATATACTGATTTACTGATGCTCAACTTCAAGTGCAGTTTGCAGAGATAGTCAGTATTGAATACCATGTCAGTACTCAGTATCTTTTCCAGTTCTGTCATGTCTATTCTTTGGGCTACTGTGGTGACATTGTTAATCTACATGTATTGCTTAGATGTTGTATGTGGGAAGTCTGAAGTATGTACACTGAAAAATATTGGCGCTAAAACTGACCCTTGGGGGACTCCATCTTTATAGTTCATACGTCAGAGTTTTCTTTCCTTGGTTGGTAGTGAGTTTGATTGATCTGGTGGAGATCATGTTCATGATGAAAGTGCATAGCTTGTGGTCAGGTATCATAGAGTGAAGTTTATATATGAGGTCTTGATGCCATACAACGCCATAGGTGGCTGTGAGATCAATAAATATTGCACCTGTTTTCTGCCTCAAGCTGGCTCCCATGAGTAGCTGTACAGCAAAACTAAAAGTAATTACCAAGGCAGTTGGACTTCTGGACATATCTGGTTTATAAAATGAATGATGAAACTTTAATATAATCTATAGGTTTTGGATAGTTTCTTATTCTTACAGGTTAAGGTATTGATCAAAACCATCTGTTTTATTCCTGCTTTCTTATACAGCTACTGTACTATTACCTGTTAAAACCTCTCAGTAAATTATGATAGGCTTATTTCAGAGGAAGCTTTGATCTACACAATTTAAATAAAATATTTACTCTTTTAAAGTTCTTTTGAAAGTATTTTACTTTCTGTAATATAAATTCAAAGGCCTGAAATTTTATGGTTGCAAACCAGTTACTCCAGTTAAGAAAACCTGTATGAAACAATGTTTGAAAGTGAGAAAGAAAAATAAAACCATTATATCTTGACATTTTGAGAAGCTTTTTCGTCCTCCTTCTTTTGGTGTTGAGGGTCCTTTTGGACTCTAGGGTCATATCAGAATCACATAACAGAATTTTTAATAGCTACACACAAGGGTTTAATGTGTTGAGAACAAATAGGTTCTTTGTTGATATCCATTGCAAGATCAAAGAGATGCGGTGTAATAGACCTGGAATAAATTAACTACAATTAAACTAAGGGGGGAATAGTGAAAAGCAGCAGAGAAACAATAAAAAAATAAAACAGTAACAAGTATAAAGTACTCAACAGGCTGGAAAGATCAACATTAATACATTTGATGAAAACACAAAGAAGCTGAAATGGAGATTTCTCAGCCAATAGATTTCCTTTTCTTTTGCCATTCCCTCTTCCTACTGTATCCATTTATTTTCTGGCCATCCTGCAAATATTCTTTGGCTACATAGAACATCCTAGTTATTCTAGTAGGAATGGATATCAGGATCATCTGCTTAAAAAGACTGCAGGCCTATAGTTTTTGAGCTAAATGAAAAATTCAGTTTCAACATTAGGGCTTTGTCCTGTTATTGTGCTTCCAACTAGAGTGAAGCCTAGGTGAGTACAATGAGAAGGTCTGCATTTCTATCCTCTAAAGCAGGGGTTGTCAACCAGGAGTACGTGTACCCCCACGACTACTTGAGAAGGCCCCAGGGGGTACACGCAGGTGGACTGGCAGGGACAGAGCTCCACCATGCATCATCCCACACTGCTGCACAGGTGCCGCCTGCCTGGCCAGATGCGGGGGGTGGGGGAAGCTCACACGTGGTGGCTGCTGCCACTCTGCATCCAACCATGCACCTCCCCCCTCACTACCCCCACTCTGTGTCTGGCCACCAGAGGTACACTGATCCAAAAAGGTTAAAAACCCCTGTGCTAAAGGACAGGGGCATATCTATCTATCTATCTAGCTAGCTATATATATATTACCCCAGATGCTCAAATCCTTATGGCACAGAAGGGACAGTCAAGGCTTGTAATAAGTAAAGTGTTGGTGAAATTGTTCTATTACAATTTGATTTATTTTTCTTTTTAGTTTTTCACAGTAAGGGGTCACTGTCAGTTTAATCGTTAAAAGTGGTTTCAGATGTTTCACCTGCACTCCCCCCACCCTGCCTTCCCCTTTGCTTTGTCCTATACAAAAACGGAGTAGGAGAAACTGGCTAAAATGCTGTATAATGGGAATGCTGAAACTGACTGTGCATAAAGTGCCATCAGCATTCAAGGCAAATGAACTGGAAAAAATAGAAGTAAACATAGAAATAACATAAACTGAAGATGTGCAGGCAAGAGAACAAACCTACAAGGTAGATGATCTGGAATGGATGGTCCAAAGCACAGTTGCAGCATGGAGAGGTGCAGGCCAGAATAGATGGCACCAAGATGTACCTTGCAGGCCCCCACACCTGCAGTTTGGGGCTGCTTTAGAGACCACTGTAGCCTCAAATGTAAAGTACTAATTTATGGTATGTGTCTGGGGTGCCCATACACAGCTCCTGAGAATCTCTGTTGCCTCTTTTTCCCCTTCCTTGTCCTCTCCTGATAAATCCCTTCTATCCAACTTCTACTGCAGATATGCTCGCAATGTTGGGTGTTTAGAGGTGGAATGGGGGCACTTCCATTAGAGTTGCTCTCAGAGCTGCTCTAATTAAAGTGCCTGCAGCATCATGTGTATTCAGCATCCCACGCTTCAAAATGGTGGTGGGGGCACTTTTACTGAAACTCATTTGATGAGCTTCAGTTAAAGTGCCCCACCGCCATTTTGCAACACGAGGACACTGTATACACATGACTTGAAGGCTCCTGGTGCGCTAATTAGCACACTCCAGCAGACTTGATTAGTCAAGTTTGCTCCAATTCATGCTAATTAGCACACATGAGCTCCATCATATGCATAGGTGCCCAGGCTCTGCAATGGGCTCCCAAGGGAGTTGGTGCTCTCCCCTACCTTGCAGGTCTTCAAGAGGTTGGATAGATATCTGGCTGGGGTATTATGATCCCAGCACTCATTCCTGCCCAGGGCAGGGGGTCAGACTTGATGATCTGTTCAGGTCCCTTCCAACCCTAGAAACTATGAAACTAGTGAAGGGCACTACACATGACAGCATACACCTGTCCAATTCACCCCTTAGTGCTAAGGTCCTTATGACCAGGGATCCTGGTTTTCTCTGTTTAAAAATAGCAAATGCCCTTATAAAATATTATTAATTCTCATATTAAAAAACCCCAAATCCATGTTTTTTGGTGATTAAAATGAAATGACACTATATATAGGTATCAGTTGAAAACAATGTTTTATTGATATTTACAATGTTAAAGCAATTTGGTAACCTACCACTTCCTCAATCACTATAATAAAATAAATTACAGGTGCACTGATAAAGATTTTTTGGGCTGATACTGATGGTCAATTATGGACCAGCCATATTAGCTGATACTGATCCAATAGCCAATATGCAGCCTGGCATCAGGTTGGTAAGTATAGGCAGCAGAAGGCCTGAACATGTCAAGAGATTGAGGCCCCCACAGTGAGGGAGAGAGTGGGACTGGGGCTGGGCCAGGGGCAGGCACTGCTCAGCCAGAGCAGGTTGGGACAGGGGACTGAGCCAGTGGCTCATCCAGGGTGCATGGGGGGGGAAAGGGGGACAGCTCCCACTTCTGTGCACACCCCTGGGGATCTGTGCACAGAGCGAGGGTGGGCTGCCACTGTGTGCTGACACTCAGGGGCTGCTCCAGGCTCTTCCTGGTGGCTGCACTTGGGCCAGGTGGGGTGGGAAGGGCAGTTCTGGGAGCCAGGCTATGGGAGAGCTACAGTCACCACCATAGTCCCCCTCCCAACGCTGCCACCACACACCTCACTCTGTCCCACCTGGCCTGAGCGCACCAGGAAGAGTCTGGCACAGCCCTTGAGCATGAGCTCACAGTGGCAATGCATCTTTGCCCTGCAGACAGATCCAGGGGTCATGTGCCCCTCATGCCTCCCAGGTATGTGTGCAGTAGCGGGAGCCATCCCGTTCCCTGCCTCCCCATGCCGTCCAGACAAGCCCCTAGCTCTGTCCAGGGCCCTGCCTCACCCTGTCCTGGCTGGGCAGCGATTGCCCCTACCCCAGCCCCAGCCCCACTTCTTCCCTCACTGCAGCAGCCTCAATCTGCCCTCCCCATGTCCCTTCCCTCCCCCATGCCCCTTCCCCCAACAGACTTATTGGACAGATGATGCTGTCCAGGCTGCTAGGCTGCATTCCTGGCTGCATGCATGGTGCAGCTGTGGGCATGCACATGGCATTTATCGACAACATTATCAGCTACATCAGCCAAAAAAAGCTGGTAGCCTTTTATGTCAATTTTCCTTTTATCATTGCCAGTATGATATGGACCATTGTATCAGTGCACCTTTAAAATTAATTCTAAATACCTATACATTTTGGCATTTCATTTTAGGCTTCTTATGGAAAATCAAAGCCCCACTGCCCCCTTTGCTCACCAGGACATGGGTCCACCTCTGGCTTCCCTCTCCTCCTTCCCCCTGCTTTGTGGTGCTGAGCAGCCCTGATATGCCAGTGCCCTGCCCATGACATTGCCCCTCTCTCCCCACTCACAGTCCCCTGGTCCTCCCAACACCCCTCCCTCCCCACCCACAGCTCACTGGGCTCTGCTGATGCCCCCTCACTCTAGATCCACAGCCCCCTGGCCCTGCCAGAGGGGACCCAGATGCCAGAGCTATGGGGCCAGGGACCCAGGTCTGCAGCATCTTGTCCCCCCAACACTGCCCCAGCTACTGCCTGTGGAAAGTGTGAGCAGAGTGGAATCTGGATCCCAGCTCCCCCTCCCCCATGGGAACCATGGCTGCAGCGGAGCCCATGGTGGGGGCCAGATAAGAGCTGGCTGCACGTTCAGGGCTCCCCACCTTGCTGCTTTCCCACCCAAGGCCTCCACAGGCCAGTGGGCAAAACCCAGTGCAGGAGGGTTGAGTGGGGCGGGGCATGGAGGTTTGGTGCTGCCAGGGTGAAGTGATCCCTGCCCACCAGGCAGCAGGGGGCACAGTTCAGAGCCACCACCCCTCTGCTGCTGGGCAGGCGGGGGACACCTCCCCATGGCGGTGCAAGGCTCCCAGCAGTGGCACCAAGCCTCCCCACCTGACTCTGCCCTGCTGCACTGGGTCCCACCTGTTTGGCTGCAGAGGCCCCAGGAGGAAGGCAGCAGGGCGGGGAACCCTGAGCCTGAAGTGGGTAGCCTGCATCTGCCCCTACCCTGTGCACCAATCTGGTGGGTGCGTTCCCCCCATGTTCCTCCTGGGAGTGTTCACAAAGGCAGGCAGCCAGCTCCCCCAAGCCCTGGATGAGCTGCCCACAGCTCCATTCCACTCCCCAGCCAGGCCCTGTGGCCAGACATTCCTGACCCACTCTTGGACCCCAAGCCCCAGGCCCTATGCACTGCCCCAGCTGTGGACCACCATAGCACAGAGGAGAAAAGAGAACAAAAAGAAGAGTCTTTTATCAGGTGTGGTATCTTTATTTTATTAACTCTGTCATTCTCTTGAAATAAGAGTCTGAACACATCAAGAGATTGGTAAAAGGATGTTGAGCTTTTAGGTTCTGTAGTGACAAAGCTGTCATTGTTTGATGGCAAAAAATACTCTTATTTGGAGAGTTGTAGGTGTCCATGACATAGCCACCAGAACTAGTATGCATTTTGATAGTTTTGACCTTTTGGCAATGAAAGTCAAATAACTGAATGAACATTCAGTGATCCTCAAAGAAAGACAAAAATTCTTCCCAAAATGTCAGGATGTAATGATTTCATTTTTCTGTTGCATGTTGTGGATCACTTCTTAAAATTCCATTTATCTCTTTTTGGGTATGAACAGATGTTGTATTGTCCCTGGACCAGTTGTGTTTGTGTTTCTCCTGGAACAGAAAAGTTTTGGGATTGGTGTGTATGTCCAGCAGCCTTCCAATTGGGGTTTAGTGAGAAGCTGAATACAGTCTCACGTTTCTGCCATTTATTCAATTATACGATCCTGGGACTTCCATTCAGATGCACTTTGCAGTCCTAGAACAACCGGTTAGCAGATAGTATCTTGAAAACCTTTTTAATGTCTCTCCCATGATAACAGAAATGGACATCTGAACAACTGGAATATTGCAATATCCTGAAGAAGAAAATGGATTCTTCGGGAACAAATGCAAAGTCTGTTCATAACCTCACAGAATCTCAGTCCAAATGATCTTACTCTTTCTCTGAATCACATGTATTGCTTAGGGTACAGAGCAAAAAAGTACTGCAGTAAGATCTTCATCTGAAATTGGTAAAGAAAAGAAAGTAAAATGTATATCAACTTTTGGGGATCAGATGAAGGAAATGGCTCCTATCTGGCCTCAGAGAATGATGGGATGGCATCATTCTGGAGGGCCATTTCCAGTGGTGCCCCCCAGGAATCAGTGCTTGGACCCGTGCTCTTTAACATATTTATTAATGACTTGGATGAAGGAGTGGAAAGCTCAGTGATCAAGTTTGTGGATGACACCAAGCTGTGGGGAAACACAGACACATCAGAGGACAGGGTAAGGATCCAGGATGACCTTGGCAGACTGGTTTTATGGGAAGAATGGAATCAGATGATGTTTAACAGGGAGAAGTGCAGGGTTCTTCATCTGGGTAGGAAGAACCATCACCATAACTACATGATGGGTGGTGGTCCACTGGCTGGCACCAATCTGACTATAGAGTAAAATTTCTTCTTGGCCCCAAATATGGCAATTGGTCTGCCATGAGCAAGAGTCTCTAACCAGGAACCTCCAGGTTTTAGTCCCCAAACTGGACACAATACACCAGTGAGGGCTCATCACTGCTGAATAGAGTTGCAGAATCACTTCCTTAGATTTGCCAGTTATACTCCTGTTACTACAACCCAGTATGCTGTTGGCTTTTTTTGCAACAAGAGCACACTGTTAACTCACACTCAGTGTATGGTCTACTGGTCCTTCTCTGCAGTACTACAGCCTAGCCAGTCATTCCCCAGCCTGTATTCATGCATGAGGTCATTGTGTCTCAAGTACAGGACTTTTCTCTTGTTCTTGTTGAATTACATCTGATTGATTTTGGGCCAGTTCTCCAGTTTTTCCAGGTCATTCTGGATCCTAACTCTACCCTACAGAGTATCTGCAGCTCCACCCAACTTGGCGTCATCGGCAAATTTACTAAATGTGCAATTAATCCCAATATCCAAATCATTAATGGACCTGTTAAAAAGGTTACTGGACCCAGGAGAGAACCCTGGGGAACCCTGCAGGGCTGATGGGTACAAAGAGAACCAGACTGGGAAGCAGAGGCATTGCTGCCTCAGCACTAGCAACAGTGGGGCAGGGCCAGCCCTGACTGAGCCAGAGCAGACAGCACAGCCAAGGGTAGCCTGCCTGCCCTACAAGGGGAGTTAGCAAGGGGGCCCAATACATCCTGGGATGCTGGGGGGATTGGGAAATAACTTGAGTCAGGACAGAATTTCCATAGACTGATTTAACTTAGATCAGTTAATTCTGATGCTACATCCATTCAGGTGTCTCTTAAACTGGATTTGGCCATTTTGAAACTGGTTTATGTGCATTGAACTTCTGTTCCATTGTGGGTTTAAACCAGTTTCTGAGCACTTATACCATTTACATGTAACTTCTGTCCCTAGCCTTTGTCTCCTTCCCTATCTGCACTTGTCATCCAATAGCTAGCATTGTTCATGATCACTGCAGTAAAAAAGTCATTATGTACTTTAGCTTTCTCTGAATCATCCATAACTACTGTATTTCATGATGTAAGGTCAACATGGTGTATAGGTTGATGCTCGGCTTTCCAATCTGAAATGTTTCATAGGCATGGTATATAAGTGGGGGGCTGGCTCAGCGCTTGGCTGGTGCAGCCCCATCACCTGAGAGTGGTGCTACTGGCTTGCTGGGGATGAGGCTGCACCAGCTGAGTACCAAGCCCATCCCAGTCCTCATCCCCAGTATGCAGTGCCAAGCCCAGCACTGCTTGCAGGGGATGGGGAAAGGGGCAAGGATGGGGACAGGGCAGGGCTCAGCACTCAACTTGCACAGCCCCATCCCCTGTGAGCAGTGCTGCCATTGCTGCTTGCAGGGGTTCAAACTGTGCCAACCTAGTACCAAGCCCAGCCAAGCCCAGCTCCAACCCTGTCTCCCGTGGGGCACTGCAAACAGCACTGCAAATGCTGAATCCGGTGCCACTGGCAAGGGATGGGGATATGTTCAGCATTCAGCTGGCATGCCATTCACAGGAGATGGGGCCGCAACAGCCAAATGCTAAGCCCGTCCCCATCCCCATGCCCATCTCTGTCCCCATCCCCTGTGAGCAGTGCTGGGCTTGGCACCACTCACAGGGGATGGGGACAGGAATGGGCTCAGCACTCAGCTGGTGGGTTCTGCCGGCAGCTGCCAGTACTGCTCACAGGTGATGGGGCTGTGCCAGCCGAGCACCAAGCCCAGCCCTCACTTATACACCATGCCTATGAATATCCTTACATTTCAGATTGGAAAGCTGGATGTTAATCTATAAATTGTGTAGACCTACATACACCATGAAATATGCAGCAGCACCACTGTCAGGGGGTGGAGACAGGGATGGGGATGGGGATGGGCCTGGGCTCAGCTGGGCTCAGAGCTCAACTGGTGTGGCCTCATCCCCTATAAAGTGGCACCAGCAGTGCCACTTTCAGGGGATGGGGCCATGCCAGATGAGCACCGAATCCAGCCCCATCCCCATTCTCATCCCCGTCTGTGTCCCCATCCTGGTCCCTGTCCCTGTCCCTGTCCCCATCCCCTGCAAGCAGCACCAGACTTGCTTCCACTTGCAGGGGACAGGGACGGGGGTGGGGCTTTATACTCGTGCAGCCACATCCCACGTGAGCTGCGCACAGGGTATAAGTCAAGTTTTATTTTTAAGACACAAAAACTGGTCTTCAAAACCCAACCTATACACTGTGAAATATGGTAGACTATATTCTCCATTCTGTAAGGGATCTATGTTTTCTTGGTCTTCCTCTTGGTTTTCATTTCTGACTCCCTTTATAACCTTTTTCTTGTCCTAAGAAAGAATACTTGGCTTCCTATTTAGTCATTAGTAAATTAATTTGTGGAGGTTTTAAAGAAAGGCATCCAGTGCCTTAAAGGCATTAGCATTTCAGAGGAGAATTACTTCGGGGTCCTTTTTGAACAGGGGTATTTGTATTCTAGGAGGAGTTTCCACAAATGTCTGTATTTAAAGCCACTCAGCAGTAATAGGTTTAACCCTTTATTTGTTGTCATCTGTGATCACATAACCTGATCCCAGTGGGAATGAATGCCAATTATCATTTATAAACAGTTTATCTCATTATGCTCCTATTTATGGCATCTTTTATAGCTTGCTAATTACAAGCACACAAAACAGAAATGTTTGGAGTTAAATAATGTAAACAGGGATGTAATTCATTTTCACGTTGAATAGTTTTTATTGATTTATTGTTAATTAATTTTTTATAAAAAGATCTCTTAGCAAAATAACCAATTTACTGGTAATTTATTGGATGTTGTGATAGTTGGAGGTATATTCATAGTAAAAGGATTATGACAGGATTCATAATTCCATAATAATCTTTCTTCTAAATGTTGCTGTTTTAGAAGCATTGTATATTCTTCCTAGACAAACATAAATTTGGTCAGCTGTGTCCAAATCCTAATTCTTTTTTCCACTTCACAAAAAATACTACATTTAATTTGTAGTAGGGTTGGAGTGTTGGTGTAATCATGATGGTCCAGGCAATATAAGAGAAACAAGGACTTTTTGTGGTATCTTTACTAGACCAACTACATAGTTGGGAGAGATGTAAGACAAGTTTTCAGGCACAAAATGCCCTGCCTCAGGTCCTAAAGAGGGGTACCTTGTCCCCAAAAGCTTGTCTAATATCTTTCCCAACTATGTAGTTAGTCCAATAAAGATATAATTGACAACAGTATCTTTGCCAATGGCAAATATCCTTGCCAATTTGGTGGACATTTTTAGAATTTGCTAAGTAAGTAATCTTCTGTCTCCAAACCAGAACATTTGAAAAACTTTTTTGAATACTGAAGGAATGTATACATTCTATGTGCTAACACTTAAGAGCAAATTTGGAATAAATTTAATAGTTAAAAGCAGAGAAGATTGGAAGATGGCAAGATATATATTATGCAGCGTCCTAGGTAAAAGAGGAGGTGAATTATTCTGTAGAGCTGAAGAAGCACAAAAGCTTAACAGCAATGGAAATATAAAAGGACTGTTAGAGACTGATAAGAAAAGACAAACACAAGACTTCTGTGGACATTGATAGGGATCTACCCAAATCAAGGCCAGCCTCCATTTTTGTGGGCTTATTGTGGTGGGGCCCCTCCACACCTCTGACTGGCCAAGGTTGCCCACCCCTTGCCACTGATTGCTTGGGAGGGCTGTCCATCATGTGGCTGCATCCTTTGTCACTGACTGAGGAAGGGGATTCAGGCTGCCCGACAACAGCCCTCTCAACCAATCAGTGGTGGGTTGTGTCACTGGGTTGCAGTGGCTATGAGGACTGGTGGCCACTGTGGATCCAACATTTTATTTCCACCTCCTCTTATTTTTAGTAAGTTTTTTTTCTCTAAATCTCATGAACATTGCCCAATTTCACAGACAATGCTCAATTTTGTGATTTCTGTGAAATCACAAATTGAGTAGATCCCTAGGCATTGACTTGGGTTAAAGGAGCACTGCTGATAAATTATAAATATCTCTTTTTGTATACTTTAGGGGACTGGATGTATCTTTAAATGTTAAATATGTTATTTGATAAATTGGATTCATTATAAACTTTCAAAAGTTTCATATGTTCCAATTAATGTTAATTAACAATGTTGACAGTTGATGTAATAGAGTGGGCATGGTGTCCATCACTTCCAAAGTCAGTCCTTCTGCTAGGTTATTGCTGAGGTCCTTTGTGAGTTGTGTGGAGAAGCTTGCACTCTCGCTTACGAAGCTTTACCTACCATGAAGAGAAAAGACCAGTTTCCACTATCAAATCTTCCAATAAATAGATTTATGTCAAATGATTAATAAATTTTAGAGACATACAGATACATCGGTCCAATATCAGACTGGTATAAAGCAAATTGAGTGTATTGGAAAATGGCTTGATGTGGCCGATAATTTGGCCAATAAACACCCGTGCATGTTCAGCCACAGCACAGCACGCAGGCAGTGAGGAGCACAGCCTGGCAGCTTGGAGAGCTGCCTGCAGCTAGTATGTCTGTTGTGATGGAAGGAGAGAGGAAGGGGCATGGGAGGGAAGTTGAAGGCTGCGGCAGTGCCAAGGGAGTATAGCTGGGGCAGGCCCTACCTAGCTGGGGCGAGGTGGGGTACGGGACTGATCCGGGGCTCGTCTGGGGAGTGCGGGGGGGGCAGCTTCTGCCACTACATGCGCTTCAGGAGGGCATGGGGGGGGCATGTGCCCCTGGATCTACGCTGGGGGGGCGATGTGGGCTGCCACTGCAGACTGGGGCTGGGGTTGCACCAGGGTCTTCCCAGGGCATGGGAGTTGCACTTGGGGCTGCAGAGCTGTGCTAAGGGCTGCACTTCCAGCACCGGAGGGTCTGTAGGCGGGGCTGCATTCAGGATGGGTGGCAGCAGCACTGGGAGGGAGGGCTATGACTAATTTTGAGGTAGCTGCAGCCCCCACCCCCTTTACCCCCTCCCAGCACCACCACTGCTTGCTCCAAGCGCAGCCCGGCCCAGACCTAGCTGGGAAGAGCTCGGCGCTCGCAGCACTACAATGAAGGGAAGAAAAGTCATAAGAGCCCTAAGCATGAACCAAGCAAGTGGGAAAAGTGGCATGAAGCTATGCCATCCCCCATGCCCTCCTTCAGTGTGCACAGTGGTAAGAACTGCCTCCCCTCCCCATTCCCCCCAAATGAGCCATGGTTCAGTCCCATGCCCTGCCCCACCCGGGCTGGGCAGCGCCTGCCCCAGCCCCTGCCCCACTCCTCCCTCACCACAGGGGCCTTGGTCTGCGCCCCCCCACCCTTAACTTCCCTCCTCCCCATCCACCACAACAGACTTACCAACTGGATGCAGCTCTTCAAGCTGCCCAGCTATGAACGACATGTGCCTCTGGAAACTGAGAGGGCATGGTGACCACCCACAGGTATTGGTGGCGGTGTCAGCAGTGGAGGCATGGCACTGGCAAGTGGGGACCACCCGCAGGTGGCCGTGGTGATGACAGTGGCAAGGGTAGGCCAAGTGGGGACCACCCGCAAGAGCTGTGGCAGTGTTGGCAGTGGATAGAGCATGGTGAGCAGTGGGTGACAAGCACAGACCGGCCACAGCTGCCATCCATGCTGGCACCGAATGCCACGTCAGCAGCAAGCGGGGAGGCAGCAACCACCTACAGAAGCTGGCGGCGGCTTTGGCAACAACCAGTCTCAGGGTGGCACATGCCCCCTGGTGGCTCCCCTACATGTCACCTATATGCCCAGCTGTGTATTAGAAATCCAATCAGTATCAGCCAGTTTGCCTCCTTAAAAATTGGCTATTTGTATCGATCTCCCAAAATCTCTATCAGTGCACCCCTAATAAATTTAATACACACACAGAGCATGCATTAATATATGGAGTATAAAATGTATGATGCAGAAGATGTTTACAAAGAACCCCAAGTGACTCATTTGGAATGACAACATTTTTAGAAGAGAAGAAATGATAAACACAATTGGGCAAGTTTTTGAGTGCCCTGGGGGTGTGTTGAATGCCATCAACTCCTGTTGACTTCAGCAAGAGCTGAGGGCAGTTACTCAGCACCTGCCAGGATCAGGCATCTGATCAAGCATTTGATACTACAAATAGCAATTTTAATTTCAACCAACCTATTATATTTCCTTATATGTGGCGATAACATTTAATCATATCATCATCCATTGTTTCATTAGTGAAAAGAAAACATTAATATACTATGACATAGTATTGATCTGATACAATCAATCTTTCCCAATAATGATAAAACCTTATATTTTATTAATAGAACAATGCAGTTCTAGATCATTACAGCTCCCTTTTATTGTTGCTTGGCTGCAGTGGGTATTTTTTATGGATAAAATCTTAAAGCCTGTAAAACTGTTCAGTGAGTCTGCCTGTGCAGCTTAGCTGAAGTTCCCAAGCATCTTTTCCAAAATGAAATGTTACAGAAGTAGTTCAGATAATGGATCATTCCCTTGGGGGTAGTTGGAGGTAGGAGGGAGATTTGAAGGGATTTTTTCCCTTTTTAACTTAACATTTTTATTGGCAATTTTGAAACACCTGCCCTAATCTGTTAACATACTTGACAAAATCTCTTTTCCCATTGGTGTCCTCACTTTCTTAGTTTAAGTTATATGGAAAGATAGAACTGGTTACATAGCCTTGCTGTTCTTGTGGTTTCCATTATTCTGTTTGTGCAGCAACACTCTGATATGGAAAAGGGCATTATGGGTATCTTCATAGCAGAATAGATGCATCCAAAATTAAATTTGCCCTCTGCCCTTGCCCTCATAATGCTGGATAAAGGGTCAGAGTGGTGTAAAAACACTCTAACATTCCCTAGCATTCACAGTAGGTGTAAGGTTCTTATCTGAGGACCCCTGCACAAGGCAAGGTGTAGAGGGAACATTAGAAGCTGGTCTGGAGCAGGAGTAGGTGTGCTGAGAGCTAGCTAACGTAATTTTGTAGAGATTGTGGGTAGTGGTGCTAAATTATGCCAGCAGCCACTATTCACTCCAGCCCCAGAGTAGTCCAGGACTTGGAAGCACACAAAGGTTGCTTAGTTTCAACAACTCCACTTTCCTTGATCCCTGAGTCTGTGCAGTCTAGTACAGAATTTCATCCAGAGTGCTTAAACAGGAAACATTTTCATGCACCACAGAAATTTTGCTATATCAGATGCAACAATTGTTTGGATTACCCAAACAAAACTGGGTTTTCAAAATCAGTTTCTGTGCAGCCTGTGCATTTTCTTAAGATGTAGTTTACAGAAAATATTATTTTCCTAATTTTCTGTGATATGGGTTCCTTAACTGTGGTCCAAGGACTCCTTTAGGCCCTACTGGAGAATTATTGGGTCACATGAGCTAAGTACAGACATTCAAAAAGCCTGAGCCTGAATCGATTCAATCTTCGCAGGTTAGTCTAAATTGTATAGATTAAACTGAGAAGCAAATGAACAGACATTCACTTTTGATTCCAGAAATGCAGCCACATGCCTGAAGTGGCTCAGGCTAGAAGCTGGGGGGCATTAGAGCAAGCCCTTGCTTCCCTTCGGCAGTGGCAGGAAGGCTGGAGGGAAGCTGGGAGAGAAGGCCTCCAAGCTTTTCCCCCCTCCCTGCTCAAACTGAGAGGGGGACATGGCCAGGCCTCAGCAGACTGCTGAGTATAATTGGGTGGGGTTTAAACCCCCACCCTGACCTGTACAGACCCCAGCCAGGGTATGCCTGGAGGGAAAGGGGAGAAGCAGCCCCTGACAGACTTTTCCCCGCTTGTCCCTCAAGCATCGGGGGAGAGGGGCGTGGCCAGATGCCAGCCGGGGGACAGCACCCTGAGGCCAAGAGTGGGACACCAGCCAGGGTCTACCTGAAAAGGGCACAACAGCCCCTGCCAGGCTTCCCCCCTCCCCACTTGCCAGTTGAGTGGTGGGGGGTGCGGTGTGGCCAGACACCAGCTTAGGCATGTCCCTCTGAGGTGAAGGGGGGGAAGGAAGGGGGTGTTAACCCTCCTCCCCTCTTCCACTGGCACAGGACTGCAGCCAGGGTGTGCCTGGCAGGGGCATAGCAGCAGCCCCTACTAGCCTTCCTCTCCTTCACACCTCTCTGCTCAAGCAGCTGGGGTTGGGGCAGAGGTGTGGCCAGACACTGGCCCCAAACCAGCCCCCTGAGGTAAAGTGGTGAGAGGGAAGGGGGATTAAACCCTCCTTCCTCCCCCACTTTGTCTAAGGGGGCTGGCCCAGAGCCGGTATCTGGCAATGCCCCTGCTGCTCAAGTGGCAAGCGGAGAAGGAAAAAGCCTGGCAGGGGCTGCAATCCTGAGCAGGATTTCCTACTCCCACGCCCAACCCCACCCCTACCCCCTTCTCAGCCAGCTGGAGCAGTGACAGTGCTTTGGCTAGGGAAGAGAGGGGCGGGGCCAACCCTGCTCCACTGGAGCAGACAGCACAGCCCAGCCCAGGGCTCCAAAGCATCCTGGGATGCTGGGGGACTAAGAGTTTTGAACTTTTGTTCTGTTACAGGTTTCAACCAGTATCTGATCACTTGAACAAGTTTATGTGTAACTTCTGTCCCTAGCCCTGGTGCTGAGTCTTTCTCTTTGTTTGCACCTGTTAAATAACTTTAAAATATAGTGAAATTAGACTACTGCAAATATAAAATGCTTTCTGAATATTTATTTCCATTAAAACAACCACTAGGGTTTCGTACTGGCATTTTATTTGATCAAGAGAGGGGAGATCTACCCATAAGGTCATCGGTCATGGCCATGAGACAATCTCACTACTAACTGGTAACCCATGTTGTGAAGAGGTTTGGGATCCACCATAGTTTATGGCTTTCCAAGCTCTGCTACATTTTTCTACCACCAAAAGCTGCTTCTATTACCATGATGAAGCTCACAGAAGACTTACTGCTCTGCTTTTAACCATGATCAGCTCTAATGAGCAAGACAGGCTCTTGCCCAATTAACTTGTTTGAAGAAGGTTGCACTGCAGATGTATTTGATCAATTTGTGTTTCTCTGTGTTGTATCTGTGCACATATTTTGGTTCACTGTCTTCTGTACCTGAACATGTCTTGATTCCTAGCACAACATCTGGGTTATTGTGGCACTCCAAATACAATATGAACCAGGATTTATATATCCAGAGCTTTTCCCCACAGTAATGCTTACTTTTTCAGTTCTTACAACCTTCTTTCTCAAATTCATATCTTTGTAAATCTTTTCTTTTCTTTCTTCCCAGGCAAAAACATTGTAACAAGGTCCCATGGTATGGAAAATAATCCCTGCAATAAATGAAACAAACCATTTCAGAAAGATAATGAACATATTAATTAAATTATTTAGTTTATTAACAGTCACTATAAATTATATGTTGTTAAAAACTTTGCCTTTAATTAGTACACTTTCTGTCATAGAGCTTGAGTAAAATGTTGCCTTCCATCCCCTGCTCCTTGTTGTTAGATTTAAATGCTTTTCTTAAAAAAAAAATCAGAATTACTTGTACTATTCAAGTAAGTCATAGCACCAAAACATAATAATTAAAAGCAAAAGAATGAATCACTATGGTCAGAAACCTATTTCACTTTATACACTCATATGGCAATTACACAGGCATGGAAGTGCCATTTTTGGCACTTATGCACATTTTGTGATACTGTTCCACATGTAGTTTAGACATATAAGCAGTCAGACAGCTACTGATTATATACTATAGGCAGTGCTCTGCCTGGGCAGGTATATAGCCCCATATGTGTGTACCAGGATAAAGCTCCATATGTATGTACTCAGGGTGAGAATAAGTCAGGAAATTGTGGCCAGGCAAACACCCATGACCAATGGGAGGAAGGACCTCTCATGTTTTATCCAAACAGGCAAATGGTTAGGGTACTTTCTTAAGAGGTCCAGGTTCTAGGTCTCTTAACCCAGAGGAGACTTAAACCTACATCTCTTCAACTTCCCAACACAGTGGTATAGTATCCAGGTTCCAGGTTAGATAATACTAGGCAGTCCCTCTTAAAAGTGGCCCCTTGGGCAGTGGCCCCTTGGGCAGTTAAGAAAGGGTGATATATGGTTCTAGGAAGAAAAGAACAAGAAAATGGTGGTTGCTCTGGAAACCAGAGGATCCTGCGTTCTAGCCTGGACTTTTGTTCTGAACGAGGCAGAAATTTCCTTGTTACTCTCTGTCCATTTTATCTAATAACTACTAAAAGCAAGATGCAGAAGCTTAACACTCTCATTTCCTTCCAGGACCAGGTGACCTATCACCTGGACAAGGGAGAAGCGATTGATGTCATATATCTTGATTTCAAAAAAGTCTTTGATTTGGCTCCATGGTCGGATCCAGAGGGTAGTAATTGATGGAATTCAACCATCATGGTGTCCTGTGACCAGTGGGGTCCCCCAAGGCTCTGTCCTTGGACCCATATTGTTCAACATCTTCATTAATGATGTGGACATTGGAG
>NW_017728906.1:85227324-85316107 GCF_001723895.1 Crocodylus porosus | reverse complement strand
GAATTTCTTTACTGTCCGAGCCCCCAAGGTCTGGAACAGTCTGCCAGCGGAGGTGGTTCAAGCACCTACATTGAACACCTTCAAGAGCAAATTAGATGCTTATCTTGCTGGGATCCTATGACCCCAGCTGACTTCCCGCCCTTTAGGCAGTGGACTGGACTCGATCTTCCGAGGTCCCTTCCAGCCCTAATGTCTGTGAAATCTATGAAACATCAAGAGGAGGGCTAGTAAGGGGACTAGATAATGCTTGACCTGTTGCTTGGTGGTTACTGGTTACAGCAGTGCTGAAGAGATGTACACTCAAACCCTCTCTGAGGGAGGCCCAAGAACATGGGCAGATACCCTCTTCAATAGGGCACTTGGCTAAAACATAGAAGGACTGCTTCTCTCCTTCTGTCCACATACTGTACATGCTCAGTAGCTGTTTGACTTCTTATGTGTTCACACTTCACATGGGCTAGGATCACAAACTATGCTTTAGTGCCATTTGGACATATAAAGTAGAATAGGATTCTGCTCAATATTTACAGATTATGACTAACTGTATCCTAGATTACTTATACAGAATATTAACGTGTCAGTGTCCAGAACCCAGAAATTAAGAAGTGTCAGAAGTAAATCTTCCCATGCAACTGATATCCTGGTGAACAAAATATTAACATTGGCCAGTGGAATGGATAAGACTATAATTTATGCCGCCTTCCTGGAACCAGGACACCTTCCTTCCCAGCAGTTAAAGTAGGTTGCAATAGTACGGGTAGCTCTCCATGCTCCTGTCAAAAAGGAACTTTTACTCCCCACTGCGAGAGAAGGAAAAGGGTGGGGAGCTATCCACTGGCTTTTAATACTGTGCCTATTGGAGATTTGGAAAGCATAGAATACTTTTCCTTTGAAAAATACAATTTTGTTGAAACTGAAAATTAGCATGGATACTTATTGATTTTGACAGTACTTAATTTATTTTCTTCTTTAAAGTAAAAACACATTTCCTTAAGGATTTTATTCCACTTTCTTGGAATGAAATATTTAGATGTTTTATTGTGGGGAATAAAACCCTTTTTGTTTTAGCATTAAATAATAATATAAAGATGTACAAGGCTGAAATTGGAACAGACAGTTTCAATTTTATCGAATCTAAGGAAACAAAATTTAATATTTGTAGAAAATATCTATATTTTTTGTTGTCATAGGAGCATAAAACTGGAAGGAGTCCCCTGAGTCAAGTCCCATCTCTGGTATGGAATGAAAAAAGTCAAAATTTAGGCATTTCCTGAAAAAAATAAATTCCTGATTTTTGACCAACTTATTTTAAGTCAATTGCTGCCCCTGCCACTGCATTATCCAAATTCTAATTCTCTGCGTATTTAAACCATCCCATACTTCAGGCTGTAGTCAGCATGGAAGGTGTGCACTGCAATGCAAGCTGCAGGCAGCCGGTTTCTAATAAACACAATCGAGCATCTTCAAATACATTTTTTTTTAGAATCCAATGATTGTCAAATCTGTATGTATTTTCCTCAGCTAATCAAAAGTCCCCTCTCTGCACCTAGAACCACCAAATTTGAACTTTTTGCTCCAAACTTTCTAGGCATTAAAACTCTTCAAAGAAATGCCTTGGGGGAAGAAAAAATTATATTGCAGATACCTTTTCTCCCCTACCTAATCTTGTTCTCCATATGAGGTAGGTAGCCACCATAGAAAATTTGAACCTGACCAACAGTACTGTAAAGATAGGTGGGCAAGCAGGGCACAAACTCCAAGTGCTGCTTAAGAGGGGATGCCAGAATGGAGCTAGGAGGGTACCTCACCCTCTCATTATCCATCCTCTTGCACGTTCCCTACTTTGGTTCTGACAATAGGGAGGGCAGAGCAGCAGCATATGTTTGGAGTAGTAGCAGCCAGAGGTTCACTGCTGCTGGGGGCAAGAGGGGGATAAATATCACCTCCTTTTTTCTACTGCCAAAATTCAGTGCTTATTAAGGCACCACAGGTCTCATGCTACAGTATTTTCTGTCAAGATGTCTTACAGAATTTATTTTTTTCAGAAGTCTGCAAGTTTCCTTATAGAAACAGCATTACCCATATATCCCTTCTTGCATGGCCTTGAAAGGTATAGAAACAATTTTTTGATGTGCTTGCATACACATTTTTTCTAGGAAAAAAATGTAGTGTAGGTTGTAGGCTCTTAACAGTTACCACCTGAAACTTAATATGCTCTGCAGGTATGTATTGTGACAGGATAATTTTAAATTGCACGAAAATGTAACCTGTTCCTACCATGCCAGCCTATATGTGTTAAAGTGTTTGTGGGCTGTGGAGGGGAGAGTAGAGAGGCGGTTATATATCAAGTGGGTGTCAAGACATTCTTGAATCCTTGCAGTCAGGAATCTAGGTTGAAAAGGAACCTTGATATAGCATCAGCTGACACACAGCTGGTTGCTGATGACCAGCTTTCTAATGTCAGTACAGCAAGACAGACCCCGGCTGAGCAGAAAGAGGCAGAGGAAGTCTACTGCTACATGTATCTGAGCATTTAGGAGATATTAATAACTCTTAACTTTCTCTGAAGACAACATGCAATAACTTTTGGTGAGTTAGTAAGACTGCTTAATGCAACACAAATAATAAGAGTAATAAGGAAAGCTTTTGCTATAAAAATCTCTAAGATGAAACTGGATTGTACTGGAGTTTCCTTCTGTCTTTTTTAAATGTAAAGATGCAAAAGGAGGGGAAAAGCCTCATAAACAGGCAATTACTTTCACAGAGGTTCATTTATGTATCACCATGTGAAAGCTGTTGGAAAAGAAGAAAAATAAAGTAGCGATATAAAATAAAATGTGTACAGATGTAGTTTTGAAATGACATCCCATTTCCCAAGAGTTTGATATAGCCTGTGTTCAGCCTTGTTTCTTACAGCTCTCTGTGCTTTGCATGGTAATTAGCTCCTTGTGTTATCAATGATACGATGCTCCCGGCTATTTCTTCAGCAATAACTGCTGTTATCCTCAGCTGCAGAGCCTCACATCTTCCTGCCAGACACTGTGTGTGCATGTGTGTACAAATGTTTGGTGACTGGTGATGATGCACTGACTGAAAAATGAAGGTAATGGGCAAAACATCAGAGAAGTAAAGGAATCACGCCCACTTCCTCTGACAAGTAAAGTTGAGTTTCTAACATTTTTGAGGGTTCATTGGACATGCAGTGAGGCAAGTCTATTATGACAGACTTCAAAATGCCCTGATAGGTAAATGATCCTGGTTTAACAAAATCAGTATAAATAGCATAACAGCTCAGCAACTCAGTATGAAATAACAGCCACAAGACCTAAGGAAAAACCCACAGAGTAATTAAAATGTATGTTGTATAAATCTGTCGCAATATGTGTATTATTAAGACACAGAAATAAGTACATCATTTAGATGATACACAAGCATAGTGTTATATAGTAAATAGTGAAATAATGCAGTTAGGATAATAATGTTTAGAGTGCACAGACCTAGTCATATAAAAAGGCAAAAGACTGGAACAGTGTATTTGCTGCATGTGGAAGTAATAGATGCTTTTTTAATTCAGATTGTAAGCGAAATTTACCATCACATGACATTTTCATTAAATATGTTTGCATGGTTAAATTCAGCTTGCTGAGCTCAGACACCATGGCTTTCAGTGCCATTTTCTAACATGAAAAGAAATGCACCGTAAATTTCTAGATACACTGATGTCTGCAGTGCTGCATAGTACTTACCTAGCAGGCCAGGACTTGGGAGAAAAATAAATAAGGGTATCAGTGTTCAAAAGATGATAAGAAAGAGGACATAAAATATTTCTTAAAATTATATTTCCATTTTTCTTTCTGTTTGCTGTGGTTGTGTGTTTCTGCTTCACTTTCACCTACTGGAAGTTTTTGCAATGGCTTGGGTCAAGATAGAAGTGCAGAGAGGAAAGGTTCTCTCTCTGTCTCTCTCTCTGTCTCTCTCTTTCTCTCTTGCCTTTCTTCCTGAGGTTTAATGGGGAACTGGAACTTAGCCTAGTTCCCATGCAATAGATAGGAATAATTTGTTACTGGTGAATATTTTCAGAGGTACTAGACTGCACTTCTAGGAGAGAGATCTAATTTTGTAACACAAAATAGATTATTTCTTAATAGTGTTATAAAAAGTCTATTCACCCTCAGTGTTTTGATCTTGACAAATAATGCAGCATCTGGGAGGATCATATTGCTGCAAGTTAATCAGCATAATATATTATGTAAGATGATAGGACATCTTATACCTTCTTGTGTAAAGTGAGAGCAGACATGAATAGTAAGTTTTTGGTGGGGCAGCAGATTCACTGTTTTTCAAACAGGCATGTGGTATGCTAGGAGGGCTTTATGTGTTCAACTGTTAAATGCTTAGTCATCACATCAATATCATTACCAGGCCTTAGGGGGGAAAAATCCAGAGAAAGGAGAAAGATAAGAGTCAACTGAGAAGAGAAGAGAAGAGAGTTACTGGAATTTTGTGATTTTTCGTTGCATGTTTCTTTCTTATTAGCTAACTTTATTATCAGTGACAAGCATTTTGGTTGTATTGCTGCTCTAATAGCAGCAAAAACAGTGTGTTGCACTTCAAGACTCTTCTGTTACAATGATGAATCCAGAATGAAGCTGCTTACAAATAGCTGCAATTCCTTTTTCACAATGATTTGTAAAATCTGAATAATTCGTGAAAAGGTGCTTTTCTGTTGCACCCACATCCTTTCCTACTGAAACCAACAGTGTGACTCCCATTGACATTAAAAGTGAAACTGTATTGCACAAAAAAGTAATGTCAGTTCATTTAACAATCAAGGACCATATTCAGAAAAAAAATTCCAGGAGTACTAACAAGAACTGCAACTTGGCATGAAATAACAGCCACTTAAATTTAGGAAACATAGGGCATCTTTACACGTGCTGTGGGATGAAGGGGGGGGGGTGCTTTAATTACAGTAGCTGCCAGAGCCACTCTAATTAAAGTGCCTGCAAGGTCACATGTATTCAGCATCCTGCACTTCAAAGTGCCTTAGTTAAAGCATTCAACATGCGTTAGTTAAAGTGCCCTCACTGCCATTTTGAAGTGCAGGGCGTGGAATACATGTGACATGGAGGCTGCTGAAGCATGTTAATTAGCAAGATGTCCAGCACATGTATAGATGTCCATAAATTGCTCTCTTCCTTATGTGTGGCTGCCTTAATTCTGACTCAGCTACTCTCAGACTTCTAAAAGATATGAATTCAGATTTTCCTTCCACTGCAGGAAGAAAAGGACTGTGGATCATGTCTCTGCATTCAGCAGGGCCTGAGAGAACAATGCTATTAATATACAGAAGTTGGATTCAGAGAGGTTTGTTGACAGGATTAGTTGAGGATGATAGCAAAATCCACATTGACCTTGTAGGGCATTCCTGTACTGTCAAAGGATTGTGTTAGGGTGTGTTGCTTTGTAAAGCTGAAATACGCCCACACCATTAGTGCTATCCTGTGAAAGAGATATACCATAGCCACATTAGTGTGGCACTGGGCAAATCTTCTGGTGTATGCCAACACTTCAATACATCAGCTACATTACATCTGCTTTGGGGTGTAATGTGTGGAGCCAGCATTCCATGTGTCACTGTGGGGTTCCTAGTACTGTTCATTTATGGTGTAGACATGCCATTAGGGTACTTCTACTTACCTAAAACCAAGCATCTTGCCCTAGCAGGTCAATTTAAGTGTGATGGGCTTGCTGGCAGCAGCCTGGCTTGCTGGGTTGGAAGGGCTCTGAGCAATTCGTGGGGTGTTCCCACCAATCAGATGATGGCAGGGGAGAGGCTTGTCCCACCCCTATCCAGGAGCAAGGCAAAGAGCCGGGTCTGAGAGGGGACTAACTCCCCCCTTCTCTGATTGGTCCATTTGCAATCCAGGGACAGAGCCTCCAGAGGAAATAAAAAAGGCAGCGTGCCCGGCACACGGGCAGCTTCATCAAGGGATGAAGAAGAAGGTAGAAGAAGAGCTGGCAGAGCTGGCCAGTGGGGTGGAGCAGTAGCCCCAGAAGAGCCCAAAGACAGATCATCGGATGGGAGCGGCAAGCAGCCACATTCATGAGCCCCACCATGAGGAGGCATGGTGTCTCTGCACAGCTGGTGCACGGAGGGTCCGGGAGGGACTGAGACACTGGAAGCTGCACCAGGCAGCTCGGGTCTCCAACCCCTTGCACTAGGAAGGGTGAGCGGTGCACAGCTGGTGCACAGAGGGTCCAGGAGTGGATCAAGGCCATGGAGCTGCACACAGCAGCTTGGGGTGCACAGCCTTGGAGGGTCTGGGAGTGGACCAAGACCATGGTGCTGCATGAGGTAGCTTGGGTCTGTAGCCCCTGGCACAAGGCAGGGCCAATAGTATATGGAGCAGTGCACAGGGCCATAAACAGGCCAGAGGCCGAGAGAGCCCCAAAACAGCTGAGGGCCCCCTGCTAAGGGAAGAGACGCCTCACCCTGAAAGATGAGGACAGACTCACTGGGACCTTGAAGGAGTTGTGAGTTGCCTAAGAAGGGGATTCCAATGGGTGGGGGGGTCTTTACCCCCATGATGGGCAATTGGGGTGTTTAAGTTGATTAAAGGGGCAGCTGGGGTATCTGGAGCTCCCCACTGTCCTCCTTTCATCTAGGGACACTCTTTCTCCTAGGGCGTTGCTATTGTTTTAATATATCTTATTGGGTTTTTTCCTTCATTATTCCCCCCTGGGCCCTGCACCTCATATTTTGTGAACCCTGCACCTCATGCTTTGTAAAATGGCATTCCATTAGAGTATAAGATTTGCATGACTTCTAATGAGACTTGCTTTGATCCCCTTTTGATTCTTCACTTGTATATAGTATTTGCATTGACCTGTATATAAGCTCTTTTAGCTGCTATATCTTATGGGTAAATATATTAACCTATAATTTTTATATCTTATTAAATGTGTACGTAGTTAAGCCTTAACATGTCCTGGCCTTGTTCTATAGGGAAAGGAGGGAAACTGTGTGCCACAGGCAGTTTCACCCCTCAGTGCACCTGCCCTGCTAACATTCCCTTCATTTGGAGAGGGGAATACATCATTGAGTGCCACCTGGGTTATATAAGGAAGCAGGGATAGTTGCCTAAATCCCATATAAAATCAATGAAGGAGTCAGTAAGGCACCTCTAAAAAGCTTCAGTCTTCTGATGCTGAGAGGGCAGGTGCCCAGAAGCAGCCAAAGGCAATACTTAGGAACAAGGTTTTTTCCTGAAATCCCATCCCTTAGGCTAGGGACAGAATTTACACATAAACTGGTATAAGTGTTCAGAAACTGGTTCAAATCTGTAAGACAACAGAAGTTTAGTGCACATAAACTGCTTTCAAAATGGCCAAAACTGGTTTAAGATAAACCTGTGTAGCTGTAGTATCAGTTTTACTCATTTAGGCTAAATTGGTTTATTGAATTTCTGTCCTAGATCCCCTCCAGATTCAAGTTAACTCAAAGTCCCCCAGCATCCCAGGTGCTTTGCATCTCCCCCACAGACCTCCCCTTGTAGCCATAGCCCAAGCTGCCTGGCCTGGGCCAGCACGGAGGTGTGCTCTAGAACCTGCGGGCTTCTGGCTTGGGCCACTGCAGGCATGTGGCTGCATTTCTGGAATCAAAAGTGAATGTCGGTTCACTTGCTTATCAGTTCAATCGATGCAAAGACTGAATCAATCCAGCTTTGTGCTTATCGACAGTCTGTACTTAGCCATTATCAACACTTACCAGTCATTTCTGTTTCAGATGCCCATATTGAGACCATTTAAAGGAGTCTGATTTTGAGACAGCAGGTTCCCAGCACTTTTGTGAAGATTTTAGACTCCTATGACATATCTCAAATTGGTTGCCTGAAAATTGAGCCAACTATTTTTTTAAATTTGTGCCAAAGGGCTCCTATACACGTGCAGGGAAGCTGCTCCAACATGCTGTAATTACAATGCATCAGAGCAGACTCAATTAATCGTGTAGCAGTGTCCCCACACTAAAAAATGGTGGTGGGGTGCTTTAAACTAAAGCTGGTTCAATGAGCTTTAATTCAAAGTGCCCCACTACCATTTTTCAGCATGCAGATGCTGATACATATGATGCTCCAGGTGCTTTTAATTAGCATGGCCGTCAGAACTGTGCTAATTAAAGAGCCTATCTCCCCTGCCTCCTGGAGCTCATCTACAAATGCCCAAAGTGTCTAGTTTATTTCAAAAGTAGTTATTAACAGTAACAATACAAATAAAAACAGCAAGAATCAAAAAAAGTAAATACAAAATCATTTTTCTTCCACTATTTGAACTGAAGAGTCAGGGCCATGTTCCCACATCTGCTAACTTCACTTTGTATGGCATATGCAGAAAATGTTCCCTTTGAGGAATATGCAGTGTGGAATGAATTTTAACCGGATGAAAAAGTGATCCCTGGAGAATTTCCCCTGTGTAAAAGAGCCCTTCAGCTTATGTAAGCCTCCAGGCAGGAGCACCACATCCTATTCTTACCCTTCTACCTACCAGCACTGTTGACTCTGCCTAAGGTGGACTGCAGAGGTTGTAGAGAGAAGAGGGCCAGTTGGGAAGGAGAGAAAGAAGAGGTCTGATCAGTGCAGAGTGATGCTCTACTACACTTCACGCTCTTTGGCACACATTCTAGTTTTAGTGGGAATTAAGCATGGGCTGGGCTGAGCTGGGACCTGTATCAGCAACTGTTCATAGTTGTGAGTAAGGTTTGCAACATCATCCTTTTAGAACTCGTATTTACTCATTCTATACAGCTCCAATTTAAACACTAGCTTTTCAGGAAGATTCAATAGCATTTTATAATGTCCTTGGTTAAAATGGACTGAATCCTTCAGTCTGTATGGGTACAATTCTTCAGTCTTAATGATAAACAGGAGTTTAACCTACATAAAGAGTTTAATGTACATAGATGTATATATTGTATCTAAATGTATGTATGTAATGTATATTCAGGGTAGAATTAACTGCTCCCAATGTAACTTAAGCAGAATCATACACATTTTTTATGTCATATATATTAATAAAAATATGCTGTGGTCACTGTCATTTAAACATTACACTATTGTATTTTCCTTCAGCATGTATACAAACTAACTTAGAGGTTTAATACAAAAAAACCCCTTTTTCATGCTAAAGTACTTGGCCTTGTCTTAGAAAAAAAAAGTGAATGAGTCTTGAATGCATCTAATTTGACAATATCTCCTCAAACCTGCTATTTTTTTATTTCCTCTTTAAAAATGGTTCTTCTCCCTTTCTTTACAGGACAGTGGAACAGGAGATAACAACTGCATTGAAGAAATTTTACAGGTAGGACCTCTTGAAAGAATTTTTTTCTTTTTACAGAAGAATAGAAACAGCATCAATACCAGTAATGCTGCTGCTGTGCATATTTACTTTTTAAACTGTCTTTTTAGAGAAGGAGCAGATAAATTATTTAGCTATATAACATTAATAGAGAACCTGTATAAACAGCCTCTTGAGCTACTGAAATTCGCTGTTGCTGCACACAAATATATCTCGACTTTTTGCATCTGGAAGCAGATAATTGCTCAAAATTATAACCTGAAACATACAACTATGTTTTAGGTTTACAAACCATGCACAGAACGTTGTACCATTAATCATGACTGTCAAAAAGCTTAATTTTGAGGGGAGGTCATAGAAGGTCATTTTCCACCTGGGTTTAATTATAATCCATTACGTAATGTCATTATTTCCATTATATAATGACAATATTCAAAACTTAGAAAGTTATTCCATTATTATCACTTTTATCACAATAATGTATAGGTTTTTTTCACAAAGTTATTAATTCACATTCTGAACAGATCTAGGCTTGAATCAGCTTTACTATTGGCTGCTTGTTTTATTTATATATTTACTTATTACATTTATATACTATTCTTACCAAAGAAAGTTCCTTATAAATACTATATCATTCTTGCATATATTTTACTCATATTTAAGGGTTCATAGATTCATAGATGTTAGGGTCGGAAGAGACCTCAGTAGGTCATCGAGTCTGATTCCTGCCCTGGGCAGGAAAGAGTGCTGGGGTCAGAAGACCCTAGCTAGATGCTTATCCAGTCTCCTCTTGAAGACCCCCAAGGTAGGGGAGAGCACCACCTCCCTTGGAAGCCCATTCCGGATTCTGGCAACCCTTACTGTGAAGAAGTTTTTCCTAATGTCCAACCTAAGTCTGCTCTCCATCAATTTATGGCCATTGTTCCTAGTTACTCTAGGGGGTGCCCTAGTAAATAGAGCGTCTCCTATTCCCTGCTGCCCTCTCCTGATTAATTTATAGGCAGCCATAAGATCACCTCTTAGCCTTCTGTTGCGAAGGCTGAAGAGATCTAGGTCCCTCAGTCTCTCTTTGTAGGGCCTTGCCTGCAGGCCTCTGACCATACGAGCGGCCCTCCTCTGAACCCTCTCAAGATTCTTCTCATCCCTCTTGAAGTGCAGCACCAAAAACTGGACACAGTACTCCAGCTACAGCCTGACCAGTGCCACATAGAGGGGAAGCATCACCTCCCTGGACCTGTTCGTCACGCATCTGCTAATGCATGATAAAGTGCAGTTAGCCTTGTTGATCACTTTGTCACACTGACAACTCCTGTTCATCTTGTAGTCAACTATGTCTCCAAGATCCCTTTCCACTGCTGTGGTGCTGAGAAGGTCATCCATAGATTTCATAGACATTAGGGCTGGAAGGGACCTCAGAAAATCATTGAGTCTAGCCCCCTGCCCCAAAGGGCAGGAAGTCAGCTAGAGTCATAGGATCCCAGCAAGATAAACGTCTAAATTTCTCTTGAAGGCATTCAAAGTGGGTGCTTAAACCACCTCTGATGACAGGCTATTCTAAGCCTTGGGGGCTTGGACAGTAAAGAAGTTCTTCCTTATGTCAAGCCTGAAATGGCCTTGCAGAAATTTATAACCATTTGAACTTGTCATTCCTCGGGGGGCTCTGGGGAATGAACATTCCCCCAGATCCTCGTGAACACCCCTAATAAACTTATAGGTGACCATCAGATCACCCCTGAGCCGCGCTTTTCCAGGCTGAAGAGTCCCATAGCTCTCAGCCTGTTGCCATAAGGTCTGTTTTCCTGACCTCTGATCATGTGCGTGGCTCTCCTCTGCACCCTCTCAAGCTTCTCCACGTCCTTTTTGAATTGTGGAGCCCAAAACTGGACATAGTACTTCAGCTGCAGCCTCACCAAGGCTGAGTACAATGGGAGAATGATGTTTCAGGATTTGCTTGAGAAGCATCTATGGATTCAAGCCAACATTTTGCTCACTTTACTAGCCACAGCATCACATTGAAGGCTCATGTTCATCTTGTGGTCAATCATGACCCCCAAGTCCCTTTCACCCATAGTGCTAGCCAGCATAGCACTGCCAAGCCTATAAGTATGCTGAAGGTTTTTCTTCACAAGGGGGAGAACCTTGCATTTTTTGGTGTTAAACACCATCAGATTCTCATCCGCCCATTTCCTGAGCCTGCCAAGGTCAGCCTGAATCACCCGCCTGTCCTCAGGTGGATGCTTTACCCCAAAATTTGGTATCATCGCTGAACTAGGCCAGTCCACTTCTGACCCCAATGTCTACATCATTAATGAAAATGTTGATCAATATAGGTCCAAGGACAGAGCCTTGGGGGACCCCACTGGTCACAGGGCACCATGATAATTGACTTAGGTCAATTACCACCCTCTGGGTCCAACCATGGAGCCAGTTCCCCAGCCAGCAGATCATGGTGGACCTGAGGCTGCAGTTGGCCAGTTTTGCCAAGAGGTGATACTGGAATACCAGATCGAAGGCTTTTTTAAAGTCAAGATATATGACATCAATCTCTTCTTCCTTGTCCAGGTGATAGATCACCTGGTCATAAAAGGAAATAAGATTGGTCAAGCAAGACCTACCCTCAACAAACCCGTGCTGACTATCCCTCAGGAAGTTGCC
The DNA here is from genome assembly GCF_001723895.1 of Crocodylus porosus. Taxonomy (NCBI): domain Eukaryota; kingdom Metazoa; phylum Chordata; order Crocodylia; family Crocodylidae; genus Crocodylus; species Crocodylus porosus. Next base: position 85,304,098 of record NW_017728906.1, on the reverse strand, counting down.
ATCAGCCAGTCCGTTAAGAATGGCCTCCTTGATAATCTTTTCTAAGACTTTCCCCAGGATAGCGGTCAGACTGATGGGCCTGTAGTTTGTTGGATGAACTTTCCTCCCTTACTTGAAGATAGGCACCACATTGGCCTTCTTCCAATATTTGGGCACTTCACCAGAGCACCAGGAGTTCTTGAAGATCCATGCCAGGGGCCGAGCTGTGATGTTAGCCAGCTCCTTGAGTATCCAGGGGTGTAGATTGTCAGGGCCGGCTGACTTGAATGTGTCCAGCCTCTCAAGGTCAGCATTGATGGAGGGCAAGGAATCTCGCTCACCCAGGCCTCCCTGTCCCGTGATGGGCACAGGCATCCCATGGGAATTGTGAAAGACCGATGCAAAGTACCCATTTAGTAAGTTGGGTTTTTCCTGGGCATCGGATGTCAGTTGTCTCATCTGGTTTAGCAGGGGTCCAAGGTTGCCCTTGCTTTTCCTCCGACTCCCCACACATCCCCCAGCCTCTAAGTGTGTTGGTGGTTCTTTTTGCCCAGGTGTAGCACTTTGCACCTATCTTTGTTAAACTACATCCTATTTTGTTCTGCCCATTTTTCTAACCTGTCCATATCTGCCTGGAGCTGTTCCTTACCCTCTGGTGTGTTCACTTTGCCCCATAACTTGGTATCATTTACAAACTTGGACAGGGTGCTCTCCACACCTTCATCCAAGTCACTAATGAAGACATTGAATAGCACCGGTCCAAGGACAGAGCCTTGTGGGACTCCACTACCCACATCTTTCCAGGTCAATATCAACCCATCCACCACCACTGTTTTCGGTGCGACTAAGCCAATTTGCCACCCACCTGACTGTGTAATCATCTACATTAGAGCCTGTCTGTTTATTTACAAGAACAGAATGAGATACCATATAGAAGGCCTTCTTAAAGTCTAGGTAGATGACATCTACCTCAGCTCCTGTGTCTAAGCATTTTGTGACCTGGTCATAAAAAGAAACAAAGTTAGTCAGGCAGAATCTACCTGCAGTGAATTTGTGCTGATTCCCTTCTGGCATTATTTCCCTTGCTGGCCTCCACAAATGTGATCCTCAATGATTTTTTCCAGAGTTTTCCCAAGGATAGAGCTGAGACTAACTGGCCTATAGTTTCCTGGTTCTCCTTCCTCCTCTTCTTGAAAATAGGGACCACATTGGCCCTTTTCCAGTCCTCTGGGACCTGACTGGAGCACCATGAGTGCTTGAACAGCCATACCAGTGGCTCTCCTTGACACTGGCCAGTTCCTTCAGCATCCTTGGATGAAGTTCATCCAGGCCCACTGATTTGAACACATCCAGCACCTCCAAGTGTCCCTTTACTAAGTCTGCATTAACAGTTGGTGGGCTGGTGTCCCTCCTGTGTGTATCTGTGATCCAATTGGGAGATTTGCCTTGGTCTGTATCTAGGAATACAGATGCAAAGAACCCACTGAAGAGCTCAGATTTGTCCCCCGTCTCTGTCACCAATTGCCCTAGTTTGTCCTGTAGGGGTTCTATGCTACTCTGCGCCTTCCTTTTGCTCCCAATGTACCTGAAGAAGGACTTTTTGTAGTCCTTAATTTTTGCTGCCAACCTAAATTCTAATCCTGCTTTGACCTTCCTAATAGATTCCCTGCAAGTGCGAGCCAAGGAGGTATACTTCTCCTTGGTAGCTACCACCTGTTTCCACAGCCTGTATACCTCTTTCTTTGCCCTTAAGCTTTCCTGGACTTCTCTGTTCAGCCAAGAGGGCTTCTTGGCCCCTTTCCCCCTTTTATGCACAATAGGATTGTCTCCTTCTGTGCCCACAGGATCGCTCCCTTGAGGAACAGCCACCCTTCCTGGACCTCCACTTTGCCAATGCTCTTGAGCTTTAACACCTCACTAACTAATCTCCTGAGCACACTGAAGTTAACCTTTCTGAAGTCTAGCACTTCAGCCCTGCTGGTTAGCTTACCCACCCTTCACCGGATAGTGAATTCAATCCATCGATGGTCACTATCCCCTGGGTTACTGTGTACCTGTAGATTCCCCACCAGGTCATTCCCTGTAGTTAACACCAAGTCCAGCAAGGCATTTCCCTTAGTGGGATCATATACCTCCTGTGTTAGGTGGATGTCCTGTATGCAGGTTAAGAACCTACATGAGCGGTTAGATTTGGCTGACTGTTCCTCCAAGCAGGTATCAGGGTAGTTTAGGTCACCCATGACAACCATATCTCTCAACCGTATGGCCTCCGAGAGCTGTCTGGAGAATTCCAGGTCTAGCTCATCTTCCTGGTGTGGTGGTCTGTAGTAGATCCCCACTACTAAGTCCCTTTCTCCACAAATCCTTTGTATCCTGACCCACAGTACCTCAGTTTGGCCCTCGGTTTGGTTCCTTTTTTAAAAGTCATGACCCAGCAGTTTACAATGCTTAGAAAGCTGATATAATACCAAATAAAAGGCCAATAGAGTTTAGACCCAATGGTATGGTAGGCCTCTGTAAAAAAGCTTTTATTTTAGTTTGTTTCTATTTCTTGGTCATCCTAGACACACTGTCTTGGAACTGTTTATGAATAACAGTGCTATAACTGTTTGTTTTAAAACACTACAGAGCAGTGAAGGAGCTATTTTTTAAGATAATCTTTTCTCCAATAATTTATTAAATTAAATAAGATTGATTATGATGGATTGCTTGTGACTTTATTGGCAAAGCTTTTACTTAGCTAACATTTATAAAGCAAGCTTCTGAGAGACTGAAATGTGTATTAAATAATTCTGTAACCTCCATTCCTGTTGCTTTGTTACACATTATGTAGCAGATAGCATAAATTGTGAATATTTTTTTACAGTCAGCATGCATTAGGCAATGGTTATTTCAGTCACTTTAATGTATTTTTATGTAGGAAAATTAAACAGAACAGTTGAAGATTTTAGTCTTTCGTTTGTATTATAATAAAGTCATGGAGTGTAAACTATCTGATTAGCCAGAGGAAGACATGGTCACTTCTACAAGGAGAAACATATCATGCAGGAACAAAAATATGTACGCTGGATAACCATGGGTTTGGAGGTGCATTCTTAAAATGGGAAAGACTGCTCTTCTCTCTCTTTTTTCTTTATTTCCCATATCTCTGGAGAATTAGTACCAAAAAGGTTCATAGCTAAGTGTACTTTAAAGAAGAATTTATGTAGCACATCTGTGGAAAAATGAGTCTCTTGTGTTACTCAAAATCTGCTCATAAATTCCTTCGCTTAGGATTCAAAATGGAGAGGAGTAAGGTGGGGGTAACAACATGCGGTTTCACCAAAACTTTTTGTGTATTTCCTACAGGTTATAACAGGTGCTGTAATTTCCCCATAGAATGCAGGCAGATCAATTGCCACAGGTGTACTGGGGAGTACTTTTCACCCTCTCCAGCCTTCTGAGCTGCCCCACAGAGACCACTACCACCCAAAGCTCCATAAAGCAGTAGGATCTTGGGTGTTCCCCTGCCCTCCCCCTTCCTAGGTCTCCTACACTTACAGTTTACTCTGAATCTCAGCCATGTAAACCTTATCAGCACTGCCCACTGGGCACATCTACTGTTTATTCATGTGCAGCACATTTAGCCCAGTTGGAGCAGCCCCGACTGGTAGGCAGCCCCTGCACTGAAGCACCCCTGTGCCCCAGCCAGCTGAGCAGCTTCTACACATGTGCTACTCTGCACAAAAAAACTCCAGAGCAGGCTAATATTTGTAAATCCTGTTGGCAGATCCAAGTGCTAGCCTGCTCTGGAGTTTATTAGTTTTGTGTTCCCTAATAGGGGTGCACATGTAGCTATAAGCATTTACTGCAGAGCTAATTAGGGGCCCACTTAGTCAGACCACTCCTTAACCCAAGGGAATTACACCAGTCCAACTGCAGTCTAGGGCTAAGTACAGACAGCCAAAAAGCCCAGGGCAGACTTGATCCAATCTTTGTGGGTTTCTCTAAACTGGGAAGATTGGATTATGAGCAAACGTAACGCATGTTTGCCCTTGTAGTGGGGGAGGAGGTGTGGAGCAGGCAAATGCCTGCACTGGCCAGGCCAGGTGCAGGGAAGGGGGCACTCTCACACACCTCCCAGCCTGGCAGCTGAACACAGCCAAGCAGGGCTATCCCTGACTGGTTGCCAGGCACATGACCCCAACTCCCTACAGTCATCGCAGACCCTCCCCTGTGCCCAGCCCTAGGTTTCCAGAACTGGTCACCATGGCAGCCACAAGGGAGGGCAAGGATGGGGGGGGGACAGGGGGAGTGCCCGCCTCAGCCACAGCCCGCCTCTAGAGAGAGGCTGGGTCCAGCATGGGAGGCAATGGCTCTGTTCCTCCCCTCACCACCCCCCCATGTCCCCTCACTGGCTGGGCTGGGGAGCAGGGGCTTTGCTTGTCAGCTCTTTGACAGCCTGGGGGCAGGGCCTGCCAGGCTCTGCTGGAGCAGACAGTGGAGTAGAGATTAGCCCACCCACCCTGTGAGAGGGGGCTGGTGGGGCAGGCATAAAGCAGCCTGGGATGCTGGCAGATTGTGAAGTAACTTAAGTCAGGAGGGGATCTGGCACAGAAGGTCAATAGACTGGTTTAACCTTAATCTGTTAAATCTCATACTGTATCCATCCAGGTTTATCTTAAACCAGTTTCAGCTATTTCAAAACTGGTTTATATGCACTGAACTTCTGCTCTGTTACAGGTTTAAACCAGTTTCCAATCACTTATACTGGTTTATGATAATGTCTGTCCCTACCCTAGATCGATACATCGCCGTACTGCACTGTACAGCAATGTAGTGTCACTACAGCAGTGTAGGGCAACATGTGGACATGCCCCCAAGAATACTAAATGCCATGATTTCCAGAATTTTCAAATGTACACATGTGAAGTAGAATTGTGTTGTTGATTCCAGTCTGGCATTATTAAATGTATTTTATCCAAACTTCTGACAAACTCCATCAAGTTCATAAATTCCCAAATCATTATGCTAAGCACTTAGGAAGTGTGTACCTGAAGCCCCAAAACAATTTAAGATGCACTATTTTAAAGATTTATTTGGGAAGTGGGAGTGGCAGGGGGAGGTTATTAAATTTCCCAAATGACCCTAATGTAGGGATTCCTGCTGAAAATAGGAATCCTGCAGGAGTTATAAAATGCTGCAGGATTCCTATATTCTTCAACTTTCTAAAATCTGCAGGAGTCCAGGGCCTAAACTTAGTTCATTCACTAATTTAGTGACTATAACCATCTGTACAGAGTTGTCACACACATTGAGGCCACAAAAACTTTTGAAAAGGACATAGAGAACGTTCAAGACAAAAACTGCATTCAAATTGCATTACATTTGTAATGACGCACTAGCAAAGAAAAGTCTTTTTAGCACATTGTAATTATAGCAAATGAATATTTGCAAGCTTGTGCTACATTGTAAGGACCAAGATGTATGACATATAAATACTCGTGTAAATGTCATCAGTTTAGTGCACTATACTGTTGAAGACACTATATGGTCTACTTCTAGGTCTGGAGTTGACAGACATTCAGCTATCATGGGGTAGCTGCATGCAGTAGCACTATTATAGTTTCTAGCTACCTACTGGCAAGCAAGCAGATATTACCCTGTTTGCCTTGAACTGTGAACAAATGACATCAACCCTGATGTAACTTACACCAATGTAGTTTTCCCTTTGATTTCTCCTGGGTAATTCTCCACCCAGTTCAAGTAAGTTACACTGGTATGGGGATGTACATCATATGCCTGCTCCTTTCTTGCAGCAGTGTAAAGGCTGGAAACATGTCAGGTGTCCCTGGATAAAGTGCAAAGCTTTCTAAAATATACACAGAATTGTAAGCATGGAAATTCAGATTTAATTCTCTACAAACATCCTTTGCTCCATCCTTTCCTATGCCCTTGACCATGCTCTATCTATGTTCTTCAGAGTTCCCTACACTTGTACATAAAAACACAGGCTTTTCAACAGGAGTCATAATTTTGGCTGATTTTTATTTGCTTTTATTAGTTCATGTTTTATTGTATATTTTGTAATGACTGGTGGGATTTGGGGTAAATGTTTATTTTGCTGTTGCACCTGCATAAAACTGTAATAACACAATGGTTATCACAGTCAGGTTCTATATCTCCATTAATTTAAGCATCGTACCACACACCCTCGTATATTTAGAGGTGGCGGCTTTTGTTATAGTGTCGAGGAGTCTCTAAATGTTTGGGCTTAAATGGTACTTGGATGGTAGTATTTGTGAATTGGGATTGGTCTGGATATTAATGGTAATATCCTGAAATTTTAATGTTTTGGATTTGGAGGTGAGAGGGCTGTTGTTGTTGCTGAAAGGAAAAATTCTTTAGCAACTTTGTCTCTCAGTTGACAAAAATGTTTCATAAGCATTCCCTTGTTTGTTTATTTAAATTAAGGTTACTGTTAAACAAAGGAGCTCAGGGAGGTACAAAGGCTGTGTTTTGAAGGGATATGGGATCAAGGAGGACAGCGTTTCTTTTGAGGAACGCTAGAAACCAAGGCCAGGGTAGTGAGTGCCAAAGGATTTTCGTTCTTTCTAATACCAGTGAGACTCGAGATCAGGTGCCTGTACAAGTAGTCCTTCAAAGAGTTTTGTCTTATAACCTACATCAGTGAAAACTGGGCATTTAAATTCAGCTTTTTAATCTTAATTTAAAAGCATTTTAAAAGCAGGGGGGTAGGCCACGCTTCTGTGGGACATTCCATCCACCTGAGTGTCATAGCATTCAAGAGCCATGCCTGGTACCTCAAGGTATGTAGAAAAAACATTTAAAGCTGCGTCCATGGCCGAGTCGCTGATTCTCTGAATCAGCCTTGAATCTTCAGATTTGAATTTGGCTGAATCTAATCAAGGACAGTGATCTGAATCCATTAGTTGAATCAATGTCCCCAGTTTGGGCCGAATCCAGATCTAAATAAAATACGGCCCATTTCACACACCCCTACTGTTTATAACCTCAGGGGAGGAGTCCCTTGACGTTGACTCAGCCCAGCTGTCTCCCCTCAATACAGGACAGATGACCTATAGCTGGCAACCAGAAACCAGCATCGATAGGCTGGGAGTGCAGGACAGAAAGCCCAAAAGGACACGAACAGTAGTGAGAGGGAAAACACTGTACCAGAGAGCAGCGGAGGCCGGGTGAGGAATACTCCTGCCCATATTTTTGCATTTTTGTTTCTAATCGCCTGCAGAAGCTTCCTGGGAGTCATCCAGGAAAGTACTGAGAGCCACTTCTAGTTGTGACGTCTTAACAGCAGGAGCCTGTACTTAAACCCAAAGGACTGTGGTGGGGGTACTGGGGTTAGAGTAGCCCCCTGTAAGGACTGTGAGGCTTTGTTACAGGCCATAACTGATTATTTTGGATTATTGGACACAGCCCTGATGGCGGAACCAGTTTTTCCTTCACGGGGAGAAAATTCTCCAATTATTACCATCAAGTCATGACAGACAAGTGCCCCGAGGAGGTAGTGTACCCCTTTAAGGGTGCACAGCACTGGTTGAGCCATATGCAAAGGGACTCGTCCACACTTGCTATTATTTTGTTGAAATTATTATTTCCAAACAGATTGGGTTTTTCTGAGGGTACATGGTAATATTCAGTTGGGGTTATGCAGAGCAAGAAATAAAGGTGTATAAGTTTGAGTGAGGACATGGACATCTCAAGGCAGTAATTGCTCGTTTGTGTCAATAATCACAGATGATAGTGCTGTGAATGGCCATGAGGGAGGTCTGAGTTTGAGAACAACTTTGGTCCTCAAGCTATTTTAAATCTAGGATTTTCTAGAGGATCCTCTCATCTGCCAAGGGAGGCTTATTACCAGTGAAGCTGGTCTAATTCTATCACAAGCTCACAAAAGTCAAAGGTCCTTGTGGAGCATGACCAGCCAGTACATGACAAATTCGCATAAGAAAAAGGCAGGACAGCATGAAGAAGCTGGTAAAATCCTGGACTACTACTTGATTGTTTATTTAAATTGCTGCTTTGGGGGGAACTGTGCATCTTAGCCCTGGTTGACAAAGCAAGGGGGAATCCAGAATGAATTTCCAGGCCAGCTTCCTTTTTCAAGAAAGAGAAATGATTCCTGGCTATCCTCATTCTGTGCATGCTGATATAGCTCCATTAAATATATGAAAAAGTAAAACTAGGGATATTGAAACCAGCAAAGATTCTTGTTCCTCACTCCTAATAAAAAAAGAAAAATAGTCAGGGTATATGAGATCAAATGCACTGCTGCCTTAAGCTCATGGCTTTGTGCCTTTAGCTGTCAGCTTTACAAAATGAAGTCCACTTTGTATCTCCACCACTGAATTTACTCCCTAAAGAACTGAGACCACAGTAGAGGTATAGGGGATAAGCTTGGACTTGAGATGACAGGATTCTCTGATGAAGCCTTTGGTGACAATGAACTGCCTTCTGTAAATTACATTTATTTCCATAAATATATATTTTTAAGTAAATGTAAACTTTTAAAGTATTTTCAGAAGCTGGTTCCATCTCTTCATTGGATAAACCTGGAATTTCAGAGACTGTTTCCACAGAGCAAGGTAACTAGTATGCTCTATACTGTGCTACCCTGTGATGCTTTGCATTCACATTTTCTTTGTCACGTGTCCTGGTTTGTGCTACTTATAGGGAATGTCTACACATGCAGTTAATGCGCCTGAAAATTCAGGCTCTTTAAAGTGTCCCCGGGCACACATCTGAACATATGCCCATTGGGAGCAGTTCAGTCTAGGGTTGCTCTTACCCTGCTTTTTCCCCCTGCAGCAGCCAGGGGGGCGCCAGGTTTCCCTTGGTGCTAGCCCCAGGCTAGCAGGGGGCACAGGGACTGGTCCCAATCTCCATGAAATGGAGGGTGCTGTCCTTGCTCTTGGGCAGCTGCCTCCAAGCCATGTCAAGATCAGAACCAGTCCCAATCTTTGCTGAGTGAGGAAATCTGTCCCAGCTCTGGACAAAAATAATGCTAAATCAATGCTGGTTTCTCAAGATGGGTTTTTGCCATCAAAATTAGCTTATTTGGTAAAAAAGGCAAAAAAAACCCAAAACATTTTTACATAAATACTGACTACAAATGAAGCAAGCCAAAAAGAAAAGGGCTGACATGCCAACTTCAACTGAAAACACTGTACAAGGAGTCCTCAGATGTATGACACAATTGTTTCCTGAAAACCGCATCTTAAGTCAAAATATTGTAACTCAGAACCAATTTTCTCATAAGAAACAATGTTATAAATGGGGGTTTGGTTCCTGAACCAAGGCCTGATACCCTATTTTCACCAAAAATACCCCAGAATTTTATACTTTATCAATTATAGATGAATAATATAGCTATATGAATGTATTTATATCATAAATAGCAATCATATTGATTTGGAAGGACTTCTTTGAGGAGACTTTGCTGGACATTTTGAAAGGCTTTTGGCTGGACTTTTTGAAGGGTTCTTGGCTGGAGTCTTCTCAGGAGTCCTGGCTGCAAGTTTTGCTGGAGTCTTGTCTGCTTTCTTAAAGGAAGTGTCCAAGGAAGTTTGGACAGATGTTCTCCAGGGAGATAAGCAACACAGCGAACTTGTTCGCTGGGGTGGCTTCACATCAGATCAAGCGTTGCAAGTCAAAACTGACATCATAAAGCTGAAACAGGGTGTCAATTTATAAATGTTTTAAGTGCAAAACATTGTAACTTGAAACATTGTAAGTCGAGGACTGCCTGTAATATTATTTTAAAATGTGTATTTTATCCTTGTGGAGGAAAAAAGGCTAGTCAGAATAGCTATAATAACTTGGTGGGAGAAAGAGTGGGCTTCTTTCAGTAAAAAGTTTTGTGCTAGCCATGCAGTTCTCCACAGACTTTTTTCATAAATATTATTGAGTAATTTTCTCATGAATACTGATCAAATATCAAGCAAATTCAATTTATGATTAATGTTAATAGCATTGCATGTGTGTATGTGTAATGGTTCATTATATTCCTGAGAATTCTACCTAGTCCAGAGTAAACGAAAAAGTCAGATTTAAAAAATTGTCATCCTCAGTCCAACCTTCATTGACTTCAACAACAGTTACTGAACTGAGTCCCAAAAGAAGAAATTATGCCTATTAAATTAAATAAACATTTTCTTTATATATCAGCATGGTTTTATTCTGTCAGTGAAATATGCTTTCACTATAAATGCCATGACTTAGAAACTTAGTTCATATTAATGAAAACCTGAACTAGTTTAAGATGGAAAAGAGAGTAATTTTCCTTAGATTCTTTTAGAAAAAACAGAGTCTTGTGAGATCTGTTTTCTCTGTAGAACATCAGTATAATTCTCATTGGGCAAATCTACATGTGATACTACAGTGCCATAGCAACACGCTACGGTGACGTAGCATCCATGGTCAAAACCCATGATGCTGCAGATACATCACCATAGTGACATGCTATGGTGACATGCATGGGTTGTCACTGCACTGTCATTTAGTACTTCCAAAAGGAAGCAGTAATAATGGTGCCGGAGGGACACGTGTAGAAGTGCCCTTTATAGTTAATGTGAATCAAGCATATATGTATCAGGATAGACTGCTAAATATAGCTGCTAATTCTCTCTGAGTGCACCTGCATGAGATGCTTTACTGAACAGTGGAGCCAATTACTGCACAGTAAGCTTCTGCATCTACATGAGAAGATGCTTAATGCACCGTAATTGGCTCTAATCCCGAGTAAATGTGCTACCTGCAAGTGCTAGTAGCACATTTACTTGGGGTTAATAAATGTGCAGTAGAATATGTGTAGATTGCTCCCTACCACCAGGAGCTGCCTGCTGCCAAGGCACAGGGACAATGTCCCCCTGCCCTGGCAGCAGGTAGCTCCTACCCCGACTCCGCAATCACAGGGTGTGGGCAGGGAGCTTCTTCTCTCCCAGCACCAGCTCTGCTGGGGGCTTGCTGCTAGCTGTCACACTGGCAGATTGGGGCAGGGGGCTGGGACCTGCTTCTCCCCTGTAGCTCTTTCCAAGTCTTCCACCCCCGACTGGGGAGCTGATTACAGGAGCCAGGAGCCAACCCCTCTGGGACAGGATGCTCTATGCCATCTCCTGGGCTAGTACCCAGCAGGAGCCTAGAGCTCCCCCTGGCTGCTTTAGGGGACCAGTGCAGGGCCAGTGGGAGCAGGAGCAGATTATTGCCATAATTATTGCTCTTGAGATTCTGCACTTGTACATGCCTTCCTGGGAGTGTTTACCTGCGAGTAGTTTACTTGCATGTGAACTGTATTTCAACTGTAGACACACCATCTCTGTAATATAAAAAAACAAGGCTTAGTAAAGTCATAAGGGGGGGGAGAGTGTATGAGCCCAGTTTTGTTTTTACAAGTATTGTAGACTTCCTGGGCAATGTAACTTAAACATTGAGGCTAAGTACAGACATTCTTTCATAGACTTTCATAGACATTCATAGACATTAGGGCTGGAAGGGACCTTGGAAGATCATTGAGTCCAGCCCCCGACTCAAAGGGCAGGAAGTCAGCTAGGGTCATAGGATCCCAGCAAGATAAACATGCAATTTACTCTTGAAGGTGTTCAATGCAGGTGCTTGAACCACCTCCAATGGCAGGCTGTTCCAGACAGTAAAGAAATTCTTCCTTATATCCAGCCTGAAATGATCTTACAGTAGTTTACAACCATTTGACCTTGTCATCCCTTGGGGCGCTCTGGTGAAAAAATGTTCCCCCAGATCCTGGTGGTCACCCCTAATAAACTTATAGGTGGCAGATCACCCCTGAGCCTGCGCTTTTCCAGGCTAAAGAGCCCCATAGCTCTCAGCCTGCCATCATAAGGTCTGTTTTCCTGACCTCTGATGATGTGTGTGGCTCTTCTCTGAACTCTCTCAAGCTTCTCCACATCCTTTTTGAATTGTGGAGCCCAAAACTGGACGCAGTACTCCAGCTGCAGCTTCACCAAAGCCGAGTACAAGGAGAGAATGACATCTCGGGATTTGCTTGAGAAGCATCTATGGATGCAAGCCAGCATTTTGGTCGCTTTGTTAGCTGCAGCATCACATTGAAGGCTCATGTTTATCTTGTGGTCAATGATGAACCCCAAGTCTCTTTCTTCCAAGCAAGACCTACCCTCAACAAACCTGTGCTGGCTATCCTTCAGGAAGTTGGCGTCAGCCAGTCCATTAAGGATGGCATCTTTAATAAACTTTTCTAAGACCTTCCCCAGGATAGAGGTCAGGCTGATAGAGGTCTCCCTTACTTGAAGATCGGCACCACATTGGCCTTCTTCCAGTCTTCTGGCACTACACCAGAGCACCAGGAGTTCTCAAAGATCCGTGCCAGAGGCTGGGCTGTAATGTTATCTAGCTCCTTGAGTACCCTGCGGTGTAGATTGTCAGGGCCAGCTGACTTGAAGGTATTCAGCCTCTCAAGGTGTTCCTTCATGAGGTCAGCATTGATGGAGGACAGGAGATCTCCCTCACCTGGACCTCCCTGTCCCATAGTGGGCATGGGCATCCCATGGGACTGATGAAAAATCAATGCAAAGTACCCATTCAATAGGTTGGCTTTTTCCTGGGTGTCAGTTGTCAGTTGTCCCATTTGGTTTAGCAGGGGTCCAATGTTGCCCTTGCTCTTCCTCCGGCTCCCCATATATCTGAAAAAGGAATGTTTATTGTCCTTGATACTCGAAGCTAGTTGGAGTTCAGTTGCAGCCTTGGCTTTCCTGGTTTGCTCCCTGCAGGACTGGACCACTGCAGAATATTCCTCCTTGGAGGTGAATCCCATCCTCCATCCTTTGTAGGCCTTTCCTTTTAGCCGCAGGAGGTCTACTAGATCCCTTGGGGAGCCAGGGGGGCTGCTGTGACCTCTTGCTGTCTTTCCTCCAAGATGGAATAGAATTAGCTTATGCAATGAGGATCGCTCCCTTTTGAGGAGCAACCATGCTTCCTGAACTCCCCTCCCCCTGGGGTCGTGGTCCCTTAGGGCCTGACTGACAAGCCTCCTGAGCTTATCAAAGTCAGCTTTCCTGAAGTCAAGGACTTCAGTGTTGCTGACTGACTTGCTAGCTTTATGGTGGATGATGAAGGTGATCAGCTTGTGGTCACTGTCACCCAGCTTCCCATCGATCAATAGGTCACTGATTAGGTCATTCTCAGTAGCCAGCACCAGGTCTAGCAGTGCTTTACCTCACGTTGGCCTGTAGACTTCTTGAGTCAGGTAAAGGTCATCCACGCACGATAGAAAGCTTTGTGACTGCTCATATTTTGCTGAGTGATCCTCCCACGAGATGTCTGGGTAGTTGAAGTCACCCATGACAACCATGGTCCTGGAGCATGCGGCCTCAACCAGTTCCCGGGTGAACTCCTGGTCAAGCTCTTGACTCTGGGTGGGAGGTCTGTAGTAGACTCCCACCATTGTGTCCCCTGTGCCATGTTCCCGACAGATTTTAACCCAGAGGGTCTCCAGTCATCCACCCTGGTCGCCAACATCAGCTTGCAGGGACACGTAGCTTTCCTTAACATAGAGAGCTACACTCCTGCCCCTTTTATCTACTCGATCTCTCCTGTACAAGGTATAGCCATCTATACCCATGGTTCAGTCATGGGTGGAGTACCACCAGGTCTCTGTTACCCCTATGATGTCTTAATTACTTGTCTTAAGTGGGAGGTTGAGTTCCTCCTCCCTATTCTCCAAGCTCCTGGCATTTGTGTACAGGCAGACAAGTGTCCCCTTGGGGGCTCTTGCCTTGCCCACAGATTGTACCAGGGGTGGGTTCCCTTAAGTGCCTTGGCCTGCTGGCTTTGCAAGGGTTGCTCAGCAGGCCAGCAGTGGCAGTAGTCCCCCCATCCCCCAGTGGGCTTATTTTAAAGCCTGGTGGAGCAGGTCAGCCAGTCTGGCTGAGAAGAGCCTCCTCCCCAGGGGAGAGAGGTGGAAGCCATCTCTTCCCAGCAGCTCGCTGCCTCTCTCGCCAAAGAGCGGGCTGTAGACATGGAAGCCAAAACCTTCCTGATGACACCAGCACTGAAGAAAAGTCCCTGGCAGAAGCGCTCTATCATGTTTTACCTAAAGTGCTATAAATTAGAGTGAAAGCAAACCAAACAGACATTCGCTGTTCGATAAGGGTGGGGGAGCTCAGAACTGCCAGAGCAGTCCCAGGAGGCTACTGCTGGAGCAGTCCCTCTTTCCAGCCCTGCACCCTGCCAGAAGCTGGGGGGAGAGAGGTGGGGGAGAATGGATCCCTCTACTGCAAGGGCCCCACCCCAGCTTACTTGCTGAAGTCTTGGGGAAAGCTGGGTTTGAAGCTCCTGGCTGCACCACCTTTTGCACCAATGGGAACTGTGGCCAGGGGGGCGGGGGTAGAAATGGAGCCTCCCTGCTGTATGGACCCAGCCCAGCTCACACAAAAACTTGTGGAGGAATCCAGGAAACACAGAAGCTCCATTCCTCTCTGCCCCATTGCAGTTCCCAGCACAGTGAAAAGCTGAGCCAGGCAGCCCTGTGCTGCACCTCCTGGCTGCAGCTATTAAGAAGCTGGGATAGGGAGGGGAGGGAACCCGTCTTCCGCTCAGACCCAGCCCGGGTTCCCCCTCCCCCCACCAAGACCCAACCCAGCAGTCTGTTTTTAGTATGTAATAATGGAAGAAAACAGGCACATGTTTTGTAAGAGTTCAGAAATTAAGTCATTTTACTTTAGCTAGCATGAGAAATCGAAGATATAGACACAAATAAAACATGGGTATGCATTTCTCCTCATAGGATTCCTCACCATTCCTGAGCATCTTTGGACTAAGCTAGAGTCCATTAAAGAATTCATGTTCCACCCCCCTGTCCTTGGCTCCTGCTCTGAATTTTTGAGTCTTTCTCAGGCCTTTGCAGCAGTTTTCCTTCTAGCTCAGCTACTCCCATTATGCTACAAAAGCATGCCCCTCTCTTCCTCTCTCCTGCCCATGCGTACTTTGTCCTTTGACCCTAGGACAGTCTGCACATCTTTCAGGTACTGTGTATTTTTTGAGACCTGGCATTAATGTGTGGTGTTTCCCTGTTTTGGGAATTTTCTACTTCCCAAGCCTCACCTCCTGGAAACACACAGGAGAAAACAGGGTCTGTCTACATGTGCACTTCAATGCGCATTAGCCTATTTTAATGGACATTAAAGCATTAAAAAAAAAACCATCCTTTTTTGCTAATGTGCATTAAAATAAGCTAGTGTCAGTAGTCTTTAATGGATGGCCTACTCACCAATAGACCTGATGGCATCACTTAGTACATTAAGTATGCACAAGAAAAAACAGTTATATAAGGCACGAGGCCACAGGCAGTTAAAAAACCAAATGGCAATTTAAAAGTTGTACAAAAGCCAGTTCCCGAAATCATCATACAATACCTTCTGTAAAAGATGTTCTATAGCTGTTATCATGGGGGTATTTAGAATATGGTACATGTAGATTTGCAGCTCTTGTCATTCAGACTTTCCATAGATTTCTTTCCTTTTCTTTCTTTCCTTTTTCCTTTTAATTTCAATGAGCCTTAGTTTTTCTAAATTAGATATTCTCTTTTACAGTTCAGCTCTTTTACCATTTACCAGAACTGATGGCTGGGTAGGGAGCAGTTCTCAGATACTCTGGATCTGCATTATCTCCTTTAGCCTGGAAAAGCGCAGGCTCAGGGGTGATCTGATGGCCACCTATGAGTTTATCAGGGGTGAACACCAGGATCTGGGGGAACGTTTGTTCACCAGAGCACCCCAAGGGATGACGAGGTCGAACGGTCACAAACTCCTGCAAGACCATTTCAGGCTGGATATAAGGAAGAACTTCTTTACTGTCCGAGCCCCCAAGGTCTGGAACAGTCTGCCAGCCGAGGTGGTTCAAGCACCTACATTGAATACCTTCAAGAGTAAATTGGATGCTTATCTTGCTGGGATCCTATGACCCCAGCTGACTTCCTGCCCTTTGGGCAGGGGGCTGGACTCGATGATCTCCCGAGGTCCCTTCCAGCCCTGATGTCTATGAAATCTATGAAATCTATGAAATCCTTTGTGTCCCACTGCCTATCCCAACCAGGAAAATGTTTCATGGGGCCGCTGCAAACTTTGCTTTGAGTGTTTCCAATTAATACATGGCTCTGCTAGCTGCCTATGCTTTAGAGTACATGCTTACATCTACACTGGGTTGTAAATCCAACTTGAGAAGAACCCTCCTCTGCTTTTGGGCAAAAAAGGTCCTGAAAGTTGGCTAGCAGTTAAACAGTGTAGAAAGGCAGGCACTATGCAACCTCTACATCTGGTACTGGCTCAGGATGCTTATTCCCCAAATTCTCTCCAAAAGCTATCGTTAAAATTTTGCATGTTTCATTCCACACCTTGCATAAGTGTTTTGGAAAGTTTCATTTAAAAAAAAACAAACCTTATAAGCCAGCTCAGTTCAAAACTGGACATGTATATGGGATTTTTGTTTTAAAAAAGTTTGTAAACATGTTTTAATAACCAGCTAACATATTTCAAAATAAAAGCACTTTCAAAATTAAAATTCCATAACTTACACTGGACACCCAACCTAGATTTTGTCCCTAAAGACTGGGAAAAAATGTGAAGTCAATTCCTAAGGTGGGATCAACAGTGTACTGATGATAATAAATAATGCAGCTGGTGCTATCAGTATGTCATTCTGCTTGTAGCCATTCCATACCACCCCCATATGCACAGCTCAGTCAGTTCACCTCTGTGCCTCCAATGCAGGGCCTTTTCTAAACATATCCTGACATAGGGACAGTCCTACTAAATTATCCATTGCTTTTATCATGTTTATTAAGTGCTAGAGAGAACAAAGGTAACCACCTCCTTCTTACCAAAGTAATTTTATGATGACAGGACACAAGTTCTTAGCAAAAATTGCACAGAAGTAAAGAGACTCATGCAGTGGTCTACAAATAGACCTGTTGGTCGCGAGGAGACTATTCAGAGTCATAGATTCATAGACTGTAAGGCCGGAAGGGACCTTGGAGGATCATCGGGTCCAGCCCCCTACATTAAGCAGGAAAAATAACTGGAGGTCAGGTGACCCCAGCAAGGTGACTTTCTAGTTTCCTCTTGAAGATTTCCAGGGAAGGTGATTGAATTACTTCTGGAAACAGCTTATTCCAGTCTGGACACCCTGACTGTGAAGTTTTTTCTAATGTTGAGCCTGAATCAGTCTTTCAAGAGTTTGTGACCATTACTCCTAGCTTTCTTCCTGGGGGCCCTGGTGAACAGTTGCTCACCAAACCCTTGATGTACTCCCCTAGTTTAGCAGTAAGCTGCTACCAGGTCCCCTCTCAGCCATCTTTTCTTCAGGCTGAAGATTCCCAGATGCCTCAGCCTTTCCTCATATGGCTTGCCATGATCCTATGGGTGGTTCTTCTTTGGACTCTCTTGAGGTTGTCCATGTTTTTGTTAAAGTCTGATGCCCAGAACTGGATGCACTACTCCAGCTGCGGTCTCACCAGTGCTGAGTAGAATGGAAGAATCACCTCCTTGCTTTTTCTGGAGATGCATCAATTGATGCATGCCAGAGTATTAGTTGCCCTACTGGCTATAGCATTGCACTGCCAGCTCATATTCATACTGTGTTTTTTCCTAAAGTTGAGCCTGAATCAGTCTTCCAGGAGTTTATAACCATTACTCCTAGCTTTCTCCCTGAGTGCCCTGGTGAACAGTAGCTCACCAAGCCCTTGATGTACTTCCCTAGTGTAGCAGTAAGCAGCTACCAGGTCCCTGCTCAGTCTTCTATTCATTCATGGTGTCAGTTTGGTGTTGCCAAGCCTGTAGGTGTGCTGGGGGTTGCTTGTCCTGAGGTGGAGCACTTTACATTTCTCAACGTTGAATTTCATCAGATTCCAATCCGCCCAACTTGCTAGCCTGTCTAGGTCCTCCTGTAGCCTATCTGTAGCCTATCTTCAAGCAGGACCACATGCTTCCTCAAACTTGGTGTCATCTGCGAACTTGGTCAGTGAGCTCTTCACACCCACATCCAAATCATTAATAAAGATGTTGAAAAGTACTGGACCAAACACTGACCCCTGTGGGACACCACTGCCCACTTCTCGCCAAGATGACACAGATCCTTTCACGACAACTTTCTGGGTCCTGCAGCCAGTTTCTCACCCACCTGACTGTCTTGGAGTTAAGCCTACAATCCTCCAAATTTCTCATGAGGACATCATGCGATACTAAATCAAAGGCCTTTTGAAGTCTAGGTATACAATGTCAACCTGCTCTCTTGTGTCCAGATGGCAAGTTACCTGGTCATAGAAGGAGATGTGGTTTGTAAGGCAAGACCTGCCTGTGACAAAGCCATGCTGGCTGTCATTCAGAATCTTACCTTCTGCAAGCTTATCGTAGATAGACTCCTTGATGAATTTCTATGTAAACCTTCCTAGAAATTCGCAATATGAAGAGTTTTCTTTAATCACATTTAGGGTAATTTTATAGATAGATAGATAGATAGACATACACACACACACACTGCTAAAGGTGGATGGGACATTGGGCTTTCATGTCTCGGCACTTACAGCATTGTCTGACTTGAATTGGAAGCTGTGGTTCTACATAACCCACCACATTCCAGGACCATTATAACATTTAAATTCCTTACCCTCCAGTATAATTAAGGTTTTAAGGGGCTTAGGAAGGGCATAAGGCATTTGTTTATAGAATTGTAGGTTGGCATAGTTTGGAATGTTGATTGTAAATTATTCAGTATTTCTCATTCTATTTAATGTCATAACTACCAAAGCATATTAAAAGAGAGTTCATGCCTTTTCTATCTGCCATTTACATCCTAATTCTCTTTCTGGAGGCAGAGCTCCCCATTTTGATATGTAATGAATACAATTCATGAGTGGAAAGAGTCAAGACACTGAATTTGCAGGATAATTTTACTGATTATCTTGTTGCTGATCACAGAACCAAGGCACCACAACTTAGTCTTACCACAGCTATTTATTTGCAATGCCTAAAGCTATTCTTCTAGCATTTATTGCATATCTAGATAGCTCTATTACATATATAAGAGTGAGAGGGAAAAGTGTGTTTATCGTGTTCAGAATTGAAATATACTGATTTACTGAAAGGTATTATTAACAGCAATGTTTAATAATCCCTGTTTTTCATGAATGTCATATGCCCCCAGAGGCTGGGAGGGCATGGCGAGCTCCCACAGGTGGTGGCAACACTGTAGGCAGTGGGAGTGTGGTGGCGGTAAGCAGGAGCTCCCGCAGGCAGCAGAAGTGCCGTCAGGGGAGAGGGTGGCTAGTGCCGACCGACAGTTGGTAACCACCCGCAGACACTGCCGACTGTGGCGGTGGCAGCCAGCGGCAATCGTGGACTGCCTGCTGGCACTGCCGGCAGTGTCAGCAGCGTCTTTTTCCAGGAGGTGCACCGCCACACTGGGTGGGGTGCAGGTGCACTCCCTACATGTTGCCAGTGCTGTTTTGTATGCGGTGAGTGTAAAGTGATGAGCAGGTGTGGGTATTTTTAATGTTTTGGGATATTCACTTGAATGGTCATTATTGAGATAAAATAAGGAGCTGATTTGTGATTTGTTCATGGGGAGTAAGTACAGGGAAAGCATTCAGACTAGAAGAGTGGGCACAAATAAAAGCAGCATGAGACTATGTCTGACTCCTGTATTCTTATCATATGAGAACAGACAATCCATGCTGATCATAGAAAGCAGTAGAGAGACATAAGTCAGGACTGGTAAGGCATATTTGCAAGCCACTGATGTAAAGCAAGGGTGGCTGGCCCATAGCACACATGGCACAAGTGGCATGGGCAGCTGCTGTTGGTGGCATATAAACTCTGAGCGGTCACAAAAGGGAGGCACTAGAAGGGAGGCAGGGGTGCACTGGGCTTTGCTACTTGTGAGCTTTGCTACTTACTGGTGCAGGGAGAACTGAGGATCATAGGCCTGGGCTCCCCCTATACCAGCAATAAGATGCAATTGGCATTTTATCCCTGAACCCACAGTCACGCCTCCTGTCATGCATGTATGGTGTGGCAGGAGGTACAATGATGGGAATCATGGATCAGATCCTATCACACCTTTAATTGAACATCTGTCAGTGATCTTGTACTTTTATGTTGAAAGAAAGAGTGAGAAAGAAGAAGGGACAGAGAGGAAGATGGGATAAGAGTGGGGAGCAAGTTCTGTTACACATCTCTCTCTCCAGTTCACAGAGGTTGTGACTGTGTTACACACTTCAACTTGAGAATCTAGCTCCTTGAATTAATCTGTAGAGATGAGTTTTTGGTTGTAGCTGTGTTGGTCTAAGGACACAGGGGTCTGGGACAGACATTGCATAAACCGGTTTGACCCAAATCAATTAAGTCTGATATTACATTCAACCAGGTTTATCTCAAACCAGTTTCAGCCATTTTAAAACTGGTGTATGTTTACTGAATATCTGTTCTGTTATAGGTTTAAAACAGTTTCTGATCACTTAAACTGGTTTATGTGTAATGTCTGTCCCTAGCCAGGCAGGCAAGGTTCTTTGGGTAGATGTGATATCTTTTAGTAGACCAACTGGATAGTTGGAAAAAAGTTCTTAGCAAGCTTTTGGGTGTAGTCACCATCTTCAGAGACTTCCTATGCCTGAAGAAGGACAACAAAAACTCCTTTCTCAGATATGTGGAAAGTCAAAAAAAGAACAGAGATAGCATTGGGCCCCTGCAAGATCAAATGGGGCAGCTGAGATCCAACACCCAAGAAAAGGCCAATCTCCTAAATGACTTTTTCTCATTGTTTTTTCATCCTCCCAAGGGGATCATACTGTCAGAAAGGACACAAACCATCCTGGGGGTGGGTGGCGTAGCCCAAAATTGATGTGGATGAGGTGAGGGAACACCTTGAGGAACTGGACATTGAGAAGTCCACACATGAATGATGCATTGTCCCAGCAGCTGCGGGGAGCATGGCAGTGGCAGCAGCAGGAGCATGGCAGCAATAAGCGGGAGCTCCTGCAGACACTGCCGGCACTGTCAGCTGTGCGGGGGGTGGCAAACGCCAACTAGGGGTTGCTGACCATGTGCAGACAACACATGCAGCATCAGCGGCAGCCAGCGGGGATGTCTGACTGCCTGCAGGCACAACCAGCAGTGTCGGCGGCAGGGGTGGGGTGGGGTGGCAAGTGGTGAACACCCAAAGGCATCTTTTTGTAAGGGATACACTGCCATGCTGAGGGGGTGCATGTGCATCTGTGTTGCCCCTGAGTCGACGGGCTCAGATGGAATGTACCCGAGAGTCTTAAAGGAGCTAGCAGACATCATTGCACCCCCACTGGCAAAGATATTTGAAAATTTGTGGTGCATAGGCAAGGTCCCGGAAGACTGGAAAAGAGCCAACGTGGTCTCTATCTTCAAGAAAGGAAGGAGGAATGACCCAAGTAGGAATTATAGACCAATTAGTCTGATGTCCAGCTCTGGTAAAATCCTGGAGAAAATTGTCAAGGGATCCATCAACACCAGGCTAATGGAAGGCAAGCACCTGAATGCCAGCCAACATGGCTTTGTGACTAGCAGGTCTTGCTTGACCAACCTCATCTTCTTCTATGACCAGGTGACATGAGCCTTGGATAAGGGAGATGACATGGATGTCATATATCTGGATTTCAGGAAAGCCTTTGTCCTAGTTCCCCATGATGTCCTCATGGCTAAGCTGGGGAACTGTGGCCTAGATCATCTTACAGACTGATGACTAGGTAACTGGCTACAGGGTCAGACCCAAAGACTACTAGTTGATGGGAGCAAATTAACACTGCACGGTTAACAGTGGAATCCCTCAGGGCTCAGTACTTGGGCTGGTACTTTTTAGCAGATTCATTAACGATCTGCAGTTGGGAGTCAGATGCGAGCTGGCAAAGTTTGTGGATGATACCAAAGTTTGGGGGAGGGTGGTCACACCACAGGACAGGCTGAGGATACAGGCCAACTTTCACATGCTCTCTCATGACCAAAACTGAATAGCCCTTATGAGAAGTGTAGAGAAGTGTAAGGTGCTGCCCCTCAGTAGGAAGAATCCTCAACATACTTAAAAGCTCAGCAGTGCTATGCTCACTAGCACCACAACTGAAAGAGACTTGGGGGTCCTGATTGACCACAACATGAATGTGAGTCACCAATGCAATGCGGTAGCTGACAAAGCAAACCAAACTCTGGTGTGCATCTACCAATGCATCTCAAGTAAAACCAGGGGTGTCATCCTCTCACTTTACTTGGCCTTGGTGAGGCTGCAGCTGGAGTACTGCTTCCAGTTTTGGGCCCCCCACTTCAGGAGGGATGTGGAAAAGCTTACAGATTCATAGATATTAGGTTTGGAAGGGACCTCAGTAGGTCATCGAGTCCGATCCCCAGCCCTGGACAGGAAAGAGTGCTGGGATCAAACAACCCCAGCTAGGTTCTTGTCCAGTCTCCTCTTAAAGATGCCCAAGGTAGGGGAGAGCACCACTTCCCTTGGAAACCCATTCCAGATTCTGACAACCTTTACTGTGAAGAAGTTCTTCCTAATGTCCAACCTAAACCTGCTCCCCATCAATTTGTGGTCATTGTTCCTAGTTATTCCGGGGGTGCCCTAGTAAATACAGCATCTCCTATTTCCTGCTGCCCTCCCCGATGAATATATAGGCAGCCACAAGATCACCTCTCAGCCTTCTCCTGAGAAGGCTGAAGAGCTCTAGGTCCCTCAGTCTCTCCTCATAGGGCCTTGCCTGCAGGCCTCTAACCATACAAGTGGCCCTCCTCTGAACCCTCTCAAGAGTCTCCACATCCCTCCTGAAGCATGGCACCCAAAACTGGACACAGTACTCCAACTGCAGCCTGACCAGTGCCACACAGAGGGGAAGCATCACCTCCCTGGACCTGTTTGTCATGCATCTGCTAATGCATGATAAAGTGCAGTTAGCCTTGTTGATCACTTCATCACACTGACGACTCATGTTCATCTTGTAGTCAACTATGTCTCCAAGATCCCTTTCCACTGCTGTGCTTCTGAGAAGGTCATCCCTCCGCCTCTAAGTGTGTTGATGGTTCTTTTTGCCCAGGTGTAGCACTTTGCACTTGTCTTTGTTGAACTGCATCCTATTTTGTTCTGCCCATTTCTCAAACCTGGCCAGATCCACCTGGATCTGTTCCCTCGCCTATGGTGTGTTAACTTTGCCCCATAACTTGGTATCATTTGCGAACTTGGACAGGGTGCTCTCCACACCCTCATCCAAGTCACTAATGAAGACATTGAATAGCACCGGTCCAAGGACAGAGCCTTGTGGGACTCCACTACCTACATATTTCCAGGTCAATATCAACCCGTCCACCACCACTCTCTCGGTGCGACTAAGCCAATTTGCCACCCACCTGACTGTGTAATCATCTACATTAGAGCCTGTCTGTTTATTTACAAGAACAGAATGAGATACCATATAGAAGGCCTTCTTAAAGTCTAGGTAGATGACATCTACCTCAGCTCCTGTGTCCAAGCATTTTGTGACCTGGTCATAAAAAGAAACAAAGTTAGTCAGGCAGAATCTACCTGCAGTGAACTTGTGCTGATTTCCTTCTGGCATTATGTCCCCTGCTGGCCTCCACAAATGTGATCCTTAATGATTTTTTCCAGCGTTTTCCCAAGGATAGAGCTGAGACTAACTGGCCTATAGTTTCCTGGTTCCTCCCTCCTCCCCTTCTTGAAAATAGGGACCATATTGGGTCGTTTCCAGTCCTCTGGGACCTGACCAGAGCATCATGAGTGCTCGAACAGCCGTGCCAGAGGCTGTGCTATGACACTGGCCAATTCTTTCAGTACCCTTGGACGAAGTTCGTCTGGGCCCACTGATTTGAACACATCCAGCCCCTCCAAGTGCCCCTTCAGTAAGTCTGCACTAACAGTTGGTGGGCTGGTGTCCCTCCTGTATCTATCTATGATCCAACTGAGAGATGTGTCTTGGTCTGTGTCTAGGAATACAGATGCAAAGAACTCAGTGAAGGGCTCAGATTTGCTTCTCTTCTCTGTCACCAACTGCCCTAGCTTGAGAGAGTCCAACGGAGAGCCACTCATATGATCCAAGGCCTGGAGGGCAGGCCGTATGAGGAGAGGCTGAGGGATCTGGGACTCTTCAATTTGGAAAAAAGAAGGCTCCAGGGGGACTTGGTAGCAGCCTACAATTATATAAGAAGGGTACATCAGGACCTGGGAGAACAGCTGTTCACCAGAGCTTCCCATGGGATAACAAGGTCTAATGGCCATAAACTCCAGGAAGGCCAATTTAGACTAGACATAAGAAAAAAGTTCTTTATGGTACGTGTGTCCAGGGCCTGGAACAGACTCCCCCCAGAGGTGGTACAAGCACCTACTCTGGACTCTTTCAAAGAACATCTAGATATTTTTTTTGCTGGGATCATCTGATCCTAGCTGACTTCCTGCCTATGGTGGTGGGGCTGGACTCAATGATCTCATGAGGTTCCTTCCAGCCCCTAATGTCTATGCAATCTATATCACATCTACCCAAAGAACCTTGCCTGCCTCTGTAGAGATGAATGCTTTTCACTCAGGAGGTCCCTTCTGCCATTCCCAGTGTGTTAACCATGATGGCCATCATCATGACACAAGCACCAGCAGTTACTTTTGTCTGCCACAGACAAACATGATGAAAGGGCAGTGTGTAGACAGACAGAAGGAAAGCATCATCCTCAATATTATTGCAGATAATCAAGATCATGGCAGATAAGCCATAGGATATTATAGGCAAAAGTACATACATTGGCCACATTGTGGGGTGCAGCATACCACCTCCTGTGCAGCCAGTGAACTCCAATGGGCAGCATGGGAAGAAGGGTGAATGGAGGGTTGCTACCCTCCCTCTGCACATATTCATCTAGGGCAACAGCTTCACTGAGGGCAGAGAGTACAGTTCACTCCAGTCTGACATAAGCTATGCAGGGTGCAGGCCCTTGCTACTTGCCCCATCTCACAGCTTGCCTGGGAAAGATCAAACAGATTCTCATCTCATAGATGTATTTCTGTTAATTTTATATCAAGCTTTGTAGCCACCCTGTCCCTGTGCCCACTCAGTATTTATTGAACAAAATCAAGACATGCAGTATTTGACACTGACCATTTCATGAACTCTGTTAAACTATATAGATCTTGCCTTTTCAAAAAACTCTTAAAATAGCCTTTCAGACTCTTCCTGCAGCTGGTTAAGATATCATAAAATTTTGATAACTAAATCCATTTGGTGTTTTTTTTCATCCCTCAAATAAATCCCTTAATATTACATAAAACTACAGCACAATAATAAAAAAAGAAATAATGCCAAGGCACTTGGCTTAATAAAAGAGTCTTTTATTAAGACTGCTATGATAACACAGAAAAGAGGTCACCCATTTGAAAGTGGATCTTAAAGTTAGCTGGAAATATTTGTAATATTAAAAGAAAAATCAAAGCTCCTTCTCTGCCAACCAAGCTGCAAATAAGGATGCTGCAAATAAGGACTCCAGAGCCCCAGAGGACTGTACTTTAATAAGGCAGTCATCTGAAAGCACTGCTGCAGACAACCAGAGGGTACAAAATAACCCAGACGAGGAAAAGAAAAAACTAAATACAAAGGGAAATTGGAAGGCAACAGGTTGTCTCCAGACAACTGGACACAAACCCAGACTGCTCTGAAAAATAAGCATTTATCATTCTGCCTTTTAGTTTATATTTCTTAGTTAGGTTTGCCCCCCTTCTCATAGAAGTCCATCAAAAACATTAAAAGCAGAAATAAAGTAGTTTTGGAGGTTTTGTTCTTGTTGCTACATGAAATTGGGAACCTACTGTGATATAAATAAAAGCTTGTAAGTAAATTCCTATCATATTAAAGCCTGCCTAACAGGAGATTAAGATGGTCTGAAGTCACTGACTCAGATCATTAACAGCATGCCGTTAGCTGAAATGATTAATCACTTTGGTACAAAAGGAAAGAAAAAGGAAATTTGTTAAAAAATAAGCAGGGGGCACAGTGCTAACTCCAGGGGCAAGCTGATTGGCTGTTTAATAATGTATAACAAAGTGTATGCCAGATCAAAAGCAAATCACATGCAGCTGGCAGAAAATGAAATTGCATTAGGCAAAATATTTGTCTAGCTATGAAGGCTATTTAGGAAACAACTGTATATTAATGCAGTATCTATTAAGCCCTTTTCAAATGTTTTTTTTCACTGATGGCAGCCCCATAAGTAACATGCAATATATATGTTACAAATATTACAATACTGAACCATAGCTTCACAATATTCTAATGTAGTTATGAGTGGATATTCAATTTAATGGAATATTTTTTATTATTTAAACTTTTGAAACTACCCTGATAAGAAGAAATGCTGAGTAAATGCATGTTTATATTATTGTCCCTCATGTATTATTGTTATTTTTGGGTGAGGCAGAATTCAACCAGCATTGACAGGAGGGAAGTTTGGGGTGCACAAGCATAATATGCCTGTCCCTTGCTTCCTCCTTATTCCCTTTCTGGCTAGGTGGAAAATTCAGCTTCTTACAATATGAAGGAATAGGAAGTCATTCTCAAGTTTCAGCAGCCTTTGGTAGGCCTGGTTTGGTGGTTGTGATATGGGGACCACATTATGAAGCTTGTACCAGAAGATGCCGTCCCACTGAAACACCATTTTCTAAAGATAAAAATGTAATTGCTTACAGCTCAAGCTGGCAGGTGGTCTTTGTTAAAATTCTGGGCCACTGGGAGTGGCTTAGACAAGAGAGGAACAGTAGACCTAAGGTCTCTGGTAAGGTCACTCTTTAAGAGTCTTCTCTCCCTTCTTGACTCCTCCTTTACCAGTCCCCAGTGCAGTCTACTGTTATCTACACACTGGACTTGAGCTCCACGCTGCCCAAAGCAGCAGCTCAAGTGCACTTCCAGAACATGTCAACTTTCAACATTTAAATATATAAACAGATGCAGTATTTGCACTACTGAGTAGAATCAGGAGCTAGAGGAGTGACAGAAAATAATTCCTCCACCCCAGTGGTACAGCTCCTGAGACTTGGACTGTATGCTGGGCCTGGGCTCTACATCAGGTGTGGGCAATTATTTCAGGCGGTGTATTTATTACTGAGTTTTGGCAAGCTATAAAGGGCCACATGGGTATCCCTGTCCTTTGACAGGTGCCCCGCCCCCTGGTTGCCATCTTGGGACCAGAAGTCCCACCCCCTAACCCCTGAGTTTTGCTCCCAGAAGAACTCCTTTCAGCAATGGGTTTTGCTGTCTCAGAACCAGAAAAATACCAAATTATATTCTAAAAATCAAACATGTACAACATACATTAATTTGATTTAAAAAAATATTTTTACTCTGATTTACATGTGTTTGTGTACTGTACATAGAGGTGATTGCACAATAGCTTAAAATGAAATCTTACTCTTGTATATTTCCGGGAGGGGTGAGAGGCATGGGGGTGCATATAGGCTTTTGGAGGGCTGAGGGTATGTGAGGTATGGGGGAGGATGTGGGTATGTTGGGGGTTGGAATGGATAGGTGTGGGGTAAGGGAGCATGTGGGTGTGTACATGTATATATGTGGGGCATGGGTGGGTATGGGGTTTGTGGTAGAGAGGGTGGGTGGGATTTGTGAGGGGGTGTGGAGTTCTGCATATATGGCAGTGTGAAGGGGGGGTTAGAGTGCATGTATATGGTGGAGTGTGCATATAGGACTTGCCCTATGAACACACACACACACACACTCTGTCCCTCCCTCCCTCATTGCATGGACACATGCACACACACATACACACCCTCCCACTCCTGGCCCCAGGGTACTAGAGCAGGCCCCATGATCCTGTGGTCCAGCCATACAGCTGGGAGCCATGTGGTGCCAGAGCAGTTGGCAGGCAGGTAGGGAAGTGGTGAAAGTGGCCGTAGGTGGGCAGCAGTGGCAGGGAGCAAGTGCATGGAGCTCAGTGACAGCTGGGCGGGAGAGTGGGGCCCACATTGGTGTCTCAGGGCCAGTGCTGGCAGGGCCCAGAGTGGGATGGCAGGAGCATGGGGCCCAGGCCAGCAGGAATCTATGGAGCCAAGCTGGACTGTGCCAGCAGGGAGAAGGGGAAGCCAGCCCAGCTCCAGATCCCCTGCCAGCCTGGGACCTGCACCCCACCACCCTGCCCTGGGCCCCCACCAGCGCTGGTCCTGGGACACTGGCATGGGCCCCTCCATGGGTGACTGGTGCCACTTTAGTCAGGGGGGCATGTGCCTTCCCAATGACCATTCAGCAACTGGGGGGAGTCTCCCCACAGCCAGTCTTGCTGACTGGGGGGTCCCACCATGGCTAATCTTACCGACAGGAGTGATCCCCCCATGGTCAATCATGAGGCGGCCAATAATCACTTCCAGAAGTGGCTGGAAGGGCTGGTGGACTGGTGCAGACACTTCTGAGCTCCCTGGCTGGCAGTTGTAGGGGGGCATCGGCACTCCTACTTGCCCCCCCCATCACCTAAGCAGCAAGTGTAGCTTGTCAGGGAGTGCACTGGCGCTGTCAGGGGTGCCAGGGGGTGCATGTGCACCCTCGTGCACCTGAGCGCATTGTCACTGGGCCCTGTGCTCACGCCCAGCTCTCACTGCACTCCGCATGCCCACTCACTGCCACTGCCCCCTGCCTTCAGCCACTGTCACCACTTCACTGCCCACCCGCCAGCTGCTCTGGCACCACGTGGCTCCTGGCCATATGGCTGGACCATGGGACTCAGTAGGATCCAGCCCAGCCCAGCCCTGAGGACTGGGCAATCCATGATGTTCCTGTGCTTTCCCCACCCCTTGCCCACTCTTACTTGAACTTCCCTCCAGTGCAGGGAAGCAGGAACAGCCCCAGGGTCCCAGGCCAGAAGGCCCTGCTAGGCAGAGGCTTCCAGGTGAGGTGGGGACAAGGTTGGGGGAGCAGGGCCAGGCAGGCCTGGCTGCTGAGTCCTGCTGGCTTCTCCTGGTTCCAATAGGTAGCCAGGAGCAGATAAATCTTCAACAGGCATCCAGGTGTGGAAAAATATTATTTTTTTTAATTTTTAGGGGCCCTGCAGCCCAGATAGAATGGCCTGGCAGGCCAGATCTGGGCTATGGGCTGTATTTTGCTCACCCCTGCTTTATGCTATCCTCTCCTCTCTTCTGCACCATTGCTGCCCAGCAGGTCTGGCCCACAATTTTTTGGGGCACCCTGACAGGAAGAAGCCAGCAGCAGCATTGGTGGGGGGGCAGCACTGGCTGGTGCGGTGGTGAGCAGCTGGATGTGAAGCTGGTGGCAGCAGCAACAACGTGGACTGGTGGCAACCACCTGCTCCTCCCCCCACCTTAATACAGCACTGATTTTGAGTGTTCATGGCTTCAGGGCCCCCTTGGCTACAGGTACTGCAGGATAGGCAGGCCAATCCTGCTGCCCAGTAATGGCAGCATCTCCAGGCGTACACAGTAGTTGGATTGTATACACCCAAAAAGATGTTTTTCCCAGAAAATGTAGGTGTGCACAGCCTCTTCTTATGGGGTTGGCATGGTTTTGTGCAAACTTTTACTCACTTAGACTTGGGCACCCAAATTTTGTCTGAAGTGCAGCTCGAGCCCTTTTTTAATCCAGTTCTTGATCCCACACTATTTTTCCATGATGATGATAAAACAATGATGCTCATAAACTAAGCACCACTTCACATGGGCGCTCATTTCAGTTTATGAGTACCATTGTTTCATCCTCATGTTCACTACACGGGCTCAGACTTTTTACCATCCAAGTTCCAGACAATGCATATTCAAGTTCCACTCTGCAGACAGAATGATTAATTTTTTCATCGGCTCTACTGTGATGCTTGCCATTATAATACCCGAGTGCTTCAGAAACATCAGTACAAATATTTTGATAATACAAGATGAATCAGTATTATTCCTGGTTTATAGCTAGGGAACTGAGACAGTAAGATTAAGGTCTAAAGTGTCAGCACAGATTAGCTCTCCAGTTTGCAAATCCATTGGTCCCATTCTCAGACATTACACTCTGAGCAAAGCTCACAGTAACTTAAATTGTAACTGTGAGTGTTCAGTATTTTCTCAAATTGGCAACTAAGGTCTCCAAATGTGAACATACAGGAAAATAAAGAACACCTCATTAGGGGCTACCTGGGAGAAGTTTGAGTTAAGCCCGGCTTCATATGGGAACTTGAAAGCAAAAGCAGGGAAAACAGTCTAGTTCTCCTGGGCAGCATTCAGTTGCCTTAAGTACAATAAGCACAATACTCTTTTTTTTCTTTTTCCATAATTCTTTCCATAATTCTCTGCAGTTTTCATGCAGACAGTTAGATTTTTTTTTTTTACCAAAAGCAAACTTTAAACACAAATTCAGTTATATGGCACCATGTAGATTCCCTCCTGGGTCTCCGGTAGAGTTCAGAGTTGCTAGGACAAAAAAATAGAAATATCATGCTAGACCCTCAAATTATGATGTCTAATGAAAAAAGTACCATGCAGCACCAAAATCTAAGAGCAAGCAAAGGTAAATTATATTTGCACCCTTATTACAGTATATAACCTTCTTGTCATAAATTTAAGCTGCTCCTTTCTCTCATCATCGCCTCCTACAACTGAAAAGTTTTAGTCAAATTCTACCTTGGAATCATCATCCTCTGCTGCTACATGCTCAACTTTGAGCA
Organism: Crocodylus porosus; assembly: GCF_001723895.1. Taxonomy (NCBI): domain Eukaryota; kingdom Metazoa; phylum Chordata; order Crocodylia; family Crocodylidae; genus Crocodylus; species Crocodylus porosus. The sequence continues at coordinate 85,273,391 of NW_017728906.1, read as the reverse complement.
TGTTACACCTTTGTGTAGCACCCCTCTATGCAAGTCTGAACATATAAAAAGATGGGAGCGAGACAAGTTAAGTTTGCCTCAAGATGAAGAGTTAATCAAATATAAAAAACTTTCTTTGAAATGCAGGCACTCTTAGGATCTTCTGGAATGATCCTACATCCTTGCCACTTAGTTATGTACTGTATTTTGTACAAATGTCAAACTTAGCATACAAATAAGAAAATTGTCTTGCACCTCCTATGCTGGTAGGGTTGGAATCTTTAGATCCTCGGTATGGACCTTTGCCGTTTGAGTATATGAGAGTAATTTATAGCTGTAGTAAGTTGTCATCCTCTGAATTTACCTACCACTTCTCTGCTGTATCTCCTTCCAATTGTCTCTTATCCCTGCTGTGTCCAGTTGCTTTCTGCTAATTTACTGTCCATGAAGTTGAGTGATAAGTGTCAAAGTCAAGTTTATAAAATGGGTTTTGACTTTAATTATGGGAGAATGATTTGTCTCTCCATAATACATGTGTTACTTGATGTTCTCCTTGATATTTCCAGAAACCATCATTTTCTGTATTATGCTGCTATAAAAGTGATATAACTGTGCCATCATTATCACATTACAGTAGTAACAATTAGAAGCTGGCAAAAGTAAGTACATTTGGAAAAGAGAGAGCTGAGTTTTCAGCTCCTGCAGATTGGTTCTTCTGTATATTTTTAAAATGATAAACAGTGTTTAGCTTCTGTTGTCACTCACTAAGAGCATAGCAAAGCTACTGAAAGAAGTGAGCACTTGAGGGAAACCCAAACCTTTTATATATGCCACTTATTTCCTGATTATCTTTCTGCAGGTCAAGCCCTTCATTTTGACACTTAATGAATAAAATGCCCACGTTGCAGGAAATGGGATAATGAATTGTGAAAAGACATAATCAGCAATGACTAAATAATTAAGGGAATTGAAATGTAGAGTCATGTGGGAATGAATTAATAATAACATGATTTTTCCATATGCTAAAGAATTCTGTCTGTTTTTAGAAAATCAGTCATCACACATGCTCTATGGCAAAAAAAAATTAATGTAGACTAATAGGAACTGTAATTAGATGTTCTGCTTTTAAACAGCTGAATAAAAGATGAAATCATATAGAAAGTATATTTAGATACAAGCCAGAAAGTAAACTGATTATTATTCATAGTGCTGTTAATAAGAGCTGTAATTTATGCATCTAGTGGGAATCATGTTAGGCAATTAGGAAAGGGAGTCACACTTGACTTCCCTTTATGCATTTACATATTTATGTACTATTTCTATATCACGCCAATGCCTCCATCTTTCCAGTTACCTATAATCCATGTAACCAGTTAGAATAATATCCTGATATACTGTATAACACAAATGGCTTCTGAAGTTCAGAAGCTTATCCTTTCCGCAGATTAAATACAATTGCACTTGTTTCTGTTTGATCTCATCCTGATTATTGAATGGACTCCTGCTTATCACAACCTAGCACATGATGAATGTGACTTTTTAACTTCTCTTAGTGCTTCACCTCCTTCACTGGGTGTTCCCAGTGCCACCCTCTCTCTCAGTTCTCTCCCTCTTTTAGCTATACACCATCCAGTGCAGAAGCCTAGCAGGGCATACCACTAGCAAAATACGTAGTGCCTTATAGTATTGCTCATCTGTCATCAGGATCTTAGTCCCACTCAAAGATCCTACTCAGATACCCATTTGGAGCATTTCCTTTAGAAATTATTTCACACTTTTACAATTCAGTGCAGGGGTAATTTGCATGAGTGTAGTAATGGCAGCCCTTTACGTTTTCCATAGTATGTTCATATTCATTAATGAGGCCTTACAGTGATCCTAGGGGGAGATGTAATAGTGAGTTATTGAAATACACTTGCACACATTTTATGGATTGGCAAACTGAAGTATGCAGTAGTTAAATGATTTATTCAAGGAATTAAAGCCAGTCAGTAGCAGAGACCAGATTAGATTTCAGCTTTCAATTAAAAAGGTATAATTTATTATTAAAATTATAAATTAATATAATAATGTGGGCTAAATCCCCTCATAACTAGACACAGTTTTTCTTGCATATATATGTGTATATATATATATACACACATACAATATCTCTACAGCTTAGATTGGTCTGTACTAAAACTCACCATAAATCTGATCCCAGTTAATTTTAAGTGGACCTGAGGACACTACAGACAGGTACAACACATGCTTAAGCTCTTGTTTTAGTGTTGTGCCTTCCTATCATGGGCCATTCTTTCCACTACTCCAATATTCAAGTAGTATGGATATCTCAGAGAGAGGGAGAGAGAGAGAAAGACTTAGTTGGATATCTGCCATGCCCTCTGGCTCTTGACAGGTATTCTTATCAGAGACACTTATCCCAGAAAACATCATCTCCTTCTGTGGGCTGCTTTATTCTGTATCTCAGGAAGCTAGACTTTAGCTTTGACTGTTACTGCCAGAATTGTCCTAGAAATGAGGTGTATGGTTTCTTGGCCCCTTGCCTGCACTGCCTCTTGGCTCCAGTGCTTATTTTTTGGCTGCAGCTCTTCTTTTGTAATTGGGCTGGCAAAAAATTTGCTTGCTTTCTCTCTCTACCCTAGCTCTAATTGGCAGCTGCTCCTGCCCCACACCCTGGCTACAGATGGCCATACCAACACCTAGCAGTTGCACCATCTCTCATCTCATTTACTTCCACCTGTCTGGTTGTGAGCTTCCCAGTTGCAACAGAACTGACTCCCCAGAGCTGCACTTGTGATTTCCTTACCTTGGTACTCCTGGTGGTCCTCATCGCTAACCTCCCACCATCTTTATAGCTCTCTGTCATACCCTTCTTATCCACCTCCCGGTCACTGGGGAGCTTATGACACCCTGACAACTGTACGTAAATTTGCTGACAAATTATAGGAAGAAATATAAAAGTAGTAAATGTTATTGCATAAATATTAAAAATTGTAGTCAAACATGCCAGCTGTTTTTAACTTCCCCGATTAAAAAATCTTTTTGTGGGTTTTTTTCCTCCTGCCCTGGGCATTCCATTTCTCTGGTTCATTATATTTATTCTCAACAGAACTGTACTATCTTGGGATGGATTCAGGGAGCTTAAAATAGAAAAATTCCTATTGCTGCTGCTGATGTATCATTGGGTAAATCATTAAATAAATTCAGTCTTTTACTGCATTAACAAAAACACATGATTGTTTAACAGAGTATATTAGAGAAGATGGAGACTTTAATGGTCTCTATGGATTTTTAGTTTGTAAGAGTACATTATGAAGCTGTCTTGGTAGGGTGCTGTTTTCATATGTGAAAGAAGTTACTGGCGTTGTAGATCATTTTTATATCTTGTTGCTAGGCAACATATCATCATGCAGTTATTGTAAAGGTGTCTGCTTTCTCGTTAAAAATCTTCATGTTGCTCCTTAATTCTGCTAAATTAGTGTTGCTATTGATCTTGTGCTTTTTCCTTAGATATCTATTGATTAAAGTTTCTTCCATTTAGTTCTGAAGAAACATAACAGGTTGTTATTAACTGAATTTGGATTTGAAACCTAGAACATATGCATTAGTGCAAATCTTTAGTTACCCTATTTATCACCATTTGGTTTCATTAGGGAGCTGAGCATTTCTGTTCACTTGGGATTCAAAATCAGAAAGGTAATTTGAATGGTGTTATATTTAAGATATGGACCATGATAGCTGGTTTAAAGTGGGGAAAAAACGGTGCTTAACTAGGGTGCTCTGGAAAGACATAAAATACCCTTAACGTGTTTCTTTCTTCTGTTCAAAAAATCTTCAGTTTTCTGTTTCAGTTCCCTGTAACTGTAAACCCCTATTGTATTGTTTTAATATCTGGGGGGCATTTTTAGGGATTTTGGAGACCATGCTGACTGCAATGTATTACTTTTTTTATTTCCCTTTCATGAATGCAAATTCATTTTAAAAAGCACACTTTCTAAGGAAAAAATAGTGTAATTTATAACTACCTTAAAAATAACAAGATAACATTTTCTATACTGCAAGCATTGAATACCTTCAGTACAGCTCCTGGATAGCCTCTTTGAGTAGGCTCTTTGTACTGTTTACTAGGCTACATGTGCTACTCTGTGGACTCATATAGTATAAGGTCACATGGACTGAGAGAGAGAGAGCTTGGCCAAGGTTAGGAATTGCCGTATGCAGGAAACAAGGAACTCCCTGAATCCTTCAGATACAGCAAAGCATGTTTATTATGAGCAGCATCAGATGCTGAGAAGGAATTGCAGGAAGCATGTCTGATTTAGTTAGTGTATAAGGTGAAAATCTATCCTGCCTTCTTCCTGAATTCAGACTGACGTAGCCAGATACCTCTCTGTTTGTTATGCTAATCCTTATTCTTTATCATATTTTTATTTATTAACCAGATTCAGTGAAGCAGTAATTAGTACTGCTACTGTTAATTTTGGTGTAAGCACTATTATAATATCTTTTAATTAAACTGCTGTGAATGAAACGATGTACTATAGAGAGCTGAACTTGTTTAAAGGGTCCAAGATGCACACCCAACTTCCAATAAATCTGTGAGATTGCATCAACAGGAGTTGTACACATGGACTAGAAGATGGAATATGTTAAATAATTTTTAAGAGTATATTTTTGGAAACAAGGAAAAGAGGGAAACATTCAAAAGGAATCCAGAGAGCTGTTTTAAGCAATAAAAGAAATAAAAAAAAAACAAATTATAAGACTTTCTCATGCTCTGAAGCATTGCAATGGTTTAAAAGAAAATGTTACAAGCAATCAATTTATAATCTGTAGTAATTAGCTTTATCATCTAAAAATAAGTGAATTTGTAAAGGTCAAAAGGTTTAATTTAATAATTGCTTGCTGCCTGAACATGAACCTTTCCCCTGGTAGTAAACACAATTTTTTTAAAGTGTTACTAACAAGCTCTTCTTTAAGTGACTGTCCAGACAGATTCTACTCTAAGTGTTTATGCTCCCGGCATGGGTATTTTCAGATTTTTTTGAAAGCCAGTGTATAGGTTGTGGCTCTGCCTGCACTCACATGTTCGCATGACCAGCATAGCATAGGGTGCAATATGCAGAGCAGTGTCGACCAGTATTCAGTTTCTTTTTACCACCCAGAATGGGACACTCCAAACCTAATATGTGGCAGAATACATGTAATGTCCCTTAACCATACAGCTTAGTTTAAGAATATAAGACATGCTATAGTGGATCAAAACAATGGTCCATCTAGCCCAGTATTCTGTCTCTGACAATAGCAGAAGTGGATGGTTTAAATAGGGCTGTCCAACTTATAAGTGGTCAGGGCAGTAAGCTGCACAGGCCATGCCAGTTGAGGCCACGGGTGCCCTTTCTGCAACACTGTGCCTGTGTGGCCCTGGCTTCACCCTCAGCTCCCTGTACTGTGCCACACTGCATTGCACTGCACCTGGGATGGCACAGAAAATAGAAGCCGGAGGAGGGAGAGAGAGTCCAAAGAGTCCAGCTGCTGTTGCAACTGGAGCCCTGGGGGGAACAGGAGCCAGGCAGGAGCTCAGAGGCTACAACTTAACCCCTTGCAGGCTGCATGTGCCCCCCTCCCCCCCACAGGCCACCAATCGGGCTGGAAAGCTTTAGAGAGAGACCATGTGAACAGGGTGTATGTAGAGCAGTGATTCTCAGCCACAGTGCAGCAGCACTCTGTGGTGCCATGAGATCATGTGGTGCTGCAGGGTGCCATGCAATTTTAGCACTGTCAAGTGTGCAAATATGATTCACAAGTAAAACCTAGAGATTTCAAATAGGAATCCATAGTATTAAAAGTATTCTGACCTGTTGTTATCTGTCTGTGTTCTGTTCAACAGAAGAATTGCTCTATTCTTCTGTAGTTAAAAATGAGTGAAAACTAAGAGCTGACATTTTTTGTGGGATGTAAGATGTGCCTGAGTCTAAAACGGTTGAGAATGACTGATTGAGAGGGATCTGTCTTATCGCACCTTCCCTGACATCTACCATCAGTGGTTTAGAAGTGCCAAAGGATCTACCCTTGACTGCTCTGTTTAATAGCTATTAATGGATCTATCATCCATGAATTTGTCTAGTCCCTTTTTGAACTTGACTGTGCTATCTGCCTTCACCACCTCCTGTGGCAATGAATTTCATAACTATGTGCTGCATAAAAATGTACCTTCTCTTGTTAGTGTTCAACCTGTCTCCACTAATTTCAATGGGTACCCCCTAATTCTAGTATTCTGGTACTTGATGAGCATACCCTTTTTGATTTTGTAAACCTCTGACATATTCCCCTCCACCTTTTTCTTTCCAAACTGAAGAGTCATAGTCTATTTAGCTTGTCATGGTATGGCAGCTGCTCCATACCCCTGATTATCTTGGTTACCCTTTTCTGTACCTTTTCTAATTCTGTTGTATCCTTTTTGAGATCCAGAGAGCAAAATAGCACATAGTATTCAGGATGTGGGCACACTATGAATTTGTATAGTGGTATGATGTTTCTTTCTGTTTTGTTTTCAATTCACTTCTAAATGATGTCCAATATTTGATTGGCTTTTTGGTCTCTGCTGCATGTCAATAAATTAGTTTATTAGCTACCTTTGCGTATTACCTATTTTAGTGATAACTTTAAGAGTATCTAGAGGGTCTATGTACATTCTCATTATGGCAGAATCCAAATTGCCAGGATTCCAGAATTGTCCGTTGTGTGACCTCACACACTTGTATGATATGGTCATTCCTGCTGTTTTATTTGCCTGTGAAACAAACAACTGTACTCAGTGACAGAGCACTGCTATGTATATCACTTATTTTCAAAAAGGACTCTTAAAAATAGGGTGGGAAGGCTTATATGGTTCCATTGGCCCATGCAGCCTTCCTCATCTGCCCTCTACCACAAGTCTGTCTTACCCCAATTTAGCTGTGGTTCAGCTTCCAACTTCCACATCATCTCCACAACCCCATTACTCTGCTGCCTCAGTAACTTCTGATCATTACTCCAGGCACAAGTCACCTTCCCCCAATCCTGTGTAAAAGATTTAAATCATCTCCTCAGGTTTCATTCACCTGAGTTAAACATCCTATTCCAGATTGGTACATGGAATCTGTAATGAAGCCTTTTAGGGTACCATACCAGTCTGTCTACAGATCCAGTGTCCACATCTCTTCTATTGACTAACTTAACAGATGAGATCTCCAAGCTACTAGCTTCTCTGCTTCCACTTCACCACCACTGATCTCTTTACAAAGATCACCTAGTAGTCAGGTAGGACTTCTACATCCATGGAAAAGATCTACTCCTTTTTTCTTCTTTTTACTCCAGAGCACAGTGGAAGACCTTTCTAGACAGCCTATACTAGCAGTTCCCAAACTGTGGGTTGCGCCCCCAAATGGGGTCCCAGCATCACTGGATGTGGTCATAATAAACGTGGCCCCCTGAAATTTCTGCACCCACAGCAGGGTGTGGGGCTGCAGCTGGGCTGGACCAGCTCTGAGCAGGAGCCGCCTCTGTGGCTCAGTGGGTGGGACCCATTGTGGGAGGAAGTGCCACACCACCATGACCACCAACATGAGGTGTGGTGGCGGTGTGGAGTTGTGCCCCCACTGCAGCCAGTTGAGCAGGGAGTGCCTCAGCTTGGCATCCATGGCAATGTGGCATTCTCTCCCTCCTGCACTGGGTCCAGCCCATTGAACTATAAAGATTTCCTCTATGCCAACCGAGGAGCTGGTCAATCCACCATATTCATCCTCTTAGGACATATTCAAGGTCTTCTAAGACCTATTAAAAGAACGAGGAAGCTAGGGACGGTCCTCAAGGAGAACTATACATTAGCACTTGTAGGGAAATGATCAGGAAAGACTGAGTTTAGGTTAGCCATAAGAATAAAAGACAATAAGAAGTCCTTCTTTAGGTTTTTAGGCAGTAGAAGGAAAACAAATGGAAGTGTAGGACCCCAGCTTATCACCACGAGACAGCTGGTAACCAACATTCAGGAAAAAACTGAACTTCTGAATGCCCACTTTGCTTCAGTAATTCACCGGAAAAAGGGGAAAGACAAACGAGATAAGGCTCATAGGGGGTAGGCCAGGAATGACAGCCTCCCCACTGTGGATGCTGAGCGAGTACAATACCAACTAGAAAAGCTAGACATTTTTAAGTCAGCAGGACTGGAATGACTTAATGTGAGAGTGCTGAAGGAGCTGGCTGAGGTCCCTGCAGAACCCCTGGCAAAGCTCATTCAGTATTCATAGTGCACAGTGGATATCCCTGAGGATTGGAAGAAGGTCAACATTGTGCCCATCTTCAAGAAGGAGAAGATGGAGGACCCAGGCAACTATAGGCTAGTCAGCCTAACTTCTATCCCAGGGAAAATCCTGGAAAAGTTCATTAAAGAATCTATGTGCGATACACTTGCAGAAGGTAAGATTCTGAACAACAGCTAGCATGGCTTTGTCGTGCATCGGTCTTGTCTTACCAATCTCATCTCCTTCTACAGTCAGGTCTCTCACCACCTGGACATGGGAGATGAGGTAGATGTTATACACCTAGACTTCCAAAAGGCTTTTTATCTAATACCCCACAATATCCTTGTGGGAAAACTGAAAGATTGTGGGCTCAGCTGCTCAATGGTTCAGTGGGTGGGAAACTGGCTACAGGGTAGGACCGAGAAAGTTCTCATGAATGGATCTGTGTTGTCCTGACATGAAGCGGCCAGTGGTGTCCCTCAGGGGTCCGTGCATGGACTGGTGCTTTCAACATCTTTATCCATGATTTGGATGGGGGAGTGAAAAGCTAACTGGCCAAGTTATGGGGCAGTGTGATCATGGTAGAAGATAGGTCGCAGATACAGGTGGACCTGGACAGGCTGGAGAGTAGGTAGACCAGAACTAGATGAAATTTAACACTTCCAAATGTAAGGTGCTCCATCTGGGGGCAGATAAACCTCAACATACATACAGGCTCGGTGGTGACAGCTTGACTTGCACCACGGCCAAAAGGGACTTAGGGGTAATAATTGACCATTGCATGAATATGCAGCGGGGCATGGACATGCAAAAACTTGAGAGAGTCCAGAAAAGAGCCACCCGTATGATCAGGGACTTTCAAGGCAAGCCATACAAAGAAAGGCTGAGGGACCTGGGCCTCTTTAGCCTAAAGCAGAGAAGGTTGAGAGGGGACTTGATAGTAGCGTATCATTATATCAGAGGCGTGCACCAGGAGCTTGGTGAACAACTGTTCACTAGGGCACCCCCAGGGAAGACCAGAACCAATGAATACAAACTCCTGGATGGCTGCTTCAGGCTTAATACCAAAAAACCCTCCTTCACAGGGTGTCCAGACTGTGGAATAAGTGTCCAGAGGTTGTGCAGTCACCTACCCTGGTCATTTTCAAGAGGAGACTAAACAGTCACCTCATCACTTGACCCGTTATCTTCCTACCTAGGGTGGAGGGGCTGGACCAAATGACCTTCAAGGTCTCTTCTAACCCCTAACAGTCTATGAATCTATGAACTGTAGAGCCTCCTGCAGTCATCTTGGGAAATTTATTATTGCTAGGTAGAGTAAATATTGGGCAGGATAGCAATGATAATAACAAACGAGCATATTCTCAGACCCAAAAACTTGACCTTACTCTTAGTTTTTCCTCAGCCATCTGTGCAAATAAGCAAGTAGCTGGTTCTGTCAAGTGGATTTGAATATCTCATCATAATCAACATCTGAGCGTAGGTTTCTTAGTTGTAGAAGTAGCTCAAGAAAGGTCTGAACAAAAAGGAATTGCTAGTAAGAAAGATTTAAAGAAGTTGACTCTCTTTAGTTCCAAGGACTCTTCTTCTGCCTCTTGATGAGAGTAGCTAACTATTGAGCACCCCCTCCTTGCCCCCTCATACATGGTTTCTTTCACTAGGATAAATATTCACATTTATTCAACAAGCTGTCAAAAACATGAGGATGAGTCAAAAGCCCTGCTATCAGAAGAACAGCTTTCAGCAAGAACTTTGCCACAGGCTGGTTTCAATACCTCTGGTACAGAAACAAAGAGTGAGGCATCAGCCATCAGCCATTGCTATGAGGCATTATCCATGGCTTCAGGCATACAAGATGCCCTTGGAGATACAGATAACTATAGGAGACTTCTTCTTTATAGGAACTAATTTAACAGCAGTACCTATGAGGCTCTCCAGAATTAAAGGAAATGAGATTGTGGGGTGCTATATGTACACATCACAGAAGAAACAGCAACAGAGCTTTATTTAAGGGCTTTATTTTAGGGGAAAATCTCAGCCATGCTGTTTATCCAAAAATTGACCATGGGAACCTCAAAGCAACATACATTCAATGGGTATTGACCTCCTGCCTCCTCCTCGCTTTCTTTTTCCTGAACCATCTGATAAAGGAAAGTATTGATACAAGTAGTGAGGCACTGACCAGACCAACTATGGATCTTTTTCTTTTTCGTAATGTCCCCCAGCCTTCCCTACACCTGGATATTTTATTTTACAATGCTTAGAATGGTTTCTGCACAGATAGGGTTCCCCATTTGCTGGTATTGGGGCTGTTCTTTGCCTGCTACTGGTACCCAGGATTCTCAAAAAACTGAAATAGGGTGTTTCATGTGTTCATGATGATAATGTGTGTGCTTTTTATTCTTCCAGTTTTCCTAAAGGCCTGTACTACTTAATTTTAGACAGCTCCTAGAGCTCTTAACTCCTGAGTTGTCCTTAACACCTGCAAAAAGTTTTAAGCACACTTTAGGCAGCTTAAAGTTATACCACTGCAGCCTAGGTTTATCTCTAATCTGTGTTACCCAGCTCATGTTACACTAATGTGTAGTCATTCTAGGCTACACATTAGTGTAAACACCCCACCTGCTCTCTCTCCCCTGCTGGCCTAGATCTGGCCCACTGCCATCTCTTGCTCTCCCCAACACCCCAGGCCCCTGCTGACTGCCCCCCAACCACTGTCCTGCTTACTTGGGGATGCCCACACTGTATGTCCTGGTGGAGCAGGCAGGGAAGTGTTAACCCACCTGCCTTGCCACTGCCACCACTACTGATGCACTCTGGGTTGGGCACAGCCTGGACAAGAGCAGCATCCTGGTGACAATGGCATGGGTTGGGCAGGAAGGTTAAACTTTTCCTGCCTACTCCCATGGGACAGACACTACAGGCAACCACAAGTACTTGAGGGAAGCCCTTGGGTGGAAAGGGAGGAACTCCATGGGGTGGGGGGGAGCTCTAGGGGAGGGGAGGAATCAGGGAAGCCCTGGGGAACCCTGAGGAACAGGGCAGGGAGTGCAGAATGGCGGAGGGGAGGGGAAGGAATTCTTACCTTTCAGTTGTCCAGGACTCTGCTGGCCTGAATGTGTGACTGCTCCAAACTCAAGCTAGCTCAAATGATCAGTATTAATGCAGCTCACAGTATAAGGTATAATAAGGCCCCTAATCTGCCAGGACTGGAGCTGAATTCTACACATGGGCTCAGCATCACTATGCCTGAGAGCCTAGATATTGGCTACATAACTTCCTTGGAAAAGAGCTGCCCAGATGAGAACCAGAGCATTTTGTTGTCAAGTCAAATACTCTTTACCAGATTGATTTACAAAGCGAAATGAGAGAAACTTTCCATCTAGATGTTTCTGTAGCAGTTTCCTCTGCTATCAAGCTCATTTCTGACTTTCCTGAAGTATTTCCTCAACCTCCAGCTTTCCTCTGTCAGCTCAGTCAAGGTGTGTATTGGAGTTAGCAGCAGTCTCCCATTATTTGTCTCATTGCCTCATGTCTTAATTATTGCCACATCCTGTTTTTTTGGTCTTGACCAGGGTTCAAAATATGGGCGGGCTCAGCCCCCCCATAAGAGATGAAAGCTCCCTAACAGCCCCCCCCATAAGAGAAGAGAGCCCCCGTATAAGAGTCGAGAGCCCCCAACCCACCCCATGCCTTTCTAAGCAGCTCAGGTAGTAGCAGTTCTTTCCAGCTCCCACTGCCACAGACCCCCTCCCTCCCCTACACCAAGAGCCAACATGTACTTTGAACCATGGTCTTGACAAATATAATCTTGCCCTACTCATAGCTATTAAAAATGCTATTGGAAGAATTAATTTCCTAATCTGACACTTTGCCCATTCCTTCTCTACCCCATCAAATAAGCAATACTTTTAAGGCCCTACCCATCTCCTCTCATTTGGTGTCAAGAGGTTGGCTCCTATCTGTGATAGGCCCATGATACCAACCTTTATCCCCCACTTTTTCCCCTACTATCCCTCGTGCTTGGGAGGAGCTCCCCATATACATCCACAAATCCACTTTGTTGTTCTCCTTCAAGTCCCTCTCTAAAATTCTCTTTTGCTATAATGTCTATAAAAAAGGTTGCCAACTAGTTAGGCTTCTGATGTGATGAGATTATAGCCTAACATGCTGCATAGTGTTGTCTTGTTCTTGCCTTATGCTCCCTCATCTGTCTGTTTCCATTATCCATCTTATACCTGGTTTAGAACATAATCATCTTTTTGCTCTTTGCTTTTTGGCAAACAAATGGCAACTTCTTTTCATTACCACGTATCAATGAAAACTTCCTTTCTTCTAGCTATTACTGCTTCTAGGAGAATGGGAGAAATGCAGGCCCTTGTGGCTGGTCTTCCATACACCATATTTCATAAGGCTGAGGTCACCTTTAGACTTATACCCTACTTCCTTCCTAAGGTTGATTCACATTTCCATGAAAAAGGGTTTTGTTGGTGATACCTTGTATTGGAGTGACTGTATAATTGGGAGAGCTGTTAGACAAGCTTTCAGGGAACAAGTGCCTTTCTTCAGGTCTGGAGAAGTGAAAATGAAAGTGAGAGTGAACTGAATTTATCTATCCACTAATCTGTTTTCTTCCCAAAGCTTCATTCCACCCACATTTAAGCAAAATTTCTCACATTATATGCAGTGAGGATATTACCTTTTTATACAGCAAGAATGAATGCATTGAAAGCTCCTCCCCTCTCCAAGCTTGTTCATCGCCTTTGCAGAGTGTTAAAGAGCAGCTTATTTTTACCAGTATGGTATCTATATTAGTTTTAGATTGCATTAAGACCTGCTATCATATTTCTTAGAAACAGAGATCCTGGTTTTCTCTGATTTAAAAAAAACAACAACCAATTTTTGGATTAAAAAAGTAATCCTAAATCCACATTTTTCCATGACTAAAATGAAACACCATTAATACGTATGTATGTATGTATAGTGGAGTTTCATTTTGATCATGGAAAAATGTGGATTTGGGGTTATTTTTTTAATCTGAAAATTGGGGATTTTTTTAAATCAGAGAAAACCAGGATCCCTGCTTAGAAGTCTCATTAAAACCCTTTTCACTCCACCTGCTTGAGTAATAAACCAGTATGTGAAATATGCAAGGCTGCCTGGTGTTTTGCTCATACATTTCGTTCCTTGGTTAAAAGTTGTAGACCAGATGCCAATGTTGGAAAAAATAATAATCTCCAGTCACTCATTAAATAGGACTCCTCTTCCCACATCCCTATATCTCCCATACTTGAGATATCTTCCTTTTAGTACCCTAGAGCACAATTTTTTAAGACAATCAGAGAAGAAAAACTATTCCTTACTCTATTGTAACAGTAGTTCTTCAAAATGCTGAAGAGTGTTTCCAGGCAGATCCATTTCATGCCCTCCTTCCCTGCTATTTTTAGTTCTGTACTCTTGGGAATCTTATTGGCAATTCCTTAACTGAGTGGCAATCGGGCTTGCCCACCCTTTATGTTCTTATCAGTGGTTATCATGCAAGGAGGTCAAGTGCATGTGAGGCCACAGCAGATACTGGTGTTCAGAAAACATTCAATATCACGTGTAGAGCACATACATATAGATTGCAGAAATGGTATGGACAACACTTCTCAAAGAATCCCAATTACTGTAAGGAAAGAAACCATTTCCCCCACCCCCAATTACATAATTGCATACCCTAATTATGTAGTTTAATCTAATTATAGTAATTATGCAATTATGCAGTAATTGATACATAATAGATGCACAGAAACCTGCATAAGTATTATTTAACCAATAGAACAGGATCCATAGCAGCCATTTCAGTCTTTGAAATATATATATAGTGTTGTATTGAAGAGAGAGAAGGGGAGATCATGTATTTTCTGAATCTCTCTATTCCTGCCTGAGTAGCTGGCTCCCACTGACTTCCATGGGAGCCTTGTACAAGCCAAAGATGGAATTTAGCAAACTGAATTACAGTTCATCCAACACTTACTGGCACAAAAGACTTGAATTATTCTTTCTCACCCAAAGGCCTCAAAGAATTACAGTCTGATTTCATAGATTCCTATTAGTGGTTTGGTATTGGGAAATTTAGGCCATGTCTGCATGGTAATTTTCCCTCAAGAACACCAACCTGCTCCACGTGGGCTGCCTCTGAAGCTGAAAGCAGTGTAGCCACATCTATGTGGTGCTGTGTTTGGGCTAATTAACTTCATTGGCCCCATTGCTCAGCTGCCATAATTAATCTACCCAATGTGTTGCATGGACATGACCACACTGCTTCCAGTTTGGGAGGCAGCCAGCGCAGAGCCCCACAGGATGTCTGAGGGCACTGCTACTGGGCAAGTTAAGTTAGCTGTGTAGACATGACCATACAGTCCCTGCTCACAAGCCACTCTTGAGATAATGGAAAACATTCACTGGCTCCAATGGCAGCAAAAGCCAGTCCTGCAGTAAATTTTTGGTACTTTCTTGGTAAAGCTTCCACTTTAGTATTCTTTCTTAGTCTGTATAATACACAGTAGCACAATAAATACACTTTGAGTCTAAGCACCACTGGGATCACAGGCTGGATGAGTGGTGCAAAGCCAGTCCATGGGCCAGATCCCATGGTCCGGCACTGCCCAGATCTGGCCCTGCACTGCCTCATCCCCACCAGTCCAATTGATTGCATAGGGCCATGCTGCCCATCCACAGGGCTCCCGCTGGAGGTCTGGAAATTTGGCAGCAGTGGAGAAGCAATCAACCCTGCCTTCGTTCCCCACTGCATATTTTTGGAAACCTGGGAAGTTCTGCAGTCTGGATGATACAACTCTATGGGCTGGATCTGGCCCTCAGGCTTGGGGTTGAGCACCCCTATCTGACACTTCAGTCCAGCCCAGGCTTTGTCTCAATGAAGATAATGGGTCTTTGTAAGATTGCATGAGTCTTTGCTAGTGAATCTGATTGCAGGCTCAAGGCTTAGGTTTGTCCCTGTTTAAATAGCCTGACATTAAGTACATAAGTGGGAGGGTGATTTAATGGCAGTGGTGCCCCGGTTAATTGAACTGGCTCATCCATCTGAGGTAGATAAACCAAGTGTTTGATGCTTTAAGAGTATGGGACTGTTAGATTAGTCTATAAACCACCACAGCCCCATGATCTGAGATGACATCAAAGATCTCAGGGCACTTCTCATAAAAGCCAGAATTTTGTCCCTAGCCAAAAATTCCTTTCAGCTCCACTATTAGGCGATCTATGATGTTGCAAACCTTATTTGACTACTTCCTACTCCCACCACAAAATTGAGTGAATCTCAGCAGTATTTTACGCTTTGTTTGGAAAGCACTCTGGAGCATATTAATGGAAAATATAATTTTTACTAATACTTGGTGCATAGCAACCAGAAGGAATGAGACTTCCTCTGTTATTGCCCTATCTCTTTCTTTAAAGAAGATGTATTATCTTGCAATATTTTATCAAGCAAGTTCTCTAAAGGCCTGAGTAGTTGGTTTATTAGTAGAATTTATCACAAGCTAGGTAGTGTCAGAAGGAAATGTGTATGTTTTCTGATGAGCAATCACTTTTCATTTACTTTTTTGTGTGATTTGCTGTTACCAAGGATCTAACTTTTTAGCTTTATCACCCACATGTATGGAAACATAATTTCATCATTTCATAGTAGGTATGGTCGGAAGGGACCTGAGCAGATCATCAAGTCCGACCCCCTGCCATGGCAGGAAAGAGTACTGGGGTCAAATGACCCCAGCAAGGTGATTGTCTTGAATTTCAACTCAAGAGCCATTCTTTTTAAGGTTGGAATGGTTTGTTAGACTTTTTTTTTTCTTTGAAATCCAAAGATGTTCATTTTACAGTTATCTTTTAATTGTCAATGTTTGTATTACTAATACAAATATTTGAATTACTACCAGCAATGTTTGCTTTTTATGGGACTGAAAATACATAAAAAAATTGAAGCTTGAACAGTTGTTTATTAACGGTGGGATAAATATAGCTCTGTACCAAGATGCCATTCAAATCCTACAGTTAGGGCCCACTTCAGTTCAGGGTTTAAGAAGAATTGAAGAGATGACTCAGTCTGATACAGACCACATATATCAGGCTAAATATCACTCTGTCCTCACCCTTCTATAATTTTCTACCACCTTCTTAGTGACGTGCAGGGGACACAGAAAGGAGAGTCCTGGCTTTACAGTTGGAGGGTGTAGTTGATGGAGTCATAGATTACACAACAGGATGGAGGGTGTTTGGAGTTGTTTTTCCCCCATTTTGGCGGGGGCTTTGCTGGTTGCTAGATGGGGCTAGGAAGGAATTTTGTCTCCGCCTGTTTCTAGAGTGGTTAGGGTCTTTTTCCACCTTAGAAGCTTTTGGTGTTAGATATAGCCAAGCCTGCTGATTTTTGACTGGGGTGTGTCAAACCTGGAGTTTCCTGGCCAGAGGATCTTGACCATCTGTCCAGGTTCAGACCGATTATCACATTTGCAATCAGGAAGGAATTTTATTCCACATTCAGACTGTGGAGATTTTTACCTTCCTCTGTAGCCAGGAGCATAACCCTCTTCCGTGAATCTATCGAGTGCATTTTAACAACATGTGCAGTGTCAAGATCCTGACAGCCCTTTTCCTGTGGCATTTTGGAGTGTTCTTGGTGGTTTTGAGCCTTATACCTTGTACTTGTGTGAGAGGGTTGATGGTATAGTTTTAAGAACAGATTAAACAAGCACTTGTATGGGATAATTTAGATAGGGATTATCCTGCCTCAGGCAAGGGGTTGGACTAGATGACCTGAAGTCCCTTTTAGCTCTTCTTTTCTGATTCTGTACATCATACTTGCATTTAGAGGGATTGACTGAACATTGGCACAGCACAGAGATTTGAGTGCAGTTGTCAGATTCAGTCTGGAATTTCTTGTGCTTGAAGACCAGGTCTACAGGCAATGAGTCATTGGCCATCATTGCCCCAACCATGCCTTGATCACCTGCTGCTACTGACAAGATCCAGACCCAGAAATATGAAAGTAAAGATGCTCCTGGGGCCCCTCTGCAGCTGCTTTTGAGACCTTTACCTCTCTGGTGTGTTTAAGAGATGATAGGGGGAATCCTCAGAAATTGTTCTCCTCAAGGAGCATTTATCATGTGGCAGGTATTCAGTGAGTGCAAACTTAGTGTAGCCTTTATTTATATTATCAGCCAGATGATCAGACTGGCCAAGAGCAGGGATAGTGCAGAGTTAAACACAAATCCAAATCTACTTTTTTTATACATTAGAAGTGCTTACATCAGGCATACATCATTGCATATTACTACTTGCTGGTTAATGATCTTTATAATTAGCCTTTACTTCTATTGAAACCAGTTTGGGTTGTATCATTCTACATACTTTCCTTATGATCAGTCATATATGGTGCCATGCACCTTTACAATTTACTGATGATTGAACTTAATCAAGTACAGCATTCCCTATGCATGTATTGTTTGGGGTTTGGTTGTACCAAATGTGCTTTTATCTACTACTGCAGTTTGTACTGATTCTCTCCATATCTCAGGATGTTCTTAAGCAGAGCCCAAATGTTTTGATGCACTCTGCTGCCCTTCACAGAACTTAGGGCCTCCAAGTATTTAACTCCTCCTGCCCTGCCTTATGGCCTATGGAAATGTCGCTGCTGTGACCTGCCCATGCCAAAGGAGGCTGGAGAGAGAAATAAAATGGATAATCCTATGCTTTTCTTGGACAAATCCATTCTCAGATGTTAGAGTATGCCTTATGGACTCCAGAGGTATCTGGATTCATCTTTCTTTGACAGGGGCTTTGAAAATAAAGGGAGAGGAGATGTAGGTGAGAGATTAGGAAGGTTCTGAAAGCACCTCACTACCCACAAGAAGATTTAAATTTTATACGAGAATAACGCATAGGAAGAAGTGTTCAGTTATTTTGCAACTCCATGCATTGTTAAATCTTTGCTGCTAATGAAATAATACAAGTCACTGGTAACTAGCTATGCTGTTAATTCTCAGTCAGTTTCTGTCCCCATTGTTTTAGCACAAAATTCATCTACACCTGATATAGGAACTGGAGCTGAATTTACTGTCAGTTTCTTAATTCAGAAATGCCAGGAGCTGCTGGCTTTGGTCAGGATACAGTGGCAGCCAGGTTACAGCTGATCTCATATTGCTGAGTGTGATTTAAAGGAAGATCTTTGAAAGAAGTATAACTGCCTGAATTACTACTTTTTTATATGTTTTTAAATGAGAATGTAAAGGCCAAGGGCATTTTTTCCCATTTAATACTATTAAATTCATCATTAAATCTCTCAGTGAACACTGGCTGAATTTAATGGTGCCCTCAAGTACTGATGCTGATGCTTGACTGTGTTAATATTGTTGTATATATAGATACAATAAATAACACTTAGCTAAGATAGTATTAGAAGCATTATTGGGTATATCAATATAAATAGCAGTACTAATGAGACTAAGCATCAGAAACTGATGGGCATGTGTGAACTTAGCCACTGGGGCTAAAATGGATAAGGATCCAACAGCCTGGCACAATGAACCTATCAATAAAACCAGCCAGACTCTACTAAAAGCTTTACTGCTTGTTGGCATTAAAGGATTAATTTGAACATACAGTTTTTATCTTTTATTATTTCACTTTATAACGCTATGCAGCTTAAAACTACGGGCTCAGTTTCCACTATCTCCTATGTATCTATTATAAATTGGTTTCCATTGGCAGAATTGCCATTCAAAATTATTGGGAGTCCACTTTGTTTTTCAGTGACAAACCTGCATAGATGTTGGACAGAATTTTTATCACTAACGTTGTTTCTACTCTATATTTTGAAGGCAGCATTTTCATTAATTGGGTTACCTAAAAGTAGGAATTGTTCATTCTTTCAACATATATAGGTTGTTAGCACTTGCATTATCTGTGCAGATAATTCTAAGCATCCTAGCAAAATTTGGATCCTGTTTTCTCATAAAACAACATGAAATGTTTGTAACTATCTTGCTACTTTGCCAATGAAATATTTAGTAAATGTCCTCACCTAACATGTGTCTGATTCATACTTTTTTTACTTATAATATAAGCTTATTTTAGGATCTAAGCAATAGTATAGTGCATAGATAAAACCTTGTATGGAATGATATATAGCCAGAGATTTGTTCTGGTAGAACACCAAAATTGTTCAGAATTTTTAAAAAAGATGTGATTTAAGGGATTACCACTAATCAGCGGGGTAAAATTCACCCTTGTGTAGAAGAAACATTTAAGGCTGAAGTGGGAATTAATTGGTAAATAGAAATTGTATGGGCCTTTGATAGAGAACTTAATTTCCTCTAGATAATCAGCTAGCTACATAATGCAGTTTAATGTTCAGTGCTGTCTTTTCAATAGACAGCAAAATAAATTAAAATCTGCTGTCACAAAACTGTTAAGTGTTTTAAGAACACAAAGTTAAGGCTGATTGCCTTTGTTCCCTGATATAAACAGTAATGGGTAGCATAATTCAAAAGTTGCAATAGTAGACATAATTCCACTTTTGCCAAATTTTTTTGCACCATTTTAAAGAAATCAAATCTCCACAAGGGAAGAGAAAACAGTGCTGGGCTACATATGAGGGCTGTGCAAAGCTTCAGTCGCTGATTTGATTTGGTGGAGATTTGGCCTGATTTGGTGGCCAGATCTCCAAATCTGAATCGAATCAGGAGACCCTTTAATCTCTCTGAGTCAAATCAGAAACCTCTGAATCAATTTGGAGAGATTCGGAAAGATTTGACAACTTGGACACAGGATGCAGCTTTAAATGTTTTTTCTACATACCTCAAGGTACCAGGTGGCTTGTGAATGCTGAGATGGTGGGGCAGATGGAGTGTGAGGCAGTCCCCACAGGAGCAGGTGGTCCGCAGCGCACTCAGCAGCAGACCCAGAAGTGAACCAGAAGCACTTCCAGTCCACTTTTGGGTTCACCGGGGAGCACGTGGGGATGGCGGGGCCTGCGCCCCTCTGGCTCAGTGACTGCTGCCTCCTGGGTCTGGGGGGGCACCTGGGGTCCCCCCACAGCTGATCGCTGAGCCAGGGGGATGTGGGGAGCCCCCCTGCATGCTCGACAGCAGACCCAGAAGTGGACCAGAAGTACTTTTGGTCCACTTTCCAGTTCACTGCCGAGCACACGGAGGGGGCCCCCATGATTCTCTGAATCAGCATTGAATCTTCAGATTTGGATTCAGCCGAATCGAATCAGGACAGTGATCCTAATCCATGAATTGAAACACTGTCCCCAAACACTGTCGGACCAAATCTGAATCGAATATGGCCCATTTCACACACCCCTACTATATATGCATTATTAAGGTTGCATAATTAAGAACTAAGAAATAAATAGGTAAATCATTCTCATTTTAAAAGTCAAAAGTATGCAGGCATCTGCAACATTAAATATGCTTCCAGTGTTATGTTGTAGCCTGGCAGGTATAGGTGGAAGGAGAAGAAAATTGGGGAGGGGGCACAGAGCCTGCGCCCCCTCCAGCACATAAGTGTGTGGGGGAAGGGGTGTGGAGAGGGGAAATGGTGGGGGAGAGGGGAGGGGGTGAGGCTGGGGCTGGGGCAGGCCCTGCACAGCCGGGGCAAGGCAAGGTATGGGTCTGAGCTGTGGCTTGTCCAGGGGGCATGGGGAGGGGATGGCGGCTCCTGCCACTCCATGTACCCCAGGAGGCATGGGTTGTGTGCAGCCCTGGATCTGCATGGGGCAGGGCAGGCTGCCATTGCAGGCTGGGGCTGGGACTGCACCAGGCTTTTCCTGGCAGTGGGGTTGAGCTGCACTGCAGGCAGCAGCAGTGTTGGGAGTGGGGACTGGAGGGGCTACAGTGAATTTTGGGGCAGCTGCAGGCTCTCCTCCCATAGCCCTCTATCATTGCTGCCACCTCCAACCCCAAACACAGCCCTGGCACTGCCCCAGTCCCAACCCACAGTGCCAGCCTGTCCTGCCCTGCACAGAACCAAGGGCACTCACCCCTCCATGCTTCCTGGGGTGCACATAGCAGCAGGAGCTGTGCCCCCTGGATGAGCTGCTCGAGGCTCAGTCCCATGCCCCACCCCAGCTGTGCAATGCCTGCCCCAGCCTCACTCCCTCCCTCACGGCTGCCTGCACGCTCTTCCCCACCCCTGCTGCAGCCCTACTGCTGCCCCGTGTTTGGTGGATCTAAGCCCCATTAGCCCCCACTTCTGTTGCCTATGCTGGTAGGCAAGTTTCTTTGGGTAAATCTGATATCTTTTATTAAACCAACTAAAAATAGTTGGAAAAATTCTTCTTTGTAAGCTTTCAGGTACAAACACCCTTCATCAAGCTGAAGAAGCATCTGCAGTTGGTCTGTGCTCTTCCTGGATGGAATAGAAAGGAAGCTAGAGGCCAGTATGCAAGAATGCCATAGTCACTTACCCATTTGATGGCAAATGATATTAGGAGTATTTTAGGGAGTTCGAAAAAACTTCTATTTGCACTGCTTTTCATATCACTTCAGCTGTAAAACTAAGAGCCCTTTGTGCCGATAGTTCCTGTAGCATTTGTCTTAGAATAACAAGAAAGTCTGAGAATTTATTGTCATACAGATTGACTAAGGCCTCATCTAAATGCAAAAGTTATACCAATTTAAATTAAACCAGTTTTTAAACCAATTTTGTTAAATGGTTCAAGTCCTGTGTGGACTGTCATTTCCATTCAAAATGCCTTTACTTTTATTCAGATTAAATTAAATCCTAGCCAATTTAAACTAAACGCAAATAAGTCCAATTTAAATTGAACCGAAAGTGACTGTATGACTCCTTGTCCCAGGTTTACTAAATCAATTTAAAATTTTATCTTTGATTAAACTGATGCAACCTTTCTTGTATGAACAAATACTAAGGTAAAGACACTTCTCTTTCTGTGTTCATTAATGTAATGAACCCATGTGATGAATGATTAAGGTTCCCATTCAAGTTGATGAAGAATGTGAATAAGCCACTGGGGGCTGAATTGTGGAAATGCAACAAACCCTACTTAAGGGACAGTACATAGTTGCATTATCCCAGGAATAGCCCAAGATAATTTGTTTCCTTATAATTTCATAGACTAGTAAACTGTGCAAGCCCTTTACATGACATAGTTTACAAGTAGGGGCTAATGGTGGTCAACCATTGGAACAAGCTACCTAGAACGGTAGAATCTTCATCCCTGTAAATATTCAAGGGCAGGTTAGACAGACGCTTGGCTGGCATGGTTTAGTCAGGGATTATTCTGCCTTAAACAGGGACATGAACTAAATGACCATGTGAGGTCCCTTTTGGTCCTACTTTCCTATGATTTGTTAGTATTTGTTCTTAGAATGTGTGCTCCGAAGTGAAACTTTCATTTGGAAATTCTAGGCTTTCTAACATTTGTGGTTTTGAGAAAACTTATAAAGTTCTCTTGAGGGATTTTTGGTTGAGGAGTCTTTCAATCTTAATTCTAGGTTAAGCGTTCTACTGCATAGGAGTGGTACGATATGTACTGAGATAAGGACACTGGGATGCTGAATTCAAGTTTGTAAAATACCTTGAAAACTGCAGGTGCAAGGCAATGTACACTGTAATCGCTAAATATGATTGTTTCAGAGCTTAACACAAAGCTTGAAACAACCATAGCTTTCAAGAACCCTCTTAATATAAACAGTAGGTAAGAACTGCATGGTTACAGAAGGACTGCTTAACTGTTTTGTGACCATACTTGGGGCTAGATAGAATTATCATCTAAAATCATGTTTTAAAGAAAATACAAGATTGCATGCAGCCCCAGTGCAGCAACACAAAAAAAAAACCCCCCAGAAGGACAAACAAGAAATAAACACCTCTCTTCTTCCTTCAGCAGTATCTCATGGGCCACACAAAATAGTAGGGCAGTGTTGATTCTGCTCGTTCTGGTTCCTGGAGCATGACCTTGAGAATGGGCTGAGAAGGAGTTAGACCCATGTTGAGAGTGATATGTCATCATGCCTCTGCAGCTGGAGCTCGCGAAGGAGCTATGCTTCTGGCAAGCATGATATTTTACAAACAGCAAAAGAAGCTTGGCCTCTGGCACCCTTGAAGATAAAGGAGCATCTGTTCCCTGTTGCTCCCCAGTTAGGGTGAAGTTCAGGGTCTTCTTTCAAATGCCACCAATTGCAACATTAGCCTTATGCTTCTTAAGTATAAGGGCTGATAACGGGCCAGGTCTGAAAGGTAGAGTGGCCCTTGTACTTTTCCTTTAACGGCCACCCACACAAGAGTTGTGCCTTAAGAACAGCAAGTCATGTGTATGGCAATTAAAAGTAGTCTGCTTATATCTACACATTTTGGCCAGAACCCTAAGAAACTGATGACAGTAGTCATAACCAGAATACAGTCCCAGTGTATCCCTCACTTACCCAACCATTGAAAAATGGTGCCAAAAGTCCTAATAACAGAGTCTTTCAGTCTGTCAAAAAAAGCTTTAAACATATCACCAGGACTTACATCTTTGTAGTTTCAAGGTCTTTAGATTTACTTCTATGCAGTACAACAACATCTTTTGTCCAGTTGCATCACATTTGTATTATAAATTGTTTGTGATCCCTGGGAGCACAACTTTCAAAGACTGCCTGAGCTTTTAAGGGTATAATTCCACTGAAGGTCAGTGGGACTTGGGTCATAAATTCTTCAGCACTTTTGAAAGTTTCCCCCATATCATTTTGTTTTTTAAATATGTTTTTGGCAAAAGCAATTCAGACATTAGTCCCAGAAGATCCCTTTGTTCCCTCAAAAAATTCCCAAATGCTTGTGTGCCAATTTTGTTCAAATATATATCTACCAATTCCATTTACCTTGTTCAAATTTTATTTCAGTGAAACAAAGCAATATGTTAGTTTGTGGTGGTTTCATCATGCATCCATATTTTATTTCTTCATATGACTCTTTGCCATTGGGTTATTGTAGGGGAACTGGGCTTTTTTGTTTTGGTTTGGTTTTTTTACTACAAGTAAATCCACTGGGGATACTCACTGGACAGGATTCTTTAAAGCTTTTCCACTTCAAGTTGAGCAAGACAAGTGTAAAAGGTTACAGTGCTATTATTTGGGATTACTTGTGTTACAGTAGCTCCTGGAGGATTTACCAAGTCATAACCCTAGTATGCTAAAATACTAGAATTCCCACAGAGCTTACACAACAGACTAAAAGTGGGAGAAAGGAAATGTTCCCCTTGGACTTGGTGGTGTAAGAGGCTACACAGGAGGCAAAGGGTAGAAAGTCTGGCCATAGCTCTGGAATATATCTGCATAACCACTGTTTTTTTCTCTAGCTTTATATACCCCACTACTGCAGCTGACCCACAAAGCATCTGTTCCCTCTGGCTGGCTAAGTGACTGATTGATCTGGCTGTTTTAATTTTGTTTTTTCACCAAACTTACACTAACAGCAGCTGGTCTGTTGAAATGCCGTCTGTTTCCCATCCAGTATTTGGTAGGGAGGGAGTATATGAAAGAAAGACCAAAGAAAGCAAGAACCAGGGTAGTGAGAGTATGTCTTCTCTGCAGCACCACCATTGCAAAATAAGCCCTGCCCATTTGGTCCAGCTCCCCACACCATATGCTGAGAAAAAGGCCTTGGGGTCAGTGTTACAGCAGTGTCCCCCTCATGCACATGCAAAGCACTGCACTCAGGAGCACGCCCAAGATTCTGGGACCGCACTTGCATATACTCACAAAAAAGTGTCAGATTTTTTGGAGTGGGGTGTGCAGAATGGGCCCATTTCTCAGTGCAAGTCATGGGTTCATCACTGAGGTGGTACAGGCATATCCTAAGAGGCAAAAAGGGCCTGATACAAAACTAAGTGGCTTTGTCACATAGTTTAGAAAGGTCAGTCCTGAGCCCTCTCCCAAAACTACTTATTTTTATTATTTGTATTGTAGAAATTAGAGCCCCTGTCACAGTCCAACACGCCTGTGTGTTGGCTGCAGTGCAAATACATAAGTCAGATCTGCCCTGAGGAGCTTACAGTCAGAGTATAGAAGGCAATAAGTGACTACAACAGACAAGACAGGAGAAAACCATAACTTTTTTGCTTTTGTCGTGATTAAAGAAAATAGGTAATTTCATTCCCTTGCTCATTGCTTTGGTACTAAACATCAAGATCCTCATTTAGTATAGAAGGCTGTGAAAAATGAAGGCTCTTAGTGGGCTTTGTTAAAAAGGAAGAATGAAATAAAGAGACTGTGAAGCTTAGTTTTAGTTAGTGGGAGGAAACTGTTCATTCATAGATCTTTATGCATGTTCTATGGGCAGAAGATCATCTAGTCTGACCTTTTTTGGATACCGGCCAAAAGAATTTCAATCACTTACCACTATATAAAGCCCAGTTACTTCTAGTTGCCTAAAATCACGTCATCTGAAAAACCATTCCATCTTGATCTAAGGAAGTCAAAAGATAGAGAAACTATCACTTCTCACAGTACTTTGTTATAAGGGTTAATGGCTCTCACCCTTACCATATACCTTTGAATAAAAGAACCCTTCAATTTAAAATACACCCAATCTTTTTTACTCTCAAATTAGGGGGAAAAATAAAATAACAAATAAATACTCATTTATGGTATATAGAAGAGCTTTTTAT
Organism: Crocodylus porosus; assembly: GCF_001723895.1. NCBI lineage: Eukaryota > Metazoa > Chordata > Crocodylia > Crocodylidae > Crocodylus > Crocodylus porosus. The sequence continues at coordinate 85,247,456 of NW_017728906.1, read as the reverse complement.
GGTTTTAGTTGAATTTAAGACACAGGCCATTTAAAAAAAGAAATTGTTTTAGAAGTGTGTCATGCTCTAAGAAATACAGTATCCCTTGTGCTTTGTTTCTACTTGAATTTGTTTGATTTTCATTTTCACCCATTGCTTCTTGTTAAGAATATTCTCATTAAATAGCTCTGTAGTAATTTAGTGATCTTCCCATGAAATGACTTACCTCATTATCAACTCACCTTCCAATCTTTTGGGAAGGTAGACAAACTGTTCTCTAAGCCTCTCATGATAATGCCCTCAAATAATTTTTGTGGCTCCTCTTTACATTTTCTCTAATTATTCAACATGAATTGTAAAATAGAGCCACTAAAACTGGACAGTCTTCAAGGAACAGTCTCACCAGTGCTTTATCCAGAGGTAAAAAAATCAAATATTCCAGATTCCATTTCTTCTCCTGGCATCTCCAAGTCTTGCACTAATTCTTATTGCCAGAGTCCAAGCACCCACTGTGGCTCCTAACTCCTTTTCAGAGTCACATCTTTCTAAGCTATGACCCTTTTTTCAGCTTGGTGTGGTCTGCATTCTTTGTGTTTGGTAGTATGACCTGGCATTTGGCTGCATTATGTAAATTTAGCAATAAAAACAGCATTGTGTTTGTTCGCAAGGTCAGGAGAAAACACAGCTGTAAATACCTACAAAGTTTGGAAATCATGGATTTCATAGATGTCACAGACATTAGGCCTGGAAGGGACCTTGGAAGATCATCAAGTCCAGCCCCCTGCCCCAGGGGCAGGAAGTCAGCAGGGATCATAGGATCCCAGCAAGATAAAATCATTTGAGAACTATGGAAAAATTTAACTCAGTTGTCTTCAAAATGTTTCTCCTTTTAAAAGTGCCTATAAAAGAATGCACCTGTGTTGGCCCCAGCACTATAAAAGCTTGCCTTGGTGAACAGCTCAGGGCTACTCACTCTCAGGATCTTCTGAAGCCCAGCCAGTTGGCATCTGGGGACATTATCCCTTGTGCCAGCTGGACTGCTAAAGCACCCCTAACTTGGAGTGGCCCCTGCAGCAGTCTGGCAGTGGGGGCTGCTGCCTGGCTGCGACCTACTGCCACCTATGACAGCGTCCACCCCCTTGGACCTGTGACCCCATGGCTGTAAGTCTGCCAAACTCAGATGGGAACTGCATGGCTGCCTAGGCTGTGGTATGGGCACTGCAGCAGAGCCTCCTGCTCCTCTGGGCCAGCTGCCAGTGGGCCGTGGCTACACAGTTGGCCTTCATGTGGCACTACTGTCATGTCTTCTGGTGCCTTTGCTCTGCCATCTGGACAGCTATTGCCCAGAAGATGTGCTCCTTGCGGTGGCCCACTTTGAACTGTCAAAGTGTGTCCTCTTGGCCACAAAGGGCCAAGAGGTCAGTCGCCTCATCTGCCCTACAGCTGGGTCCCCAGTGCTGGCCCTGGACAGGCTCCTCTGCCCAGGTCTCGCCACTTGTCTCACCAGCAGAGATCCTGGTGTTCCCTGTTTAAGCACTGCAAAATCTTTTATAAGAAACCCAAAGTCTCGTAATAAAATACCCCAAATAGTGTTATTTTGCTATTAAAATGAAATGCCACTATATAAAGGGAGATCAGGTAGGTAATGTTTATTGATATATTTACAAGTTTAAAGGAATTTGGAAGTCTACCAGTGCCTCTATCATCATAATAAAATGAATTCTAAATATTTATACACTTTGGCATTTACTTTTGGGTTTTTTTGCCATAGAAAAATCAGAGCTGCCCCTAACCACTTTGTACACCAGAATGTGTGGTGATGAGAAGCACTGATATGCCAGTACCCTGCCCCTGCCCTTGCCTCTCACTCTCAACCCAAAGCCTTTCCACCACAGTCCCCTCATTCCTGACCCACAGCCCTGGCCTGCACCACTAGCTCCCTCCCAGCCTCAGCTCTGGACATGAGTCCAGCTGCAGCTCTCCTACCTGTTGCTTTGTGGCTCTAAGCAGTGCCAGCCCTTGCTGTTCTGCTCCCTGCCCCACTCAGGGAAGTCCTCAACTTGGGATAAGGGACTGAGCAGGGCCCTTTCCTCCCAGGGTGGCCTCCCCCATGCACAGGCTGCTCTAGGGGCGATAGGGGGACTCTAAACCTGACTCTGGAGGCCTCTCCTATCCTGAGCACTCCCCAGCCCCTGACCCCCATCTCTCTCTGATACACCCCTACTGCCACCTCCACCCCTGCCCCCAGCCCATCACACCCCCCCAAGTGGTTCCTGGGACCAGGAGTCCCACCAAGCTGGGGCCACATTTCCCAGCACTGGTGTGGGCATGGGACAAGGCTGCAGTGTGGCAGTTGCCCCTGCAGCCACAGCTGCCACCATCCCATGTTGCTAGCTGGCCACGCAGGGTGTGAGGTTTGGGGCAGAGGGGTGTGAAGGAGTTGGGGGGGGGTTGGGGGTGGATGTAGGGTTTGTGGGAATGAGGTTTGGAGGGATATGGGGCTTGTGCATGTGGGTGAGGGGTTTGTGAGGGTGGTTTGGGGATGTGGCATTTATGGGCAGATTGTAGGGGATTTTGTGGGTGTGAGGGGACTGTTGGTGTGGAGGAGGCTATGTGGGGGGCTGCTCAGGAGTGGTGGGTCCCCTATGCTCTGCAGGGTGCAGCACCCCCTCCCCTGCTTTGCCAGGCCCCTGGGTGACAGCCAGAGTGGCCCGTTCCTGCCTAAGGGCACACAGCCCTGGGCCAGACCCATGCGATGTGGTGCATGTGGCACCAGGTGCCAGGCAGCTGGGGCCATGTTGTGCTGCACCGCATTGTACCACCGCATTGAGGGGGCTCTGCTAGGAGGGCCTTGAGCACCCTGATGGCCATCGCTGCTGCTGCTGCTGCTGCGTGGGGGCTGTGCACCATGGGGGGGGGACCCACCCCTCCTGACCTCCTTAGCAGCACCCCCCACGCACAGTCCCCCACACTTTCACAGCCCCCTGCTCCAGTCCCCCCCCACCCCCCACTCCCAGTCCCTACTTACCTGGGACAGAGCCTAGGTCCAGGTCCTGCTGCATTCTGCACCAGTCCAGTTTGCCCCACGTGCTTAGGCAGCATGCAGAAACACCAGGGCAAGGGGAAGCCATAGAGATGCTCTGGCCAGCTGACAAAGCATCTTTTTGGAGGAGCCCTGTCTCCAATTGCTTTAGGGCATGCTACAGAAGCGTGCCTTGCCCCACTTTTTTCCCGCAGGGTTTTTTTGTTTTTTGGGGGTTTTTTTATAAATTTAGAGCCCATGGTGCAAATACGCAGCACAGGGAACATTTTTTGTTCCCAGTGTGCCTCTTGCAGCATCTCAAACTGCTTTGAGATGCTGCAAGAGGCACGTGCATGCTTTGCTTGTCTGGATGCGCGCAGTATGTCCAAGCGTGTTCCAGTCCTTCAGGAACATGCAATAGCTGAAGAAAACAGACACATTTTGTTCAAATTCCAGTGGCCGTTCTACTTTAGCACTGATGAGAAATGTCCAGATCTAGGCAAAGTAAGATCAGAAACATCCAGATCTAGGCAAAGATCAAGACAACTTGATCTTTTAGGTCTGGAAAATTCCACTTCCCCAATCCTCAGACAGAAAGCTTAAATGGGCTGCTTTTCAAAGCCACACCACTGTTCTAATGTGTTCCCACTAGATTGGGAACCATCTAGGTCAGTCATTTTCAACCTGTGATCCGCAGACCCCAGAGGTCTGCAGACTATGTCTAAGGGATCTGCGAAAGTTGATTATGATCAATCAAAAGTACGTGAATACCCACACTTAAAATTTGAAGGGGTCTGTACATCCATTCGAAATTTCCAAAGGGGTCCACACTTCCATTCAAAATTATTTAGGGATCTGCAAACAAAAAAAGGTTGAAAAACCACTGATCTAGGTTTAACATCCCGCCATTGTCACTAGTCTGGGGAATATGACATAGCCCCAACAGCAGATAGCTGACTCCACATATATGGGGGCATTCAATGATATGCCAAATTCATAACCTCAGCTCGAATCTGTAAGCTGTACATAAGCAAATACTCCCAAACTGACAAAGCATTAAGCAGGCTGGTTTTGCTTCCCTCAGACTCCCTCAGCCAGTGCTCTTAATATAAACAATAGTCCTTGCCCAAACAAACAAGTTAAATAAATAAAGCAAAACCTTATCCTTTCTTCAAGCAGCAATAGAGGCCCTGTAGCTCTGGCCCCTTCTTTATAGCAAGCTTCAGGCTGCCTCCTGGACACAAACTGCTCCTTCCCAACTCAAGCTCCTTGCTTTTGTTCTCCACTTGGGCTTTTAACATCCAGCTAATTACCCCAAAGCTGTCTGTCTCCCTTAAAAGGCCAGACTTCCCTCTTACAATTATAAGTAGCAATGTGTATTAATTGCCATTGCAATCAGTTACACATTAAGCAAGGATATGCGTAACATTGAGTTCCACCACTTGCCGCTGAGGAGTTAATTTGGAAACAGTGAGATTGTCCAGGTGTAATTTACAAGTTATTTTTGTCTACAGAATCTTTGAGTGCTCATGAAGATGTATGAGAAGGAAAGAACCCAGTTTGACTTTTAGATCCCAGATTTGAGATCCCAGGCTGTCAGTGTAAATTGAACAGTTTTATTTTGCAGACATTGAGAAACAATGGATATAAAAACCTGCACAGCTGTTTTCACAGACACACTTTTCAGACCACATTAAATTCTAACTCTTTAATTTTGGCCTTTTTCCTTTTGAACATTTATTTTCCTCCCTCTTTTTTTCATACTCTCCAGTGATCAAAATGTTTACTGAAACAGCAGGAAAAAGAAGTTCTTTTTCTTCATATAATGTTCAGTAGTCTTCACAGATACTTCAGCTGAAAGGATTTTGGTGATAACTTGATTTTAACCCTGAGACATATCGTGTAAAGACCAGTAAAAATGGTTGCATGCAATGGATCTGAAAGCCATAATGTATAGATAGGAATCAATTCTAAAATAAAGGCATGGGTACCTACTACCTATAGGATAGATTATGCCCTGCTGTTTCCCAGGGGCACAAAGCAAAAAGGGTGCAAAGAATTTCCTGTCATTTTCTTGTGCACCATGCCAGAAATGGGGAATCTGACAGATTCTGGCTGTCCATCCAGCATCTGACACCACCTGGTGGTCAGACCAGCCTGCCCACACTCCCTAGTTTCCCTTTATCACCTCTCTCTCACCTGCCGCGACTTGATCTTTAGGTCTTTTAACTGGAGAGGCTGCCTCCAAAAGCTAGGGTATCTTCTTCCTAGGTGCCTTTCCTGGATGTGCAATCCTCCTGGCTTCTCTGCCCCAAACTCTGTGAGGTGGGCTTCCCCTTTAAGACAACCCCAGTTGCACCTTATGTACAATAATCATGACCTCCAGCCACCCCCGTGCCCCTGTCTTACAGATGTCAGTCACTGTTTAGAGGTAGGGGGCCTTTGGCCCCAAATCTGCCCTCGGCCCTTCAAGCCTTAAACTTTTCTTAGGGTTTCCACCTTCCTGGCTTCAGCTCTTTTCCTCTAGCTGGGCTCCCTAGCCCCAGGTCCATTTTCCTGGACCTCAGCTTCTGAGCCCCATCCCTTGTCTCTTGCTCTGGGCCCCTGGGCCCTGTCTCTCGCTGGGCCAGCCCTCAGCTCTCAGGATCCCTTACCCCAGGCTGGACTGCCCTCACTGTCTCTACCCCCAGCCCTCTGGTTCCTGACCCCAGGCTGGACTGCTTGCCTCTCTAGCCTTCAGTCCTCTTGACCCTGACCCTAGACCAGACTGCCTAATGCCGACTGCCCTACAAAGTGATTCCTCACCTTCCCCTAAGCATAACCTGGTCCTCCAGTGCTAAACAAACATATGTATCAGCATAATAGAAATATCAGCAGACTGCTTCTACAAAGTCCTTCCCCACTCTGGCTCAATACCTTACTCCAAGCTGTACTTGCCTGTGTTAGGTTTACTCTCACAGGTAACTTGGGTGTCTATGAGCCTCTCTCCTGCTGTCAGCTTACCCAGGGAGCTCCTTTCCCTGCAGCATGCAGGGTCTGACTGCCCGCTCTGGCTCAGGACCTTGGCTTCTGTGCCTCATAACTATAATCCTGTCTTCTTTCTGTCATGTGGCTCCCCAGCCATGCACAGGCATTTCCCCATTTTTAATCAGAGGCCACCTGGTGCTCCTGCTGGTGCAGCCCCACATTGCCAACTTATCCTGCTGCCTTCTCATAAAGTAATGGGAACCCTCTGGTTCCCTGTTAAGGGAACTACAGGAAAGATTTTCATATGCAAACTCACAAAGCCCTAAATAGATGCTCATGTGCAGAGTGGTAAAGCACCACTTCAGGGGAGGGGCATCCAAACTTCACTAGTAAAAAGCACATTAATACAAACCTTCATTCCATAATTTAACATTTCATCTCTCCCCCAGATCAGTTCTCTGTCTTATCACTACTGTCCTTTTGCTTCCCTAAGGAGTTCATTGTTGTGATAAATAAATGATATAGCTAAGTAAATAACATAGCCAGATATTTTGTTTTAGTCCTCCTAGTACCTTCCCAGAGTATACCAGCTAGAGCAAAAGGGCTTGTTTGGTTATATTTTTTCACTCCATTGTGGTTGAGAAGCCACAAGTACACGAACATACACAGAGTCAGTGTATTGAGATAATCAATTGATATTCCACCAGTGGGTCTTCAACAAACCCATAGGCGGCAGATGGCCAGGGCCTGGGGGGCTTAGCTCCCTGCCCCAAACTAATTTCACGGCAGCTGGCAACAACAGCAGGACCATGACACTACCTGGTGTGCAGTCAGGCCAACACCTCACTGTTGTGGAAGAAGAGGCTAACCATGCATGCATCACTCTATGCGGAACGTGATGGGAGTTGTAGTTCTTGTGCTGACACATGCGCTCAGTCCCTCGCCCCCCAAATAATATTTTCTCCTTCTGTCTATGAATAAATCCAGAGGTATTCCCTCCCCCAAACCCCAAGAGCTACTATAAGTAATGTCGACAATGTTTCTTACCTCTTCAGCTGGGTTTCAAGTAGGATTCAAGTGGGGAAGTAAAAGAATAAGTGGGATAAGGAGCAAATGAAGTTAATCTGATGATCTTTCATTTAGTGTTTTTGCTAAAAAATGGACATGGGTCTATTAGGCTAGGGACAGAAGTTACACATAAACTAGTTAAAGTGATCACAAACGGGTTTAAACCTGCAACAGAACAAACGTTCAGTGCACATAAACCAGTTTCAAAATGGCCGAAACTGGTTTAAGATAAACCTAGTTGAATGTAGTATCAGACTTAACTGATTGAGGTCAAACTGGTTTATGGAACTCCTGTCCCAGACCCCTTCCTGGTTTAAGTTAAAACAGAGTCCCCCAGCATCCCACCATGGTTTTTCGCTCTGTAGTGTCTGCTACAGAGAGAAGAGCTACCCTTTCCCTTTGCTGTCTAGCCACAGCATGGGTGAGGCTGTGGCCACAGATTGACCCAGCATGGCCCCTGAGATAAAAGGGGCAGGGAGGAGGTTTATTCCCCTCTCCCTCCCCTCTCCCCTCAGGAACTCGGATGGTGTCTGCCTGGCCAGGCACAGCAGCCCCTGTCAGGGTTACCCACCTTGCCGCTCCAGGGGGGAGAGGTCATGGCCAGATGCCCACCTGGCATGGCTCCCTGAGGTGAATGGAGCAGGGAGGAAGTTTATTCCACCCCCACCCCGCTCCTGCTATACTCTTTCCCACAAGGAGACCACAGCCAGGGTCTGTCAGCTCTGGCTGCCACCTCCGCTGTTTGCCCCCAGCCAGGCAGACTCCAGTTGCCAGGGGAAGAGGGAAGGGAGGAAGGAATAAACCCCCTCCCTGCCCCCTTTGCCTTAGGAAGCCATGCTGAGCCATTGTCTAGCCAGGGGCTGGGATCTGGCCATGCTCCTTGCCCCCTGCCAGAAATCCAGGCAAGGGCTAGTTCCCCCCTCTGCCTCCAGGCACACCCTGGCTGGGGTCCCTGCAGGCCAAGATGGGGGTTTAAACCCCTCCCCCAATCATACTCAAGCCTGCCAGGGCTTGGCCATGCCCCCTCCCTCAGCTCAGCTTCCCTGAGCCACTGTGGAAGGGGAGGGAGGGCTCACTGTAGCGCCCCCAGGTTCTAGCTCGAGCCGCAGCCAGCATGCAGCTGCATTTCTGGAATCACAGGTGAATGTCTGGTCATTCGCTTGCCAGTTCAATCTACATAGCTTATTCTAACCTGCAAAGATTGAATCAATTCAGGCCTGGGTTTTTTGAATATCTGTACTTAGCCTTAATGTATGCATCAGAATGCTTCCTTTGAGTCTCAGCTTTCCACAGAATTAATCATTAAGAATTGTCTGGTTTCAAACACATTTGTTTTTTCTCCACAATGGGTTACACTTTGATTTCATTATTACACTTAGCAGAATTTTTGTGAATCAACCCAACAAGCAAATGTTTACAACATGCCATAATCTATTGCAGATGAAAACACTGATGTAAAAAAATGTTTAATGTCCATAACTTATATTAATGTCTGTATCACTCAGTTTTTTCTTTCTGCCACTCTGAAACATTCTCCTTTGTAAATGTTACCCAGTTTGAAATTTTAGGCTTTTTCATCACTCCTCTGTCTGTAGAAATGCTGTTATCTGTCAATACCAGGTGAAGAGTCTGACCTGTATCTTGTTCTTTATTTTTATCCCCTCTGTTTTTAATTTCTTGAAATTCATCCAAGGTAATCTGAATCTACTGCAGCCTCTTTGTTAGCAAAGTATAAAAATAGCACACTTGTTAGGGTCTCTAAAAATGCCTACTATGTGCATTTTTTTCATTATTATTTGAAATCATGCAGAGATCTGGACCTTGAAGTATCCTAGGTCTTCTCCTCTCCTACATCTCTCCCTCCACCCTCCCCCCGCTACTCCCAAGGGGCAGCCATTCATCTTCATTATCCACTTCTGCTAGCTTGCTGCCAACTGAGACCAGGAAACGAGCTGCATCAGTCTTGCATGGCAATTCAAGAATTAGAATCCACAGTCCTTGGGTGCAGGAGGTTAATGCACTAATAAAGATTGTACCTTGATTAACCACATCATCTCAGCTTGCCTGGACAAGGCTAGTTCTCAGACAGTTATCACATCACATGGCCCAGTGCATTCATTTAAGCCCATAATTTCCTAAATAGATGCAGAGATTCAATGGAAGAATTAAATGAAAGATTCTTTCCTTTTTTTGGTAAATGAAAAATAAAAGATTTTAAAGCAATTACCTGATCCCTGTTTTATGCCATAAAGACATAAAATGTGGAAGCCTGCCTGGGTTAAGGTAATATAGTTTTACAGTGAAACAACTTAAATTAACCAGTTTTATAAATACACTGTCATAGCATCCTGATATATTTAGCAATTATAGATTTTAAGTCTGAGCTAAGTAGCATGGGCTCTTTTCTGTACAGTTCCAACAAGACAACAAAACCTCATCCAAAATTGAATTTTAATATATCAGTATTTGTAATTTGCTAGACAATGAATTGATCCACAGATTGTGTTACAAACATTCACGATTTGGAACGGTTTCATTCTGTGGGACAACGCTGATACCAAACATCTGGAGATTTAATGCTGAACACATTCTTTAATGCTGTGTCTGCAAAAGCTCTGACCTTCTCCCTTTTCCAAGGGCCTAATCCCTTCCTCCCTTTCTCCCCTTATACAGATACCTTTCTGTTCCTTGCAGCTTCAACTCACCTCATGAAAGGGGATCAGAAAGACTGAGAACACTATGAGAAGTGTGACAATATGGAACTAAATAATTATTTGTATTATCATTATCTTAAATCATTATAAGCATTATAATAACATCTTAAAACAAAACACACCCTATCCTATGATTTTCACTGTGGCTGTTGTGCTTTGAATATTATATTGGGATTGTATTCATAAGATTTATTGAAGAAACTGAATTTACAAAAGGCAGTAGGAAATCAAGGTCTTTGGGTTAGGAAGAAAGGGGGAGTTTGGGAGAAGCTAATTTACAGAATATTACAATGAAAAAATATGCCTGAGATAACATTCATAGTTCTAGAAGGAAGGGGGATAAAAGATGCTTCTAGAGTGTGCTGTTCAAATAGGTTTCAAACTAAACAGCAGAGGACACAAACTAAAGGCAAATTAGGTCCCTACAGGTGTCTAAGAAAACCTCTTCTACACACGGTAAACTGTTTATGACTGAATAATAAAAATGAGCATGGGAGCAGAGAAAGGTGAAATATTCAAGAGATACATCAGAGATTAGGGCAAGATTCTGTCACCACATTTGCTGGTGCCAGACTCAGTGACAACTCCATTGATTTCAGTGGAGTAGGTCACAGTGTGGTACACTATTCAGCATGGGTAAAGGTAGCATAAAAATTAAAGAGGGCCTGATACCTATTTTGTTCACCTGGAACCTAAAATTTTGGATATACATTTGGATTTAAGGATACTTTCAGCTAAAGCCAAGGGGATGGAGAGACACCATGCTCAGTGCAAAGAGAAGTTTCAGAATGACTAAGGGCACCCTATGATAAGCAAGGTGGAAGGAGGCACCTAAGACCTCAACCTGGTCTTTGAAGGTAACCTCCATAACTTATATTAATGTCCCAGCAAAGCTTAACAGGCAGGCCTGGAGGGTACTCTGGTGAGACCAGGTGAGAGTCAGTGTGGAAGGATTAGTTTGGCTACCATGGGATGCTCCAGCCACCCTCTGAGGCTGGTGCTGTCACAACAAGCTGAAATAATAAAATTAGATTCATCTTGGAAAAAATGCAAGGTAACCCATCCTTGAAAAAATAATTCCAAATATACATAGTGAAGGAAAGAGAGAAATCTAGGAAATGGTAATACTATACAGTAGGCAGACAATTAGACATCAGATTGCTATTACAATATGGCTTCAGAAAAAAAAGGCGACTGTAGTTTTGGACCTTTATAAGGCATCACATCATAGAACAGGGATATAACAGTTCTTCTCTTTGGGATCTATTCTGGAAGGTACCAAATGCCCTCCAAACATACTGACTTCAATGGGAATGGAGGACACTCAGTGACATACTGCTGCCCTCTTAGTATAATATAAAATAAAATTCTTTATAGTTTTGCTGCAATCACACCAAAATAGTATGTTTAGTTTTGGACAACACAGGACTAGAAGGATTATGACAAAGTAGAAGGTACCCACAGATGAATCATTAACATAATCAGGGAACAAGAAGAAATTACCCATGTAAAGGAAGCAAAGGTACTACATATGTTTAGTTCGGCTAAGTGACACCTATAGAAATGGGAGCACAGTCTGCAGTGATATTTAACAGTGAACATCTAGTTGTGTCTGGCATTGTTGGGTTAATAATGGTAATAATTGGAATAAAATTAAGAGGTAAAAAATGTAATTCCAACACTAGGGAAGCTTTCTGATGGTGAACTATGTTTAGGCTTTGGAATAATATCTCAAAAGACCTGTTTTTGGCTTTATTGCAATGGATATTTGAAACAACACTAGACAAAGCATTAAAATCATTGACAGATTCTCAACTGGTGTCAGTTTAGCATCACTGACTAAATTAATTAAAGCAGTCCAGCTATAGTGACTAAGGATGGCTTTTTATATAAAAATTTTTTTTATAAGGTCAGGCTGATATACTGTATTAGAACTGAACTATGCCAGTGGATTCATACAGAGTATGCTGATCATATAAAATAATGGCTTCTCATTCTGTTTTAACTGATTCATGATATTACAAGGCAGCTAAAAATTAAATGCTTTTGTAATATTACTTTTTTATACTTTCTTGTAGATACCACAGAGATATTAAGTGGTATGTATAGGAGAGATGGGCTGTGTGAAGCTTCAGTCCCTGATTCGATTCGGCAGAGATTCGGCCCAATTCAGTGGCCGAATCTCCAAATTCAGATCAAATCAGGAGACCCATTAATCTCTCCAAATCAAATCAGAGCCCTCCAAATTGATTCAGAAAGATTTGGTGATTCAGATATAGACACAGCTTTACGTGTTTTTTCTACATACCTCAAGATAGCAGTCAGCTTGTGAATGCTGCAATGCTGGGGCACATGAAGTGTCCCAAAAAGTGTGGGGGGCTCCCCAGTGTGCTTGGCAGCAAAACTGGAAATGGACCATTGGGAGGTCCCTCCACGGTCTCTCCCGGCTTGGTGACTGGTGCTTCCTGGGTCTGGGAGCACCCGGGGTCTCCCTGCAGCTGATCACTGAGTGGGGAGGGGCAGGGCCCAATGTGCTCCCTAGAGAACCTGAAAGTGGACCAGATATACTTCTGATCCACTTCCAGGTTCACTGCCAAGCATGCGGGGACAGGGTAGGTTGCCCCCATGGGATACTCCATCTGCCCCACCATCACAGCATTCACGGAGCTGTGCCCAGTACCTCAAGATGGATAAAAAAAATATTTAAAGCTGTGTCCATGGCCGAATTGCTGATTCTCTGAATCAGCATTGAATCCATAGATTCAGATTCCACTGAATTGAATCAGGGACAGCGGTCTGAATCAACTAATCGAATTACTGTCCCCGATTCAGGCTGAATCCAAATCCAAATCAAATAGGGCCTGTTTCACATACCGTATTGTGTAATTGTGTCATGGAAAGAGAGTGATCTATGAGCTAATCAGCACACTTTTTTTTCAAAGGAAAATTGTGTCTTGCTAATCTCCTCGAATTCTAATATAATAAAGGGTTTAATCTGTCTGTCTGTCTGTAACACTCCAGCCCGACTGTGCACGTACTGCCAAGAGGGCCTGTGCCAATTGGCTGCAAGACCCTGGAGCATTATGGACAGAGGGGGTGAGGGAGCCCGACCAAGAGTGGCGGGGGAGTGGGGCGGCACACAGAGCCAGGCTGGGAGTGGCAGGCAGTGTGGGGGCATAGAGGGCCAGATGTGGGGGGCACACGGACCCAGACCATGAGTGGCAGGGTGTGGGGGGGGGCACAAGGCCAGACAGGGAGTAGAGGGTGTGGGGGGGCATATGGGGTCGGATGCAGGGGTGGGAGGGCACATGAGGTCAGATGTGAGGGCTGGGGGTGTGCACGGGGCTGGAGGCAGAATGGTGGTACTGCTGGCCGGCAGGTCATGGTGCTCCATCCCTGCCCATCCCTTCCATCATTCTTGATGGGCAATTGGCTAGTTCTTTGAATATTCTTAAAGCAGTGGGTAAAGAAGAACTCAGTGACTCAACTTATTTAGACTTCCAAAAGCCATTCAATAAGCTACTGCAAAAAAAAAAAGCATAAATAGCCATGAAGTAACAGGAAAAGTATTGTCCTGTGTCAAAAACCTGGTAGACCTTAGACTAGTAGGGTTGGAAGGGACTGCTGGAGGTCATCTAGTCCCAGGGTGAGCAATTATTTCAGCTGGAGGGCTGCTTAATGAGTCTTGGTGAGCTGTTGAGGGCCGTAACAGTAGCTCCACCTCTTAACAGGTGCTCTGCCCCTTGGTGACCATCTTGGGACCTGAAGTCTTATCCCCTAACCCAGGGGCGGGCAATTATTTTGGGCGGAGGGCTGCTTACCGAGTTTTGGCAAGCTGTCCGGGACCACATGGGTAACCCTGCCCTTTGACAGGTGCCCCGCCCCAGTCACCATCTTGGGGCTGGAAGTCCCACCCCCTTAACCTCTGACTATTGCCACTAGAAGTCCTTTCCATTGCCCTGGTAGTACTCCTTTGGGGAAGAGGGTGTGCCATCTTAGGGGGAAAAGAAACAAATTATATACTAAAAGTCAAACATAATAATATATTTGAATTTAATTTAAAATATATATTTTTGGTCTGATTTTTGTGTGTTTGTACTGTATATGTAGAAGTGATTGCATAAAAGATCAAAATGCAATCTTACTTGTATATTGTGTGGGGTGTGCATGAGTGCCAGGGGGTGTGGGGTTTGTGGGGAGTTGTGGGTGGGTGGGTATGAAGGTTTGTGAGATTGTGGGGGGGGGTCTGGTATTGTGGGTATGGGAACCACATGGTGCAAAGCAGTCAGTGGGTGGGCAAGAAAGTGGTGAAAGTGGTGGGGGGGATTGGAAGTGAACGGGAGTGCGGGAGCGCAGGGCATGCAGGGCCCAGAGTGGGGTGGTAGGAGCATGTGGTGCAGGCTGGCAGGGGTCTATAGCAGGGATTCCCAACCTTTTAATACTGTGGACCTGCAAGTTGTATAATTTACAGATTTCAATTTAATTTACATGTTTAAATTTAATTTTTAGTGGGGGTGGGGCATGTTGCGAGGATTGGATGGGGTTGGGGCACCAGGGGACCCTGCAGGGGAGGGGACTGCACAGGCAGTGGCCCAGGGGGATCCTGCTGGGGCTGCCTGGGAAAAAGGGGCTCTGCTGCCTTTCTTAGGAGCAAGCAGCAGAGCCACCTACCTGTCCTCCACCCTGGGCATTTCCCTGCCCACATCCCCCTGCTCCCAACCACAGGTAGGGGTGGACAGTCCTGCCTGGCCTGGTGTGGGGCCCACTACACAGGAAGCAACTTACCAGGTGCAGCCATGGCAGTGGGAGTGGGACGGGGCACACACAGCCAGCTGCCTCCCTCCCAGGGCTGTCCCGCTGCCCACATATAACTACTGGCAGCAGAAGCTCCAGCTCTCATCTGGCTGCCATGTGCCCACTCACTCCCAGCCCCGCCAGCCCCAGCCCCATGGCACAGGTGGGGGTGACCGCAAGCAGCCCTAACCCCTCATGCCCCACGTTCACCCGTCTAGGCTGAGCAGTGGCAGCAGTTGAGGAACAAGCTGCTTCTCAGCACCAGGGAAGCAGCCCCTCCCACCACCAGCACTCCCTGCAGCAGCTGCCCAGAGCCCATGTAGGACTTTCCTGCCCTTTTGCTCTGTCCCTGCTGGGCAGGGTATATTAATTGGTGGGTGCCTGCAGCCTGGGAGGAGATGGTGCTGGGCCCCATGGTCCAATTCTGGTGTACAGAGCTTAATCCAGCCCACACACTGGCCCTGCCCCACTCATCTGGCCCATGGTAAAAGTTGAGCACTACTTGTTTAATGTATTTTTAATAGTCCCATGATCTGAAGTAATTCTAATCTATAAATTTTGAATTTTCAGTTTCCATAACCACATTTACTCTTCATTTATTTTTTTCTAATACATGCTTTTAAAGCACATCTACTATGCTGGCAAAAAAAAACCCTTTTGTATTGCCTAGATTAGTGGTTGATCTTTTCAGCAAGTCATGAAGGAGAAGTGCCAGGTCTGTCTGCAGGCTGGATCCAGTTCATTGGCCTGATCTAACACATGATGCTGGCCCAGCCAGGGCTCAAGGCAGCCTCATGAGGCTTGGAAATTTGGTGGCAGTGGAACAGTGGCAGTGTTAATTACCACCACTGTCCAATCACAAAATTTCCTGGCCCACAGTCCAGATCTGGCCTGTGAGCCAGAGGCTGACCACTCCTGGCCTAGATATTAGATTGTTATCTAGTAATCTGGTACATTATAATTTGAATGTTTTTGTTTGAGTTACAAAAAAGATTAATCTTACATTTTATTTTAAAAGTATACTAACAGCACTTCAAAAAACATGACACCTTAGTTACGTATTATTAATAGTCCAAAACAGTAAATGTGAACAGTAAATGTTGTTTTCAAGTATCATGCTATGTGTATCCATACTGCCAGGTCCAGCCCAAGCACACAAATATGATGAGCTAAGTCTCTCTCTCTCCTCCCATGATCGTTGCTTAAAATGGAGGAATTTATTATCAAACATATAAAATGTTGAGTTCTTTATATTTCCTTTCAATATTTTGCCCTTTAGATTTTACATTTTCAAGCAGTTCTCCATAACACGAGGGCTAGAACTACCTACCACTCTTAAAATGCCATTCTGAGACAATCCTGTGTCCCCAGGAGCTGTCTGAAGAAAACCACTGAATATCAGGAGATACATGTTCAAGTAACACCAATTGGCAGAACTGACACGTATTTCAGATTCATCTGTATGTCATGGGCCTTGCAACGCTTTAAAAGTATTCTTAAGTATTTATTTCCATATACTATTTTAACTCATGGAGCCATTTTTGAGCCACTGGCATCTAAAATGTTATTATTCTGTAGCATGAACCATGTAACATGGAGGATTTATTTTATAATGACAAAATGTTATGAATTTTATTTTTTTTAATTTTCTATAATTTGACATTCAAATGGTAAAGATAAAATATACTATATAATTGGAATTTAAAATGTTATAGTAAACACAAACTTAGATGGGTAAAGGGGATAATTATTCCTGTTAAATATCAGTACTCTAAATTGTTGGTTCAGAAAGAGTTATGTCTGATTAAAATTATGTAGATAACTTTATCATACCCCATTCAAAGTACAAAGGGAGGACTGGAAGCTAACAGGAAAAAAAATCCATTAAGGCCATTTTTCATCTAAGTGTAGATGAGAAATAAGCCTGGGGGGAAAAATGAAAAAAATTGATCTGTCAAAAAAGGTCATATTTGCTTTTAATCAGTACACTGGTTCTTTCTATGGGCAGGGGTATTAGTGCCAGATCTAGGCAGGCAAGGTGGGAGGACAGACATATCCAGTATCTTTAGGGCTAAACCAGCAATGTTTCCCGTCTGCATGCCTGCTTCCACATAAGCAAAGACTAAAATAAAGCATAACCCCATGTAGTTAGCTCCTATGTATACTTATGATCTGAACAGACGATCCCTTGGTTTCTTTGTAGACTAAATCTTATTGAACTTCAGTCACAGAAGGGAACACATGCCTTCAGTTTTGGTGCAGAAAACACACAACACTTCAAATGTAAATAACCTAATTACGTGATGGAAAGGTCCCTATTAAGCCTAGACTGACAAAGTTCTCAGTGTTTGGATCTTACTCTCAGTGTTTGAACCATACCACAAATCCCCTTTCTTTTAATATATGATAGTAATAAAGCATTACTGTGAGAATACTGCATTTTCTAACAAGTAATGCACTGAGCTTTTGAAAATGATTGTGTGTGAGAGTCATGGAGTAAGAAACCAGGGCACAAAAATTATAGCTGATGCCAGTGCTGGCTAGCCATGCTGCAGCTTCTGGTACCTAGGAGGCACCAATGTCCCATGCACCTCTCCTACTCAGGACATCTAGCTGCACCATTATACTTCTTGTGTGTATAATCATAGCAATAAGACTTTTCCTTCTCTACAGCAAACTGGACAGTGATTGGTTGTCTGTGTTCTAAAGGGCCTGCTATATAATAAAAATTGCTGTGTACTGCTGTTGGTGGCACTTATCTGATAAGAGAAGCATAAGATGAACAGTCTGCCTGAGTGAACTGAAAAGCACAGAAATCCTGATACTGAAACAGCAAACCAGATAATGCTTTGATTAGAGCATGCACAGAGATTACAATGGCATAATAAATCATTTAATGTTTTTAACCTCAAACAAAATAAAGAATGCATTTTTACTAGAAAATAATTTTTTTTATCAGGAACACATTTATAACTGATACCACCTTGAAAGAGTCAGCCAGCCAGATTACCTTATTGGCAGGACACTCTTGAGACATTAAGTTCAGTAAAAAATGTTAGGGCTAGCCATAGAGTGGCCATTGCTCCATTCCAGAGCTACTGATGAAGAATAAGCAAGCTGCTAATACTCACTTCTTCTTTTTCAGATAAAACTGACATTTTCAAGTGTGTTTTAAAAGAGGCCATTTATAGCAATATAACGGCACTGTTACTCAAGGACTGGATGCAAACCAAATCAACTCTCTAGCGTACACCTGAGTGACAGCAGCACACTCTATTAATGAAATGCAAGGCAGCAGCATAGCATTTTCAGAACAAACTCTCATAGTGGCAGTCAGTGGTAATGAGGCAGAGCACTGCTTACCAAGCAACTCCTGAGACCTGCTGATTGACCCTTCATGGTTGTTGCATGCAACATGATTTTTTTACATTAATTTTATTAACAGAGAGTGCATCAAACATCATGCCTTTGGTGCATCATGCATTTAAGCAAATATCAATCTAAAACTGCTGACAATGGGCAGCAAGATTAACCCTTTCTACACAAGCCATCTATCTATGGGAAAAGAACAAACATGAAGAAATAAGTTTAAACTGTAGCAAAACAGATTTAGATCAAACATATTCAGATGACCTGGGAGAATTCTCCTGGGTTTGTTCTCCTTGAAGAAAAACTTATGTGGAGACACCTGAACAGACATTTGATTTCTGAGACCCTGAAGAGTAAAGTGCTTGCAGTGTGGACACTGTGCATACAGAGGTCCTTTATGCAAACATTTTAACATGTGCTGCAATTTCCCTCAGTCTGCCTGGCAACAGATGGCAGCACTGCCCAAGGGTGGCCTGATTGGTTCACTAAGACAGCTCAGATGTCATCCACATTACACTTTAAGCTTCTCAAATGTTGATCAGTGTTAATGTTAGCTTGAGTTTAGAGCAATTACACATTCAGGGTAAAAATCTTCCTTAACAGTCCCCCATGATTTACCACTAGGGGGCTGCAAGCACTGATCTGACTAGGAGCTACAGCTGTGAGTTGCCACTAGAGGGCTGGCTAGCCAGGACAGCCTTCTATTCCTGCTCTAGGTGGGAGTGGATTGGAGAGATGGTTTCATGGGTAGGTAGGTGAGCATGAGGCTGACAGAGGGAGAATTTTAATGATGGGGACTGAGTTAGTGAAATGGGTGGAGAGGCAACAGGTGGGAATAATGGCCATGAGCTGACTGGTGAAGTGAAGGAAGTCAGATGTTAAAACCACTAAAGGATAAAAGAAAAAGATTTAAAAGAAAAATAATTTTAAAAGAAATAAAAAGAAAATTAATGAAAGTCTCACATTTTAATAAACTGCTATTGGGATCGGGATTGAGACTAGGATTGGGATTGGGACTGGGACTGGGTAGCCCCAGATCACAGGGGCACCACACCTGCCCTGGGAGGGAAACTGCAGCTCACAGAGACTCTGATCTGGCCCCTTACCTTGTTCCACCCTTCACCCACACTAGGCCTCCCTCTTGGACTGCTCTGTGCCACTGCAAACTGCCAGGCTAGGTCACACCCCCAGGGGCCAGAGGGGGAGCTGGCTTGTGCCAGTACCACCCCCTCGGCAGTAGAGTTCAGGGGGTGAAAAGTCTGTCCACACAGAACAAGAGGTTGGGGGAAGGGAACACTGCATTCTGGGATGCTGGAAGACTGAAACTTGGGTTCCTTATCCCTGGGGAGTAGTTACACATTTATGGAACACAAGCTGGATAAACCTGCCCTGGATTGGTATAACTATAAGACACCAATAGGGTACTGGAAACTAATTAACACCTCTCAATATGTGAACAATTCAAAGATTAAGAGCACCTAACGCCACCTAAAATTAATGTGTAACAAAGCCCTGTGTCTCCATGCAACACAATGTGGGATTGTGAAGGGGGCAGGGGTGTTCTGCTCCCTGCTTGGCTGAAGTAGTAGAGTCTAGCCTGAGAATCACACTCTCTTCAGGGAAGGTGGGTGGGGAAGGGGGAATTCTCTCCTGGGAGCAATTATGTTCCCAGGTTATTTTTCTCCTGGAGCAGCTATACACTCATGGTTTCTCCTGGGAGAGCAGCAACTTTCCCAGGAGAAACACCACTTGTGGTGCTCTGGTTTGGTGCCAGAGGACTGGAAGAGGGCCAACGTGGTTCCCATCTTCAAAAAACGGAGGAAGGAGGACCCAGGAAACTATAGGCCAGTTAGTCTTACCTCGATCCTAGGAAAGCTGTTTGAGAAAATTATGCTGGCATACATCCAGGAGGGGCCAGCGGGGGACTGCATGCTTAGGGACAACCAACATGGGTTCATCAGTGGCAGGTCCTGTCAGACCAACCTGGTGGCCTTCTACCATCAGATTACCAGATCATTAGATGCAGGGGTAGCAGTGGACATAGTTTTCTTGGACTTCCAGAAGGTTTTTGACACTGTCTCTCACCCCGTTCTCATTGAGAAACTGGGGGTCTGTGGTGTCGACACCCACGCAGTCAATTGGGTCGCCAACTGGCTGGAGGGCCGCACCCAGAGGGTGGTAGTGGATGGGTCCTTCTCAACCTGGAAGGACGTGGGCAG
>NW_017728906.1:85200048-85227313 GCF_001723895.1 Crocodylus porosus | reverse complement strand
TGTAGAGGCATTTGAGACCTCCTGTGGGTGTGTGTACTGACCCCCTAGTCCCAGCGTTACCCTGGCCCCTCTCTCTTACCTGTTTGTTCGCTTCGCTCGTTGGTCTGGGCTGGGCTGTAGTTGTGGGTGCTGTTTGGTCTGGCAGTTTGATGTTTCCTCCGCCCTCATCTTCCCCTTCCCCTTCCCTCAATGAGCCTAGTTTAAAGCCCTCTCAGCTAAGAGGGATCCGGGGGGCTTCCCCTCCGGATCTGGCTCAGCTGCGTTGGCCCCTCTGCCCCACTTACCTTAGGGGGATCAGCTGCTGCTGCCCCCGCTGCTGTTCTGTTCGCCTCTGCTGCTTTCACCTCCGCTCCGGGTCAGGTAAGGGGGCACAAGTGTGTGTAAGACAAGAGTGTGTAAGAGTTGGTGAAGCCAGTAATAGCTTGACTGCACCGAACAAATGGTTGTCCTTGAATTAAATTGACTAGCATTGCATTACTCTGGAATAAATGTATCATGTGCCTGCAGCCCAGCAGACTTGGACTTGAACCTTCCTGTCAGCATTCACACACTGCTACTGTGTGAGACAGGATACTGGATTAGTGGACCTACTATCTGATCTAGTAAATGGCATTTTTTACTTTTCTTAATCACAAAGGTATTGCTAATCATGGAGGTAGAGACAAGATACTATATGAAGTCAGAAAAAGGTAAGCACATCTTGCTAAAGAAGAAATAACTCATTCAATAAATGTAGAAGAAAGAAGAGAAGTTGAGTGGAGAAATCCTTATTTAGGGCATAATCATGGGCTGTGTCTTGCAAAGCACTGGAGCAGCTGGAGGCTCTGAGCACATTCCTCATGGGGAAAATGGTAATTGCAGTTGCTGATCAATATTCAAGCTCTGATGGTGAAATTTATTTCCAGACTAGTCCATATGATATGCCAAACTACTGGGTCCTGAAATTAAATATCTATTCCTTAACATACAAAAAATAACAACTTTTCTGTATTCTTATCCACCATTATTTTTTCTGTCACTCTCAGAATACAGTGCATGATTAAAGGTTGGGTATGAACCATCGAAACAAACAAACTTCTTGCACTCGAGAAACTTTGGCCATCCTAAGATTGAAACTGTTAAGAAAAATGCTCCTGAAAGTTTGTAATGAAAATAATGCAACTCATCCACCGTCTAACCCAGGCATATACTAGAATCTATCGGAAATTACCCACAGATAGCAATATATTCTACTACTTGGATAGCTCTACCACTAAAATATTGTTATTATGGTTTTCTCTTCTTATGTTGTCTTTTTAAAAATAGTTAACCATTCACTTTTTTTCTAGGAGATGACCCATTCTTGGCCACCACCACTCTCAGCTATTCACACACCTGGAAAAGTGGAACAGAGCAAGTTTTCATTCCCAAACAAGGTAAGTAAGTATTTATAATCTATAAGCAACTCTTTATAATCTATAAACACATTTCTCCAACTCAATATAATTCTGAATTCTGATTCTCCATGGGACCTTCTGTTACTTCTAACTACACATCCAAGCATAAACATTTCTGGACAGAGGACATGTACTGGGGTGTTGTAAAGGTTATTGGCATGAGTTTCAGAAAGATGCATTATTTGTAAATGGTGAGTGATTAATGAATAATGTAAGTCATCCCATATAAATACCGTGTTTTACCTTTCAGCATCACGTGTAGTTTAAGTGCTACAAGCCTATTCCAGAATTATTTTAGAGGGGTATTAAAGTCACAGATCCACAAGCAGGCTGTGGTCATGTGTTGGTCATTTCACCCTTGGAATGGGACAGAGGGTGATTTGGCAGCTGTGATCATTACTGAGCAGTCCTTTTTAGGATCCCCTCTGCTTACTCTGCATTGGGAGAGGGCTAGAAAAAGTGCTTCAAACATAGGCTATCCCACCTTATCTTACCCAACCAGATAGCAGCTTCCAGGGGGATCACTCAAACTGTGGTCGAAACACAAAAATGTCCTTTGCATCCTGGAATGTATAAGCCTTACTAGATGACCCAAGCAGCAACAGACCTGAACATGGAAGAGCTATTGTTGCCCAAGAACTCTCATCAACAACATCGATATCGCTGTTCTCAGCGAGCCCAGACGTGCAGCTGAAGGCCATCTGAGGGAGGAGTGGGGTGACTACACATTCTTCTGGAAAGGCAACCTGCAAACGATAGATGAATACACAGCATTAGTTTCACCATTAAGAACCAGATTGTCAGCTGAATGAGCAAATTCCCTGTTGGCATTAACAAGCACCTCATGACTCTCCATCTCCAACTGACCAACAATTTGTTTGCTACCATCATCGGTGCATATCAATGCTGAGAAAGAACAAAAAGAATAGTTTTATGCTGACCTTGATGAAATCCTGACTATCATCGCAAAAAAGGATAAAATCATTCTCCTTGGAGATTTCAATGCAAGAGTTCGCCAGGACTTTAATATGTGGAAGAGCACCATATGGAAGGAAGGAATGGGCAAGGCCCATTCCAACAGCATCCTCTTAGTCAGTAAATATGCAGAGCATGACTTTGTCCTTACTAACACTATGTTCAAACAACATGACAGGTACAAAACAACATGGCAACACCCCAGCTGAAAACGATGGCATCTCCTCAACTATGTCATTGTAAGAGCATGTGATCTAAAAGACATTCATACCATGCATGTTATGAGAGGAGCCAGGACTGCTGGACCAATCATAGCTTAGTGAGATCAATCATGTCCATTAGGATTGCACTGAAATATCAAAAGCAACCCAAATCAGTGCAAAGACAGTGCAGTATCAAATGCCTTCAAACCCTTAGACACTGCAGGGCCCTCTAAACACATCTCAGCAAAAAACTCACCAATCTTAGGATTGAAAAAGATAACACTTGTGTTGAGGAAGATTGGCAAGCTCTAAAGGAGATCATCCATGAGGCTTGTCCAGAATCAACTGGCTTTATCACCTGATGCCATCAGGACTGGTTTGACAAAAACAGTGTTGAGATCAAAGCCCTTCTCAATTGGAAGAGAAAAGCTTTCTGTGACTGGCAAGACTATCCTATGTCCAGTTAGAAGCAGGGAGCTTCCAGTCAGGGAATTTTTCAACAGCTTAAAGCCGAAGCCCAGAAGGTTCAAGAATTCAAAAACAAATGGTTAGAAGATAAGTCAAAAGAAATCCAACAATTTGTTGGTAATCATAACGTGGAGCTTCTTCATTGCAGTCAAGACTATGTACAGACCAAGCTCTTGCAGACTTACCCCACTTAGAAGTGAAGATGGCAGTACGCTCCTTAAAAACAAATCCATCAAAAACCACTGGATTGGGCGCTACCTAAAGCTCCTGAGCCAAGAATCAATGGTGAATTGATGAAACCATTGAATCTACCCCACAGCATCCAGTAAGGGAAGAACTTGCCAGTCTACCAACCTCTGAAGAAGTCAACCATGTGATAAGATAAAGGAAGAACAACAAAGCATCTGGCCCTGATGGCATGACAGCTGAGGTCTTCAAAGCTGGTGGGGAAACTATAACCAACAAGTTCAATACACTGCTTCTCATAATCTGAAACACTGAGGAAATTCCAGATGACCTAAGGAATGCCAATATTGCCACTATTGTTGAAAAGGGAGATAAGTCTGTCTGTGAATACTATCAAGGTATCACTCTCCTCTCCGTCACTGGGAAGAACCTCACTTGAATTCTGCTGAACCGACTGCTTCCTCTTGCCACAGAAATCCTTCCCAAGTTTCAGCGCAGCTTCAGACCACCAAGAGGCAACATGGACATGATTTTTGTGGCTTATTAGATCCAGGAAAAATACCAATAACAACACCAGGAACTGGATGGGTGTGTCCAGACAAGCGTGGATGTGTGGTATGTGGTGCTGCAGACCTATCTGTGGCACCACATACTGCACACACCGCACATGCAGGCGTTCTCCACACTGCTAATTTCCAGTGCGAGAGCGTTTTTTTGACCCCAGGAAATCCTATGGTCAAAAATACCTGCATCTAAAAAAAAACAGGGTGGCACACATTGAGGCAGTGCACTACCCAAAACCAGACTCTCACCAGCTACAGCTGCAGCTCCTGGAGGATCCCAGGATCCCAGGTAAGGCTGCCTCCCTTACCCCACCTAAGGCAACATGCCAGTGCTACTATTTGTCCCTGGGGAAACGCACATTCCCACTTGTGGGGATGAGTCCAATACAGCCTTTATCAATTTGACCAAAGCCTTCAGCTCTTAACTGTGAGGCTTTATGGAAGATTTTATTAAACTTTGGCTGCCCAGGGAAATTTATCTCCATCCTATGGCTCCTTCAGGACCAGATGACTGCCTTCATCCTATGCAGTGATTCCACTGCAGAGCCTCTTGCCATACGGACTAATGTCATGGAGGTCTGCATGATCATACCAATGTTGTTTTCCATCTTTCTTGCAGTCATCAAGATGCTCATCCATGACCACCTGCCACATGGCATTGGCATTGAGTACAAAATAGATAGGAATCTTTTCAATCTCTCCCACCTTGCGCCAAAACCAAAGTTACCTCGGACTTGATTGTTGAACTTCAGTACACCAATGATTGTGATGTTGTTGTACATATGGAGGGGAACCTACAAACAGCCCTTAACTGCTTCTGTCGAGCATACCAGTGCCTGGAACTGACCGTTAACATCATAAAAGCAAAGGTGCTTCACCAGCCTGCTCTGGGCCAGTCAACTCCCCTGGCAAAGATCCTCAGTGACAGACAGAAGCTGGAGAATGTTGAACACCTTGCATACCTCAGCAACCATCTCTCAAAGAAGACCAACATTGATGAGGAGATCCAGGATAGGATCCAATGTGCCAGCTCTGCCTTTGGAAGATTGAATCATTGTGCATTCAACAATCATGACATTAGGACTCAAACAAGGTTCTTACTATTTAAGACTGTGGTAATCCCAACTCTACAGCTGCAAAGCTTGGGTGACCTACAGGGATCATCTGAAAAGCCTGGAACACCTTCGCCAGGACTACTTCCAGAAGATCCTTGGGATAAAGTGGGAGGATCATTGCATAAATGCCAGTGTCCTCACCGATGCTAACACCACCACTGTGGAAGTGTCAATTATTCAACATCAGTTACAGTAGACTCTACGTGCATGCCTGAGGCATGTTTTCCAAAATTAGTACTATACTCCCAGGACAAGGACAAAGAGCATGCAGTGGCCAGAAGAAATGCTTCAAGGACACCCTCAAAGTGAACATTAAGAAGGATGCCATTGACCCCACAAAATGAGTTAGACTAGCTCGGGACAGGGCTACATGGTGATTTCTTGTGAGAGAAGGTACATCCTACTTTGAGGAAAACCATCTCACCCTGGGGGCAGAAAAAATGGTGGAGATGGAAGAAAAGGAAACAAGACTGAGAAATCCATAATCCAACTCTCCCTTTAACCACCACCTGTGACGTTTGCCAGAGAGTCTGCAGTTCTAGCATTGGCCTTCTTCGCCATTAATGGACTCACTTACAATTGTAACAGGGTGGCTGGTGTGCCTGTCCCACCACCTGAGAGGCAGCTTGCAGGTGGTGATGGAGGCTGATTAGAGACACACCTGACCAGAAGGGGGCCAGGCTTGAGTCAGATAAGCCCAGAGTCTAAGCCAGTCAGGCAGTCCAGCCCTGAGAGCCATGAAAGTAGGGGCTCCTGGCAGCAGGGCTCCCGAGCTGGCAGTAGATCTGGGTAAGTAACTCTGCAGGCCTGGGAAAAGAGGAAGTTACCAGGGACAGAAAGAGCCTTGTTTATGCAGGAAGGTGGGGGTAAGGGAGGTCTCAACTGGCTTGAGGGCAGAGCTAGGGCCCAGGAGGGGCCAAAGGTCAAGAAGAGATCACAACCAGAGACTGCCAGAGCCAGGAAGCCTGGAGATCTCAATTGGTTCATGAGCAGGGCCAGGGGCCAGAAGGGGCCAAAGGTCCAAGAGGGATCCAGCTGGAAACTGAGCCCAAGTGGATCAGGTCAGGCCAGGGAACCCAGAGTTGTCAACTGGCCTGAGGGTGGGGCCAGAGCCCAGGAGGGGCTAAATTGGTGATCCAGGAGGGACCACAGTGGTCCAGGAGGGACGCCTGTCAGAGCCAGAGAGACTGGAGATCTCAACTGTCTCTGAAGCAGGGTCAGGCCCCAAGAAGAACTAGAGGTCCAAGAGGGACCACTGACAGAGACTGATAGGGTCAGGGACCAACAGTTAGGGAGGCTGGAGCCTAGAAGCCAGATCCAATACCATCAGCCTGAGCTAAAGGCACAGCAAGAGCATAAGGGGAGGAGGCCAATAAGGCCAAGACCCCTACAAGGTAAATAACTGTAAAATAACACCTGCAAGGCATAGGGCATGGTATAGGAGACAATGGAGCTACACAATGAGCCCTTAAGGTTACAGGTGCTCTGCAGGGGCACAGACAGGCTGCGAAGGTCTATTGAGTTTGAAAGTTGAATTGAGACTATTGGCATCCAGAGGGACTTGGTGGCAACTTGCACAGATTAAGGCTCACTCTAAAGCCTGTGGGCAGCCTCCCTTACCTAATCTTCAATAAGAACAAGGCGTGGCGGGTAAGCAATCAAGGGAGGGCTACATTAGAGACCAGGCAGGAGCCACACAGTTACCAGAGGGTATCACAGCTGCCCCTGGGGCTCAAACCTGTCACAACAACCTTTTACTTGACCCGGAAGAGTGATCGTCCTCAACCGTGAAGGATCACTGAAGAAGCAAGTTTTTAAAGATTTAGTAGTACTATTGTTTGTAACCTTCTGTGCCTAAAACCTTAGTGAGCCTATGTCCACTATATAGGCTTCAGAGGGAAATACATTTATAACTTTTAAACCTTTAATGATTTATCAAAAGTAAAATAGCTCTTCCGTGAATAATAATGTTGTGATTTTTTAACTATCAGGGCTGTGACTAAAAGCCAATTGCCATACTGCAGAAGAATCTGAAGGAAATATCTTTCTGATAGGTTGATTTAAAAAAAAAAAAAGCAGCTGCTCAAAGCTGATAAGAAGTTTAAGAAGTTGATCCAGTGGGAGATGGATCAGTGATCTGCCATCAGGTGAGGTGATCAGAGGTGCAAGACAAAATTAACACAATGCACGGCTCTGCAGTTTATGACATAAATATCACCACCTCACCTTCAAAGGTGTATATGGAATCATCAGTATGTATACTTATAGAGATGGCTGGTGCATATATATACAATATATGCAGATCAGGGATGTCAAGCATATGGCCCTCATGCTGGATCTGGGCCATAGAGCTACACTATCCAGTCTGCCAGGCTGCTGGCAGGCCACCAGAAGTTGGGGAAGTGACTGGGATGGAGTGGCCTGCAGCAGAATCTAGGGATCTAAGGCCGCTGTGGACATGGTGATCAGTGGCAGGAAAGCAAGCAAGAGCTAATCCATCCCTGGTCATCCCTGTTGTGACTATCGTGGCTCTACCTCAGCATTTCCCAACCTTTTTCGCCCCATGGCACACTTACCTAAATAAAAAAGCACCGCAGCACACCAGACGCAGAGTGAGGGGGGCGGGGCTGGTGCACAGCCAGCCAGACACCTCAGCACACTGGTTGGAAATGCTGCTCTACCTCCTTGGCTGCCAGCCCCACCACCACTCCATACTGGAACCTCTGCCACCATCACTGCTGCCAGGTGCCCGTTGTCAGAGCCAGAGATGATGCCACAAGGTCTGGGTCCAAGCTGAAGCTGCTGGGCTGGATCTGTAATTAATTACAATATATATCATTACAGTGCCATGTGAATGATTATTTTATTATACAGCATTGATCTTTTTATGTACCCACTGCCATGTATTTTGTCTCACTGAGACTTATCCTAATATTTCAAAGCCTTGAGAAGCTTCATGGAGCTACCATTTGCTTTAAAATAACCTGCCAAAGAAATGTTTCCTCCTCTCTCACCCAGATGGTAATTCCTCCCCAAAGGAGGTAATTCTAAGCTTGCCTGTATCTGTACCTGATATTTGTGCATATAATATCATAATTGCACTGTCACACAGCCCTGTGTGACTAGAAATTGGTATTCTATAGTGATACTACAAGATGCAAAGATTTCTTAGGGTGATCTCTTTCATTGGGCTGATTGCATAGTTGGGATAGATATGTAGTTAATGTGCAATTGGTCCAATAAAAGATATCATCCTAAGACATCCTTGCATCTTGCATAATTCTTGAACCATCATGGCTACAACATCACTCCATCATGCTGGACTTTAAATTGCAACAGATTTTAGATGTAGAAAACTATGACTTAATTTAATTTAATTTAACTCTGCTTAATGGCAGAGTTGCAGAGGCAGTAAGCAGAAAAAAAAAAACATTTTTCAAAAAGTGGAAGACATCCTAGTGAGGAAAATAAAAAAGAGCTTAAACTCTGGCAGATCAAATCTAAAACTTTAATAAGACAAGCTAAGAGTTTGAAGAACTTGCTAGAGACACAAAACATAACATTAAAAAAATCTTTAAATACATTAGAAGCCAAAAACCTGCCAGGGGGTCAGTTGGGTCTTTGGATGATCAGGGTGTAAAAGGGACACTGACGGAGGATAGGGCTATTGCCTAGAAATTAAATGTATTTTGCATCTGTCATGACTGTGGAAGTTGTTAGGGAAACTCCATCACCAGATCCACTCTTCTCTAGGGACAAGTTAGTGACCCAAATTGAGATTTCAGTAGATGAGGTTGAAGAGGAAAGTGATAAATTAAATAGTAGCATTCACCCTAGGGTCCTGAAGGAGCTCAGATCAGAACTCCTAACTACAGTATGCAATCTATTGCTAAAAGCAGCCTCAGTAGGACTAGAGGGTTGCCAGTGTGACTCCCATATTTAGAAAAGGCTCTAGAGGGAATGCAGGGAACTGCAGGCCAATAAGCCTAATTTCTGTTCCTGGAAAATTGGTAGAAACAATAATTTAAAAAAAGAATTGCTGAGCATATGGATAAACATGGCTTCCTGGGGAGCAATCAACATGGCTTTATTGAAGGAAAACTATGCTTCACTAAGCTACTAGAGTTGTTTGAGGTGTCAGTAAGCAGGTGGTTCAGGGTGATCCAGTTGACACAATATATTTGGACTTCCAAGAAGCTTTTGATAAGGTCTTCCATCAGAGGTTCTTATTGAAGCTAGCTAGTGCTAGTCACAGAATTACAGAGAACATCCACTCGTGGATTAGAAATTGGTTTGAAAATAGAATGCAAAGAGTAAGTATAAATAGTCAGTTTTCAGGGTGGAAAGAAGTAAGCAGAACAGTCCCCCAGGGATCTGTGTTGGAACCAGTGCTGTTTAAAATATTCATAAATGATCTGGATAAATGATCTGGAAAAGGGGTTGAGTAGGGAGATGGCCAAATTTGCAAGTGACACAAAATTATTAAAAATGGTAAAGACTAAGGTGGACTGTGAGGACATACAGAAGGATCCAGCACAGTTGAGCAAATGGGCAACTAAATGGCAGATGAAATTCAATGTAGATAAATGTAAAGTGATGAACATGGGCCAGAATAACCCAAACCATACCTACACTATGTTAGGTAGGAATAGTTAGTTAGCTGTTACCACACAGGAAGCTGTACATAACCTGTTACAACATAGGAAAGAGATCTAGGAGTCGTTGTGGACAGTTCACTGAAAATATCAGCTCAGTGCCCAGCAGCTGTCAAAAAGGCAAACAAAATGTTAGGTGTTATTAAGAAGGAAATTGTAAACAAAGTGGAAAATATCATTATGCCCCTTTATAAATCCATGATGTGTCCACACCTTGAATACTATGCCATAGTACCTTGGGTACTATGCCTAGTGCTAGTCTCTGCACCTCAAAAAGAATATAGAAGCACCAGAGAAGGTACAGAGAAGGGCAAAAAGGATGCTTAGTGGTATAAAAAGGCTTCTATCTGAGGACAGAGTCTAAAGAGTCTAGGCCTATTCAGTTTAGAAAA
The DNA here is from genome assembly GCF_001723895.1 of Crocodylus porosus. Lineage (NCBI taxonomy): Eukaryota > Metazoa > Chordata > Crocodylia > Crocodylidae > Crocodylus > Crocodylus porosus. Next base: position 85,217,320 of record NW_017728906.1, on the reverse strand, counting down.
TAGACTCTGGGGTGGGGTGACATGATAAGGGTTTACAAAATGCTAAATGGCAAAGAGAAAGTAAATAGGGATGTATTATTTACTGTCTCTCACAATACAAGAGCTAGTGGTCACAAAAGGAAACTAGCAGGTAGTAAGTTTAAAACTAGCAAAAGGAAGTTCTCTTTCCACAGCATGTAATTGAAGTATAGAACTCATTGCCACCAAGTGTTGTGGAAGCTGACAGTTAAGCCACATTCAAAAAGGGGTTGGATAAATTCTTGGTGATATTGGAGTATGGGAGTTAGGGGCACAGCCTCCGAATCAGAACTGCCTCGACCTTAAATGCTGGAGGCTGCAAGTGAGAAAGGAACAGTGGAAAAAAATAAATCCTAGTCGAACCCAGTTCGCTCTCCCTTTCAGCATTCACTGTGCCACTGTATGACCCAGGCCTATTTGATGTTCATAAAGATTATGGATAAAGGCCCATCATGAAATACTATAAGCCTCCATTAATAAAGGACACCAGAGACACATCAACTAGTTCTGGGGGAAAAATAAAGAGAAAACAGGAATGGGAGTGAGGTCACAGGTTAATAACAAGGAATCCAGAAGGGAACATCGAGCAGAACACATTGACTAGCACCCACTGCCTCCTGAAGTCAAGGGATCCTTAAGCAGTGAAACTGTGCCCAGAATCATGAGCAGAAGAGTGACAGGAAAACAGTCCACACTTGCCTGGGTTCCTCCCAGCCACAGCCTTTTTCCCAGTCTTGTAGATAGCCAGCCTGGCCAGAGCAAGGAGAAGGTTGGCCAGGAAGACCTGGGACTTGGCGGGGCCATAGAGGAGGAGTGCATAACAAAAAAGTTATATGCTCTCCATTGAGCAGTGTAGCCAGAACCTCAGCAGGACATTCTGGAGGAGACAGAAAAGGAGCTGCAACCTAGTGCACTGAGGGTAGGTGTGTGCTGGGATCTACCTCTGTTGGCAAAGAGGCAGGTGTCAGAAGTGTCCATAAAGAGTACCAGATAAATGCCCATGGCAACAGCTCTGTGAAGGAGCCACTAGCTGAGGTCCCAGGTGGCTCTTGGGATCAGGATGGAATATGGATTTGTTCCCTGGAGACTCTCACCCCTGTCCTACTGAAACAGCAGCTCTGTGACTAGCTCCAGATGGCTGCAGGATAGCAAGCCAGTCTGCCTCCATACAGCCCATTGCTGCCAAATCTACATGCTTGTGCTGTGGTCACATGACCTGGTCATTATAGGTAAGGGCAGCCTTTACTTCGTAGAGTAAGCAGTAGGGAGCACATAGCCTTGGCAGCTCCATGCCCTGGGCCAACAGAGAGAAATCTGCCCACCCTTACTTGACACATTCCAGGAGGTCCCTGATATGAGTGAGATTGGCCAGAATCATCCTCCAGTGCACCCAGGGCACCTCCACTGCTGGCATCATGAGCTGTGGGTTTTTCAGCAGGCGCTTGGTGAGGAGGTTGGTGTCCTGGGCAACCATCTCTGAATCTGGAGGTAGAGACCAGCCTCCAGGCCTTGATGTCCTAGTCGAAATCCAGCAGGTCCTCCGAGTCCCACCTAGGGAGACCTCACAGGTAGAACAGCTGCCGGTCATGTCAGAACCCCTGGAGGTGGTGGAGGAAGGTGTGACTGATCAGGCATCACGCCACCTGGCTACCAGCACCATATATGAACCTCTGCAGGGCCTGAAGGTGGAAGGTATCGACTTGGCTTCAGAGGCAGACCAGGCCTTGCCTGCCCTCACTCAAGCAGAAGCTCAAGACACCTGCAAAGACCCAGTGCCATCCTGATCAGAAGAACCCCAATGCCCATCTCTGGACACTGGCCAGGAGCTCTAGGAGAATGGTCAGGGTGTTGAAACAGTGCCAGAGCATGAACAGGACCAGCTGGTTGATAATCAATCAGCACCCTCCCATGAATGAGAGGCACTGCATCAGACTCATCCATGCTTGAATCTACCCAGACACTCTGATCTCTAGTTGGTTCTAGTTCTCTGGCAGGGTGACTGGGGGACAAGTAAACCCCCAGATAAAGCAGCAAGCTGACATTCCATTGGGTGTGTTGGGGCACAGATGGGAGTGAACCCACCTGCCACCCATCACCCAGTGTCAGACCAGATATCTTGACCCAGTTGACCAAGGCAGAGGAGGTGGCTGAGTAGATGGATTGGCAGGCTTCCACCTGTGCCGAATTATCCAGGTCCTGATGGCAAGGAGCACATATTCAGTGTACACTGATAAGACCATACTCATGGTCAGCTCCTCAAGCACCAGTCTCACCAACTTCTTGTGCAGCAGGCAAAGGAACAGCTTGAGGGTGATGGCAGAGAGCTGGTCTGACAGCAGACAACCTTGATGCACTCCACACCCAAATGGGGTGGACTCTGTCGCTGTCCACTTGAGTTTGACCATGCACTCTGCAGAGGTGCACAGGATCTGGAGAAACTTCATGATGTGGAGACCAAAGCCAAATGCTCCCAGTGTGCCTGTGAGGTACCTATGATACAACTGGTCAAGTGCCTTTTCCTACTCGAGGGGCAAAAGGGCAAATGATAGTCTCTGTGAGCAAGCCTGATGAAGTCCCACACCAGGTACAGGTTGTCAAAGATGGAACTCCCTGGAACCCTGTATGTATGTCTGGTCAGGCTGAATCAGGTCTGCCTGCATGGACCTTAGGCACAGTGAGATGGCTTTTGCTATGATAGTCTGTGCAGAGGAGCGAGACTAGGTACAGGTTCTTCAGGTCACAGGGGTCCCCCCTTCTTGGGCAGCAGGGTCAGGACAACCATCCTGCATGACTAGGGGAGCTCCGTGCACCCTGGCATGACCTGGCAGGCACCAGCATCAGTCGGATCCGACAAGAAAAGCATTGCATGGGAAACCTTCACCCTTTCTTGCAGTTCACTGGGATCTATGAGGGGGTGCTGTCCTCTGCCAGGAGGCAAGTGATGTACTTTTTTCTGCTATATGAGTCAGGGTGTTTTGTAATCTCCACAGAGGCATTGGTTGTTAGCTACAGATAAGGCTGGGGACTTCAACTGGGGTGTGCTAATTCTCCTGCTAGGAGCAAATCTGGAGGTTCCTGGCTAGATGGTCTTGCCTTTCCACTTAGGGTCAGGCCAATCACCGTATTTGGGGCAGGAAGAAAATTTACCTCATGGTCAGATTGGTATGGACTGTGGGTATTTTTGCCTTCCTCTATAGTGGGGGGTGTGGCCCTCTACTCAGGTCCTCTTGAGCATATATTGACAACATTTTATAGAAGCAGGACAGTTACTGCCAGGGTTCCCCTGATTTACCTGTGGCAGGTTAGGGTATTAAGTCTATGTTGTTTCAGGTTTAAGGGTAGCCTTACATAGAGTTTAGATTATGGTTGTATAGGGATGATCCTGCCTCAGGTATGGGGTTGGACTAGATGACCTCTGGAGGTCCCTTCCAGCCGTACTTCTCTATGACAGCTATACATTCTTGGCACCCCTCCTCTTTTCAAGGGCATAGAAGAAGTGGAGCTGCAGTCCATTTCCTGGAGCAGCTGGATGTGCGAGTGGAAGAATACACTATGGGGGTGGCAGTCATCCAGAGCTGGGAGCAATTCCTGCCTTTCCTGATACTCTCCACAGAGCAACATGTTATCTGGTTTGGTGGACAGATGCCTCTCCAGCTCCAGCACTTCCCCCTTGAGCTGATCTCTAGCCACCTTCTGCTGTTGAGTGCTGTTGGGTGTGCCTCCAGGTGTAGTGGCAACAGCACTGGAGAGGCCACATCTGTAGTACAGTGTTCAGTTTTGGGCACTCTACTATAGAAAGGATGTGGAAAAATTGGAGAGAGTCCAGTAGAAGGCAACAGAAATGGTTCAGGGGTGGGGGGGACATGACTTAAGAGGAAAGGCTGAGAGAAAGAACTGGGCTTATGTAGTCTAGAGAAGAGACAACTGAGAAGGGATTTAATAGCAGCCTTCAACTACCTGAATGGGGGTTCAAAAGAGGATGGAGCTAGACTGTTCTCAGTGGTGGCAGATGACAGAACAAGGAACAAGGGTCTCAAGTTGCAGCAAGGAAAGTTTAGGTTAGATATTAAGAAGAATTTTCTCACTAGGAGGGTAGTAAAACACTGGAACTGATTACCCAGAGAGGTGATAGAAGCTCCATCCTTGGAGGTTTTCAAAACCCAGCTAGACAAAGCTTTGACTGGGATGATCTACTTAGGGATGTTCCTGCTTTGAGCAGGGTGTTGGACTAGATGACCTCCTGAGGTTCCTTCCATCCCTAATTTTCTATGATTGTACAACACCTTGCAAATAAACTTTTTTTTTGCAAAAACATAATTAATCTAATAAAAGGTATAACCTCTACCATGAGTTGTAAATCATATTAAAGCATTGTTATGGCTCACTCTGAGCTTGCAGAGCTAAATGCTGACTAAGGCACCTGCTTTGCAGATTTAGAGATGAAACCTTGATTTCAAGAACTGTTTAAAAGTGTTTCAAAATATTCCTAAACTAGAGTTTTAAAATATATATGGTATGTTCATGTTACATAATATCAGACAATGGGCACCTACTGCCCAAAAGCCTGTCTAGCAGCTCTCCCAACTATACAGCCTCTAAAAAAAGCCATTTCTTAACAATCCCAGTGTAATGGTGAGTGTGATAACAAAATTTTACTGGCATTCACTTGGAATGACCTACACAACTCGAGGGGCTTTCCTCATGATGAGCACTGTGGCCATCTTCAACTTGTTTTGATGAACCTGTAGACCATCCCAGACAATTATAGATTCCCTATAACATATACTTGTGTCTGATAATAGAGAGGTAGTGAAGGGTCCAGCAAAGAATTTAAATGCAGGCTATAAGCCCTACCCCTTACTTCCAAGCAGTATATAGGAGCTGAGAAAAACCCCATTTGTTCTTTGTGGGCATATCTACAAGTGCTCTTTAATGTGCAGTAATCTATTTACTGTGTATTAAAGCATCACATAAAAAACATGCTATTACACCAATGCACAGTAAAATAAGCTACTGTGTATTACAGGTCACCTAAAAAGCATTCATTTGTGGTACTGCACATTAGGGCAGCCTAATGAGCATAAAGTTAGTACCTCTGAGCACTTTTACATGTGCTTCGGGGGTGGGGGGCAGGGTTGAGCTCTAAGAGCTGTTCTAATTAAAGCGCCACAGTATCTCTTTCATTAGTTTCCCGGCACTTCAAAATGGTGGCAAGGGCACTTAAGCTAAAGCTTGTTTGACGAGCTTTAGTTCAAACACTCCCGCTGCCATTTTGAAGTATAGGGACACTAATACACAAGATGTGGAGGCTGGCTGGAGTGCAGTTATTACCACGTGCTGTAATTACAGCGCATCAGAGCAGCCCCGTAGCACGTCTCCAGGCATGCTTACATTGAAGGTACTAACTTTAATGCACATAAGGAAAAGCACAGTAATGCACAAATGGACATTAAACTAGCTTAGGTCAGTTTTTTTAACAGCTTTCTCACCCAGGTCAGTAAGCTATAGTGATGGACTCCAAAGAAAGCAGCAGCACATAAAGCATCCTTCAACTAGAGAAAGCATCACTGAGACCCAGGGGTGAGATACGGAGGGAGAAGAGTACATTGATCATCTTCATTCTTAGGAGCTCAGAGGACTCCTGTCTTGTTAGGAAGATACAAAGAATTTTTGCTCATTCTTTCCATTAAAATTGAATATCAACATCATTAATTCTCACACATAGTGAACTACTTTTAACCTGTATCTCAAATAATTAGTGGTCTGACAGCTTGAGACTTGCAATTTATTAATTAGGCTATTAAAGTTTCAGAGACTCACAATTGCAGCCAGGCTCAATTTGAAATCAGTCTAGAAATTAAAGCTAAATAACCAGGTTTTAAATACAATTTTATATATACTGCATACATGGCATAAAAATTAAATGTGCATTAATGTTAAGGGTCTGAGTAAAATTCATAATAAAAGGAAATGCAGTAACAGGCTATTCATCCTTTCCCCCTGTACCAGAAAGAGAGAACATTAAGAAAGCAGACTAGAGAACATCCTTTTACATAATGAAGAGCATAAAGTTACATTTTGTCCGTAATTTTGAATTTTCCTTCTTTGTGGAATTAATGTATTCTCTCAGATTTACTAGGAAGGGGCCTATCCTTTTCTTCTTCATTTTTCAACGTTCACAGATAATTGAATCAGTATGAAAAGTGACACCCCACATATGCTTTTCTTCTTCCTGTGTGATACATTAGTATGCAAAAACAATTAGAACTTGTTTGATTGTAGTTTTATTACAAACATCTTAATAAATAAACTTTAAATGAATAATTTAAACTGGTAAATAAGAGCATGCTTGACACCTGTAAGAATAAGCTTTCATGTTCAGGCATTCATTCTTTAATCTATTGTGTGAGACAAGGATGCTGTTAATTCTGGTACCTTCATTGTTCTTTAAATTTCATAATGATTTCATACATCTTGGGTGTGTCTACATGAGCACCACACTGTGCAGTTGGTACTGCACAGTTACCTAGTACTTGGTGAAGTACTAAATGAAAACCCGATTTACTTCTCAAGGGCGCATCTACATGAGACAGTGTGTTACCATAGTAACGCGCTACAGCGATGTAGCTCATTGCTGTGGTGACACAGTATTGGCAGGCACTAACTGTGATGCCACTGCTACTGCACAGTAGCAACAAGCTACTGCACTGTAGGGTCAAAAACAACCCATGTGCTGCTGGGACTGCACAGTGCTGGCAGATACTGTGCAGTCATTTAGTACTTGCTAAATGGGCAAGTTAAATACAGAACCAGAAATTGACAACCTGATTTGTTTCTCAAGGGCACGTCTACACAAGACTCTACATTGCCGTAGTGACAAGCTGCAGTGACGTAGCTCATCACTACAGCAAGGTAGCATCAGTGAGCACTAACTGTGATGCCACCACTACTGCACAGTAGCAACAAGCTACTGCACTGTAGTTTCAGAAACAATCCGTGTGCTGCTGAGACTGTGCAGTACTGGCAGGTACTAGTGCACAGGCCCAGGAGCACATAGGTCATTTCCAAACCCAAATGTTTAACTTGTTGCTACTGTGCAGTAGCAGCAGTGTCATGGTTAGTGTCCATCATGGTTAGTGCTTGTTGCTACTGTGCAGTAGTGGCAGCGTCATGGTTAGGACCCGCTGACACTATGTCATCGTAGAGATGAGCTATGTCATTGTAGCTTGCTGCTACAGCTACTTAGCATGTCTTGTAGATGTGCCCTGGCGAAGCAAATCAGGTTCTTGGTTTCTGGTTCTGTATTTTATGAGGTAACCCATCACCCTGGCATCTTGGTCCTACTTTCTCTACTCTTGAAAATCCACTGTCCTTTCACAAGTTTATTTAATCTGTTTTATCTGTTTGGGGATTAATTAATACTTTTTTCTCTTGCTTTTAAAAATCTGGAATGAGTAAATTTAAAAAAGAATAACAGGACTGAGAAACTCAGCTTTCCTCATAGAATTATTTTAAAGATTTTTTTTAAAAGTGCCTAGGAAGGTGCACAGTTTGGAGTTAATACAATCCTTGGATTCTTTATTCCATTACACTTCACTTTTATCATTAAAAGATTGGAGTAACAGAGTAAAGAATCAAGACCCTTTTATTTAAAGGGTTTGTTTTTTTTAAAGTAAAAATGTCTTCAGGAAGAGGAGGAATCATTTTGTTCAGTTACACCTCATTTATTTCATTGATGTCAAATTTGAGTACGTACCCTGCCAATGAAAGAAAGTAGAACACCGCATTCCAATTGCAGTGTGAGTATATAACAGGGGAATGAGCTATTCCTTAACTGCAACAATTTTAAAGTATTGTGGAGAGCCATACTAGGAGGAACATAAGAATATAGTGCCAAACTAGCTACCCATTTAGCCATCCAAGTAGCCTGTCTCTGACACTGGCAGGAATGGATGCTTTAGAGAGAGAGCATGTAGACAGGGTATATCTAGAGTGATCTATCCCATGTCATACCCTTTGTGGCATCTACCATTATTGGTTTAGAGGTGCCAGAGGATACACCCTTGACTGTTCTGTTTAATAGCTGTTAATGAATCTATTTTCCATGAATTTGCCTAGTCCCTGACCTGGCTATACAATCTGCCTCTACAATCTGTTGTGGTAATGAGTTCCACAAGCTAACTACATGCTGCATAAAAAGTACTTTACCTTGTTAGTTTTAAACCTGTCTCCTGCTAATTTCAGTGGGTATCCATTGGTTCTAGTATTCTGGGACTGAGCGAGTAACAGTTCCCCATAAACTTTGTCCATACCCTTCATGCTTTGATTGACCTCTGCTGTATTCCCCCTGCCACCTTTTCCTTTCCATACTTGAACAGTCCTAGCCTTTTCAGCCTGTCCTGGTATGACACCTGCTTCATACCCCTGATTATCTTGGTTGCCCTTTTTCATACCTTATGGCACAGGACAGGGTGCGACTGGAGGTTCCAACTTGGATAGTGATAAGGAACAAAAGAGATGATCATAGGCAGGACTGGATTCCCTCCTTGCACAGCTTGCTGGGGTTAGTTAGACAAGACCTACAGGGACTTCTGTCATTGAGCAATTCTTAAAACCTTTTAAAAAACCTTAAGGAAAATTTCAGACAAAAAATTCTGTCAGCACACACAGTTGTGAAAAAACAAAAGAGAAGTCTATCCTCTAATGATATATTACAGCAGTTACTCTGAAAAGTGAGAATTATCTATCTAGACTACTCTTTTCTTTTGGCAGACTGATTGTGTACTGGAGTAGCATTCAAATTGAAGTGTGCATGCCCTTTCATCAATACAGCACGCTACTCCTGCCTTCTTAGGATTATATTTAGTCAGGAGAAAAAGACATGCATTTTTATCGCTCTGTGACAGCATGAGCGGTAGGATGCTGAGACTCAATGTGCCCTAAGGGTCACCAGAACCTGCCTGCCTTCCCAACAGCTTTGGAAGCCTTGTATCCCACCTGCTACAATTTTAATGATATACCTGCTATAGACGCGCAGTCCATGTCAGAAGGCATCTACTCAGTTGTCTCACTATCTCACATCATTGGGTCACTCTAGGTTCTTCTCTCATCCCCCAAAGTAGTCTTTTCTCTCTGGGCTCCTGCCCATGACACTTAGCCTGTGACCTGCAACTCTCCCTAGGCTTCCAAGCCTGCTAGGCTGCTGGGCCTCTCCCCGGGGTTCCAGACTCAGCAAGCTAATAGCCCAGCCCACTAATAAAGCATCTCAAATAGCTCATGCATAGGGCACTGTCTCCTAGGGGTGTGCAAAACAGGCCTTATTCGATCCAGATTCAGCCTGAATCAGGGACAGTGATTCAGTTTGTTGATTTGGATCACTATCCTTGATTTGGCCAAATCCGAAACTGAAGATTCAGTGCTGATTCAGAGAATCAGCAATTTGGACATAGATGCAGCTTTAAATGTTTTTTCTACATACCTCAAGGTACCAGGTGTGGCTCGTGAATGCTGCAATGCTGGGGTGCATGGAGTGTTCCACAGGAGCACGGGGGGGGGGGGCACATGCTCAGTGGCAATAGTTCCAGTCCATTTCTGGGTCCACCAGGAAGCATGCTAGGGGCCCCTCCCCATGCCCAGTGCTTGGTCACGAGGGGACTCTGGGTGCCCCCCAGACCCAGGAGGCACCAGTTGCTGAGCCAGAGGGGTACAGGGGGCCCCCCCCAGCACAGTCTCTGACAGACCCGCAAGTGGACCAGAAGTGTTTTTGGTCCACTTCCGGGTCTGCTGCCGAGCACATTGGGAGCCCCCCACGCTTCTATGGGATGCTCCATCTACCCCACCATCACAGCATTCATGAGCCACCTTGTACCATGAGGTATGTAGAAAAAACATTTAAAGTTATCTCTATGTTCAAATTGCTGAATCTTTCCAAATCGATTCAGAGGGTTCCGATTCAATTTGGAGAGATTAAAGAGTCTTCTGATTCAATTTGGTTTTGGTGATTCGGCCACTGAATCAGGCCAAATCTCTGCCAAATAGAATTAGGGACCAAAGCTTTGCACAGCCCTACTGTCTAGTACCTGATAGTCCATGTGCAACTTCATCATACACCACCTGATAGTCCATGTGGGGGCTGCCAGTCCATCATGCCAACAGTCCTCTCATGCTGCTGGGCTACCATAAGCTCTCAAGTGTTGCTTTCTATAGTAGTCATTCCATAGTGCCACTGCCCTCAGCAGTCCTATTCAGGAGGTGCCTCACACTGCTCAGCACCTTTTGCCCCAGTACTTGACCATGTTCTTTTAAGCCTCTCTCCAGATTATGTCACTTGCCACCGGCTTCCTTTCTTCCACTCCTTCCCCAAGCCACAGCTCCTCTCTTAGGCTATGTCTCAGCTTAAGACCACTATCATCAGTCTTCAACTGCAATGTGGGCTGCCCCAAAGGCAATTCCCTGGCTCAGCATGGAAGTAGACTTATATATCCTAGAGTGGGGTGGGGTCAGGGGGTAGGGTCTAGTCTGTGCTATCTCTCTAAAAGGCACAGATGCCCTTTTTTCTCCAACTTTGTAATGGAAGCCTCAGAAGTGGTTGTTAAATGACAGAACAGTTCCTCAAAAGTAGACCGTTTCCAATGTTAAAAAAAATGGATATCATATTGTGGGACTGGGTTGATTTTAGGTACTATGTCCAGAGCTCTAAACTTCTTAGAACCAGATTAAAAATTAGGTACATTTCAGGTACATTGCTTAGCAGTGAATAACAGGTGCATACTACAAATAAATAGATCTCAAACCAGAGCTGAGGAAGTCCAGTGACCCCTGACTTCCAATGTAAAGTCTATGTAGTGTGCAAATTCCAAGTAACCCCAAGTCAATGCTCTAAACATCACTGTAAGTCAAAGATGTTGAGAAGTGGCTTGGGATTGAGCCTTTAGACCATGATCATGCTTTCATTCTAGTTAATGTAAAAAGTCATACTGAATTGAATGAAACATGATCATCAGGGATCCAGGTTTTCTGTTTCTTATGGAAAAATGGAGAAAAACACAGATTTTCCCCCTTTACCAGAGGAAAATGTGGATTTCTCATTTTAATGGAGAAACCCATGGATTTTGCAGTTTTGCAAAGAGCTCTCTGCAGGCGGGCAGAGTTCTAGCCTGCAAGGGGCTGGGGGGGAGCAGGAGGAGGGCTGTCAGGCAGGGGGCACCATAGGCACATATATATACACATGGCCAGGCAGCCTGGAGAGCAACTCTTACAGATATGTGAGAGGGTGGGATTGAGGCCCCCATAGGGAGGGAGCTGAGCAGGGCTGAGTCTGGGGCTGCTGCCCAGCCAGATGCTGTATGGGGCATGGGGCTGCCATGTGCAGCCACAGGGCTCCAGAAGGGAGCAGGACAGAACCGTGGGTTCCCCAGGGGGTGCTGGGGGGCAGGCTGGCACCCCATTACTGTGCTCACTCCCGGGGGGTCTGGAGGGCCTATTTCCCTCAAACCTGTGCATGGGACAGAGGCAGGCATGGGCTGCCCGCTGTGGGCTTAGGCGTGTGCCCTGCTGCCCTCCCCCAGGGCCTCCCCAACTGAGCAGGTGCAACCCGGCACTGCAGAGAACAGCATGGATGCATAGGGATCTCCTTGCCGCTGTGAGATCCATGCTGCCCTGGTGAGGGATCCCTTGCCTGTGCAGGAGCAGTGAGGGGCACAACCCTGGTCCACTGCCCCCCACTGCTCCCGCACATGCAGGGGATGGGTTGCCAGGTCAGCGTGGAGCTCACAGCAGCAAGGAGATCCCTGTGAGGCCCTGCTGTGTCCTGCCACACCAAGTCACACCTGCTGGGCTGCTGAGTCCCTGGGGGAGGGTTTTATCAGAGAATTTGCAATTTTTTTATCAGAGAATTTATGAGTTTTTTAATCAGGGAAAACCAGGATCCCTGATGATCAAGCTCTTAGCAGGTTTAAAATTGCTATAATAAAATCTCTATTCAAACCTGTTGTGCAGGTGTCAGCAATGTTTTTGGTCAGGGTGCCAAAAACACCCACAACCTCGACTTGTAAAATGTTGGAGTGCCAGGGACGGAAGGCAGCTGAGCCACGACAAAGCCAGTCCTTGGGGGCTGCCTACCAACCTGCTGTAGTAGTTGGTGAGCAGGAAGAATCTCTCGGGGCCGGGGACAAGAAAGAGTTAAGGATGGCTGAGTGGATTTCTATACTTGTTTTCTCTTTATTCATTGCAGAGGAATATACACTTTGAATGTCCTGTTTTCCTAATGCTTTTGCTTTTCAGGAAAACTACAGACTTCTCAGCTGCTTTTTCACTTAAATAATTAATCAGTGTTTACAACCTATGACAGCCTAATGACATTTTTTGGCAGGAAATAACAATAAAAAAGAGACTCTCCTACCTTGAGCCCTTCCTTCAATTCAACGCTTAACACTAAGCCTCTAGCCCTAAATTTTACTTCTGCCTGGAAGTGGCTGTATGAATTGCTCTATATACCTATTCCTCCAAAGTTGCAATCTTTATTTACTCCATGAGTCCACATTTAGATATTGTAAGAGGCAGCTAAGAACAAGTCAATGATATACAAGAATGTATCAGTTTTACCAAGATGATGTTACTGCATTCAGACACTTTTTGTGTATAAGTCTAAGAATTACTCATAATTGTATTGAACTATTTTTAAAAAGCAGATTTATACAAATTTACTTGGAAGACTTCAGATTGGAGAGAGACATTTGACAGTGGGGTTTTTTTGATGTTCAAAATTTTCTATAAAAACATTTAATATATTTCTAATAAAGCATAATTATAAAACTTCACTGTTAAATACATACCTGCTGGTCCACCAAAGTCTTGTTTGAGATATACAAGACAAGGATATGCTACTAAGCCATATTTGAAGCTTTGGTTGGTTTTAGGTTCACCCAATGGTATTTCAAAATCTATAGGGGCTTGTATTTTGTTCACACAGAAGGGAATGTGTACTTATATTTGTTTGCTTTTCTAGTATTCTTGCTCTTAATTTTTGAAATATAAAATACAGATAAAAAAGGCATATTGTTATTGCTTTTTTATTGGTAGATTAACTTTACATTTTTATGAGTGTAAATTCAGTAAGTATGGTATATGACTATCTGTGTATGAAAAAAGTTGATGTAGTGTATTGTAGCATATTAATTAATATTGCTGATATGATTAAGAGGCTTGGTTTGGGAGAACCAGGCTCAGCAATGGAGACTGAACTTTCACTCTCCTTCAGATACCAATTTCTTGATCTGTTGTCAACACAATTTTTGTGATCCTCAGAACAGAGACGAAAGATCAGCTCCCAGAATATTATAATAGATCCCAATAATAATTCATTTTCCTGTCTGTGTTCTCCCCTAGCCTGGTAGGCAGTAATAGCCCCTGCAGTTCTAGTAGAGTAATAAGTTAATAATAATCTGGAGATTGATAGTGAAGATAGAAAAAACTGTTCTATTAAACTATCTTGGCTGTGAGAGGAATATGAAGGCCTAATGTAAATTTATTTTCAAGGGAGTATTTGATTTTATTCTTGCAGCTGTAAATAAAGTGAATGAGTAATTAACAAAACTGGTTAGTAGCAGTAATGTAACATATTCAATGAATGTTGTATCTAAACATTATAAATAATAACACATAGTATGCTTTTTTCCTGATTATAGGAGTCACAACAGGGATCAACAGGACCCAGCAATACAAGTAAGAAGTGCCCTTTTTTTACAGCTGGATTTGGTGAATGCGTTGACTTTTAAATTCTTGGGGACAGTAAAGCAGAGGGGGGAAAATTACAAAAACATTGGAAATATGAAATAAATTGTCCTAGCACAGGAGTCAAGGCACTGGGGTATCCACAAGTGGAGATAACTGGATTCTGGAATAATATAGGAAGTATCATGTCCTTTGGGCTGGAAAGAACAGGATTAATTTGTTTCATCATGTCCAGTTCTACTCAGTGTGAAAGAAGTGTCAAAGGGAAAATGTTTGCTTTTCTAAAATAATAGAAAGCTAACAGAATGCCCAAAGGACACACAAAGACACAAGCACAACTTCAGCCTCCAAATTGTGTAAAGTTCCCAAGAGGTAGCATTACTATTATTATTATTATTACAAGGATTACAATAATGATGATGATGATTTTATTTAGATGCAGTGGCACTATGAATGTATACAGCCATATAGATAAACTGTAGATTAATTTTGTGAAACAAATCAATAGCACCTCTTCAAAGGATCAATGAATTTGGACCTTCCTTAGAATGGCATTGTGGCAATGGTGATGTACGTAAAGTTTGCTAGGCCCATTTTTTGGTTTTTCTTCATACGAAAATGCACAGAGCATCATGAAAAACTACAATACTTTAATTTCATTTTGTAGCAGGTAAAACACTTAGCAGCTGTACTGAAAATAAAGATGTAATTGTTCTGCAAAACAAAGGATTAATTCACCTCTCTGACTACCCTGATTAGTATTAATGTTGTTCGCATATTAAAAATACATGACCCTATCTTGTCCATAACATAAAATCTTGCTAACCAGAGGAGCTATTTTGTTAGATTCATGACCTGTCAGCTAGCATGGAACACTGTTTGCAGATTACAAAGCTGTGTTTGAAGATGAAAAACACTCTGAAACAGTCGACTTGGCTTTGAAACTGACTGGTCACCCACTGAGCAAGGGGAAAAGATATCCAGAGGGAAAATGCTGGGAAACTTCAGGCTATTAATACTGTACAGCACTTTGCTAAGGAAAGGTCAGCATGTAGAAGGCAATGTTGTGAAGAAGCAAGCAGTGGTGCTACTTAATTGCCACCATTGGTTTGATATTGCTATGAGCATCAGCACTAAGGAAGTAATAAAAAGGCAAAGGGGATGAGGTTCTGTCAGAAAATAATGAATACAGTAATGACAGAAGATAACACTAAAGAGCCGTAATAAATAAAGCTATGCAAACACTCAAGGAATACTGAGCATAATAAACATAAGACCCAAGCTTGAGTGGTTTGTGATGACATCAGGCGGCCATAATGTTTGCCTAACTTTGGTCATCCTTTCCCTTTGTTTAATTTTAAATATTTCTAGGTCCCTACATAATTTTAATAGTAAAAAAAAGAAAAAGAGGATTCATGCAGAGATCTGCAGCAAGCTTGGAAAGAATAAGATATGCATACTGCCAAACCTTTGCCCACAACTTGCATTACACCTGAAAACTTGCCCTAAGCCTTGGGGAAACGCTAACAAATGGCTTCTGCTATGGGAAGTGTCAGAATGACGATTACATGGCTTGACCCCTCTATAATTTTTTGGAGTTCTAGTTAGCTGATAACCTCCCAAGTTTAATTTGGGAGTGGCTCTGGGCCTTGACTTTATCCCAGGGGTGGGCAAAATATAGCCCACAGGCCACATCTAGCCCACCAAGGCTTTTTAACTGGCCCACAGTGGGTCCTTCAGTCCCTCCAGCCCAGATACAGGGGGCATCCTGGGATGTGGTGTTTGAGACCAGTCCTGCCACCTGGAGCACATAGTGGGGCAGGGACAGTGTGACTGCTGGACTTGCTTCCCGGCAGCCCCTGCAGTGGCAGCTCCTTCCAACTCCCACTGCCAGTCTCTGCTGCTGCTGCCAGACTCAACCCCACTGCTCAGGCACCCCAGCCCTCTGCCCTGCATCCACCACTGGGGACACCACACAGAGCGGGCAGGCAGGGTCTCCATGGAGACCAGCTGGGACCCCTGAGGGCAGAGCACACTTGGCTGAACAGATGAGATGGGGCCGCAGGCAGGTGGGGAATGGCATCTTGGAGCAAGATAGGCAGATGAGGCTGGGACCAGGACTGCATGGTGGTGACAGCATGGGCCCAGCAGCACCTTCTCCACTAGAATCTCAGAGCACTTTATGAAATCTAACCCATTCAGTTTCATTGCAATTATGAAATAAATATAATCCCTATTATATCAAGAAGGAAAAGAAACCTAAGCAATGTCAGAGATTTGCCCAAATTTTAACAGAAAATATATGGCTGAGCTGAATTTGGATTCTGCTTCACCTACAAGATTATCCAAAATGGAGATCTCCTGGGAGATAGAAGCCTAAAATTTCACTTCTCTATTCAGGACTATTCAGGACACAATGCGATAATCTCTAATCCCCATGGAAAATGTGGATTTGAATTGGGTCTTGCACAGTCCTTTGTATCCAAGCCCTGCACACTTAGAATATTTAAAGGGTAGTTCAGTGGAAAGCAGCAGAAACCAACACACACACACACACACACTCTCTCTCTCTCTCTCTCTCCAGATCAGTCAAGGAGGGTAGGAAGACACAAGACCAACAGTAGGTCTGCAAAAGAAGCCTGTTTTGGCCAACTCCAAAACAGGAGCCATGAACTGAGGCTAAAAAGGAAAGTGTTTCATAATTTTCTGAAGCTGGAGAGGCTGAACAGGTTGTCCAGTGATCTGACCCCACAGTAATACCTGTAACAAATAACAGGCCAAGACCTGTGTGTATGTGTTGTTGGAAAAATTGGAATAGAATCTCAGTCTGGATAAAAGTGTTTTGAGAAAGGTCAGGCAGTTCAGAGAAGTAACATCCTTTTACTGTATTTCCCCAAACTGAATCCATAATCCATATCTTTGATTTTTATGCATCTTTAG
This sequence comes from Crocodylus porosus, assembly GCF_001723895.1. NCBI lineage: Eukaryota > Metazoa > Chordata > Crocodylia > Crocodylidae > Crocodylus > Crocodylus porosus. The sequence continues at coordinate 85,200,631 of NW_017728906.1, read as the reverse complement.
TCTACTTTTTTCTCAAACGTCTATGGCTGTAGAATCTATAGAGTCAATAAAGCATTAAGGACCTAATTCTCTAGTCTGTATGCAGAGTAACTAATTAATATCATGTTTGGCTAAATTCAATCACAACTAGAGAATCTGTTCTTTTCACTTGTTGCCACAACAAGAAACGCTACTAAGAGTAGATCAAAAGAAAAACTGATTTTTCCAGTTAGTATGGACCCTGTTTCCAAGCCACTCAAGACCCCTCCCTCATTCCATCATATTTGCATAGAAATGAATCAGCAGTCACTGGACTACTGCTATTTTACCAGGAAAAGTATTGGGTACAAATGAAAAAACTCTTTAATAAAAACAAGTAGTTATGGCTGGCTGCTTCTTCTGACACCTACACAGCCAAATGGGTTGCTAGTTGGCTGGAGGGCCGCACCCAGAGAGTGGTGGTGGATGGGTCATTTTCGACCTGGAGGGATGTGGGCAGTGGGGTCCCCCAGGACTCAGTCCTCGGGCCCGCACTGTTCAACATCTTCATCAGTGACTTGGACAAGGGGGCAAAAAGCACCCTGTTCAAATTTGCTGATGACAC
>NW_017728906.1:85174981-85199458 GCF_001723895.1 Crocodylus porosus | reverse complement strand
CCTACCCTGGGGGTCTTTAAGAGGAGGCTAGATGTACACCTTGCCCGGGTCGTTAGAGCCCAGTACTCTTTCCTGCCATGGTAGGGGGTCGGACTTGATGATCTGCTCAGGTCCCTTCCAACCCTACTAACTATGAAACTATGAAATAGTATTTGTTCTGAAATATCGGCACAGGGTTACCCAAAATTTCAAGGCCGATTGTTGCTAAAAAAAACAACATAGAAGCAAAGAACTGGGTCATCACGTCAAATCCCCCGCTATTGCAGGTAGCCAGGTTATATAAACCCTTTAATAAACTGATTGAGCTTCTTCATAAAACCAGAAGAGTTTTTTACCCAGACAACTTGGAATGGAAGATTATTCCAGAATCTAATGCATCTAGTTGCTAGGATTTCTCATGATTTACTTCCCTGCTGTTTTTTTATGGGCAGCAGTCATAATCATCCCTCTGCCCTCATTTTGCTACGCCAAGTTTTGCTAGTCTGATCTCAGAAGGGTAAGCAACATTTCCATGAAGTCCTCCTCCACCTCCAGACTAGTAAGTGGTGTTTCATTTTAATCACAAAAAATGTGGATTTGGTGTTACTTTTTTAACCAAAAATTGGGAATTTTTTTTTAATCAGAGAAAACCAGGATCCCTAGTAATAGTAAAGTAACATGTAATGCTAAAGCCTATATAATGTCTTGGGGCCTGATCCAAAGGCCACTGAAATTATTTAGAAATTGTCCTTGGTGTCCAGCAGCCTGTGAGTCAGGCAATCAAACAACTGGACCAAAAAAAAAAAAGAGAGAGAGAACATAAAGGGATTTTGGTTTGAAAAACTCATTAAAATGTAATGAAAGAAAATATATCCTATCAGTAAGATAGTCGCATTAAGCCTCCCCGGGTGCCTACAGACATTCAGGCCCAGCTCAGGCCAGGCTCAAGCCGCTCTCAAGAAACCCAACTGGAGCTGGGGGGTGAGGGGTTGGGTCGGGTGGGCTGGGGGAAGGGGAAGGGGAGAACAGGGTGGTATGGAGCCCCCTTGCCTCCTGGATCCGACCCTGCTCTGCACAATTCCCCAGCTGGGTAGCTGAAGCTGGGGCCTGCAAAGTGAGGTAGGCCCCAGCTCCTGTACCACCTCCTCCCTTCCCCATCAAGCCTGGCCAGCAGCTCCATGCTGCTCCCTTCTTCCTTTCTCCCTGCTGACAGCCCCCACCCCTGCATGAAAAATGAACCCTCAAGGGAACAGAAGTTCTCTAAGGCACTCTAAATCAGAGTGCTTTAATCTAATATCTGGTTTGACAAGGATTCATTTTTCATGAGATTGCCCATTTTAAAAGCACTCTGCAGCCATACACATGTGTTACATCACAGCTGTAGAACACTTTCAGGGGCCAAATCACGCAAAAAATGCCACTTCCGTCTGCACCCTATGTCTCCTAATCTTAAACTATCACAAGCTACATGTAAGCAGCATTTCAGTGCCTAATTATGAACAAATAGCTGGCCAGTTGTTTATTATTTTGCACTCCAATTATGGACAATATTTTTTACTCCAGTTGTGAATGGTATATTTTTACTGGTATTGCAAGAACGTGCAATATTAGGGATGTAAATATTGTTAAAAAAATTATCTACTTAACCTCCTCTAATTATATCAGTTAAACAGTTAACCAATAACACATATCTAGTCCCAGCCTGCAGCAGCAAGGAGAGTCAGGGGCCACACATGGACTCACTTGGACATAGCTGCTGCAGGGAGCTCCTGCCCAGGGCCTTTGATGGGGAAGAGGAGAGGAGGCACTGCCAAGCCCTCTCAGACAACACAGCCCACATGAAGTCATGGGTGGCAGCAGCAGGTGAGAGGCTTTCCTAGCCCACTGCAGCCATTAGTGTGCTGGGACGGAAGGAGCAGGCAATATGGGTTGGGCATGGGTTTAGACGTTAAGTAGCTTGCTGTCTCCCTCCAGCAGGCTTCCCAGCATCTATGAATGACCAGCTGATTGCTTAAATGATGATTTATTAAGACACTCCTTTTACTCTTTTCATACCAACCATCTCCCTATATACAGTGGTGTCCATTTCTTAACAATTACCAGTCTCTTCATAGGCTATGGGTACTACCCCTGCTCTCCCCTCCCATTCTCTTCTCTCCTTCTTGCTCTGCCCCACTCCTGCCTGCCCTGCCACCTTCCTGTTCCTGAGGCACTGCACCACTTCCCTTCCCTGCCAGATCACACCCCATGCTAAACATTAACCAGCATATAAATATGCATTGTCATTTAAACATTTAACCTTTCACATCCCTATGCAATACCAATAAAAATATATCAGCTCACTGAAGGTGTTCAAACCAGTATTATTCCACCTTAATGGCTACCTCATGGTACTGCCTTCTTCATAAGTGGCAGCCTGTGTGACCATCACCCTGGGAGGAGGTGGACTTGGCAATGTGACAGGGCAGTTCCTGAAGGACAGGAACAAGTAGCCACACATGTACTTACTCCATGCTCCTCTCTGCCTTTTCCCCACCTCACCCTAACTCCCAAGAGGAAAACCAGCAAAAGAATACTAAGATCTGCAATGCCCCAGCTTTGAATTCTGGGTAGGAAAATATGGCCATGTTCTATGCACAATCCCCTTTGAGCTGGGGCAAGTCTAATACTAAGACTTGTCTCCTGCAGGTTATTCAGAAGACAGAATGTTTACTACAAAGATGATGGACCCAGCTTGGGTTATCTGAGGAGGAGATGTGGTTGTTTTGGTTTGGTTTTTGGTGGTAGAGAGTGGGATGCTTTCCAGTTTGATCTTTGCTTCAGACTCACAGTAACTAAGGGTTAGAACCGAAGCGGGGTCTCAGGCTGACCATTAGAGTATTTTGTTTTTACATAACCTAGTACTTAGGGGAATCCATAGCCCTGAGATAGCTGCTTGCACTTCCTGTACAAGCCACAGGGAGAGTTAGGCTCCTAAGAATGGGATCCATAAAGGCCAACACACTGTGCCGACTGCCTCTTAAACTAGCCAGTAGGAATTACTTATGAGGGGCAAGGTTTAGGGCCCACTCACCTTTCTCAAGGATTTAAACATCTAAAATTCTTGTAGCAGGACCTGAACCTAGGGATGGCCGTGACACCACCTAGGGTCGAATGGCTCCTGGCAGGCTCCAGTTCTAAGATAGCCCCCTTTGATGACTTGCCTGCCATGCAATGTTTTTAATAAAGATTAGGGCAGGGAGGCTGCCCCTGGGCTTTAGATTGAGCTTTATTCCTCTGAATCATCAACTGGTCCCTCCCAGACCCCACTAGTATCTACTCAGTACCCAGGATAAATGGGCCCGCTTGGCCTGTCTGTACCCCTCCTAGGCAACTGTTGCCATAAGGGCCAATTGTATGGCTCCATCTGCCCCTACACCATGCCCCAAGCCTCACAGGTGTTATCATTCCTGATGTTCCTTCCACACTTAGCCCCTCCCTGGATTCTCAGACCCTCTGAGTCACTCAGCCCTCTCTCTCTGGGCTCCTGGACCCCCTGGTCCCATGCTTAGTGCCTCCCTGGGTTCCATGGCCCTCTGGCTCCATGCTTGGCCACTCCCTGACTCCCCTGCCCCTTGGTTCCACGCTCGGCCACTCCCTGACTCCTGGGCCTCCTAGTCCCATGCTTGGCCACTCCCTGGATTGGTGGACCATCTAACCTAACTCACTGCTCCCCTCTGAGCTACTGGCTCACTGAGTAGATCTTGAGCCTGTCTGCAGTGGGGCTCAAGGCTTGCATCTCAAAAAAGAGTACCAGCATCAAATAAAGGCCATTTGACTGCCAAAAAACCCTTCTCTATCTGCCTGAATAATGTTCCCTTGCTCTCAGGCCTGCGGAGTAGCTTCCCAAATTCCTGAGTCATTCAGGAGTCCTGCTAACTGGAGCCCATCTCCTCATGGCTCTCAGGGCTATACTGCCTGACCCATTCAGGCTTTGGGGTTATTTGGCTCAGGCTCTGCTCTCTCCCACTCCCTTCCCCTCCACACCACCTGGAAGCTGCCTCTCAGGCAGCTTCTCCTCTTAAAAGTGCAGGTGCACTAAGCATCCTGCCCCAATCCCCTCCTGGAGTTAGGTGTCTAAGCTACATCAGCTCTAGGTGACAAAAAAAAAACCCCAACAACCTGGAGTCCTCTACCACCAAAATGCCAGAAATTTATTGCCTAGTGGTTACAGCCTTCATCTGGGATGTGGGAGACTAAGGCTTGAATCTCCATTCTGCTTGATTTGGGACAGAGATCTGAATCTGTATCATCCATTTCCCAGCAGAGTGCTCTAACTACTGAAGCATAGGTGAATGTATGGCATTCTGATGTAGGTCTATCTCAGTCTCTTCCATGAAGCTGTTCTACTGTGCCCCCAAGATGAATATCCTATAACCCTGGTTGCAACATTATTTGCTCTGACCCCTTTTCCTCCTGGTTGATCCAGAAGCCATTTTCTGAAACCACCTAACACATAGGCTTCTGCAGGAAAATGAATTGAGGAATATTTGGTTTATGAATACTGCCTGGATTTAGGTACTTAGCATCTCAGCTGCTTTGGGACCCTTGGCCTGTTGATAATAGGACAAGACCAGAGCAGCTTCACTGTGAAGTTTCCGCTGTAGTGTGCATCATCAGACTTGGGTGAGTTCAGTCCTGTTCTCCCCAGAGTCTACCTCTGACGTGGTGTAGACAAGTGCTTAGGTGCCAAGGGAAACCACGTTCAGGCAATCAGCAGAAAATGTGTGGGGATTTTGAAAATCCAAATAACAGACTTAGACATCTAACATAGCAGTTAAACGTATTTGATTCCTTTGTGGACTTCCACATCCCATTTCACAGTCCAAAGTGTTCTGTCCTCTAAGCAGCCACTCCTACTGCATTTTCTGCCTTCTTACTGAGGACCTGATTGGGCTGAAATTTCCTAAGCAAAAATAAGAGCCATGAAAAGTCATGTTGTGGTTGATTCAATGTTTGCAATTGTTTCTGTAATGCCCTAGCTACTTGACACATGATTACTTAGGAAGCATTCTTCTGCATATTCAGAAAGTATTAAATATAAGCATGAAAATGAGATGGAATGTCAAATCAAAAAGATTTCCTTATTCACCCATTTTCTTCTTTTTCAAGGGAAAAGTGATGTTGAGCCAAAGAGTCCAGAAAATAGTGCATCTCATACATCGTAAGTCAGTTTTTGTTTCTAATCAGAGATGACTACTATGCTTTTATCTGCTTTGTCATGCAAAATAGTTTTTGTTTGCTTTCATTAAGTTGAAGCTCTTTCACTGATGTTATTCTTAAAAATGCTTTTTAGTCATGATTCATTAATTGTTCATAAAACATTTGCATCTTTAACCTGAGAGATCTTAATAAGTGAGATGGCTGTGTATCGAGCTGAATGAATATTAAATGATTTTGTGGTGTGCGGGAGGGTGGCCTTTAGAGCCAGAGGTTCAACATTACCTTAATGCTTCAGGAGTTTGTCACACTTGCTAAAAGATATCATGTCACATATGCCTTTGATGTACTGATGTAATTTTAAAAGACTGCAGTCTGCAGCTTCATCTCTGAATTACTTGAAATCCAATTACAGCTATCTCTAGTCTCTCATGATTTTGTTGATGTTTTTAAATTAACAAAAGAATCAGAGAAAGAGAGAAATGGGCACTTGTAATATATCAGTTCACCTGCACTTGAATGCAACAGTGGAGGGTTTTACCTTTTTTTGTTCCTCAACATATGAAGGACTGAACTGTTTTACCATCATCAAAATAAACTATCAGAATAAACCAACTTCTGCCCAAAACAAAACAAAAATACAAATAAGTAACTCATATGAATCAGGAGAGGCTTGAGTTTCCACAAAATCTTTCACTCTTTTTATCCCATTAGAAGGGAAAAGTTCTTATAGGACTGCAGGCATGTAAAGTTAAGAGTGCATCTTGTTTGCAATTTATGTCCTCTATTCCCCATTATTTAGATTCTTAGTGCTATACTATACAAACCTTGCAAGATGCTATAATTTGTTACGCAGCAAAAAATAGTCACAGAAGAAGGTAAAAAAAGGGTAATTTATTCTTGAATATTTTTGTTTTTTCTATTGAAAGGCATTTAAAATCGTCTGAATATAAACCTAAGAAAAGATTTGACATGATCTAGGTCTAGGAAATGTCATGTCCTCCAGATTGTTCTGTAGAATGTAATTACAGTATGTTAGCATATTTAGCCAAACATATTAAATTAAGTACTAGCATCCTTACGCTTTCTGATAATATGACTGTTGGGAGTGGTTGGTAGTATACTTTGGTACAGAATGCTTCCAATAATTACATTTTTTTAAATTATATTGCAATAAAGACCTAAAGGAGAAGAGTTTTAATGCCATCTGGAGGTATTAAGGAGAAATGAACACATTTATTTTTGCTGATATTTAGTAATACGCAAAACATAAGCAAGTCACTATCCTATAAGATGATCTTGGTATCAGGCAGTAGTTTATTCCAGAGGGAAAAGAAGAAAGGTTCTTTTCTTCTTTAAAAAATATCAGAAAAATTCTCAAAATTGTTTGCATGGAGAAATCCTTCATTTGTTTATGACTTTAGTGACATGATGTCATCACTGGGCTTTACTTAGTTCATGGGACCACTGTGTGAACCCTGTATTTACAATGAATATACCTTATTTAATGAGCAGCTTGTGTGAATCCTATTGGAAGACTACACACTCTATGAACTATGGCACTACTAACTATTTGCAGTGGTCACCTTTAAATTGTTACCATTGGCCAACATTTATCACACACCAGGTTCTGATGTTTATATTTAGAAGAGACTGGTAATTGTTAAGAAATGGACACCACTGTATATAGGGAGATGGTTGGTATGAAAAAGAGATGAAGAAGGAAGAACTTGGGGGAGCAGACATAATGTCAAAAAAGAAGAAGAAAGAGAAACAAGGTGGAGTGATGTACAGAAAAAGGAAGAGAATGCAGTTCTCTGCAATCCGATAAAAATAAATGCAGAGTGCTTCATCTGGGAAGAAGTAACAAGCGACGTGAATGTGGGTTATGAGGAGATGCCCCGGCCAGCATGATGGCTGAAAGGGATCTCGGAGTTATGGTTGATCACAGAGTGAACATGAACCGCCAGAGTGCAAAGCTGTAGTCAACAGAGCTAATAGCATACTGGGATGCATTAGCTGATGCAATAGCTGTAGGGAGATGATCAGGAAAGCCAAGGCAGCAACAGAGTTTAGGTTAGCTACAGGAGTCAAGGACAATAAGAAGTCCTTCTTTAGATGTGTATGCAGTAGAAGGAAAACAAATGGAAGTGTGGGACCCCTGCTTAACACCTCGGGACACCTGGTAACCAACATTCAGGAAAAAACTGAACTCCTGAATGCCCGCTTTGCTTCAGTATTTCACTGGATGAAGGGGAAAGTCAAGCAAGATAAGGCTTATAGGGGATGTGCCAGGACTGACAGCCTCCCCACTGTGGATGCTGAGTGAGTGCAATACCAACTAGAAAAGCTAGACATTTTTAAGTCAGCAGGACCGGAATGACTTAATGTGAGAGTGCTGAAGGAGCTGGCTGAGGTCCCTGCAGAACCCCTGGCAAAGCTCTTTCAGAATTCGTGGCACACAGGAGAAATCCCTGAGGATTGGAAGAGGGCTAACATTGTGCCCATCTTCAAGAAGAAGAAGATGGAGGACCCAGGCAACTATAGGCCAGTCAACCTAACCTCTATCCCAGGGAAAATCCTGGAAGAGTTCATTAAAGAATCTATGTGCGATACACTTGCAGAAGGTAAGATTCTGAACAACAGCCAGCATGGCTTTGTCGTGCATCGGTCTTGTCTTACCAATCTCATCTCCTTCTACAGTCAGGTCTCTCACCACCTGGACATGGGAGACGAGGTAGACGTTATACACCTAGACTTCCAGAAGGCTTTTTATCTAATATCCCACGATATCTTTGTGGGAAAACTGAAAGATTGTGAGCTTAGCTACTCAATGGTTCAGTGGGTGGGAAACTGGCTACAGGGTAGGACTCAGAGCATTCTCATTAATGGATCTGCATCATCCTGGCATGAAGTGGCCAGTGGTGTCCCTCAGTGATCCGTGCATGGACTGGTGCTTTTCAACATCTTTATCCATGATTTGGATGGGGGAATGAAAAGCTAACGGGCCAAGTTATGGTGCAGTGTGGTCATGCCAGAAGATAGATCGCAGATACAGGTGGACCTGGACAGGCTTGAGAGTTGGGTAGACTGGAACTTGATGAAGTTTAACACTTCCAAGTGTAAGGCGCTCCATCTAGGGGCAAACAACCCTCAACATACATACAGGCTCGGTAGTAACAGCTTGACTTGCACCATTGCCGAAAGGGACCTAGGGGTAATGACTGACCATTGCATGAATATGACCTGTCAGTGCAATGCAGTGGCCACCAGGGCAAATAACACACTGGCATGTATCAACTGATGCATCTCGTGTAAAACTAAGGAAGTGATACTGTACTCAGCACTGGTGAGACTGCCGTTGGAGTACTGCGTCCAGTTCTGGGTGCTGCACTTCAATAAGGAAATGGAAGAACTTGAGAGGGTCCATAAAAGAGCCATCCGTATGATCAGGGACTTGCAAGGCAAGCCATACGAGGAAAGGCTGAGGGACCTGGGCCTCTTTAGCCTAAAGAAGAGAAGGTTGAGGGGGGACTTGATAGTGGCTTATTGCTATATCAGAGGAGTGCACCAGGAGCTTGGTGAACAACTGTTCACTAGGGCACCCTGGGGGAAGACCAGGACCAATGGATACAAACTCCTGGAAGGCTACTTCCCGCTTAACACCAGGAAAAACTCCTTCACAGTCAGGGTGTCCAGACTGGAATAAACTCCATCCAGAGGTGGAGGTTTTCAAGAGAAAACAAACAGTCACCTCACTGGGGTCACATAACCCCAGTTGTCTTCCTGCCTAAAGCAGGGGGGCTGGACCCAATGATCTGCAAGGTCCCTTCCAGCCCCTAACAATGTATGAATAGTTGCAAGCAGATCTAAGAAAGTGATACTTCCTCTGTTCTTGGTGCTGGTGAGACCCCAGCTGGAGCACAGTGTCCAGTTCTGGACGCCGCACTTCAAAAAACACATGGAGAATCTTGAAAGGGTCCAGAGAAGGGCCACAAGAGTGATTAAGAGCCTGGAGGACAAACCTTATGAGGAAAAACTAAGTGATCTGGGACTGTTCAGCCTAGGAAAGAGAAGACTGGGGGGGGGACTTGGTGGCCACCTGTAAGTATGTAAGGGATGAATATTGGGAGCTGAGAGAAAAACTGTTCACTAGGGTGCCCAGGGGAGGACAAGGAGCAATGGCCATAAACTGTTAGAGGATGGCTTCAGGTTGGATGTAAGGAAGAACTTCTTTATGGTAAGGTTTGACCAGAATCTGGAATAGACTTCCCAAGGAGGTGGTACAGTCCCCACCCCTGGAAGTCTTGAAGAGGAGACAGGGCAGACACCTTGCTGGGATCATTTGATCTCAGCAGTATTCCTGCCCAGAGCAGAGGCATTGAATTCAATGATCTTTCAAGGTCCCTTCCAGCCTTAATTTCTGTGATTCTATGAAAAGAAAAACAGTGAAAGACAGAGAAAGCACTACCAAATGCACACCAACTGTAAACCAAAATAACAGGGAAGGATAGAAGAGATGGCAGAAGGGAAAGCAAAACCATCAAATGATATAGTAAGTTCAAATTTTCTAATAGAAAATGGAATGCTAAAGTCTTTCAGTGAAATAAATATAAAATCAGTGAGCACAGAGGTACAGAGTGTTTGATTTTATCTTGCTGCATTGATTTTGCATCAGTATTACTTGTTGGCTATCAGGGAAGTTCTCCTGATTTAGACCAATACTAAACCAATCGTCCAGTGTCAGCTTGTATCACCAGATCTTAGATACTGTATGTACTCAAATACAAGACGGCCCTGAATGTTAAACAACCCCCAGTAATTAGATTATACAGACATAAAATTTCTAAATTTATTACAATTTTCTGTACATGGAATCTAACTATTGGAGGATCATCCCCAAGTCCCCTCCACCACTACTGCAGGGGAGCAGTAATGGGGTATTCAGTGGGGGACAGACAGTGGGGAAGACAGTGGGGGGTATGTGGTAGGGCTGGCAACAAGCAATGGGGCAAGTAGTGGGAGGGACATTGGGGGCAGGAGATAGGGGGCAGGCAGTGTGGAAGCAGTGGGGCATGCAGTGAGAAAAGTAGACAGCTTGCTGTCTGCTCCCCCAACTACCCCCCATTGTGCCTGCTTCCCACCACCAACACAGCCTCAGGCTGCCCCAATTCCTTCTTCCCTTGTTCCTCCCTCCTCCCCTCTCCATGCTTCTTCTGCCACCTGCAGCCTCAGGTTCCTGCCTCCCTTCATCCCATATCCCCTGAAGACTCCCCCCTCCCTGCCTGCCCCTCAACTCTCCCCCACTTACTTTACTCTGCACTGGCAGGCTCTGTGCCTGCTACAGCATGGAGCATGAAGCATGGCTTCAGCCCACCCTGTAGCAGCAGCACACCACTGGCGCTGCTGTTTCAGCCTGGCCCCATAGCAGTAGTGGTGGGGAGCCAGCACTGCTGCTATGGGGCTGGACAGGAACAGCAGTGCCAGCTCCATGCCACTGCTATGGGGCCAGGCTGGAGCCATGCTCCATGCCCTGGCCTGCAGCAGGGATAGAGCCTGCCAGCATGGAGCAAAGGTAAAAAATGACTGTGGCAGAGGGGGAGATAGAGGGAAAAGCAGCATAGGGGGCAATACTGGGGGCTGTAGGGAAGGTGTGGCAATGCATACAGAGGCAGGGGAGCAAGTGGTAGGTGTGGCTCCAGCTGTGGTTTCAGCTCCCGCTCCAGTCCCAACCCCAGGTCTGGAGCCTCAGCAACTGGGACTGGAACCACAGCAACTTACTACCTGCCTCTGTCCCCCCCCCCTCACTGTCTCATCCTTAATTGTAAGGCAAGGACCTTTTGCCTCATATTAAATGGGGGGAAAAACCTTGTCTTCTAATCGAATATGTATGGTACTTCTGAACAGTGACATTTTTTAAAACTTGACATGTACCAGCTTGCCTCTGCTATTAAAAAATGCACGGAGAAGAATACACGGAGGCACCATTATCCCTTGGTATAGATGCAGACACACATGTACTTGGGAGGGCACCAATCTGTTTTATTACCTTCAGATTAATTTGTCTTTAATTAGTCACACAATGTCATCCAAGTCATTGTGCAACTGGTAGGGGAATTTTGTAAAGGAAACCAGCCATCGCATCAGAACTCAAAGCATTTTTACACATGCTCTGAGGGGTGGGGGAGGAGTCGCTTTAATTAGAGCAGCTCTGAGAGCTGCTCTAAGTGAGGTGCCCACAGTGTCTCATGTATCAGCATTCCTGCATTTCAAAATGGCATTGGGGTGCTTTAATTAAAGCTCATCAAATGAACTTAAAATGCCCCTGCTACCATTTTGAAGTACAGGGACTCTGATACAGGAAGGCTGCTGGAGCATGCTAATTAGCACACTCCAGAAGACTCAATTAACTGAGTCTGCTCCAACACACTGTAATTATAATGAGTTGCAGCAGCCTGCCTGCATGTGTACTGGCACCCCCAGGTTGAGAGAAAACTGCAGGAAGGATGAGGAATCTGATTTGATGGCTTTTACAAAGTGTTTAGTTATAGGAGTACAAGGGAGAATGAATCTTTGGGAAAAACATGTACAGAGTCCTTGAGATAAAGATTGCTAGGCACTGTTTGAAAAAAATATTGGTAGTGTGAAACATTTCAAAAGAGCACAGTAGGTACATTAAAGGGGTCTGCTGGTATCAATCCAAGTGGAATTTCTGAGACTAGGTGGAAAAAAACTGCCGAGAGCCTTAAGGGACACTTGTTTTAAAAAGACAGAACAAAGCAGAGCACCCAGAACAAGTCATATCGGTGTTGATAAGAAAATGACAGAAAGAAAGACTGGAGAAACAAGTTGTTGTTTTTTTTCATAAAAATATGTCATTTTCAGCACGTTACAAGCCACGCATGCAAACCAACTATATTGGCTGTTCACTCATCCTTTTGTCTAGATCTACTGCTACCATCCAGACATAATTTACAGAGCTTCAAAGGGATAGGTTTATTGTCCTCCTGAATCAGGCAGAGTCCCTCTTGAGCTGAATGCTTACAAGAAGTCTCCCTCAAGAGATCAGCCCTTCCTATCCAGCAAATTTTAGGACTTTAAAAACACTAACATGACTAGGTTGGGTTTCTTGTGAACATCTGACCAAAGACAAGATCAATAAACTTCAAGAGCAATAGACACCTGGAGGATTTTTTTTCATTAATAAATAGAATACTATAATAAGCCTACCTTATTTCTGCATGCATTAGTTCTCTGGATATGTTTCTGTATGTCTTCACTCTGGGTGTAACAATATTTGTCACTTAAGGAACTTATTATAAGGGGGTGGGATTCATTTCACAAGAGCTTACTTAGATTGATAAAGGAGGAACATTAAGTAAATATGATACAAATGGCATGGTATGTGTCTTACCCTAACTCAGGAGAAAGTCAATGTAAGACTCTATTTTGACATCAGTTTTTATGAAAAACTTCTATCAAATTTTATAAGAATCAGCCTGCAGGAAAATTATAGAAAATGGTTCTAAAGGATTGATATTAAAAGCTGATAGTGTAAACAACAGGGAGAACTTTGATAAACTGGTTTTTGGAGGGCATTTTAGGAGGGGTTCAGTTTGTGGATCACTTGACCAAAATTTTCCCTTAATCCTCTTGAAACTCTTAGAAACATTTGCAAGGCACAGAAACTATTTCAGAGCGGGTTGAAAATATTCCAACAAAGTCTTCTATTGTTTGATTGATTAGAATGGGAGAAAAAGTTTTCAATTGAATGAATATTTTCACAGAAAGTGCCTGTTTTTCCTCAATTTTTTAAAATGTACAAATACTGTATTCCCAGCTTTTGTCTGATTTTTGTTTCAATGTTAGCAGTTTGTAGCTAAAAATACTCACTTTTATCTACCAAAAACTAAAATACAGTGTTTTTTATGACTTCTGTAGGTTCAAAATGTAGAAATTCTGAAGAGAACAGCTGAAAGCTATGAGACCCCACATATTCTAAAAAATATATTAAATAATTCAGATATACATAAATATACAAAGGTCCCAGAACATGAGTTTGGAAGTACCCCGTGATATTCTTTAGGACCTGTTTTTGGTTTGGATTAATTTCTAATTCAGGCCATTAAAGTTTTACCTACCCTGAATGTAATTAATTCAGTGTTGTGTGTACAGCTCCACAGCTCAGTGCATTTACTTAACACACAGTTAGATAGCTCAGTATTCCAGATTTATTATGCCTCCCACAACCATTTCTAGGGGATTGTGCACAGTGTTGGAAGTTGCAACCGTGTCTCCACCACTACATTGCTGCATGGCTTTGTGCACATTAGTTAATTTCCACTGCAGTTTTACTGTGTTTAAAATAATAAATAAACTGTATTGATGATCAGCTCATTAATATTTTTACAAAGATTTGAAAAAAATGTATGGTTTCTGGAACTGCTAGGTATTAATAATCAGAAACAATATAAGAAATGAATGGGTAGTATGGGTTAAAACAAGACTCGGGTAATAAATATACTGGATGAGTCTAGGACACACTTTGATATATAATATGTTGTACAAATTATTTTTTGGATGTATTGTCTGATAGAAAAGATCTTTGCAGGGAGGAAGGAAGGCTATTCCCATGATTAAGACGTAAGTGGCAAGGAGGAGAATGAGCAAATAATTTCACTTCTCTATACCTCATTTTCCCTATATGCAAAATGGGAATTACTGTTGAAATATTGCATGGAGGTAAATTAATGCTTATAAAATACTTGGAGATCCTTAGTTGAAAGGTGCTTAACAAGTGCAATATATTATTATTACATTTACATAGCAAGCCATACTTTTTCTATGCATATGTTTATGTCTCAGTTGAGGAATACAAGCTAGTAACCTTGAAACTTCCATTAGTAGGATTCCACTTTTGTCTCAGTGAACCAGAGAAGGTTACAAACTGTGTGTCACAATGCATGCAGGCAGAAGAAGAGGAAACCATCAAGTGAAATATGTTATGAACCCCCTGCTTGACAATATGAGCAAGATGAGTTTTGAAGAATGAATTGGAAGGCGGCTAGCAAAACTGCCTAAAGGGCAAGATCAAGAGTGAAATCCTTGTCTCAGTTAAGTCAATCCCAAGAGTTTAAATTTGAAGGAAGAGAGGTGATTTATATGAAATTCCACTTGTATTAAAATGGCCACGTTGTTGTTCCTGGGAATGTGTTTCTTTTCCAAATACCATTGTGTTGTATCGCTGATTACTTTTAATACATCCCTGTGATATTCCTGAGAGAAGTATTTCTCAGAGACCCTACAGAAAAAAATGTACTTTTTTATAATGAATGAAGCTAGTGTTTCTCAGCCTGATGGAGGTCTTGAAAATTGTGGAGGCTAGAGTGTGGTATTTATCCATGAACCAAGTAGCTGGCAGAAGAAAAATGCTGGCTTCACTGCACTGTTCCACCTGTTTACTTCAACCCTGACTTGAAAAGCTAACCTTGAATAGTGCCAGATTTTATTTCAGTTAGGCTGTTCATCCAGTCCAGCAAGGACAGATCAGATTTTGAAAAATATATTCCTCAGCTTTCA
This sequence comes from Crocodylus porosus, assembly GCF_001723895.1. Taxonomy (NCBI): domain Eukaryota; kingdom Metazoa; phylum Chordata; order Crocodylia; family Crocodylidae; genus Crocodylus; species Crocodylus porosus. The sequence continues at coordinate 85,184,701 of NW_017728906.1, read as the reverse complement.
CATTCTCACACAAAATTCCATCTCTAACCTCTTCCTCCCCCGCTCACTAAAGAATTACCTTCAATACACACACAGAGCCTTTAATTTTAAAATTACATGTCCACAGTAACTTCCTACTCAGAATACCATGCTAACTTAGCTTGTGGGCTGTATCAAAACTACTACTTGCTACAATACTTACGTATACAGTGCCTGGCAGGGCTTGGGCCTCTTTTTAGCACAGTTTTTGGGATTTGTGGTGTACTTTGCAATACTGATATTCTACAAAGAGCTACTGTAAGCTGATACCAGCAAAGCCATTTTCTTTGAGTTCTATAAATCCACTGTCTTCGAAGAAGTTTGTCTTGCTCAGGTCAAGGCTGAATCTGTCTTACAGGCGTAGGTAAAATTAAAAAGAGCAATAAAATGATTTCTGATTATTTTTTATCTTATAAGTGTTATAAATACATGACAGCTGTATGCGGCAGAAGTTGAACATGTAACAGAGCATGTGTATGCATGAGACAAGGAAAGAGTTGAAGTAATATAGTTTCTTGGTCTTAATTTTGTCTTCTGGTGAGAATTTTTTTCCAGTCTACCCCTCGAACCTCACAGTTAAAAAAATTCTAATCAAAGGAAAATAAAAATCACCTTCAGATAGGAAATATGTCTATGAAAATAAATAGGGTGTCTTCTACCTGCATTTTTAGAAGCAAAGATCTGAGGACCAAATCTGTGCTCAGCTGTAAGTGTTATTAGATAAGGGGCAGAATTCAGCTTCCCATGTATATGAATCAGAAAAAAATATATATTTTATCTCACAATGGCCAGAGTTGAGAAATATGAATTGAGAATAGAAGCACCAGTGCACACAAGGGAAGCTTTGCGTTTGATTCAGAAAGGGTAGGATCACATTAGGCTTTCTTAATTCTTTGGACCATCCCCCTGCCAGCCTCTTGCCCTGCAACCCCTCATGTTTTTCCAAGTACAGACAATTTATCAGCAGCTTCAAATGCCTTGTTTATCATTGGACCTAATGCATAGGTTTGTATATAAAATGACAGTGATCACTCACCCGCCATGTCCAGGAACTGCTCCTTTACCATTCACCTTTACCATGCACGCTACAAAGGAATGTAATTAAAATCAGTGGAAGCTGCCCCTGTTTTGAAGCCAACCTTGACACAGAGCTGCAGGGGGGAGTAATTAAATTTTAAGAGAAGCCACAACTTCTAAACAAAGCTTTTCAGCATCCTTTGTCCTGTACAAAAAGCTTCCCCAATGCTGAGCATTATTTATAACTTTAGACAAAGGCCATGAGAAAAAGTTTGACAGGTTTGGGTAAACCTTGTGTTCATTTATGTCTTTTGCAATAAAACTGATCAATCTAAATAGTTAAAATACAGTATTACATGAGGCAGTTCACATCAATGTCAGCCCAGCTGCGTATTTATCTTTTATCCACTGTTTTCCTTGGGCTTTTTCATTTGCAAAAGGCTAATTAATTACTGGTAATATCGTGTTGGTTCTAAGTATCATGGCAGTTAATGGAAAGATATCAGGAAAATCTGGAGAGGTGAATACCTACAAAAAGCTAAGTGTTATCTGACCTGCTTTCAGAAATCTATACATGATCTACATTGCACAATCTTTTTTTTTTTTTAAGAAAATGATAAATTGAAGCTGAGACTCTTACATGTTTTTTGTTGCTTGGTTGAGATTCCTTGTTGCCTGGGCAACCAGTTTTGGAAAGGCTGTACTCTGGGTGAATGCCGGCTGAAACCTGAAACCCTCTCCTGTACAGTGCAGTTCTGGTTGATATACAGTTTGTACCCTGTCACTGGTGATATACTGTATGCTGCTGTTTTGTTCAATAAGTTTAAAGCAAAAAAATAAAATGAACCTAAATAACATTACTACTAGAGAAACTAATATAAAGATAATTTTTCAGTACTTCAGGCTGATGATTACAAGCTGACACTTTCTTCCCCACACCAATTACTATAGGTTAAGAAAGACTTTAATTTGAATCTGTGCTAAAACAAGGGCTCCTAGAAAGATGAGGTGCATGTAGAAGAGTGGGAGAAAGAAAGAGAGAACGAGAGAGAGATACAGAACTCTGGCTACCTGCCAAGTAAAATAACTGACTTTTTTCAAGGGAGAAATCCTAAGACTGAGGTCATACTATGGAAAAAGTCTGTTTCACAGACTCTTTAGCCTGAATACAGGCCAATTTTTTTCTTTTTTTTTCCCCCTTTTTTTATTGCAGGCATCCTATTAACATTTGAACACTAAAGCTCAGCCAGGAATGGAAAGATTCTGGAATTTGGGGATCCTTAGTTTTCCACTTTTTTGGTACATAGTTGGGTTTTTTTATTTTTTTATTTAAAAAATAACAGGGTTTTGAATCAGATGCTCTCTATCTTTGATCTTAAATTATTTTAACATCATGAAGACCAAGTTAAGAAAATCTAAATAAACTACTTTCTTACCCACAAAGTGACCATCTTAAAAGAAGACTTTTAAATCTTGGTGGATGATTTTTCACTTGCTGTACGCTGAAACACAGTAAGATATTGAAACCTGAAATGGAGATTTATTTACCATTGTTGAAAGACCAGCTGTTCAGCAATGAATAGTTAAATAATTTTTTTTTAAACTTAAAAGTAGCTGGCTTGCAGTTTCAAGACAAATTTGTCATATCTAGCTAGACAAATTACTGAAGTTCTTTTGCCTTAATCTCTGGACTTGGATGTGACATGCAGTAGAGTATGAAACTGTTTTTTAACTGTGGGAAAAATAACTCTTTGGATTTGGTAGGATGTTATTACAAGCAAGTTTACTGCTCTTTGATTTGCTGAGCTACAACTGGAGACTGCCTTCAGGGTAAGGATATTTCAATTTTATCATTATACCTTCCATATTTTAAGAGTAAAGCTATTACTTTTCCAGGTACCGTGGCATTAAGCATGCTATTCTTTATTTAATATGCAGTAGTACCTACATCTCCCAAAAGAGATGCAGGAATATATGTGCTGGAAGTTTGGAACTGATGATAGACCTGAAGAGTCATGAAGGTGACACAGTGAAGCTATCAGAGCTATAGATGGCTCAGGCCAAAGGCTAGGATCATGAAGGATGTCCATGAGATTTAAAAGGATTGTGCTTGCAGACTTCTAAAATCAATTAATGACCAAGACAAGGGCAAACTCATTCTATAAAAAATACAACTCAATGGTTACACAGACTTTTTGTTTGTTTGTTTGTTGACAAAATAGTGCAATTACAAATGACTTCTCTAGACACTAGGTTTATTATTAGCTTTACTATGTCTTTTGTCAGGAGCCATTCCAACAGATTCCATTTCTCATGGTATTGTTTGTAGTCAGCTCTAGAGGGAAATGAGCACACACTTTTACATTGAACATTTCTTCAAACATATACCTTGAGATGTGATGTCAAAGAACCATGTCTAACATTAAAACAAAACTGATTTTTAACCCATTTATTTTCAATTGATTTTGTTATGTCAGGATTCAGTGAAATTATAAATGAAAATTCTGATTACTGATCATGAGTTTTCTTTCTCACAGTAGGTTCAGGATCAGCTCAAGTGCTGCCACAGATTTCCCAATAAAAGAAGATATGGGCATGCTTTATTGCATAGCCAATCATTATGCAATTTATAGAGAACACAGTTTGCAGAGCAGTCCTGGTGGGGTATATCCCAGAGAGAATAGACATGTCAATGTAGGCATAAGACATAACTCAGACAGAGGCCCAAAATTGCAAGGAAAAAGAGATCACAGGTCTTTTTACTATATTTAAAGTAATGGAACATCAGATTACCATAGGCAGTAAAACTATACTCATCTTCATAAATAGCTCTTAAACAGTCCAGTCCAGAGTTATCATTTAAAGGCTGAGTTCTTTAAGGATTTAGGAATAAGCTCAATAACATGGCTAGTCATAGAAATCATATACATTTTCTGCATAAGTATAAATTCTACGGTGCATTTAGTCTTGTCAGAAAAAATCTTTATAATACCTGTAATTAATTATATGATTTAAGATTCTGCAGAGTCTCACAGAAGAAAGGTTTCTGTCAGTTTTTTAATAAACTTGGTTCATTCTACTGTATCACATGTTAAGAATTTGACCCTAAAAATCATTGTAACTAAGCATAATGCTTTCAGCCAGAGGCTGTCTAATCATAACTGAAGGATCACCATTTTATTTTGGTAAAAACAAGTTTTGCTTTTTCCCTCTTGGCCCTGTCTGTCTACAGAGTTCAAGGTATTCATCCCAGCAACCTTTACTTCCCACAGTGGAATAACCCAACATGTGGTCACAGTAAATGAGGAAATGGTCTCAGTTCATCTTGAAGGCCAGGAAACTGATTGTCATCAACATCATTGTCTAGAAATGGATGTCCTTTCCTCCACTCCAGAGACGTTTCCTTGTAATAGGAGCGGAGATAGACTTTTAGAGAGTTAAACCTTCCCCTGAGCCATTCTTATAGCACAATTCCCAGCTTCTGCTTTGAGACAGTATCAGTGACCTCACCCCTAAGGAGTGTGCTATCATAAGGAGCTTCATAGGGCCAAAAGTAGGATTGTGTTGTCTCTACCATGGGGGAATATATATAAGAATCAGGAGATATTTCAGCTCCATAACTCAAGAAGCCAATAGAATGACCAAGAAGAAACATTTACAGGTGACTCGATGGGTAAATAGGATCCAAAGGTGTTTTAATTATATGTAATATATACAAATAATTTTTATGCTGATAGTGAGAGTTCTGCATGTGTAACTGGCTGAGAGTTGCAAATGACTAGTGATAATTTCAACCCGTATATAATTCACTATGACCACATCTGCTGAAAGAACTAATTATCAACCTGCATACCCAGATACTATGTAAAGAATATAAATACCAGGGATACCTCCATTGTAAAATTATTTTTATTTATTTTAATTGACTTAGTCAATTAGGTTCAACTTCAGTGTAGTTACATAAACTTTGAATTCAACATAAAATGAACAGAGCTTCCAATACCCTTGATAGCCTGAAATCTTTAGTGCCTGGATGAAAAGTAAATACTTTCTGCTCTTGCCATCACGTTTTTATACTCCGAGAAAAATGAAAACATTGTCTTGTTTCTGTGTGTGCATGTGTCAGTCACTCCAGTCTCACAGAAATCTGGGTTTGTTTTGAAGAGAATTGTCAGTATGCATTGCAATCATTTTAAAGACTCACCACATAGAGATTAGTTCAGACTGAAGTTTTTGGTGTCCAGCAGAGAACAGAATGAATGTGCAGGGTGCAAGTAATGTCTCAATTGTGGGCTCACAGCTGAGTTACCTAATGCCTGATAGTCTGGGAAGCTGCTGGAGCCTATTCCCCTATTCTGGCCACCAAACTGTAGTCAGGAGACCAGGTAGAACATAGCTGTGCACAAAATCAAATAAAAACACAAGGACTTAAGCCCACAGAAATGGGAATGTAGCTTGACATGTGATATAATGCTGCAGAAAACATGTGTGCACTTCTGCAGCATGGCTTAGCACCAGTGGGAAGAGCTGTGGAAGTAGTTTGAAGCCCAAGCTCCTTAGAGTTCCTTTGCAACTGCACCAACCTATACATCCTTCTGATGTTACTGAACTCGCCAAAAACCTCAGCTTGGACTCTGGACGCCATCCAGTTTCTAACAGGTCATTTCTTCCTGACTCCTTCTACCCTCCTTTATCTGCCATACTTCATCCTCCAAATCCTCTAAGCCTCTCTCCAAATCCACTAACCCTCCAAATCATCATTTGTATTTCTTCCTCGTGTCACTTTAGTTTAGATTTCAAATTATCAGGGTAAATAGCTGCCTTTCAAATGATTTATAAAGTGCCTAAACTCTGTACCTCTACATCTTAGTTTGGCCACATAATTTTAATTGCAAGGCAAAATGAGTACAAAGTTTTGGCCTCAGATATGGATGTTCTTGCCTTCTGGTTTTAATATAGATTTTTAGCATGATTGATAAGTAAGCCTATTTAATCAACTGGCCTTTTTGTTGGTGCATTAGTTTAACATGTATGTCTTCTCTATAATTTCATAAAAAAGGGATGAGAAATTAGTGTGCTTTTTGTTTTTCCATTACATTAGGAATTGATTTAATTTCAATGACTGTTTATGACCTAATAATTGTAGTAATATCTATCACAGAGTGACACATTCCAAATTTCCTGAGAAAACCAAAACATTGCCCCATGATTTTGCCAGAGAAACTGTTAAAAGCTAAAATTCATTCTTTATACTGACTTTCCCCTATTGCCTAGTGGTAAAAACATTTCGCACATATTTGGGGGCTTAATTTAGCTTTTATTTCATAGTTGCAGTTCAACAAAATCATAACATAACCTTTATATGAAATGCTGTTATTCTGAGTCATTTCTACTTTTTATTTTCCACCTATTTCGTTACTGGAAAGTGCTTGCCTTCTTCAGATAAATCAACCACCAAGATTGACATTGTGTAGAATCAGGCAGGCTCCTCATCACTTTTTATTTTGATTAAAGGGGAGACTGCCCTGGCGAAAGAATATAATAATAACAACGGTGTTTCAAAAGGAACAAAAACTTCATTTTATAATCATGTTAATCTAGGTTTACTGCCCTTCTGTTTTAGTTTTGCAGTTCACCTTTAAATGAATTTGCTTTAAACTTCTAAGTAGGGGAGTTTATAAGTGGATTGACATGAAGGAGTGGAATGTGGGCCCCAGGCCAGACAGACGTGTATTCATAGAGTTTCAGTCCATTTGGAATTCTCTCCGTTTTTCAGTTACTGCGAGGGACCCACTTAAGTAAATAACTGATAAATGAATAAAACATTGCAACTGATTTTTTTTTTTTTTAAGTACCAAGACTTTTTACATGACTGTGAGTGAGAGCTATGACTGTTAAATGAATTGCTTTTTAAATTAAACATACCAGGGAATTTTTTTAATCCTTCATTGTTCCTTAAAATGTTTTAGTGCCTCATTAATTCTTGATTAGTCTAGCTGTTAAGAGGCCATTATAATGTGGTAATAAGGTATAAGAAATTACTTCTGGCATGCAATAGTAGCACACAAATGCATTATAGTTTGTACCTCATCAGGTGTTGAGGCCAACTCTGAAGTGTTTCTACTGTGGGGTTTGGGCTAACAGTTCCTACACCTAAGGCCTATCTAATTGATGGAGAGAATTAGGCACCTCCAAAGAAAGCATGTCTACAGGTGCAATTAATGCAACTGAATATAATCCGGCTCAATTTCAGCCAAAGAAAACTAATTGAGGCATTGCTGTCTGCAAGTTCATTTGAGCTCTATAATTTACTTCACTCTTGGATAGTACTTGTGGCTGCATGGCTGTGCAGTATGTGGAGCTGCAAACACGTCTGCATTGCCACATACCACACATTCAGTTGTTCTCTGTGCTGCAAGTATGGAGGGTTTTTCCAACACCTGGAGGGGTCAAAAAAACCCACAGACAAAAAAAAGCAGAGCAGCCCATGCATGGACAGCATACACTGTTCAAAAGTGGAGCTGGGCTCTGTGGCTGCCAGCCAGGCTCTGCACAGCCCTAGGAGGCCGCAAGACCCCAAGTAAGGCTGCTGGGGGTAGCCCAGTGCTGGTCCCAGCCTCTCTTACCTCACCAGGGGTAATTTGCTATGCACCAGAGCGCACATGGCACAGGTGTTCCCCAGGGACAACTAGCACTTCTGGTTTCGCTGAGTCCCTACAGCCCAGGGCAAAGCAGCCTGCGCTGCCAAGCCCCCATGCCCGGGACATAGTCTGCATGGGGCCCGCCTCCCTGTCCCTTGGGGCCTGCGGGAGGGTAGACGATGCAGTGGGAGGGAAAGCGATGCAGCAGGAGGGGTGGTGATGCCCCAGATGCGGTGGGAGAAGTAGAGGCCCAAACAGGCAAAAACGCCTGTTCGGGCCTCTCAGTTAACCAGCATATTTTGTTATCTGACACCCCCCATTCCCTATAGGTGCTGGATAACAAAGCTTTTGCTGGAGTTAGAATTAGACATGCTATGCAGAGAATGGGGAGAAGAAGTAGGCCCAGAGTTAACCAGTGAGAAACACAGTGGGTGCATCCACACATACAGGCACGTGCGCTTGCAGCAGCTCAAATAGCAGTGGCACAAGTTTGTGCTGGAAATCCTGAACATGCACCTGTGCTGGCCCCAGCAGTATCAAAAGCTGCCCTGGCAAGTAGCTCAGGGCTGCTTTCCCTCAGGAGCTTCTGAGATCTACCACCTGAGCTCGCTGAAGGACATCAGACTGGTCCACTTTTCCACCACCCATTGCTGCCACCTCTACACGCTCATGCACTCCAATGTTCATAATGCTGCCCTCACGTCCCACCCAGACACCAAGTGGTGGGACCTGCTCAGTAAGAGTATGGCTGGGGCACCCCCCATCCCACAAGCCACTGGGTGCCTTAGCTGGTGGCTTCTCCATGGAGCTGTTGCCACGGGCATGTATGTGGCGAGCTTCACAGACACTCCAGTCTCCTGCCCCTTCTGCAGGCAGAGGGAGATTCTGGTGGACATGACCTTCGAGTGCACCAGGCTGCAGCCCCTCCACTTCTACCTCCGGAAACTCCTCTTGAGGTTCTGGTCAAATTTTACCCCCTACCTTTTTGTTTTTGGTCACCCCATCCATGGCCCCACCAACCCGGGACCTTCTGGTCAACCTCCTCCTGACCAAGTAGGCCCTGTACTTGACCAGGAAGGAGGCTCTGGCCGGGAAGGTGCCTGGAGACTGTGGGGCCACTTTCCTCTCACATGTCCGTGCATGTTTCTGGGCAAAGCACCAGTGGGCAGTATCCACTGGCTCCTTGGATGCCTTTGAGGACCAGTGGGTGGGGCCCAAGGGATTCTGCTCAGTGCTCCCCACCCTCCCCCAGCACACTTATTTTCATGTTTTGACCCTTTGACCCACATGACACTCCTATCCTGTTTTTTTCATTAGTTGTCCCAAGTATTTTGTTGTAACATTCGCCCATTAGCCCACATATAATAGGGACTACTCGTTAGCCAGGAGGGCCTTAGAGTCCACAGTATTTTGAATGTTACAAATAGACAGGATCTTCTGAGGCCCAGCCAGTTGGTATCTGGGGACACTACCCCTTGTGCCAGCTGAACTGCTGAAGCAGCCCTAACCTGGAGTGGCCCCTGCACCCTCTACCCACTGCAGCAATCTGGCAGTGGGGGGGCTGCTGTTTGACTGTGACCTGCTGCCATCTGTGACAGCTTCCACCCACTTGGACTTGCGGCCCTATGGCTACACACCTGCCTGACCTGGATGGGGACCACATGGCCACCTGTAGTGTGGTATGGGCACTGTAGCAAAGCCTCCTGCACCTCTGGGCCAGCTGCCAGTGGGCCATGGCTGCACAGTTGGCCTTCATGTGGCACTGCTGTAATGCCTTCTGGTGCTTCTGCTCTGTAGTCTGTGCAGCTATAGCCCAAAAGATGTGCTCATTGTGGTGGCCCATTTTGAACTGTTGAAACATATGTCATATGACACATGGAGCCCCCGGGTCTCAGGCCACATGCCGCTGGGGGTCTCTGCCAGCAGCAGGCCATGAGTGCCCTGACGGCCTGCTGCTGGCTGTTCCTGTTGCGGGGGGGCTGTGCACCATGCAGTTTGGCAGCTGGGGAACCCACCCCTCCCACACAGTCCCTCCCACCCCACA
>NW_017728906.1:85162178-85174881 GCF_001723895.1 Crocodylus porosus | reverse complement strand
CACAGTCCCCCCACCCCCTCCTTACCTGGGACAGAGCCTGAGTCTGTGCCACGGCTGCCAGGCTTACCCCACTTCTATTTGCTCCAGCACACTGAGACAGTGTGTTGGAGCAGCAGAGGCACATGTCAGGCATAGAGACACTCTGGCTGGGTGCTAGCGTACCTCTCTGGAGGACCCAGCCTCCAATTGCTTCAGGGCATGCACTGCTTTTTTTCACCGTGGTAAATATGCAGCATGGGGAAGATTTTTTCATTCCTAGCATGCCTCCTGTGGCATCTCAAACTGTTTTCAGATGCCACAACAGGCACATGCTCACTCGTGTGTATGCAGTTTGTTTCTTAGTAAGCACAGCAGTGTGTCTGAACCCCTGGCCTTCTCTGGAGCTTAGGCATGTAACTGGCTGCACCTTAGATGTCTCAGGGAGAGAGAAAAGCCTGACTCTGGATCCTAATGGTTGGTGCATGGGGAGATATGACCCGTGGCCCATATCGCCATGGTTATTTCTGTCTTTTGTCAATTTAATGTTTAATGTACAAAAACAGAAGTAAACCAAGACTTCCCCCTCCCAGAGGAGTGCCTTGCTCACTCCTCTGGGTAACAGTCAGACTCTTTCATTCTTGACTGCTCAGTGGCCAGATTTTTTTAAACAGAAAAGGTGGAGGGTATCCCTATACCCAGCCTATTCTTGAAGCCTATGGTTAGGGCATTCACCTAAGTGATGTGGGTTTAAATCCCTCTAGGCACTTCAAATCGTATATTCTAATTGCTAGGTGATTATGCAAAAGGTAGATACCACTCCCTCGTTCCTGCCATTTTTTAGCCAAATTCACACTGACAACATTGCATAAAGTGTGCTTGGAGATGCCTCATGAATACAACAATATTTTGCCAAAAATAATTCAGATTGAAAATTCCCCCCTCACCTTTAGTTTAGGCAGAATTTATGCTTTTAGAACATTTTGGGGACAGACAGACATTAGGGGCTCACGGTAACTCATGGCATGTTAGATAAAATGCCATGAGTTAGTGCCTCCTCCTCCCCCCCAACCCCCGACCCAACAGGCATTTCTCCTTTTGGGTTGTGGCCCTGGCCAACAGGCAGGGCTGTTCCAGCAGCCTCCAAGCAACCACCTCTCTCCCCATCCCTGCTCCACTCCCCTCAGCTCCAGAGCTGTCAGCAAGGAAGGGTCAGGGAGGAAAAAGGGAGGGAGCTCCCTGCTACTGAATGGCCAGAGCTGAGGCCAAGTTGTGGGGGGGTGGAGCCCCTTTGCCTCATGCCCTGCCCCCAAGTACCCCGGCTTGGGTATTGCATGTAGCTGGGTGGGACCTGCAAAGCCAAACCCCCCCATCCAAGCATCTTATATAATCCAAAGACCATAATGTTACTGTTGCATACCTCTGAGCCAAATCAAGTTAAAGGTGGGTTCTGTGGAAGACTTTAGATAAAACTACATCAGGAAAGTTAGGAGTCATAATTCTTTACTAGTGTAGTTCTGCCGATCACAGCAATAGTGGAGATGCAGTGTAGACAAGAAACTCATCAGAATGTAGGAATTGCTATAATGGATCAGGCCTAGGGACCAGATCGTCCATTATTTTGTATTGGACAGTAGCCACCAGCACTGCCAGAGGAAAGTTCAATAGGCCTTATGCCAAGAGGTGAAGTAGTCTGCTGCTTTGAGGAGGACACCCTAACCCATGATTGTTAAGAGTTTAAACCCTGAAGTTTTTAATATGCCTCTGAAAACTCGTTTTTAGCATTAACTGTTCTAAATTGGGATATTTTTATTATCCATGGGAACACTGTAATTTAGGAAACTTATTTCCTTTTTTCCTAACATCACTTCTCTTTTGAGTAGACATGGCACTCTCACTTCATAACCTAGAGACACATTATTATTGCATGTCAGCAAGAAAGGCTTTGCCTAACAGGAGAATAGATAGGAGCCCTAATTCCTAACCAGCCTAACTTGTCTGTAACAGCAAAATGGAAGCTATAGTATAGACAGGAGTTTTTGGAGTTTCCTTTTTAACCGTACCCTGAGCTTTAGTACTAAAGTGACATTTCAAGCCTAGTAGAGATATGAAGGCCCCATGAGGAGTAAATCAGCACTGCCTTGATTATTCCAAGGAAACTCGGGCTAAGATAAAAGGTTATCATTCTAATTCTGGATTCTTTTGTATATCATTATCCAGAACTGATGGACTGTTTTTGAGCATGATCTGGTACTATTCTAGTAGCATACTTAGAGGGAAAGAAGGGAAACAGTTCAGTTTGCTTAACTATATGCATTCATTTTAAAAGTTAGACAGGGTACTTGCCATTCCTCTCTGCTCACCTGATTCTTTAGATGTCAAAAATACTCAGTGCCCATTAGTTTCAGTGAGAATTGAAAGTGCGCAGTACCTCTACATAACACCCGGGGGGGGGCACAAAATATACAAAATTTAAAAAATATATAATTCAGTATGCTCCCAACGCATACTCTTGTTGCTTGAAAAGCTTTACAAACCTTCCTTGCTATCAGTTGGATACAACCATTGGTGAATAGATCAGACTAAAGAAGAGTATAACTTTTGCTGTTGATCTGCAAGATCAGTATTCAGAGTGATCTACAGGTACACAATGTAACCCAGGTGGCAGTCCAATAGTTGCCACCCCTGCCCAATATCGGGGATGGTGTGGTGAGAGTGGTGCTGGCTTCTGTCCAGCACTGATTTACTTTCCAGCCAGCCTCTGCTCCTCAGAGAGCAGCTCATGGTCCCAAGAAGGTCTAACACTTAACTGATTTAACAATTTACACTTTATTTACAAAACAAGAATAATAGGAAAGGTTATTTCCAAGTGAACTTAAGTGGCATAACCAGAATTACAAGGCAAACCAGAATGCATTAGTCAACCCCTGACTCAAGAACCACAGGTAGGGTAACTGGCAGCTTTCAGCCACTGCTGAGATGCTACCACAAGGAAGCAAGGTGGTCACTTCCTGCAGCTCCAACAGGCTTCCCAATAAGCGACAGAGTGCAACAGGTTAAGCTCTTCTGGTCTGCAGCAATCAAACTGTATCAAACCGCAACCCCCCAAAGAAGCTGAAGGGTGATCCTCAGTGGCAACCAACAAAGTAGGCTCCTGCAGCAATCGGCATGACCCAAGCACAAAGCTCAGGGACTTCATCTGATGACAGTCAGCTGCCCTTCTCCTGGCGCTCATGCTCCCAGTGCCTTGCCTACTGCTGTCCCACTTCCCCAGGGAAGGTGAGGGGTTTCCTCATCTTACCGGACCAGCTCCCTGCTCCAGATAAGGCTGGCACCTGCAGTCCTAGCCACTGCTTCTTCTCCGCAGTGGAGGGGGGGACCGACTGCCACCCCTAGCCTCCGGGACGCCTGGCATATCCAGCACACTGCGATGGGGCCTTGGGGCACCAGCTCTCTGCCCCAAGCCCTGGCCGCTGCTCCCTTTCCGCTGCAGGGCTGGAGGCATGGCCGCCTGCCGCTGCCTTCTTCTCCCAGGACCTTCAAGGCTCTTTGGAGGGGTCTCCCTGCTCCCTCTGCTGGGTCAGCTCACCGCAGCTCTTCTTAGGCCTCCTACATCATTCCCCGGAGTCACTGTCAACAGCCCTCACACGCTAGTTCGGCTGCTGCTTTTATCCCCTCCGGCAATTCCTCCCTGGCTTGCAAACCTGCCAACCACGGCTCAGGGTGGTGGACCCCCAACTCCGGCCATCCCCCTTCCATGCGAATAAGGGAATTGAAAACCCCTTCTTTTGACTGGCTTCTCCTTTTCCACAGGGCAGGGCTCCCCTGCTCCACCCTTGGGGTCGCTCAGAGTTCACCAGCACTGTTTGTAGCCCAGGGTAAGTATCTCAAGCCAATCTGGTGAGCCCACATTGGCAGTCTGTTACACTTATATGATCAGTCTTAAGTACATGCTTAAACACTGTGCTGGATCTGTGCAAATTCTGTTCCCTTACATTTTGGAAATTGGGAGTGGTCCCTGAAAAGCTCTTCCTTTTCTGTTACATCAGCATTATGCTTTTTCCTAATAGGCTTTGGAGAGCAATCATGCTTGCTCATTTATATTGAAATAATGGTTGGGGAAAATTGCTTTGAGAACAAGTACTATTTCTCCTTCCAGCTTCTAGCCATGATAGTAGCAGCATCCATGGAGTGAAAACAAAGGTGTAGCAAACTCCTTTGTTGCTCTGAGCACAGCTGTCAGGAGCTCCCTGGGACATACCTAAGGCTCCTGCTGGTGTTCAGGACCCAGAGGGTAAATGCAGGGGGCTCTAGGGTCACAACAGCTGTGGGTCTCCAGCTCTTCAAAGAGGGGAATGATACTAGGCTGAGTCCAGGGCAGCTCTTGGGGAAGGTATCCTCCAGCCAGAGTTAAACCATTCATCTGCCCCCCGAAGGTGCCAATGAATGCCTTGCTGAGTGAAGAAATAAAACTTCTAATTCAGTGGGGGTGGGACACCATGGACATACTGCCCTGTTTTAACCCCCCACTTCTTTCCTGTACAGTGCTTATCTGCCAGGACCTGAGAGCTTCCTTGATGGTAGTACCCAATTTCTAGTCATTCTTCCGAGATGTAGCTGCTGGTCTAATAGCACAGCTGCTTTGATTCCAGGGGCCACCTCTTAATCAGTGCCCAGGACTTGTGCTGTTCTCTCCCACCCCTAGTTATACTACTAAGTTAAACTCTGCTGCAAGGGGCCTGGAGACAATTTCCCTGGTACAACTGCAGTATATAGCTGCTTTACCCGCTTGATAAGCAGTGGGCTTATCAAGAATTGGAAGCAAAAGTCTCTGTGCAAGCCATATGTAGCCCTGGGGAAGTTGCTGAAAGCCCCTAGGGCGGCTCTGATTTATACCAAAGCCATTTCAACCCCTAGAGTAGTCTAGTCAGATCCAAATAGCTCAACAGTAGCTTCAAGTCATGTTTGACTGGCACCTTTTCCTGAGTTCTCTCTGCAGTGTCTCCAGACTGTGTGGTATACAGTCTCAAGCATTATTTCAGAAGGCAGGGGAAGCTCTGTGCATTGTTTTGTAGAGTGGAAATGGTACAGAAGGCACATTTATATAAGTACTGGCAACACATGTTAATATTTATTATTTTTTTTAAAAGTAATATAAAAATAGGTAAGTAGAAGTCAACCGTCAGGACCTGTTGCTCTGATAAGTGATTAAGTTACTTCAGAGAATTCTTGCTACAGAAGACAAATGTTTTAAGGACTCCTGTTAGCTTAATTCTTGTTAAGTATATCATTCCAGATCTCATTAGAACTCATGAAGTGTTGTCATGAAGTTGCAGTCATGGTCTGCAGGGTGTTTCACACACAAAGAACATCAGAAGTTTGCATGCATTCAATACTGTACCTAGACTCCTGGTAGCCCCGGGTGAACTTTTACTATCAGGCCCCCCTTTGCCAGAGATAATGATAATAATACTTTAAAAATTACCATTTTCAGGCCCCCTTTCTGTCCAGGCTTCAGGCAGCCGCCTAGTTCATACATGCAGAGTAAAGAACATTGTGAGTTTACACTTATGCACGGTAAAGTTAATTTAAACCTCAAGTCCAAACAAGCAAACCCACATTGTGGTTTAATGATCTTTCAGATGTAGTTTAAAAGAAAACATTTTTTCTTCAAATACGCTAAGACCATTACAGTGTTTTTTTTAATATTTCTATAAAACTCATATGATCCAGTACATATTTTTACATTACACAGATACGTGACTTCCCTCTTACTCTAAAAATCTGTATGATGTGTTTGAGGCTGATGTGACCATCCATAAATTATAAATTCATATAAATGACAAACTTCACTCTAGTAATTCTACTGCACTGTGATGTAACAGTACAAAAAAGCAGAATGTTTCACAGTGTCTTTTCTCTTCAAACTATTTTTCATTTTTTCTTTTAATGTTTTTTTACATGGTGCTCCAAGCACAGACTAAAATCGGTGTAACATAACATGGGTTTACAATGTTCATCTTCAGCCACGATTTTCAATATTTTTAGATGCAGGGCACCCCTCAACAGACTCAAAGCGCCTGATGGAAAATGTCAGCTTTGAGTTTGCACTCTATTTTTGACCACAGAAAACTAACAGAGCAGTTGTTCTGTTGCAAAGAACTCAAAAAACAGGTCAGATTGTTTTTGACACTATGGATTCCTGTTTGAAACTCTGGGTTTATTTGTGAATCTTGTTTGCACACCCAACAGTGCTAGCATTGTATGACACTCACAGGTACTGCTGGAAGGATCTCAGGGCACCCCAGGCTACCACAACACCCTGATTGAGAATCCCTGATCTGGAGGAATACAGTCAAGTCTTGAGTCAAGAGTTCTGGGTTCATTTTGCAGTTATGCTTGTGAGCATGATGTGAGATCATGGGAAAATAAGGGATTCTCTCTGCCACTGTTGTTTCAGTTGTAGAATGGGGATATTAATATTTCCTGCCCCACAGGGGATTGTGATGTTTAAGTAAGGTCTATTAAAACAATTTGAGACCTTTAGGTGAAAGATGACATAAAAGTGCATAGAATTTTGATAAGTTAATTATTATTATCTTGATAGGACATGTACCATTATTTACCGGTTAATAGTTTTGGTAGTAATGAGTGTAAATCCCCATGGTGCAAGATGAGAATAAGATCTTCTGTATTTGTGAGCAAGGAATGGAACATTAATAAGCAAATCCTTATGGCCCTTTCATTCAATCCTGATTGCTATACAGTATTATTTTAAATTGACTGTACACTGCAAGCGCATAAGAAGTTAATGAAAATATTTTGTGAGCTCTTTGTTTATGCTTCACATAGTAGGAACATTAGCTGCTGTTACTCGAGGATAATGGTACATTGAAAAATGTAGAATGATTTCTTTTGTCCAATAAGGACTCTGTTGGGGATATGTTAAAGTTTATATAGCTTCTGAAGAGTTATTTATAAGTGTAACCTGGGCAGTACTCCAAGAGGTACCCCCTCTCCAATTGAAGGAATCAAAGCAGGTGCACAAGCACTGTGGGAGGTGTAGGGACTCTCCTCCTCTATAGAGCAGAGCCAGACCACCAATGGGGACTTAACCGTATACCTTTTAATACTGGGAACATAACAGGCATAAATCAGAGGGCATAGTGGACACTACAGTGCCCCAAGGGGGCAGGATTCAACAAAGTTTAGACACTTACAATCATTGACAAAAACAAGGTTAACAAAATATAAAACACAAACAGCAGAACAAACAATACAGGTTGGTGAAATATAAAAAGGCACAAGATGCAAAATGTCAAGGAAACATAGGGCCTTGGTACCTGGAGGGGGAGAAAGACACAATGGCCCCTTTTACACTGCAAAAAGATCTGTGTCTTGTTAGCTTACTCACCCCAGCTGGGAGTTGAACCCACATGGCAGGTAGAAATGCTACCACACAACCACTGCTGGTAGCACTGCTCCAGCCTGCTAGGCATCTTGGCCTTCTTGGAGCCCTGGCCTCACATCGAGCTGCATGGCCTCTTATTGGAAGAGCTGGAAGCAGAGCTGGGAACCCCTCAGGTCACTGCACAGATCCTTGCTGGAGCTGGGGATCCTCTCCTGCTGGCTGCAGCCTCTCCTGGGGGATCCTGGAGCCCAGGGGGGGCTCTCCTGCCAGCCACACACCGCACTGCTGAGGGTCCCACTGCTGCCTGCAGGTCCTGCTGTTTCAGGCTCTTCTGGAGCACTGCTCCTACCCCGCCAGCTCAGCTCTGTGAAGCTTCTTCCTTGTTGTCCCTTGTTGATCTCCCTTGAGTCAGCCCACGCTGCCCCTTTTATCCCCCTCCAGGTGACCCAAGGGGCCAATCAGGGGACACGGGGGGTAAGTCTCTGGGGGTTGATTGGTGTGGAAAGGGAATCCCAAGTCCTCCAATCATCTTTTCCCCCTTCAAAACCCCTGGGCTAAGTCACAGCCAGCCAGCCCGTCACATAAGTTTTTTAAAGTCTTTATTGTCAAGCTCCCACATTTTAGCATTTTATTTCAGTATTCTCATAAGATGCATCTACCATCCTGAGGGCATTAAAAATATTTTAATGGCAAAAAAGCCATGAAATCTTTTGTCTTGGCAATAAAGCATATGTCTAAAGATAATGTGGTAGGCCATATTAACTGGGGATGTAACTCCACTGGTTTTAATGGAGTGGTGCTATAAATGAACCTAACCCAGCATATTAGTTTAAGAGATCACGTTTTGATCCGTAAGAGTCAATAACAATGCCCTCTAAAGAAAGGTAGCTAGTTAGCCACATTAGTCTGAAGTCAGGCAGAAGGCAAAGCAAAGTGGTACCTTATAAACTAATTCAGAGAGGTATAAGTTTTCTTAAGCAACTAATCAGATGCATCTAATTTGAAAAACAATCCTCAAACAAATACATAAATGGGAAGAACAGAAGAAACAAGAGTCTCTATCCCAGGGGTCAGCAACGTTTTTGGGTCAAGTGCCAAAAAAACTCCACAACCTGGACTTGGAGGATGTTGGCGTGCCAAGGGTGAGCAGTGGTGGAGCTGCAAAGAGCCCAATCCTTATCGTGACAGTGCAGCCCCAGCCCCTTCCTCAAGGTGGGCGTGCAGCTGCTGCCAGCAATGGGCCACACTGGGGCTCCTCAGACCTTGGTGTGACCCCTTGCAGTCTTGTGGCTCCTGTGCTGCAAACAGCCCTAAGGAAGGGAAGAGAAAGAGACACTAGCTCCCTGTCATGCCATCAATTTAATAGGGTTGTGGGGAGACTTGTGGCACCCATGGCAGCACCTCAGCAACTGCCAGGGCATCCTGGGAGGCTGGAGGTACCTTCCCAGGGGGTTCCCAACTCGGCAAGGTGATGCCACCACAGCAGTGGCACCCCTTTCAGTGTCCACTCCTCATGGGGCATGAGCCCCTCAGTGCCCACTGCCTCCAGAGCTCCCTGATGCGGAGTGTTCCCAGGCAAGGGGCCAGGCCCTCTGAGGCACCTGCGATGGACTGGGCATTGCAGCAGACAGCTGCTACTCGCCTCCCTCCACCCAGCCGCATCTCGCTTTCCCACCAGCTTCCCAGGAGTTAGAGGGATGGAGGACTAGCATGGCGGGAGAGCTGGTAATTCAGGAACCTTCCCCAGCCCCCCCCATCCACCCAGAGGTGCACATGCCACCACAGAGCAGGTACTGGGACTCCAGGGCCTGGTCCAGCTGTTTGCAGCTTCCCTGCTGTGTACTGCAGCTGCCCAGAGCCCCAGCTGCCTCATATCATGTATTATCCAATGAACCCCAAGTACTTTATACATACACTTAATGTAGTAGTTTAACAAAATAAATAAAATAACGTGTTGTTATGGACAGTCTAATGAAAGAAAGAAATATGTATTTTGTAAAATGCCCCAACTAACAGTACGTGAGCAGGAAAAAAAAAACAGAGCAACCACAGCTAGTTTGTGGATATACTTCAAATTCTCACCAAGGCTAATTCCAAGCACTTTTCTGTCAGAGTTAAAATTGATATATGTGGTCCTACTTTTAGAACTGTATAGGTTGGATAACTGATATTTTAACTAAACCAAAAAATCGTCTAAAGTCATTTTCAGTCAACTCGAAATGAAAAATGTTCCATTTTCTTCACAAAACAAAAAAAGAAAGGCATTCATTTTGGGGTAACTAAAACATTTTGTTTGCTGCAAAACAAAACATTTTGCTTTATTTTCAGGGTTTTGTTTTGGTTTTTTTTACTCTTTCTTAATTTTATTAAATGCAGGAAAAATTCAAAATGCATTTTTTCAAAAACAGAATATTACAGTGTATCATTTCAGAAATGTCAGCATTAAAAATACATAATTTTAAATGTTTTCCCTGTCTCTTTTTGCCTATATTATTCACTGAATTCAGTATGAATTTACTGTGTCTTGCTCAACCCCAAAACTATATATTTTTGGTTAAGTAAAGTATTTGCTTGAACAATGATGCCCAGCTCTAATGACATTTTATAGGATTTTAATTGGATCTGTCTATACACTGGATTTATTTATACCAACATTTTTTTCAAATACTGTTTAAGACACGTAATAGTTAGGTGGTAGAATACAGTTGTCGATCAAAATACAACTCAATTAAGTTCATTTTGTTCTGTACTATTATAATATAAAAAGTCTTATTTCTCACAAGTGACATAATTATCATGAAATAAGGTTTTTGAGTCATGTAATGGCCCTGAAATATGACATTTTCTCACAAACAGCCAGTGTGGTACTGCCAAGATGCCAAACTGATGTCCTGAGGAAAATTTAAGAGTGGTATTAAAAAGAAAAAAAATCTGGAAAACAAAGGTTTATAATAGAAATGCTGACACAGCGTGAATGATGAGAGAGGAAAAATTTGTGACAGTGTGTAGCACTGTAACATACAATCCAATTGATTTTCACATGTGAAAGAAGGACCTATAATTTATAAGCTCCTAGATGTCAAGTGAGTTATGAAAGTTGTTCCCTTGTGTATATTTAAAATGGGATGTTAAAAAAGAAAATATAACACAACTTAGTCTTTGAGAGGTGACTTCCTGATTTTTACCAAAAAATATTTTAAAGTAAAATAGGCTTGGGACTTTTTTTCCAGATAGATATTGTAACCCAATGTAGTACATCTTTACATTCTATGTGTACCTTTTAAATATAGGAATAAAAACCTTCCAAGATCAAGAAGCAATAATTATCAGTAATCTATTTCTGCTGATATGTTTGAAAGAAATTTTTACTGAGGAATGTGTAATTTCCCATTTTGATCCGTGGCAAATTTGTTCTGTCAAATAATCATGTAGTAATGGAGATGTAACCATGAAAATGACAAGATGTAATCAGATGTGCCATCAGACTTTACTGGTGCTGACAAGTTTTGAGAACCAGTGCCAATTCAACTCACCCACTTGAACCATACTGTCAATAAACTAAAAATTGCACCTGTACAGTGAGCTGCAGTAGGGTTTGCAATAGTGGGAGCTTCTTCAGCAATCCCTCTCAATCAAGTATGATTGTTTTCCATGATTGTCTTATCTATGTATCTGAAGCTGGCTGATGAGGCCTATCCAAGATTGCCAGACTCTACTGTAGCATGGACATGTGTTTCCATGTGGGGTGGGTAGCACTGGATTCTTGATTTTGTCTGTGACGTGCTGTTTCTGCCGCTTCTACTTTTCCATCTCCTGTTGTTTTCGTGAGCTTTCAAAGTACTGAGATTCCTGCAGCAGATTCTTCCTCCATTTGGGGTGGTCTTAGGTGACAGTCTCCCATGAGTTGACATTTATGCTACATTTTTTAATTTGGCCTTGAGGATGTTCCTGAAACACTTTACCTGCCCTTCTCTTGATCATACACCTTGATTGAGCTCAGAGAATAAAACTTGCTTCAGGAGTCTGGAATTCGATATGTGGACGACATAGTCAGATCGACAAAGTTAATGTCAAATGATAATCACCTGCAGGAGGATGCTAATGTTGGTGCGTCTGTCTTCCCACTGGAT
The DNA here is from genome assembly GCF_001723895.1 of Crocodylus porosus. Classification (NCBI taxonomy): domain Eukaryota; kingdom Metazoa; phylum Chordata; order Crocodylia; family Crocodylidae; genus Crocodylus; species Crocodylus porosus. Next base: position 85,163,364 of record NW_017728906.1, on the reverse strand, counting down.
GGCTTCTGAGGTACAGGAAATACTCAGTGTTCTCTAAAGTCTCACTGTGGATCTGGATTATCATAGCTGGGAACTGTTCATTAGGAACTTGCTGGTGGAGGACTTTTTTCTTCTGAATGTTAAGCATCAGTCCCATCTTCTTGTATGCCTCACTAAAGATGTTGATGATTACCTGAAGGTCTCTTTCCAAGACAGCACACACTTACTACAGTATCATCAGCATACTGGAGCTTAAGGGCTGAGGTCAGGGTGGTCTTGTTTTTGGCTTGGAATTGGCTGAAATTAAACAGTTTACCATCCATTTGGTAGTTTAACTCCACTCTTGCTGGAAGCTTGTTGATGGTTGGATGTAGCATCACAGCAAGGAATATCAAGAAGAGTGTTGAAACAATAATACAGCCTTGCTTAACTCCCATTTTAACCTCAAAGGGATCTGTGATAGATCCACTACTGAGAACCACCGCTCGCATACCATCACGGAGCACGAAGAGAATGGTGACAAACTTCAGTAGGTATCCATACTTCAGAAGGATCCTTCACAACACTTCTAAGCTGACAGAGTTGAAAGCATTCATGAGGTCAAAGAAGGGCATATAGAGAGGATTATGTTGTTCCTGGCATTTCTCCTGCAGCTGGCAAATTGTGCCTCCTGTGCCTCTGCAGTTGTGCCTCTTGATGTCCTAAACCCACACTGAGATTCCAGGGGGAGCTCTTCAGCAAGTGGAAGGAAATGGTTCAGGAGGATTCTCACAAAGATCTTTCTTGTGGTGGACAGCAAGGCAATTCCTCTATAGCTTCCACAGTTGGACTTGTCTCCTGTCTTGATGATCGTCACAATTGTGGCATCCCTGCACTTGTCTGGGATTTCCTTCTCGTTCCAGATCCTTAAGATGAGGGCGTGAAGCTGTGATGTAAACTCCTCTCGTCCCTGTTTGAATATTTCAGTGAGTATTCCATCCACTCCATATGCCTTGTTGTGCTTCATCTGCTTGATGGCTTTCCTCACCTCATCAAGGGATCGAGAGATTCTCAGATCATCTCTGACTGGGTGTTGTGGGAAGAAGTTGAGAACACTCCTATCAATAGCAGAGTCTCAATTGAGGTTTCATAGATTTCATAGACATTAGGGCTGGAAGGGACCTCGGGAGATCATCGAGTCCAGCCCCCTGCCCAAAGGGCAGGAAGT
>NW_017728906.1:85135526-85162078 GCF_001723895.1 Crocodylus porosus | reverse complement strand
CTAGGTCTCTGGAGAGCCAGGGGGGCTGCTGTGCCTTCTTGCTGCCTTTCCTCCGTGTTGGAATAGATTTAGCTTGTGCACTGAGGTCTTCAAAATATTCCTTCCAATGAGCATTGATGACTCCCCTGTCTTTGATCTCAAGGGGTTGGTCCATTGTTAGATCTCAAGGGGCTTGGTCTGTGAGTGCTCAGACTGTACGTGGCTTTGGTAGCACTGACAAAACCACACATATTGTGGATGTAAGCAAGATGTTGAACCACCTTAGCCTTGTCTTCCTACCATTTGTTCTTCATATTATGGGTTCTCCTTTGGACCTCTGCCTTGACTTGTTGGAGAATCAATTTCTCTTGCTTACAGTTGATGTCATTTTGCCAAACACAAAAGGCCTTGCTATGTGAAAGCAATTGCATAGTCAGCGCTCCAACAGAATTTAAGTACTTTTGCCTTACTGGGCACATCTACACATTCATTAATATGCTTGTGGTAATGCACATTAAATTTAGTACCTCCATTGTGAGGTGCCAGAAAAAGGCACGTTACCTTATTTTAATGCGCATTAGCAAAAACACATTTTTGTGATGCTTTAATTCAGATTTGTGCAGCCCTTCCCACTGCCCCCAATAATTATTGGCATTTTTTGAGCAGCTTGTATTCCATCCTAAATGCTATGGTCATCTCAAAGAGAAGATGAGAACTCTTTCTGATCTCACCTGCTGTGGAAATTTTTTCCATCTTCAGTACCTTGATCTCCTCCCATAACAAAAAGGATTTGTGTAAATCAGGAAAAAAAATCTGTTTCCCATATTCTTTGTTGGTGCTATAGTCAAAATCAGGAACTTTCAATGCCACTATTTGTTCAATTTTTTTGATGGTCATTCTGTATGAATATGAGGGAAGAGCAAGAGAAGGGTAAATGTTTGCTGTCTTACTGTATAAACACCTGGGTTGGAGAGTGTAAATGTAGCTCTGGCTTTTCTCTCATAGAGTCTGTAATGATACCTGGAACAAAAATATTGTTTTCAACAAATAAACCTGATTTTTTGTCTTTGAAGCATGGATAGGAAAACAATATATCCCCAAAGAAAACAGGCTAAGAGACCACCATATCCCCATTCTCTCATTTTAGGTAGGGAAGCTGTAAATCAAACCAAAAGGAGAAAAAGGAAAAAAAATAATAGCACCAAATTGAAATGTTCTCATATGTTTATTAGTGTGTAACCTTTGCAAAGATTCTGTCTATAAGCTTGGTCCACTCTAGACAAGGAAAGCCTTAATAATGGCCACCCACAATCTGACCTTAGAAAAGTAAGTCCTAAAGTCCTCAAGCTGCCCCAAAGAGGCATACCTCAGTGCCAACATGCACTCTGCTGAAGCTGTAGGCCGAAAGAATGAACTGTCTCCATCCAGGGTGGATAAAAATCAATCGGTTTTTAATCAAAACCCAATAGGATTGTTTTATCTAAATCAAGTTTTTGATTATTTAAATTATAATTAATGTTTCCTTTTAAAAAATAAACCAGCTTAAAATGAAATTTGAATTTAATACAGCAAAAGCTAAGGTATAAATTCAGTATAATCTGTTAAAATAATTTAAATAAAACAATATTGAGTCAATGAGCCTCTACTATAAACTCTGGAGTTAAAGCCTGATTTTTTCTTCTGTGTAAGAATGCAGGAAAAAATATTTAATTTTTTAGGTGAAGCTTTAAAAATATGGCACAATATTTCATGTATTAGGGGCTTGATCCTCCAGGTCTAGACTACTGGATGCAAAGGATCAGCAAGATCATCCTAAGCATTGGAACTTGACACAATCGGGTGTGCTCCTTAATCAGGATTATCCATTAAGCCCACCTGGATTGTATCATATTCCTGTTTTATTCTCTCTACCTTAGCTCTGATTAGTTCATATTATGAATATTTATGATTCTTCACCCATAGTGGAGGATTATTCTCCAGCTCATGAAAAAACAACCATCTGCTCAGTAACTTCCAACCCCCTGCTTCTGAATGATTCTGGATACTTCCGTTAAATGGTCTTTTTGGTCCCTTTACATATATAGAGAGATGTAAACATTAACGTCTCAAGTGCTCCATCTATGTCATTAAACTATAAGCTATATAGTAAATATACACCACCCATAACAAGCAGCTTGCAGAATGAAGACCTAGGAGCCCACCCAAATTGTTACTCCTCCCTTGGACTGCATATGTTTGTGGAAGTGGCTCAACAGAAATTATACAGTAATTAAATGACATTAATCACTGGTATTTGTGTAAAAAACAAGCTATTGTATGTAAAGCTAGCAAAATGGTTCCCAAACTGGGCCCAGAGTATACAGGGGAAAGAACTTTGCCTTCCCAGAGGCATCCTCTCCTTTTTAGCTGCTCTGTCAGACTTGCAAATATTCCTTATGTCAAAGAGCAATACATATCCTCGATGAGCAAGGTGGGGTCAGAAGAGGGGCTGACTGAGGTGCTCTGGGTAAGAATATAAGGGGGTCATGGGGAAAGGGACATAACGGTGGGTGTCTATTACAGACTGCCCAGCCAGGGGGAAGAGTTGGACCGGGAATATTTAGGACAGCTCACAGAGGCTGTCAAGGCAAGAGATGTGGTAGTTATGGGTGACCTGAACTATCCAGACATCTGCTGGAAAGAGCAGTCAGCTAGGTCTGACCACTCACATAGATTCCTAGCTGAGATACAGGACCTCCACCTAACTCAGGAGGTGCAGTGTCCCACCAGGGGAAATGCCCTGCTGGACCTGGTCCTTGCCACAGGCGATGGCCTCATGAGGGAATTCCGGGTTCTTGGCCACTTGGGCAATAGTGATCATCACCTGCTGGAATTCAGCACAGGGTGTCAAGGGCTAGAAGTAAGGCAGAAGTCCTTGACTTGAGGAGGGCTGACTTCAATGAGTTAAGAAGACGAGTACAAGAGGCATTGGGATCCCAAAATTTCTGGGAGATGGGAGTCCAAGATGGGTGGTCAGTCCTCAAGAAGACAATTCTCTGAGCCCAAAGGGAGTCAGTCCCAATGCATACCAAGGCAGGTAAGAGTGCTAAAAGCCCCCATGGCTTAGTAAGGGCATTTAGGAATGCCTGAGGGCTAAAAAGAAGGCGTACATCCAATGGAAGCAAGGGGCTATTACCAAAGAAGATCACACCTTTGTTGCTCGAGGCTGTAGGGCAACTGTTAGGAAGGCCAAGGCTGAGGTGGAACTGGGGCTGGTGACTAGGATTAAGGATAACAAAAAGTCCTTTTTCAAATACATAGGGAGCAAGAAGAAGGCACCAGGTAACATAGGGCCCCTGCAGGACGCGCTTGGCAATCTGGTGATTGCTGCAAATGAAAAAGCAGACCTCTTTAACAAATTTTTTGCCTCCATTTTTCTGAGCAGGGACTGGGACATCTCCCCCGCTGGGAGTATGGAAGGATTCAGGGGAGGCACCACCAGGCCCAAGGTTAGGAATGACGTAGTTAAGGAACTTCTGGAGGGGCTGGATGTGTTCAAATCAGCAGGCTCAGATGCTCTTCATTCAAGAGTGCTGAGGGAACTGGCAGAGGTCATTGCAGGGCCCCCTGGCACAGCTATACAAGTGCTCATGGAGCTCTGGTCAGGTGCCAGATGACTGGAAAAAGGCCAATGTGGTCCCAGTTTACAAGAAAGGCAGAAAGGAGGACCCAGGTAACTATAGGCTTGTCAGTCTTACCTCAGTCCTGGGGAAGATCTTTGAGAAAATTATCAAGGAGCACATCTGCGAGGGACCAGCAGGGGAGATCATGCTCAGGGGGAACTAACATGGGTTCGTTAAGGGAAGATCCTGTCAGACTAACCTTATTTCCTTTTATGATGAGGTCACAAAGTCCTTGAACAAAGGCGTGGGGGTGGATGTTGTCTTCCTTGACTTTAAGAAGGCCTTTGACGCTGTCTCTCACCCCATTCTCATAAAAAAAAGCCAGGTGACTGTGGCATTGATGCCTACACAGTCAGCTGGGTGGCTAATTGGCTGGACGGTTGCACACAGAGTGTGGTGATGGATGGGTCATTTTCAACCTGGAGGGATGTGGGCAGTGGGGTTCCCCAGGGCTCAGTCCTCGGGCCTGTACTCTTCAACATCTTTATCAACGACTTGGATGAGTGGGTCAAAAGCACGTTGTCCACGTTCACTGATGACACCAAGATGTGGGGTAAGGTGGGCACACCAGAAGGGAGGAACAGAATCCAGCTAGATCTGGACAGGTTACAGAGATGGGCAGATGAGAATAGGATGAAATTCAACATAGACAAGTGCAGGGTACTGCATCTAGGGAAAAAGGAACCAGCAACACACCTATAGGCTGGGGAACACCATTCTCATCAGCACAGAGGTGGAAAGGGATCTTTGAGTTATTGTCGACTCTAGGTTGAACATGAGTTGCCAATGTGAGGAAGCTATTAGTAAGGCTAACTGTACCTTGTCATGCATCCACAGATGCATCACAAGCAGGTCCAGGGAGGTGATCCTTCCCCTCTATGCAGCATTGTTCAGGTCGCAGTTGGAGTACTGAATCCAGTTTTGGATGCCGCACTTCAAAAGAGATGTGGCTAGCATTGAGAGGGTCCAGAGGAGGGCCACTGACATGATCAGGGGCAGCAGGGCAGGCCATACGAGGAGAGACTAGAGGTCCTGAACCTATTCAGCCTTCACAAAAGAAGTTTGAGGAGGGATCTGGTGACCATCTACAAATTCACCAGGGGGGATCAGCAAGGAATAGGAGATGCTCTGTTCCCTCAGGCACCACCCAGGTTAACTAGGAATAATGGCCACAAGTTGATAGAGAGCAGGTTCAGGCTAGACATCAGGAGGCATTACTTTAGGGTAGTTAGGACCTGGAACCAACTTCCAAGGGAAGTGGTGCTTGCTCCTACCTTCGGTGTCTTTAAGAGGAGGCTGGATAGACACCTGACTGGGGTCATATGACCCCAGCATCCATTCCTGCCCAAGACAGGGGGTCGGACTTGATAATCTGTTTAGGTCCCTTCTGACCCTAGCTACTATGATACCATGATACATATCCCACGCACTGATGCAAGGATGGGGAAAGTACAGCCTGGTGTACTGGGGCCAGGTGGTGCCTCCATACTCTGAAACAGTCTCTTCATGATATTTTGGTTAAAGTTTTGGTTTTCTTTGTGCTTTGAACTTTCAGGCAAGGAAAACCTGTATTTACCCAGTTTTCATCCTGTCTGAGAATAAAATACATAGGAAACCTTGCTAACAAAGATGCTAATGTGACAGATTTCAGGTGGTACCCATAGGAGTTTGAGGTTTGGAAATTCTGACACATTTTATAGAAGCATCGAGACTTTGGGATGCTTGATACACCCTTTACAGTCCAGCTATCACTTGTTAATGGTGGTACATCAACCTAGAAATGTTTTCAATCCCATGCTCTTTTTTCTCAAGCCATCTACAGAATTGTGTTTTACACCAAGTTTTGGCACCATATATTTCAGCAATAAAGGATGGTAATGACAATTAGGAACTGGAATGGCTTATATAAAATTGATTTTTGCAATAAGCCTTTTTATTAGACTATTCTTATACGAGTGCTGCTCTATTGTCCTTTCTGGGTACGTGTAGCCATGCCTGTGAGTGAAAGGTAAAAAAGGGATAAATATTCATTGCTGTGAATAAAGCCCCTTGAATTCTTTCAGGAATTTAGTAGTGGTCTTAGAATGAAGTCTTTGCTAGTTCCATTATTCTCTATGAATTAAGAATAAAGCAGCCAGACATTGTAAGAATTCTGCTGCATTGTATAGCAGGCCATTTTTTATGATATGTCCTCATAAACCATAATGTTAAGTGAAATGACATATTCACTTCAACAGTAGCCAATTGTTTTTTTTAAATATTTTTCTCTCCATCTAGTCAAATAAACACATCAGTTCAATGTGTGCTCTGTGGAGCTTCTCCAGCTACTACAGGGTCTCCTCACTGACAGTACTGATAGAAGGTACAATCACTTGCATTGTCCAGAATACTGTTTACATAAAGGAGTGATAAATACCTGTTGAATTTTTACTGGAGGCCTCCCAGATGAACAGTGCAGTTATTATTTCAGACAAAAATTCTTTTACTTTGCCATGAAAAGGTAGACTGCTGCAGTCTATGTTTAATCCCATTTTTAACTATACTAAAATGAAATGAAACTCTGATTATTAAAGATGGAAATTAAAAATGTAATAGTTTTCCAGGAAATGGCACAGAAAACCATTAACACCTTGGCTAGGTACAGACATTAAAAAAGCTGAAGCCTGAATTGGTTCACTCTTGGCAGGTTAGTCAAACCTGCCTAGGTTGAACCAATTTGCAAGTGCACAGACATTCCAGCCAGACTGAGGAAATGTAGACATATGCCTGCAGCCACTCAGACCAGGAGCCAGCAGGTGCTAGAGCATGCCCTTGGCTACGGGGAAGCTGTGCAGAAGGAGGCGGGGGGGAGGGGGCACATAGCCCTGGCAGTAGCCTGGAGTGAATTGGCCAAGAAAGGGGTTGAAATCCCCCCTCCCTGTTCCTTGGACCCAAGATAGGGTCTGTCCAGCACTCCCCCCTCACTGTTGCAGTGGCACAGCCAGGGCACAGCCAGATGCCAGCCAGCATGGCCCTCTGAGGCAGAGAGGGCAGGGAGGGAGTTATTCCCTCCTCCACCTCCTCTGCTCCCAGGGTATCACAGCCAGGGCCTGCCTGCCCCAACTGCCACTGCTGCTACTGCTCACTTCCTGTCTGGGGCAAGCAGTGAAATAAATCCCTTTCTGCACCCTTTGCCAGACAATGGAGGAAGGGAGTAATAACCCCCCACACTGCCCCCTCCCACTTAAGGGGCCATGCTGGCTGGCCTCTAGACATGCCTCCACCCTGCTGCTGGAGTGGCAAAGGGGCAGGGCTCTTGATGATGGCAGCACCACTTATCATGCTGTCTGGGGAGTGCAAGCCTCTTCCCAGCAAGAGGTCCAAGAGTAGGAGTCAGATCAGAGCTGCTGCAGACTGTGCAGGGCAAGCTGTGGCACCAGGGCTCAGAGGGGGCCATAGCCTCCCAAGCCCTCCCAGCACTGCCACTCTCACCCCACACAGTACACAACATCTTTCCCCACCCCGCAGTGCCCCCCCCATCACAGAGAAGAGGCTTGTGCTCTGAGACACCGTGACAGGGGCTGCTGCCCCCACCATGGTCACTCCCCCCTCTCCACTTCAGCGGTAGGGCCAGGGCATGGCCAGAGCCCAGCTGGCAGGGCCCTTTAGTCCAGGGGGCAGGGAAGTGTAATCCCACCTTTGCCCCCAGGATACTACAGCAAGGTCTGTGTGTCCTGACCACCACTGCTGCTCACTCCCTGCGCAGTGTGAGCCCCAGGATGAGTCCCCTCCTGCCCCCTCAGCCAGATGCCGGAGGGAGGGGGGAATAACCCCCCTCTCTGCCCTTGCACCTAAGGGGCCCTTCTGACTGGGCTCTGGTTGTGCCCCAGCCCTGCCACTGAATCGGCAAGGGGGAAGCAACCAGGATGGGGGCAGTAGCCCCTGTCACAGTGTCCTGGAGCACGAGCCTCTTCCCAATGTGGGGGGGAGCAGGGCCATGCTGTGGGGCAAGGAAAGCTGGCACAAGGGGATTTGGGGTGGCTATATCCCCTCCTCTAAGTCCCAGTGCTGCCACCTGCCCCACCCAGTCTGCCGCAGCTCTGACCCCCACAGCTGGGGCAGTACAGAGGTCAGCAGGGGCAGAGGCTGGAGCAGCCATACCATGGGGAGGCACAGGCAGCAAGAAGAGCACTGCTGCATGCTGCCCTTGCCCTGTGCATACTGCTCCTGGCCAGGAAAGTGGCTGGCTAGGGAGTAATGAGCAGGGATGGCTTTTGAAGAAGGCTGCTGCCAGCTGCAGCCAGGCTGCAGCTGCCGGTAGCCAGTAGCTGCTAGAGCTCCCTTCTGGTGGTGGCAGGGGCCCATTACAGGGCCCTAGGAAGCAGGAGCAGATTGGCAGGAAATCTGCTTCTGCTTTCCTACACATGTAGACGTGTGCCCAGCACCATTTACTTGTGAGTAATTTACTCATGAGTAAACTGGTACTGCATCAAATACAAATGTGGACACATCCACAGTCACTCCCTCTTCCAAGTGTAAAAGAAAAGTGTGATATGTCAGATATAAGCATGGAAACAGTTGGCAAAAGCTATTTTCTTGGATGTTGATAGTTGCATATATACAGGTGAAGGATAGATGATTAGCTTCAGCAATTCCATATTAAAAGACTCTGAATTAAAGTGAAATTTGCAAAAGTGCACAAATATTTATTCATTTAATGAAACCTGATTGCCATTAATTAATTAATATGATCAGTTTTTCCCTACGTACAAGCCAATAGCAAGCCAAGAATCAGGGGGAAAAAAACATTATTTTTTTAATGTCAAACATTTTTTATTTTGAAAAGGGTTCATTTTGGAATCTTCTCTGAGATTTTTCCTGAAACTTCTTGGAATTGTATTGCTTCTTTCCTCCCATTCAGCTCTTTTATCTTCTAGTCACTTTTTTTTAAATGCTGTTCTGAAAATGGAATACAAAAGAAGAAAAGAGTAAAAAGGAAAAAAAAATTAACCTGAAAGATCAAAGGTTTTCTGTTTATTGCTTTTTTCTGATAAAAATGCAAGTTTTATAAAGCACTTTTCCAAGTATTTTCTTTTAGGAAAAGGCCATTTTTATAGGAAAAATAATCATTTGTAAAATTATTACTTGGTTTTGCTCCCATTGAACTCTGTGGGAATTTTGCCACTTATGTTAAGGGCAACAAGCTGGTAAAAGATGAGCACAGTTGGCTTATGTGACCTCAGAATAAGACAGACAAAAGACTGTATGGTGGGAAAAATTAGTTTGGACCAGTAATTTAAGGTACACAGAAACCTTTGCAAACTAAAAAGTGTAAAAGCCCATTATCATGAAGCATTATCTTAAAGTATTAAACACAATCTGATTATGTTCAATCTGTTATCAATATGAATGCTTATCTAGGTTAAGGGAACCATTCAGTAAGAGCAAGAGCTGGTTATACACTGAAAAAATCTCAAAGCAGTATTGGTGAAATATAAGTTGCCTATTCAGAAAAAAAACTTCAGTTTATGGAAATGCTGTAGTTTGGGGATCACGTAACAATATAGTAACCAGTTTTCAAACCAGAGGTAGCAATATTTCCTTGTCGTCCTCCCTCCATTTACGTGACTGATGCATAGTGACTGCCATGGATTGCTGGACAGGCTAAATGGTTACAACACTGTTTAGACACAGGCTAACATACAGTGTGGCAAAGCTATGTGATGTCTGATGCAATTTTCTGGAATCAGAGTTGGTTCAGAGGCATATTTTACTCTGTCTTCTTGTGGGTTTGGTAGAGAGTGCATTTCTGGCTCAGTGAGTAATCTAGAAGGATATTTCCTTCAGCAATTAAAAATCTTAATGCAACCCCCCAGTACTGACACAATGCAAGTCTTTCCTCCGAGTAGAAAGCAGGTTGATATGCCATGTTGAAAAGACTTGAAACTGAATAAAATTAACTGTGCTAACCTAGGACACAGTCGTGTGTACTGTATAAACATGAGACCATGACCAAAGACAGGCCCCGTAAGTGGGCCTCAAACACATTTTACCGGCTGAGCAACAGTCCTAGTTTGGGAGAGAAGCTGTATCAACATGGCTTTTGGCCATCAGCATGGCCACAAACATGGAAACCACATTCATACATATTTAGAAACCTGAAAGAACCTTTATTCACCTAGATTTTTATTCTTCTTAAATAAAAGGGTGCTCTCTGCTTGCTCAGGTGACTCTAGGCAGTCTTGTAAAAACATGTGAAAAGAACCCAACAGTTGCCCTCAGTCAGAGGAAATAAGCCATAATTTCCCAAGATCAATGGTGCTAATACAGATCACCCTGCTAGGTCTCTGCTTCCCTTTCTGTCACTGGGCCTCCGGCTCATGTGTTTCTTCTAATCATAAATGACACAGAATAGGAGGAGAGAAGTGGTCTCTAAGGACATGATCATATGAAGAAGTTACTGTGAGGTAAAAGATGGCAAGACTTTGTAACACATTGTGCCTCTGTGGTAACCATGTGTATGCATGCTCTTATCCCCTATTAAATGAAAGCTAACCCATGATAGCTTAGCCCTCTTTCATTGAACGCAGTGAGCACTCTTGTCTGGGTTTTGTTCAGAGGTGAACTACTATGCTTCATCTTGCAGTTACTTCTGGGTAAGTGCATACACACTGGGAGCAGTTGTCAGGGAGCAGCTGACATACTGTGACCTCTCTTCTCTTTTTATATTGTAGTAACTTGTTCATATGTCCATATCCCAAGAAACCACCTTTCTCCTCCTACTTTGTACTCATCTTAAGGCATTTCCTAGAGGAGAAGAATCCACAGCTTAGAAACTACTACCATAGGTGGTACTAGCTGGCATGTTTTTGACAGTTTCAGCAGAGGCAAATGAATGAATGATGGCAGAAGAAAGCTAAGGTCTTTCACCCTAATGGCAAGTGTGTCCATGGAAATGCTAAGTCACAGTGCCAAGGACTCTGTGGGGCCATGTGTTGCACTTAAACTATGTGGATTGTTATACCAAATGAAAAACTGCCACCTGCACTGCAAATACAGTTTAATTGGGTGATTCTCAAATCAGTTTAATTGGGTTGCTGCAGAATTCTTTTAAGGGTGATGCAGGGTGCTGCACAATGTTAACACTCAATATTAGCATGCAAACACCTACACATGATTCACAACATAAACCCGGAGATTTAAAATAGGAATACATAGTGTCAAAACACTCTGATCTGTTGTGGTCTTTTTGAGTTCTTTGCAACAGAAGAATTGTTGTATTAGTTTTCCATAGTCAAGAGATGAGTGAAAACTGAAAGCTGGCATTTTCCAAGGGGCACGCTGAGTTTAACAAGCCTTGAGTCTAAAAAGTTTGAGGACAATCTTTTTATTTGCATACACAAAATTTACTTTAATATATTGGTAGATATAATGTACTGGTTGTCTGATGATGAATGTTGTCATCTTCACTGAGACAACAGTGACCATATATTTTAGCAGGTGAAAAAGTGGGGCTATTGGACGTTTAAGAGCATATAACCATTGGTCACTGTTGGTGCTTCAAAAGGACTAATTTTCAAAAGGTGAAGAAAATTATAAACAATATTGACTGGGAAGAAAAATGTAGGCAGAAAAATGTGAAGGAAAATTCAAATTTAAAAATAATTTAAAGTTGGCCATAAAACAAGTGTATAACCTAGAAAGAGGACAACTTTGACTAAAAACTATCCTAGTCCAGTGGCAAAGTGAAGGTAGCAATTAGAAATAAAATAACAATGTATAACAAATCAAGAAGGGGAATTAGCAACGAATATAAATTAGAAATTATGAAGCATAGAAATGGATGAGGGAATCTAAAAGCATCATATACAAATCTATGTTTTCCAGGCTAAGAATTCTAAGAACAAGTTTTTAAAGTACATTAGGACTAAAAGACATTCTTGTAACAGAGCCCAAGACAATAACAATATGGAGACAGTAAAATTGTTACTAATCTTGCAAAAAAGTAGATATGTTCAACAATATTTCTGTCCTGTATTTGGAAGAAGGATGATGTACTTTCCAGTGCATTAGTAACTAAACAGGATGTTAAACAATTTAAACAATGGATAAGCATTTTAAAATCAGTATGCCTGACTTAAATAGCCATTAGAGAGCTGCTTTAGGGCATCTCTATCACACTGATGTTAATTTTTAATAAATCTTTGAATGCAGATGACTAGAAGAGTGATAAAGTTATGCCAATTTTCAAAAAGGTTGAGCAGGATGACTTTTGTAATTTTAGACCAATTAGCCTGACATCTATTCTTGACAAAAAAGTGGAAGGCTTATATAGTATTCAATTAATAAATAATTAAAGAATAGGGATTTAATTAATGTCAGCCATCATGGTTTTATAGAAAGTAGATCAAATCAGGCAAACCTTATTTCATTCTTTGAGGATACCCCAAGGGTGTGTACAGAACTGCTCCATACACATTTTACAGCGCTGTAATTTAGAGCACTTTTTATAGCACTGTAAAGTTACAGCACTCTTAAACATGCCAGAAATGCAGTGTTTTGAGGGGTGGGGGCTCTGAGCCTCCCTGCATTTTCCAGGCTTAGGAGGTAGGGGGTGCTCCACAGCTTCCCAGGGCTTCTCCACTGGTCAGAAATTTGACCAGCAGAAAATAGTTATTTAAACCACTGTAGGTTGCTAAAGTGGTGTAAAATACAATGCTTCAAATTTACTACTTAATTTAACAGGGTTTAATTTAAAGCACTGTACCCATTTTTAAAGTGCTGTAAAGCCATGCACTTCTGTTAAATCACTGCAATAAAGCACATTAAATGGCAAAAAAGCAACTTGTGTACACACCCCAAATTTGATTGGTAAAGGTAATTGCAAAGATATAAATGTTTGGATTCTGTAAGATGTTTGACTTAGAATGTTAGCACTATATTATATCAATAAAGCATAGGCTGAATTTATTAAGAGCTGGCTAACAGATTACAAAAATAGTTGTCTATAACGAATCTTCATGAAATGGGGGTGTTTGTAATGGGGTTCCACAGAAATCAGTGTGAGTCAGTGCTATTCAGCATATCCACTATTAATCTGAAAGTAAATATAAGGTCACTTCTGATAAAATTTGTGGGTGGTAGAAAAATTGGCAAAATACTAAGTAATGATGAATGTAGGGTAGTCATGCAAGGTAATCAGTTTGCTTAGTAAAATGATTCCATAATTAAAACAAAAAACATAGTTTTAGATGTAGGCCAATGATATCAAGCTGTTCCTACAAAATGGGGATCTTATCCTGGAAACCTGTGACGCTGAATAGAACTTAGCGCTTGTAGTGAACAAACACCTGGATGCAAACTAGCAGTGTGATGCTGTGGCAGAAAAAGGATAATGTCATCCTGTCATTTATAAGCACAAAAGTAGTGAAGTGACTTTTTTTGTGTGTGTTACTGTGGCAAAATAAGTATAGGAATACCACATGGAGTGCTATTGTCCGTGTTTTAAAAGGGATGTTAAAAGATGGCGCAGAAAATAGCCATAAAATTGATTCAAGTGCTGGAGAAAATTCTTTAAAGTAATAAACTTCAGTAGCTCAATATTTTCAGTTCTTCACACAAAAAAATTGGGGGATGTTTTCAATATAGGGGGTGCATCTACATGAGACACTTTATTACACAGTAGCATAGTTTACTACATGTGCACATGCTTACTGCACAGTAAACTTCAGTAATCATGAGTAATGAACCTACAAATGCAAGTAGCAGATTTACTTGTGGTTATTACTTGTGGTTAGTTGCTGTGCAGTAGCGTTCACGTAGATGTCTGACTGGGAGCAAGTCAGCCAGCCAGCAGGGGGCGGAAGATTGCTCCCTGCCCCTGAGGGCTGCCTGCTGTTGGGGCAGGCTCTTTCACTGGAGCCTGGGCAGAGACTATGTCCCCCTGCCTTGGCAGCAGGGAGCTGCAAACCCAGCTAGTTGGCCACAGGTCTCACACACTAAGGAACATTTCAGGGAGTGGGAGCTTGTAGATCCTTATCTCCCAACCCCCACTTTGCATTCATGATTGGGGAGCAGGGGCCTGGGAGATCCTTATCTCCCAGCACCAGCTCCATGACCACAGAGCTGGCACTGGGAGCTCCCTGCTGGCAAGGGTGGGGAGCCTGTTTCCTGCATAGCTCCATGATCACAGAGCTAGGCAGGCCCACCTAACAATCATGGGGTGGGTACTGGGAACTGTCCTGGCCAGGGGCAGGTCTCAGCCCCATGCCCTGATCAGGTGATTAAGGCTTGGGGCTTGGGAACAGCTGCAGGAGTGGGGCAGGTCCCAGCCCCCTGCCCTCATCCGCTGGTGGGGCCCCACCCCTGCAGCTCCTTCCTAGTTCCCTGCCTCTCATCGGGGAGCCAGAGCCAGGAGCTCCCTGCTGCTGTGGTCAGGGGACATTGTCTCTACCCCAGCAACAAAAAGCCCCCTGGGGCAGGGAGCAATGTCTGAGCCCCAGCTAGGAGACAGATGTCTCCTGGCCCGGTGCTCCCTGCCAGCCCCTGAGCTAGCACCAGGGGGAGCCTAGAGCTCCCTCTGGTGGAAGAAGGGCCCTTTGCAGGGTCCCAGGAAGTGGGAGCAGTTTGCTTCCATTAGCAGCAAATCTACTGCCACTTCCCTGCATATGTAGACAATTGCCCGGTTGCATTTACTTGTGAGTAGTTTACTTACAAGTAAACTGCTCCTGGGTCTAATGCATGTATGGATACACCCAGAGTGTAAATAGCGTCTTAAGTTGATAATGCAAGTGCTTAAGAAATTTTTAATCTACCAGAGAAAGGCATAACTCAGGAACTCAAGCCAGAAAAATTCAAATTGGAAGGCATGATTTTTATCAGAGAGTGATACACCACTGAAGTATGACCAAAAGAAGTGGTAGATTCCTCACCTCTCTTGGGGTGCATACAGACATTAGGGGAGGTTGTAGGGAGGTTAGATCACCGTGTGATTCAACTTAGTTTACCCATGTGCAGACCTTGCCCTTAGATCCCTAGTTAGGTGGATCTAAGTGCAAACCACACAGAAGATCAGGACAGGCAGATCAGTCAAAAATGGCCAACTTGATCTAAGTTAACTGTATCTCTGAGGAAGTCTAACTTAGATCTGGTCATGCAAGACTGATCTAACTGAACTTCTGTACAACTCCCAGCACAGTCCCAGGGTTGGGAAAGCCCAGCCACTGGCCCCAGCCCCTACCTGCCGCAGTGGCACCAGGTTCTTTTTAGCCCCGCTCCCCCCTGGCTCTACCCCCTATCCCTAGATGGACAACCCCTGCCCCGACAAACCAGCCAGCTCCCACCAAGCCCAGCAAACCCCCCATTCCTCAAACCACCCTCAGCGCCAGTTTTAACAACAGTGTTCACTGCTGACAGCATCCAAGGAAGTAAGTCAGGATGGGAGAAGGGACAGGAGCGACATGGGATTGGTTGTCCAGGAGGAGTTGTTTGTCTGTGGGAAGGGGGAGAGGGTAGAAGGAAGTAGGAGGCAAAAAATAGCCCTGATTCCCAGGAGCTGGAAGAGAGAGCTCCCCCCATTCCCCCAATCCCCGCCATGGACCCCCCATGATCCTCCAAATCCTCCCGTATCCCACCAACCCCCCTGATCCCCCTTCAGGCCCCACTAGCTCCCTCCATTCCCTCCCACAGACCCCACCTCCTCCCCCAGTCCCTCTACAGACCCTACTTACCCCCCCCAAGCCTCCCAATACCCTCCGCAGATTTGGTTGTCCTCCTGATCCCCCATAGACCTACCTGCCCCCAATCCCCCTGCAGACCCCCTGATTCTCCCCCAACCCTCCTACACTAGCCCCATAATCCCAACTTACCTTATATCAGGTGGCTATTTTTAACTCTGTAACCCGGGTTCACCCAAAGGTGTGCCCTATTGTCAATAGGATGGGATGGGTAGGCAGGAGGGGGGTCCTGTGAGAGGGATGCAAGAATTTTGAGGAGATCCCTCTTTCCTGTATAGATTTAGCCCAAGCCCAAAGTTCTTAACTATATACAATTTATTGAGTTATAATATACATAAACATAAAACTAAATATCATATGCATATATTTACAGTGAACATTAACCAGTAACCAAGGCCAAACCCTAAATAACACTATTCACAACATCACAATACAACATTTCAATTGCAAAATTTCCTTAATATAGTCCCTGACCCATGGCAAGAGATAGTCCTCCTTCCAATAGGGTCCCTTGGGGGTGTCCAGGGAACACCAGGGGCCCCTCCCCTTAGGGCCTTGACTAGGCGGGGGGCAGGGCTGCTCACCCAACCCCTTCTCTGGGTTTGCCTGGCCCAGATGTCTTTCCCCTGTGGGACCCAAGGGGCCCAATGACTAACACTCCCTCAGGTGGTGGTGGTCAGGGCACAGCTCAAAATGGGGTCTCCTCTGCTGAAGCACCTCTCCAGGCCTCTCATGCACTGCTGGGCTCCTCCCCACCCTGTGCCCTGATCTGAGTTCCTCTCAGGTGCTGCACCACTGCTGCTGGCTCCTGGGTGCTGGGCCTCACGCTGCAGCACTACTATTTCGTCGTGCCCTGGCTCAGCACTGAGGGCTCTCTTAGCACAGGCCGGGCCCTTCAGGCTCTGCCCAGCCATCCTCACACCAGATGGCTAACCCAAGCAGCCTCCGCTGCTCCCTGGCTCCCAAGGCTCGGGCCTATGCGCCGCCCTGTGCACCATGGGACCTGGCTGCTTGTTGGGAGATGAGGCCTGAGCTGCCTCACTGAGGGCCCCAAGGCCCAGCCAGGGTTGCAGGCTCAAGCTGCTGCTTGCGGCTCCCAAAGCCTGGGCTCCATCCACCAAACTGTGCACCATGATGGGTCTGAGCAGTCTCACACTGCTCCCAGGGCCAGGTCTCTGTGCACCATCCCTGTGCATCATCAACAATGCAAGCAGTCTCACACCGCTCCCAAGGCTGCTGCTCCAGTGGCAGTTGCAGGAGCCTTGGGCCTATTGCCTGCTGAAAGATTGCTCCACAGCTTTTCTTGGCTCTGCTCTTCTTGAGTCCCTCACTGCATCTGCCCTTTGTGCTGGGCACACAGCTCCTTTTATACACTGTAGGGCTCTGCCCCTGAAGTCTTCCAGACCTGAGTATTGCAGTCTTCAATTAGGTCCGGGGGAGCTCTTCTCTCCCTCCCCTCAGGAAAGGGGCATGACTTTATTTCTCCTGCTGCCTCCTGACTGGTGGATGGGCTCCACCAATCAAAACAGTAGATCTCAAGCCTAGGACTCAACCCAAACTCTGAAAGGTGAGCCTGCTACAACTCAATCTAATCTTCTCCTACCTCCCCAAATGTCAGTTCATAACATTAATGGAGAAGTGCAGGTTCAGGGGTGACTTGTGGCATCCTCTGAGTATATAAGGGGTGTGAATCAGGATCTGGGGGAACGTTTGTTCACCAGAGCACCCCAAGAGATGACAAGGTCCAACAGTCACAAATTCCTGGAAGACCATTTTAGGCTGGACATAAGGAAAAATTTCTTTACTGTTCGAGCCCCCAAGATCTGGAACAGACTCCCCACAGACGTGGTGCAAGCACCTACTCTGGACACTTTTAAGAAACATTTGGACACTTATCTTGCTGGCCCTAGCTGACTTCCTGTCCCTTGAGCAGGGGTCTGGACCCGATGAACTTACAAGGTCTCTTCCAGCCCTAAAATCTAAGAAATTTATGAAATCTATTAAATATCTTGATATCAAAACTAGATACCTCTCTTTAAACTGTACTTTAGCAAAATAAAAGTTATGCCCAGTAAAACTGGTGTCAAAACCAAGTTATTGGGCTCAATATCAGGATAACTAGATGGACATGAAAAGGATGTGATATACAGGTGGTCAACTAGATATGGGGTTGTCAGCCGGGGGTACATGTACCCCTGGAGTACTTGGGAAGGCCCTAGGGGGTACATGCAGGCAGGGATGGAGCAGTGCCACCCACCACCCTGCACCACCACCTCCCAGGAGCAGGGCTGGGGGAGGTTGAGAGCAATGGCTCTCCTCTGTGGGCTGCACAGGTGCCAGCCAACTGGTCAGATGTGGCAGGGAGGGAGGAACCTTGCACGCGGCAGCAACTGCCACCACCATTCACCATCCTGCACCGCCGCTCACATGACACCATGCCTCGTCCTGGCCCCCGCTTCACATCCAGCCACCAGGGGTACATTTATTTAAAAAGGTTGAAAACCCCTGAGCTAGATGATCTAATGATCCTTTTTCACCTCTATGGATATGTCTGTATGGCATGGCATGTTCTGCGGCTGGGATGTTCTCAAGCACACCCTGCCCTTCCATTCCCACTAATATACCAGCAACTATGTTATTAGGGCTCCTTCAGGGCACTCCTATTCAGTTGCTTTCAACAGCCAGGGACAAACCTGGAGAAGCCTCACTAGTATATTTCCAGGTTAGTCTGTATGAGCTGGTGGGTAGAGCATGCTTAGGCAGGTTCAGGCTGGGACATACCATACCCACAGTGCTATTAAGTCCATGAATCTTTGGATGCTGACTTGCTCTACACAACCAGTATGAAAGTGAAGTAAATGCTCTTAGCTGCTCTTTTATGCCCATACACTGCTAAATGGATGCTCAGTGTTGTACAGATATCTGAAGATGCCTGACTGCAATTTTGTCTTGCACCATTGTATAGAGTAGGAGTGGCTCCCAGGCAATTTAAACTTAGCTCCTGAGGATCAGTTCTTTGCTGTGTCAGAATCTTGGTTTGTGGCCAGCAAGGTTAGAAAGTTTGGCCACCCCTCATGTAGAGTTAATATCTAGTGGCAGTCTGAAGGTAATTAAAAGTTTGGAAACAGATGATTCTCAGAAAGGTAAATAGGAAGAAGGGGCCAGAATAAAAATGACTAACAATCCCAAAATGTGATATCAATGGGTACCAGTAATTTACAATAGAAATTGTTAGAGACTCGGTAACTTAAGCATCCCAGGTTTTAGATAATGACAGCTGACACAGTTTCTTTTCATGTTTAAAAATGAAGCAGTATTTTGTAGCTGGCAGAAGCAGACAGTTGTCAGAAAGTCAGGAAAATAAATTTAGTAAAACAACGACTAATCATCTGCAGCACGAATGGAATGAGTGGGGGTAGGGAGTCCTGAAATGGATTGGCAAATTACGAGCAGCTCATTCTAAGATCTTCCTCCCCAAGCCTGTTTCCTCCTGTCACCTTGAGAGTGATTAGTCCCAAAACTCTGGTAGGTTTGCTGAGTGATGGGAATATTTAGGTTGGTGCTTAGGAATGAGCTTCAGTTAAACAGCTCTTCATTTCTCCTTGTCTGTCACCACACAGGTATTTTTATGTTCCTTCTCTGATCTAGAGATGGATTTATGTTATTTCATTTCCCAATTTTTGTGAAGAAAGTATTTCATCTTTTAAAGAGTTACTCTGGGTCCTTCTCAAATCCTGTTGTGATGGAAGAGCTGTGTGTTGCTTGGAAATTAAGTAGGCTTCCTTGCCTTCCTGGAACGCACTGAGATGTTTCTGCACATGACTTTGTTATATTTGTATTTTCTTTTTTGCACTGTAGTTTGATTTTTCTGTGTCTACATATTTAAGACCACATAGCTTAGTAGTAACAATACAGACAGAATGAAGTAATTTTAATGGTGTTCAAGGAAGCACCTGCATTCTGTATATAACAGCACCGTCTATTGCAAGCAAAGATACTGAATTCAGTCAGCAAAGCAGGTGCTCAGCCCTTTTAAAAGTCAGGCCACTTTTTTGGTTACCTACTTTTGGCCCAAGTCACAGGAAGATGGAATACAACATAAAGGTAATGTTTTGTCCCTTCTCTTTCTTTTGGAGAAAAGGGATCTATAGGTTTTTGATTTGGGGTTTTGGTATCCACAGTCAATCATTAGGCTGGCTCTCAACATCTTGTTCCCTACAGTGGAAGCTTTATATCAGTTTCTACTGAAGTAAGAAAATGCCTATTATGCAAGGACTCCTTTGCATTTCTCATTATACTGACAGTATGATGGGAATTTAGCAGTGCATTTATCCAGTTCAAAAGAGTTTGAACACAGGGCACCTCAGAAGAATTTAAGCAAATGGCAGAAAAACTTTCCTTTAGAGCAGCTATTTTACTGGCTTAGCTGTTCTATTTTAATTAGCTGTGATGGTAAGCCATATATTCCCATTTTCTTATATGCATGCCCATAATGGAATTGAAGCAAAATTTATTTTTCCTGCGCTGCTAAATATCATATTCAAGCACCAGGCCTCATTAAAAAATATATTTTCAAAATGTTTTATTGATCTAGCTGTTTACAATTCTTTTATTCAAATCTCCTGGATTTATTCTTACTTTAAAACAAATAATATGGGAGAAGAATATATAAATAAATGTTTTGTAATGTAAAGATTTTAAATGAGTTACAACGCTAAAGTGAAAATAATTGCAGCAATCAGACTCCAATTACATAAAAACCACAGTTATATACACTATTTATTCTTCCATCCTCCTCTACACATTACAGGTATTGCACAATTACCTGGTTAATTGTGCAGTTATCCTGAGGCTAGCTCCATGAGCAAAGTAGCTCTCGTGCCATAAAAAGCTCCAACCAACTATAAATTTAGACCCCGAAAATGTGTACCAACTTTATACCAGTTGCTATCCAGCTTTAATTTGCACATGTAGCAAGGTCTCCCCTACAGCTGAGAGCCCTGTCAGCCAACATGACTCCCAGTCACAGGGGTGCACCATGCCCAGCTGGGTTGGGGAGTCCCACAACTGAGGGGGCTTTCACCCCAGAAGCTGCTAACTCTGGATCCCAGCAGCACACCGCAGGTTCTGGGATGGGTGGGCAAAATGCAGCCCAGGGGCCAGATGTTGCCTGCCAAGCCATTCTATCTGGCCCGCAGGGCCCCTAGCATTTTAGAAAATTAATATTTATCTGTCCCTGGCTGCCTGTCATGCAGCCCTTGATGGCTTGCCAAAACTCAGTAAGCAGCCCTCCACCCAAAATAATTGCCCACCCCTGTCCTGGGACCTGAAATCTAGCAGCTGTGGACACTGGATTCCCACAGGTGCCTCCTGGTGCCAGGACCCAGCTGGGTCCCAGCAGCAGTGGGGTATGGCTACTGTCTCCCAGTTCTGGAAGAGCATGGAGCCCCTTGGGCTGGGAGACACAACTACTGCAATCTCCCAGCCCCAGGGGTTTCATTTACTCACAGAGCTGGGAGATAATGGCAACTGTCTCCCCCAGCCCTGGGGGTTCATTGGGTGCCCCTGAAGATGTGGGGCCTCCCAGCCACAGGAGCTTGCTTCGTGCTGATGTAGGGGGAGCCCTGGATCAAGCTTCGCACTGGCTGTAAGGCTTGATAGGATCTAATGCATGATCCCACAATCATACTTCCTGCCACACACATATGGCACGGGAGGAGGCACAATTGAATGGACTGCACATTAGATCCCATCGCGCCTTTACCTGCATGTGTAGAGGGGCCTTAGCATTACTAAAGCAAACTACTCAAAACACCTGATTTGGCTTTAGGTAAGTATTAGATATAACTGGCCATCTGTTATATGGAGGTAACCAAGGTAATAATAATAACATTTGTTTCCTTATTCTAAAAGGAAAGAAACATGTCCATCTGTTTCTCATGAAATCTTCGAATTTTTTACCAGGTGTATTTCTGCTTTAATGTAATTTTAAATAAACCTCTGTAACATCAGTCACCCATTAGCCATTAATCGACCCTTTTATTATATCTCCACTGTTCTGTTTCGCCACTGTGAGATGATATTGGAATAAACAAAGGGGAGGCTGATGTCTAGTTAGTGGGTCATACTACACAAGTTCTTGAGGTATATTTTGAGGGCTCCTCCTCCCCTACATCCTGGTTCAACACACTCCATAATGGTTTAGGCCACAGGTTTAACTCCAGAGTTTCTCCCATATTCTCCTCCTTGCGTGACCCTTTGGCTTTTTCTCTGGTCAGGCAATTTGTTAGATGTGAGCCAGTTAGACTCTGGATTAAATTAATTTAAATTAATTGTCACCTGGCTCCATTACCCAACTTGAGTCTGCCCTAGGGACAGTATCTCACAAACATTTCTCCAAGTTAATTTGGATCCTTCTCAATTCAATAGAACTCCCTCATTAAACACTTTTCTTATTCAATTAGTCCTGAATGAATGTTAATGCTACACATAGTCCATGCTCTGGTCACTAGATTATCTCCCCTGACCAGTCTTCAGGTAATTGCAGCACCTCGTACAGTCTGTACTCTAATCAATTTACCTTCTTTGATCATTTTTCTTTAATTAATTACAAAACCACATATAACATAGCTCATACCCTAATTAATCAACTATCTTTCTTGATCAGTTTTCAATTAATTAACATCCTGCATCACACAGTTCATGGTCTAATTAAACAATTCTCTTTCTTGATTTTCTTCCTTTTGTTTTTTTGGGTTTTTTTCTCTGCAATCAATTTGAGAACTGATACTAGCTCCCCTTCAGGAAAGACCCAGATTCCCCTCTGTCCCTACCAAAAAGGGGTTTCCTCCCTATCAGGCTCCCTCCCAGCTTTGCTTCTTCAGCCAGCGTCCTTTTTCTCTGTCCCACATCTTGTTCACACTTCTGTACAAAACGCGAGGTGCTGGTCTTCCCTCACTTTCCCCTTTCCAGGGTTGCGTATGTTAGGCTCCTTCCCTCTTTGAGGAAGACCGGAACTCCCACAGTCTTCTGGGAGCTGGCCCCAGCTGTGCCTGCCAGTAGCGGATGCAATTTAACCCTTTCAGCACTGGAGCAGTACCTTCTCAACACTCTCAGTGGTTGTGTTTCCCAGCCAGGTTCATCTCAAAGGGCGAGCATAGCAAGATCTGAACTCAGTCCCCTGGTACAACCTCCAAAAAGATACGCAGGGACTGAAGTTGCACTCATAATATTAATATCCCACTCCTGGAACCTAACTTACATGAATACTCTCTTAACTCATGAAAATAATCCCATTACCACCAGCAGGACTGTTTGCATAAGTAAAGTCTTCTAATGTAAGTGTTACTTAGTCATGTCCAGATTTCATACATTTCTGGTAATAGAGCCAAGGCCTTATAAATTATTGTGCTTCCAGGAAAGTTTTACCTCCATCAGTTGAAACTGTGATTATCTGCTCCTGTATTAGAGTCTTGATGTTATGATGAAAGTTTTGATATTATGGGTGACAGATTAAAATAATTCTGCCAAACTTAATTGAATAAATGCAAATCAACAGTCAATATCTACACACATACACACGCCATTATTTTTTCTGAGTTCCTGTTTTGCTGTTCATTTAAAACCAAAGGGTTGGCGGTTTTTTGCAGGCGGGAGAGTTCCATCCATTATAGCAGATCTGTACACAATAAGCAAAAATAATGAAAGAGAACGTCCATGAGGAATTTCTTTAATGCAAGTGTTTAGACCTTGATCCATGCCCTTGATGAGACATTATCTTGTATTAAGATAAAACTATGTACGCTTTCTCATATTACATGTTCATGTCATTTTCACTGGTGAACAAGAGTGGTAATTTCAAAAGGTTACATCAATGCAGTGGATTACAAAATTAAAATTCACTGTTTAATAAACTATTTAAAAACATGACATATTTGTGCAATAGGTGATGCAAATTATTCTCATGCTTTTCTGCTGAAGCCATAGCATTAATGACTTAAATGTGATCTAGCAATAATTTCACTTTTTAGTCTCAAAACTTAGTTGCTATCATTGACATCCCCTGAAGGAAAATAATATATATAGTGTTTTGGGCTACTTCATCAAAAGTAAACTTTTGATCATTCTTGGGAGATATTTTTTTAATTCTATTCTTTTTTCCCCCTGAACTAAACCAAAAGCAGTTTATTCAGTCAAAAAGCCAAATGACCCCAATATTTCTGAATGTTTTGCACTACCTTAAGAAATTTGCACAGCTCAGGAGGAGGGGAAAGATTTGCATTGTGTCAGTATTGGGGAGTTGCATTAAGTATCTGCACTTCTCGAGATTTTTGACTCCTGAAGGATATATATCCTTCTAGATTACTCACTGAGCCAGAAATATACTTGCTACCAAACCCACAAGGAGACAGAGTAAAATATCACTCTGATGGCAGAAACTTGCATCAGTCATCACATAACCTTGCCACGCCATATGTTAGCCTGTGTCTAAATAGGACTGTAACCATCTAGCCTGTCCAGCAATCTGTGCATCAGCCATGTAAATGGAGGGAGGGTGACAGGGAAATATTGCTATCTCTGGTTTGAAAACTGTATTGTTGCATGATCCCCAAACTGTATTACTGTATTGCTGCATGATCCCCAAACTACAGTATTTCTGTAAATTGAAGTGTTTTGATGAATAAGGAATTTTCATTTCACCAATAGTGCTTTGAGATTTTTTCAGTGTAAAACCAACTTTTGTTGAGCGGTTCCCTCAACCTAGATAAGAACTCATATTGAACAGATTGACCATAACCAGATCATGCTTAATGCCTTAAGATAATTCTTCATGAAAAGGGGCTTTCACACCTTTTAGTTTGTAAAGTGAAAAATTAGGCATGTATCAGAAGTGAATACAAGAATTAAAACACTGGGCTTCATTATTTTGTCATGTACACCAGTCTGTATTAGGAGTATGGAAGTATGCCAGTATAAACTGGTGTAAGTGACAGGATATGGAGGCTTTATGTTTTACTCAAAGAACAACAGCAAAGCTGTAATCCTCAACCTAAATTTTCTTATTATTCTTGGCAGTTTCTAGGGTTACCTGCAGAGACCTCTTATCCTACAATGCCAGTTCTTCTTGACCAAGAGCAGCTCATTAACTCCACCCTGACCAAGAAGGAGTACAGTAGGGATAGATCTTAGGGAATGGGTAACCTAGTCAGCTTAGAGGGAAAATAGGATGAATTGCCTGGAGGAAATGGGTAACTTTTGTGTAAGTGGAATGGCCCCTCTAGATATTCAGGTAAAGGTATGATAGGAATCCTCACAATTGTGCCTCCTGCCACGCCACAAGTGCAGGAGGTATGATTGTGGGATCCAGCGTGAGATCCAAGCTCCCCTGGCTAAGAGACCTGTCAGGTGATGGTTCTTGCTGCTGTGGGAGCATCCCATGCACTGCAGCAGCTGCAAGTTCCACAGCAGATGGGGCTCTCACCAATGGCAAAACATGAAATGCTGCTACAGCTGGAAATGCTGTCAGTTACAGACTAGAAACCACAGCAACTTATGGTACGCCACTACAACTGGGAGACCTGTCAGTTGACAGAGCTTCCAGCCACATGGCCACACATTCAATTAATGGTGTGGTCAGAAATATAAGATGTGTAATAAGAATGGTGTGATAAGAAAGAGCCATCAAGTTATTCCACATTTTTTGTGGAATAAATTTGTGTCATATTTTTTGTTTTATCACGGCCTTAGCTGATTGAACGTGTGGCTGGGTCACAACTTAAGATGTGACTAACTAGTGTAACCTGTAGATGAGGCCTAAGTCTATTAGTGTAACCATGGGTAGACAACCCAGGCATCAGCCCTTGGTGGCCATTTAGTATGATTCTGAGTGTTTTGCTAGCTAAAAATATACTGAAACACATTCATTCTTAGATCAACACAAGCACTTTTCAGATAAATGAGGCGTATCTGAAGTCCCTTGTGGACTTCAAGTATTTTTCTTGTCCCCTCTCCTCCATTTTTTAAAGATTTTCTGAGGAAGTTATTTTTGCATCATTGTGCCTGCTATGATAGAAGTATTGAGTCATGAAGAAAGTTTTAAACCAGTGATTCTCAACCAGGGTACTATTGTACCAGGGGGCGCCTGCCTCAAGATCTTTAGAAAGGTGCCACATAGTGTTAGCACTGTTAGGTATGCAAACATAATTCACAAGATAAACCCAGATATTTGAAAAAAGGAATCCACAATGTCAGAAACATTTCTGACCTGTTGTGGTCTTTCTGGACGCATCCAAACAAGCAAGCATGTGTGCTTGCAGCAACTCAAATAGAAGCGGTACAAATTTGAGATGGGGTTTTTTGCCTCAGCGCATATGCTCAGACATGCACTTTGGTGTGGAGCAAATTGTGCCACTTGGAGCAAAATAACCCTGCCTGGCTCTTCCCGGATCTGCAGCCAGGGGGAGCTAGAGCCCGGGGCCAGCACCTGTGCTCTCCCCAGCAGTATAAAAAGCTGGCCCCATCTCCTCCAAAAAGCTGCCTTGGCAAGCAGCTTGGGGCTACTCACTCTCTGGAGCTTCTGGGGCCCAGCCAATTAATACCTGGGGACACTACCCCTTGTGCCAGCTGTACTGCTTCAGCAGCATCCCAAATCCATTTTTTTAAATACCCCTAAATCCATGTTCTTCCACATTTAAAACAAAAAAAACACTCTATACACACACACGCATATATCTAGAGAGCGAGAGAGACAGTGATAACTTGGGTAATGCTTTATTGGTATATTTATTATGTTAAAGCAATTTGGAAGCCTACCAGTGTCTCTATCATCATGAAAAAAAAAATTCTAAATACCTATATGTTGATCTGTGCTTTTGGTTTTCTTCACATATGATGGGTGTATAATTGGGGGATGTGGTGTTTGCAGGAAGGTGGTGGGAAGGGGTGTGGGAGAAGGCGGTGAGTGGATGTGGAGGGATGTGGGTTGGTCTGTGGGTAGGAGTAGGGCAATTGCTGGGGGCACTGTGGGTGTGGGGGACCTTGTGTGGGGGCTGCTCAGGAGGAGTGGTTCCCCTGGCCCCCACAGCTCCTCCCTGGAGAGCCAAAGCCCCTATCCCCCACAGGGTCCCAGCCCCTCTGTCCAGGGTCCCAGGCACCCTGGAGGCCCCCCCCACCTAGAGTCCCAGCTCCCCCCTGGAGG
>NW_017728906.1:85124792-85135426 GCF_001723895.1 Crocodylus porosus | reverse complement strand
GCCCCTATCCCCCACAGGGTCCCAGCCCCTCTGTCCAGGGTCCCAGGCACCCTGGAGGCCCCCCCCACCTAGAGTCCCAGCTCCCCCCTGGAGGGTCACAGTCCCTATCCCCCATAGGGTCCCAGCCCCCCTGCCCAGGGTCCCAGCCCCCCTGGAGGACCCCCCCAGGTAGGGTCCCAGCTCCCCTTTGGAGGGCCATAGCCTCTATCTCCCACAGGACCCCAGCCCCCCTGCCCAGGGCCCATAACTAACCTTTAACAGCAGCAGCGGTGGGGGCCATGTGCCAAGCCCAGCCTGGTTTTGCCGGCCCTGGGGTTGCTCTTGCCACCCAACCGGGCTGGTCTTGTGGCAGCAGGACCTGGTGCAGCATGCAGGGACTGTGTGCCAGGCCCACCCATGTCATGGGCCCCCTCTGCAGCCCAGCTGGGCTGGGCCCATGGTGACAGGATCCAGTGCAGCATGCGGGGACCATGTGCCAGGCCCAGCCGGATCCTGGGACCCCTCTGCAGCCCAGCTGGGCTGGGCCCATATCCCTGAGGCTCACTAGTCTGGCTTTGCACTGGAGTGGGTTGCACGGCTCTGGGAGGCACGCACAGGAGATGCGCCTCCCGGAGCCCTGTGACCCACTCCGGTGCAAGGCCTGACCAGTGAGCCACATGGGGCTGGGCCAGGTCCTCACCCCCCTGCAAGTATAGGGGGAAGAGGCAGGAGCCAGCCCTGGGGGCCAGCCCATGCTGACAGGAGCCGGCGTGACATGCGGTTCCTGCATGCCGCTCTGGGTCCTATTGCAGCCAGGCACTTCCAATAGCTGCAGGACTTGGGCCAGCATGTGGTGACCACACGGAGCCGAGCCAGGTCCTGCTGGCCGTGGGGCTGCTCATGCCGCCTGACAGCCAGGCAGCATGAGCAGCCCCAAGGCCAGCAGGACCCGGCTCAGCTCCACGTGGTCTCCACGCGCTGGGCCGGGCCGGGGAACACAAGCCACCTGGAGCCAGCAGGACACAGCTCAGCTCCGCACAGTCCCTGCGTGCTGGGCGAGGCCAGGCAACACAAGCTGCGTGGTCCCCAGGTGGCTCATGTTCCCTGGCCCGGCGCATGAAGACTGCACAGAGCCAGGCTGAGTCCTGCCAGCCTTGGGGCTGCTCGTGCTGCCTGGCTGCCAGGCAGCATGAGCAGCCCCAGGGCCAGCAGGACCCAGCTCAGCTCCGTGCGCTGGGCCAGGTCCTGCAGCTATCAGAAGGGCTGGGCCACAGCAGGAACTGGCGTGGCACGCACAAACCACATGCTGCACCGGCTCCTGTCAGCATGGGCTGGGCCCCAGGGCTGGCTCCTGCCTCTACCCCCTGTACCTGCAGGGGTGTGAGGATCTGGCCCAGCCCCATGTGGCTCGCTAGTCAGGCCTTGCACCGGAGCGGGTCACAGGGCTCTAGGAGGTGCATCTCCTGTGCGTGCCTCTCAGAGCCATGCGACCCACTCCAGTGCAAAGCCAGACTAGTGAGCCACATGGGGCTGGGCCAGGTCCTCACCCTGCACCCCTCCCTGCAGCCCCAGGGACATCCCCCACACCTCTCTCCAAACCTCCCTTCACATCCCTCTGCCACCCCTCACCCCTCCAATACCCATGAACCCCCTCCCCCCAACTTACCTTGGACAGCACTGGGGACCGGGAGCAGCAGAAACACAAAAGAGACACTCTGGCCAAAACCAAAGTGTCTGTTTTGGAGGACTGGCTCTGGACATGGTGTTGAACCATGCCTTGCTCCGCTCTACTGTGGAGCGGTTTTTTTAGACCCTTGGATATCCAGGGGTCTAATTTTCTCCCCATGCTGCAAGGTTGCAGCACGGGGAACATTTTTTCATTCCCACATGTGCCTGTTGCCCCGTCTCAAAGGGGTTTGAGGCAGGGCAACAGGCAAGTCCGTGCTCGCCTGGATGTGCCCTCTGAGTTCTTTTCAACACACGAATTTCTCTATTATTTTTCTGTAGTCAAAATACAAGTGAAAACTAAGAGCTGGCAGTGGATGGTGCCTCATCTATCAGGGTGCCTTGAGTCTAAAAAGGTTGAGAACCACTGCCCTAAAGATATTCAAACTCTGGATTGATCTGATCCCCTCTCAACACTGCTTACCTCAAACATGGATGCTTTTTCTTTGGCTCTAGTGCACTTCATCCTATGGTTTGAAAACTGCAAATCCCCAAAAGAAGACAGCTCTCTAAAATTGCTAATAGCTGGAGATATACTAGATCCTGATCTAATCCTGGCTTTGAATATCAGGATTTAGGCTTTGACCTGACAATGAAAGTAGGCTGCAAGCCAATGGTGCAACTGAAGCACAGAAGATATGTACTGATGGTAGCTTTTTCTGCTCATTAAGTATTCTTTACAAGAACACCCCCATAGGTTCAACTCTTCGTGTGATAAGTTAAAGCAATCAAGTCTGGAGGTGACCAATGCATGGATTGTTGTTACTAGATTCCCCTCCAGGAAGAAAAGGACAGAATTATTTGCTGTGTTGCTCCTTCCTATCATTGGCATTACTTGATCATCTGTTTGTTTATATTGTAGTAGCAACCAAAATGTGCCAAGAGCTGTAGAGAGACAAAGATATTTTGGGTGATATCTTTTACTGGATCAGCTCATTGACTGGAATACAGTTAGACAACTAAAGTTAGACAAGCTTTTGAATGTGAGGCTTACTTTAGTAGATCTGAGGAGGGAAGCAAGCACAGCAACAATTGACACTTAGGAACAAAAAGAATAGTTCTGTCAGGTTGGGAGGAGGAAGAGTAATTCTTAGGGGCAGTAAACAAACAATAGAAGAAAATATGCTTGATTACTGAGAGACCAAGATGTAACAAAAAGGAGGAAGATCATTATCTGTTGTGTGTAGGAAGGGTTTCAGTAATCAGGTTGATTATAGTATGCCATAAAATTAATATTAGTGTTAAGTCCTTGTTTCCTAGTGGCCAGCCAGCTTATGAATTTTTGTTCCCAAATTCATCTTTTGAAGCTATTTGGTAGATTTCCCTTGAGCGTGAGGATAGTGATGTCAGAAAGGGAGTGGCTGTTCTGTGAAAAATGTGCTTCTATTGACATATGTGTCCTTTATATTTTTTCTTTGAAACTTCAGTCTGGTGCGTCATTGCCATATAATTTCACTCACACGGTTACCAAGAGGGCACTTGGTGCATTGGCTTAGATTGATCACATTTTGGGAAAAGCATGTGTCCATCCATAGATCTGTAGATTTTCTTGGGTTTGTTGTGGAGGGTGCTGATTCTGGCGGCAGGGGAAATGTGTTGACAGGTTAAGTATCTATTGTTAAGCTAAGACTGTGTTCCAGCTGGTGTTTATGGAGCAGTGGGGAGTCTACTTCTGATGAAGAGCTGGGCAAGGTTTGGGGATTATTTGAAAGGCAGAAGTGGAGGGGCTGGAAATATATCGCTGAAGGTTTGAGCTCTGTCAAGTATGGGTTGTAGTTGTTTGTTGATGCTTCTAATCAGTTCCAATGTGAGGTGCGGTAGTAGGTTCTACCAGGGATGTGCAGTCATGGGAAAAGAGGTATCTTTTCATATTGTAGCAAGTTGCTATGGGGTATTTGGCTGGCACTTTCAAAGAAGGTATATATCATTTTCCTCAGTAGATTTTAGGCTGGGCAGAAGGCATTATGAGTGTTCTCTTCTGAGCAGAGGTAGTGGTATTTGAGTGGCTAACTAAATTACTCATTTTTTGGTGTGCTTGGGATGATTGCTAGTCTTCTGGATATGTGTGGTGGTCTATTGGTTTTTTGTATATAGTGGTTTGTAGAGTGCCATTCTAGTTATAAATTGTGGTGTCTAGAAAGTGATGTTGGTGAAGCAGTATTTCAGAGAAAGTTTGATCGGGGGTAATAGTTGTTAAACATGTGGTGAAAGTCAATAAATAAGTCCAGATGCTCAGTCCAGGTGATGAAAATAGCTGTGTAGCAAAGGTAATAGGATAGTGCAGTTCTCTTGAACTTCCTCCTCTAGATGACCCATAAAGAGATTAGCGTATTGATGGACCATCTTTGTGCCTGTAGGTGTGCCCATGGTTTGGAGGAAGTGCTGATTGTTGAAAGTGAAGTTACTGTGGGTGAGGGTGAAGTGAATGATTTGTGCAACATGTTGCAAATCTGAGTGCACACCATGTTCTTGTAAGTTTTCAGGCATGCAATTTTGCCTTCATGGTGTAGGATGTTAATTAAATGGCCTAAAACACTGTGTTCTGTGATCACTGTTGTGCTGTTGGACACAACGGCTGACAGGACATGACTGAGGTTATAGAAGGAAAGATTATGTGCAATCTAGTGCTCTGAAATAGACTTGGAACCCCACAAGGACCTTCCAAAAGAGGTGTATTTAGTTTGACCAACATGGCCATGCCTGAATCACCTGAGCATGCATAGCAGAAAATCAGAAACAAACATGATCAAATGAGGCTACTTTAATAACGCAAATGTGTGTGAGTGCAGTGAAGTGCAGACTATGGAGCACATGCTCATTTGCAGACTCCTTGGTGAGACCTGTAGGAAGGAGGACCTCACTGCAGCAATGCAAAGAGCCATTATCTGTGCACAATCTAGTTTACGACAAGGAAACGACAAGAAGAGGAGGGTGTGGGATGTTAATGTACAGGCTGGTAACATCCATAGTTGCAAGTATGGCCTTCTCAGGGAAGTGGCTGATGTTCTGAATACTGTTGAGGAAGTCTGTGATGCCCTATAGAAAACTTACTCTGTGAGTGACAAGTAGTTTCAGAAAGTTTTCTATGGATCCTGATAGTAGTTCACTGCACGTACCACAGTTGGATATGATGGATCTGCCCAAGTTACCTTGTTTGTGAATCTTTGGGAGCATATAGAAAGTTCCTGGAGTAGAAGGGTATTTTTACATATGCAAGCTCTGCAGCACCGGGTGCTTTGAAAAGCACCCGGCGCTGCAACACTTGCAGTTGTATAAGCAGCAAAATGCACATAAATGCTGAGAAAATGGCAGCGGCACACTTTTGAACTAAAACACAAAAGGTGATTTAATTCAAAAGCACATTGCCACCATTTGCTGCATGCTGATGCACATTTTGCCACTTATACAACTGCGCACATTGCAGCGCAGTGCCCATCAGCTCCCTTGCAGAGCAGATTCAATTAATTGAGTCTGCTCTGAAGCAGCAAATCTTCAGTGTGTTCTGGGACCAAAAAATATGGGTATAAATGCCTGAAGAGTCAGGGATTAGTGGAAGTAGTTTGTTCCTGAAGTTGGCGGGAGTATGATTTGATATTTTCCAGGTTCAAAGTGAATATTGGTGTGGGATCCTCCTCAAGATCTTTATAGTAGTTGGAGTCAGAGAGTTGTCTATTGGCCTCATTAATGTAGTCTTGACAGCTGAAAATTACTATAGCTCCACGTTTGTTTGCTGGTTTGATTGTTATTTTGCTGTTGGATTAGGGACTATATCACTTTTCTCTTTAAGGGAGAGATTGTCTTGGTTTTTGTTAAGTATTTCACTGTTAACTTTCTTCCTGAAGCAGTCAGTGTAGTAGTCCAATGAGTGATTACATTTACTGGGAAGTGTCCAGTCCTACATTTTATTATCATTTGTTTTCTCAGTTGTGTCAAGAGGGATATTGGGTGGTTCTGTCCTGATTGGGGAAATATTCTTTCAGGCAGAGCGTACAGAAGAATTTGTCAAATTTTTCATGTATTAGTATCTTGTCGGGTTCTTTTTCTCAGCAGCATTTCAGTCCTTTGGAGAGTACAGGTATTTCAGAATGGGGTAGAGGGCTCTGTGAAAAGTTAATGATGTTGGTGTTCTGGGTGCTTCTGTCTCTCCTGTGTTGTTGATGTACTGCCTGTGAGATATTTCTTTAGCACCTCAAAACCTTGAGCTCCTTAGTGGTGCTGAGGATTTTGTCCCTGCAAGCCAAATGGATGGTACAGGCCCAGTTTGCAGGCTGGATCAGGCCTTGCGCTGCTGTCATGCACTGCTCCTGCCTGGCCTTGTCCTGCATGTTAGGATTGGTCTCTGAGGCCCAGGACCACCCCTACCTAGCCCCATTCACCAGGATTGGGCTCCAAAGTCCCACACCACCCCTGCTCAATCCCACACACTAGGATCAGGCTCCGGGACCCAACATTGCTCCCACCCAGCCCCACACACTGGATTCGGGCCCTGCACTGCCCTGCATGCCGATCTAGCACACAGAGACACAGCTCACAGTGCTCCCTGCAGACCTATATGGAGTCCTATGAGCTGGATGATACAGCACCCAGGGCCAGATTTGGCCCACAGGCTGAGGTTTGAGCACCCCTGTAATAACTGATTCTACTTTTTCTCCTTATGATAAAGAGCTGTACAAATGTGTAGGCAGACAAGGTGTCTGATCTGACAAGCTAACATCCTCAACAGATGGATCCAACAAGGAGTGGTGAAAGAGAAAAAAACATACAAGTAAAGCAGTCTTGATAGGGCAATGTTATGTTTTATGTTCTGTTAAACAGATATACATAAGCTTGGTAGGATTCTTTTTTTTTAATCAGTAAATGTTCATAAACCACAATGTCACTTCACACTCACAGGCCAATGAAGAAATATTCCCATCGTTAATAATCAAAATTTATAGAAAGGGGACATAAGAAAAATGATGACTGATGGAGTATGTGATGACGGGGCAGCGGTCGTACAAAACCATGCTGACTGTGGTTTGGACTGCAACTCCTAGAAACCCCAGGGAGCAAAGGACAAAAGTGTGATGAAGTGGACAAGGGAGCTACAGGAGAGTGAAGTGGGACTGATATCAGCTCTGCCAGTCAGCTGGCAGGAGTCCTACAGTACTTACATTTGTCATGGCAGGAGGTTAAGCTGCACAATCCTGAAAATTTGAATCGATAAAAATCAAAATATATGCTTAAAAATAAACATCAATATTATCCATCAAGCTTATTAAAAATATAAATCGAATTCTGCCAAGCCTAGATATACATTACTCCAACATATCAGTATATCTCATCTATCTTAACTTTACACATACTCTTGTAAAAACTGTCAACTATAAAGAGTCATGCATACAAATAGTAGCACACACATGGGTTTTGACCTTTAAAATCGGCAGCTTAAAAAACAGTGTTATTAAACACAGGTAACTGTTTATAGTATAAGGTTCAAGTACAAACTTAAAAAAAATGTTTTATTTAGGAAAAGAGTTTAATTGCCAGATGAATGGAACATACTTATCAATGACATCATTTACAAAAATCAAGTACATAAAAATCAATTAAATGAATAGTTAATTTAAATGAATCAATTAAATTAATAGTTAATAATTCCCGGAGGACTGGGAAAGGGCCAGTGTGGTCCCTATTTTCAAGAAGGGGAGGAAGGAAGAGCCTGGCAACTACAGGCCAGTCAGCCTCACTTCTATCCTGGGGAAAGTCTTTGAAAAAATTATCAAGGGCCACATTTGTGAGAGCCCTGCAGGGGAAGTGAGGTTTGTGCCAGGCCAGTCCTGCCTGACTAACCTGGTCTCCTTCTATGACCAGGTAACAAAGAGCTTAGATGGGAAGGAAGAAGTCGATGTCATCTTCTTGGACTTCCAGGAGGCCTTCGACACAGTATCCCACCCAATTCTGGTGGGCAAGCTGAGGGGCTGCGGCATTGATGAATGCACAGTCACAGGGGTGGCAAACTGGCTCCAGGGGCGCACCCAGAGGGTGGTGGTGCACAGGTCAACGTCGACCTGGGAGGGTATGGACAGTGGAGTCTCCCCAGGGCTCGGTCCTTGGGCCAGTGCTATTCAACATCTTCATTAGCGACCTGGACGAGGGTATGGAGAGCATCCTGTTCAAGTTTACTGATGACACCAAGCTATGGGGTAAAGTGAATACACTAGCAGGCAAGGACCGCATCCAGGCAGACCTTGATAGGTTAGAGAAGTGGGCGGACCTGAACAGGATGCGGTTCAACAAGGACAAGTGCAGGGTGCTGCACCTGGGGAGAGGGAACCAGCATTATGGTTATAGGTTAGGGGCTGACCCTCTCAGCAGCACAGAGGCAGAGAGGGATCTTGGAGTCAGGACTGACTCCAGGATGAATATGAGTCGCCAATGCGACTAAGCAATAGGCAGAGCCAACTGCACCTTGTCATGCATCAACAGAGGCATCACTAACAGATCCAGAGAGGTCTTGCTCCCCCGCTATGCGGCGCTGGTCAGGCTGCAGCTGGAGTAGTGTGTCCAGTTCTGGGCGCCGCACTTCAAGAAGGACGTGGAGAACCTGGAGAGGGTCCAGAGGAAGCCACTTGTACAGCTGGGGGCCTCCATGGCCAGCCCTATGAGGAGAGGCTGAAGGACCTGAATCTCTTCACTCTCCACAAGAGGAGACTGAGGGAGGATCTTGTGGCTGCCTACCACCTTATCAGGGGGCAGCAGGAGGGACTCGGGGAAAGTCTGTTCACCAGGGCCCCCCTTGGAGTCACCAGGAACAATGGCCACAAGCTGAGGGAGGATAGGTTTAGGTTAGATTTTAGGAAGAACTACTTCACTGTAAGGGTGGCCAGAGCCTGGAATAGGCTCCCCAGAGAGGTGGTGCTCTCACCTTCCCTGGAAATCTTCAAGAGGAGACTGGATAGGCACCTGGCTGGGGTCTTATGACCCCTGCCACCCCCAGTGCTCCTTCCTGCCCATGGCAGGGGGTCGGACTAGATGATCTGTCCAGGTCCCTTCCGACTCATTGATTTTATGATTCTATGATTAATGGCTGTTTAGTTAGTAAACTTGCCCAAAGAATAAGTATAATTCTTGCTAAGTGTTTAAAAATGCATCACAGTGGGCTACATAACATCATCATACAATATTTTAATGTATTATCTTTATTATCTTGATTTCAGTGAACAGATATTTTCTTCTAAAGGATGATATTAAATATTATCAAGGAATATAATGATTCAGAGTAATCCAGCCTCTGGGGCTCCCCACAGGTCCATACATTTGGCAGTGGAGGACAAGTGGCAGTGTTAATTGCTGTGTTTCTGGGTGCAATTAAGCTGCCACTGCTCCCCCACTACCAAATTTCTGGACCTATGGAGAGCCCTGGGGCTGCATGGAGTGGTTCCATGGGCTGGATAACTCCCATCAGCAACCCAGTTCAATTCTTACAGAAGGGCAAGTAGATGGAAGGAGCAGAAAGGGGCTACCAGTTAAGACAGCTATCCTTCCTCCACCCTTCTCTCCTGAAAGGGACATGCTGACCCTCCCCCATTCCCTCTGTAAGCAGACTGAGAAGGGAAAGAGGGAGATGGAGAAGGGATCCCTGCTGCAGTGGTTCCACCTGAGCTGGGTGAGTGAAGTGAAGAATCCCAGGAGAAACAGTTGTGGGTCTGGCAACATCAGTCAAGGGAGCAGGGAGGAAGGACTGATGGTCTGAGTCAGGGCAGAGGTGAAGAGCTGATAGGAAACAGGTTGGACAAGGAGTAGATTTGGAGTATGGGAGTGGTCAGAATTGAGGTACACACAGAGCTATATAAGGAACTACAGGAGCATCACTGATTCTGAATTTAGAAGGCAAAATCAATTGCTGAGCAGGGGCAGATGCATCAATGGGGTCAGTTGATTTGCATGGCGAAAAGGCCAAAATTATCTTTTTGACTTAATTTGGGAAGGTGGTCAATGTTTACTGTCACTCCCACACACTCCTAGGAGATGGCTTGAGACAGTTCAGAAATCCCAGGCAGCTTGAAATCTACATTTTAGTGGTGGGGCGGGGTTAAGTATGTTTTTTGGGGCCCATGTCAGGAGTGTTAGGTCTCTGATTCATGATTCTTGATCTCTTGAGCCTGGCAGTTTTGAAGTACAACATTTTTGGCTAAAGTACTTATGATCCCTGTTTCCTCTCCTTCCTCCCCATAATATTCCTTATGTCGGATACATCACCTTGGGAAATCACTATAATAGTTTCCATATTTGGGTTGTCATAATTTCTTTTTAGGGTTTAGTAAGGCGTGTTTCTGCACAAGGAATATTCACAGGCAAATCCTGGTGTCTGAGGCATGTTTAGTGTACCTGCTGATCTAAGGGCAGCCACTTGTGTCTCTTTTTCTCATCCAGGCTCTTACATAGCCCTTATTATTCAGGGTACTGAGCCTGCATCCAGATTTTGCTGAATCTGGCATGTTGCCTTTAAATAAAGACTCCTAGAATAAGAAGCAGTGAGTCCAGGGGGGAAAGCAGCAGGGTTAATTAGACTGTGGGCTAGGAAAATTTTCTCCTTTATCGTCCAAGTTTCTACTAAAGGTGAGTACCATCAGCTTCCTGACCTCATTGGGTGTGTCCAGACAAATGCACACATGCCTCTTGCAGTGCTGCATATTTACAGCATTGGGGCAAAATTTGGTACCTGAATATCCAGGTACCAAAATAAAACCTAAGTGAAAAAAGCAGGGCAGGGCACTGTGCCCTGAGGCAACTGGAAGCTCAGGTCCACTACAGAGCTGCTCTGGTAGCCACCTAGAGCATCTCTATGGCTGGCCTTTGCCCTGGTGTTGAAGCATGCTGCCTGTCTGTGCAGGGCAAGCAGCATGCAGGCTGCAGGGACCTGGACCTGGGCTCTGAGCCAGGTAAGG
>NW_017728906.1:85116378-85124692 GCF_001723895.1 Crocodylus porosus | reverse complement strand
CCACTCACTGCTCCAGCCCCCCCATCACCCTCCCTCACCCAGTCCCAGGCCCTGATCACTTCCCTGCCCAGCTCCAGTGTCCCCACACTCACCAGCTGCAGCAGCAGCTGTCAGGTGGCCACTCGGACGTCATGGCAGAGTCACCCCATGCAGCGCAGGGCAGCAGGAGGGAGCAGGGATTGACCCAGGCTGCCTGGTACCTATGCTGCTGCTGCTGCATTATGTGGGTGCAGCCTGGCTTGGCAGGGTGCTGTGTGGCACCACATGCTGTCTGGCAGCTCAGGACTGCTCCAGCTGTCACTCAGAGTCTTAGCCTGAGCAGCCCCAAGCTGCCAGACAGCCCACAGCACCACGTGACACCCTGCAAAGGCAGGATGCACCCACACGATGCAGCAGTGACAGCACAAGTGCCAGGCATCTGGGGCCAATGCCTGCTGGCCCCCGTGCCATACAGAGGCACTCTGCCATGAGGCCCCAGCAGCCCTGACCACTGCTGCTACTGCCATTAAGTGCAGGGATGCATGTGGTCCCTGTTGGGGGACTTTGGCCCCTGTTGAGCATCTGTGGACTTCTGTTGAGGGGCTGTAGCACCTCTTGTGGGGCTGTGGCCCTGTGGGGGGGCAGTCCATGCGCTATGCAGGGTGGGGGCTGCACCCTGCGGGAGGCAGGGGACCCATTCCTCCTAAGCAGCCCCCCGGGTACATTCCCCCACACCCACAGCCCACCCCCCACAATCCACCTACAAACCCCACACTCCCAAGTCACCCCCATAAACCCCTCACCCACATACCTGGCCCTGTGAGTCAGGAATGAGGGAACTGAGGTGGGGGGCAGGCTGTAGGTTGAGAGTGAGGGGCAAGGGCAGAGGCAGGTCACTCAGTGCTACTCAGTGCTGCATATCCTGGTGAGGGAAGCAGGTAAGGGCATCTCTGATTTTTCTACAACAAAGAAGTCAAAAGTCAATGCCAAACTGTATAGATAGTTAGAATTTATTTTATTATGATGATAGAGGCACTGGTAGGCTTCCAAACTGCTTTAAAATTATAAATATATCAATAAAACATTGCCCAACTGATTTGATCTCTCTCTCTCTCTCTCTCTCTCTCTCTCTCTCTCTCTCTGTGCATAGATATATCTAGTGGTCTTTTGTTTTACTTGTAGAAGAAGATGGATTTTGGAGTATTTTAAAGAGTGACTTCAGGATTTTTTTTATCAGGGATTTTGCAGTTTTTACATAGGGAACACCAGAATTCCTGCTAGGGAGGCAAGTGACAGGACCCAATCAGAGGAGCCTGCTCAGAGCTGGCAACTGGGACCGAGCTGGAAGTGGCTGACCTCCTGGGGCCAGGAAGACATGCTTTGACAGTCCAAAGCAGGCCACCACACTGAGAACATCTTCCGGGCGATAGCTGCCCAGATGGCTGGGTGGTGGCGCACACAGCAGTAGTGCCACACAAAGGCCAGCTCTGCAGCCATAGCCCACTGGCAGCTGGCCCAGAAGTGCAGATGCCTCTAATGGCCATGCAGTCCCCATCCGTGTCTGGCAGGCATGCAGCCTTGGGGCCACATGCTGTTGCAGGTGGCAGCAGGTCACAGCCAGCCAGCAGCCCCCACTGCCAGACTGCTGCAGTAGATAGAGAGTGCAGGAAGCTTTCACCAAAGTGTATGTCTGGGCCCATGCACTGAGGCAAAAAGCCCCAGCTCAAATTTGCGTGCTTCTTTTTGAGCTGCTGCAAGCTTACCTGCATGTGTGGATGAGCCCA
Source organism: Crocodylus porosus (assembly GCF_001723895.1). Taxonomy (NCBI): domain Eukaryota; kingdom Metazoa; phylum Chordata; order Crocodylia; family Crocodylidae; genus Crocodylus; species Crocodylus porosus. Next base: position 85,122,929 of record NW_017728906.1, on the reverse strand, counting down.
TAAAGGGCATTGATTAACCAAACTACGTCTGCCACAATAAGCTATTCTGCAGCAGTGGTGGTGATTGCTGTTGAAGCCAATAGCTGTGATTCTGTGCTCACCAGTAGGGCATCATGTTCTTTTGCCTTCTCTCTGAATTTGTGAATTTGTGATACTCATCCTGTTACCAGTTTACATATTAAGTTTTTCAGCCACCTCCTTCTGAGATCTAGGCACAAATACAAGGAGGTATTTTGAAATGATTACATGTGTCTCCTTGATATATTTACTCTCTGGGGACCACCCACCTCACAGAATGCATTTAAATTGTTCACCAAGCTTTCTCCTGTAGTCAGGACTAAATTACAGATTCTCTTTTTACAGAATACAAGAAAAATTAGCTACTTTTCAAAGCACTGTTATTAGAAAGGCATTTTAGGAGTAGGATCCCTTTATTGGAGACCTTTCAAAAACTGAGGGAAGCCTTCACACCTTCTAAACTCTGTTAATTGTTAGTTATCTTAATGGTAGGCTGCAATAAAGTACTAAGAGGTAAAAACAAGCCCCCCTTTTTTGCAAACAAAATTAAATAACTTAGAGTGCAGGTGCTAGAAAAGGAGATTCCTATTAGAAAAAGTGCATTGTTTTCAATTTGCAAATGAGAACTGTAAATACTTCTGAGTATTCCAACAATACATTTTGGTTTTAATTATTTCAGTCAATAAGTCATTGTTGCTTCAAACTTTTAACACTGCAACCGTGGCATTTAGGAAACAAAGTGAATCATATTTGATAGCACAATCCTGCTAGGATACATATTTACTTGCATTTTGGAAGTTTTACGCCTTATGGAGCAATCTTTTCCTTTATTTGGGAGTGCCTATTTGTCAGCATCAATAGAATGTTTCTTTTATGCTGTTTAAAAATTTGTTACTTGACGATGCACAAAGCAATCATTTTCTATAAAATCTATGGCTACTGGTAGCAAACATTTGTTTCCCTCAGGTATTTATATTCAGAAAAGAATTAACAAGCTCATGGGGATTTGCTAGCTAAGAATAACCATAAGAAGGATGTCATTTATGTGCAGTAACTGAGATAAATTACTATATTTTAATTTTTTATACAAAAAGCACATTATTAAACTTTGCCTTTGTAGAAAGTATGAAATGTCATATCTAAATTATTTTGATAAATGGTAATACATTTCTTCTTTTTTTTGTTCTCCAGAATGCTAGAAGATGACCTCAAGTTAAGTAGTGATGAAGAAGAGAATGATCAGGTAAGAGCTACTGCATTAAGCTGCAACTCATATGCCTATACACTCCGTATGGTAATCATAGGGTTGCTGCCAGGAGACAAGTCCCACCCACTCACTCCTATTCTGCATGTGCCACATACTAAAAAAACGCCATGCAGCATTTTGTGGAGCATGCCCAAAGTTATACTCAAGATCTCTGTATGTTGAGAGCTCCGGAGAGCAGTGCTGGACCCATCTGACAGGAACCAAATGTCCTTTTTCAGCATGTAGCATGTACAGAACAAAAGCAAGTGGCTGTGGCTTGTTTCTCATAGGTGATCTTAGGTTTACTGTAGAGGTGGTACAGATGTCCCCTTTGTAGAATGGTTAACACTAAGATAGATTTCTTTAAAAGTAATACTTTGCCGGTATTTTTTTAAGTATGTGTAGAGGTTATCAAAATAATTGAAAGTACTCTAAACATAATAACAGATGTGCTTGCTTCATGCCAGATTATTTGTGCTAACTACTGTACTTGTTGGAAATGTTCTACACTGCTCCTGATTTATTTACTTGATGCATCCCAGAAATATTTTTGGATCAGTCCATTAAACAAAAAAAAGAATTCTGTTGTAAAGATTCAGATTCTTTAAACTTGCAGATATAAATTTAGGCAGCTGGAGGTAAATCTGAAAGCCTAAAACTCCTCTTTAGACCCCCCAGAAACCAAGCACAGCACCCCCCACCCCGACTCTATATGCACTAAGGGTGTTTCTAGACGTGCTGCGGGGGAAGGGGTGTTTTAGAGTGGCTCCTAGAAGCACCCTAACTAAAGCACCCGGAGTGTCACATGTATCTGCATCCTTGTACTGAAAAATGGTGGCAGGGGTGCTTTAACTAAAGCTCACTAAATTAATTGAGTCTGCTGGAGTGTGGTAATTACCACGCTCCAGCAGACTCCAGCATCGTGTATATCAGCATCCCTGCACTGAAAAATGGTGGTGGGGGTGCTTTAACTAAAGCTCATTGAATGAGCTTCAGTTCAAGCATCCCCCGCCGCCATTTTTCAGTGCAGGGATGCTGATACACATGACGCTGGAGTCTGCTGGAGCGTGGTAATTACTAGGGGTGTGCAAAACAGGCCATATTTGATTAGGATTCGGATTCAGCCCGAATCAGGGACTGATTTGATTAGTTTGTATCTGATGAGGCATGAAGTTAAATGTGCGACTCAAGGCACTCCAGCATGAAAATGTTGATCTTGTTGTCTTCAGATTCTTCAGCTGTAATGTCTATTATTTTAAAACATCTTCCAAACTATAAACCAGTTAAAACCCTTTAATATTAGATATGCTAACATTTCACCAGTTTTAAATGAAGCTCTTAGATGGTAAAAAGATTCAGCACATGGATTAAATTATTTAACATATTTATACAATTTCTTTTGTTTAATGTATTTCACCATGAAACCCTTCAGATTTCATTACTTTTCTTGTATGTCTAGACAGTTTAATGGACATCCTATAGACGAACTAGGCAAGGTAAAGTAGGGGCATGTCTTGTCTACACTTCCAACTTACTATGCCAGGCAACAGCATACTCAAACATATTGCACTGCTCCATACACACTACCCCTTTACCAGAAACAGTTTTGCCATGCTCATAAGGCACTGAAAAAATCTTTTTGGCTCTGCCTCTCTATATAGCACTGTCTGATACAGTAAACTTTCAGGATACACATGCTCTAAGAGGGAAAATAATGTCTGGGGGGACAATAACAGAGCACAAGGGTATTACAGAGATCAGGGAGCATGATATAAATATTTTAGCAAAAGACAAGTCTGATTTTAAGTGTTGTAGTGTACCCTTAGTTTAGAGAGAAGAGCTGAGTCTTAATCAAGGGTAGGATCTGATGAATTAGGCTTCAGCTTGGGACAATGCGATTGTCTCTGATAAGGTCTGAAGACAGAAATATGTATTTTCATCCAGGTGAGGAGGATGTAAATGATAGTAGTAAAGAAATCAAGATGAGAAATGGATACATAACAGCTTCAATAGAGGACGTGTGCAAGGCATTACCGAATCTGTACTGTATTTTAGGAGTAACAGCAGGCAAGATTCTCTGACTTGAGAGAAGCAAAGGAAAACAGGTTTGAGCAGAGTGTGTGTGAGCCTACAGTAATTACATTATCTACACTTATTAGCCAGTCTCTTAATTTTAATGACTTAAATGTACCTTTCCCCTTTAATGAGTATAGTTTATCCATTTAAACTGATCATTGTAATTTTACAGGCAATGATCATAGACTCTAATATGTAGAGGAAAATTTCCTGTTGGCATATTTTACTCCAAACAAACTGAAGAACATATACATTTAAATCCCCAATCAATAGTTGAAGAGCACACAATTAACAGGTAGATAGGTAGTTAACATAAATCTGCAAGTTAAGGAGCTAATTCATTTTGTTTTATAAAGCATGGAGTAATCATTTTGTCATCATCTCACTCAGAAAATGTCTGAAGCTTTGTAGCGTAGCATGAAGGTGTCAAAATTATACTTAAGATTGTTCAGAATACTGAATTGCGGTAGTCATTGCCTTTCAGTTTCCTGAAGTATGGAATTGCACGCAAAACCTTGCTATTATAATTCTATGCTCTTCATTGTAGAGGTCACAGGATAACTTAAACCAGTCTTGGGTGTAATATTAAAAGGAAATTGCCAACTGTAATGAGAAAATTCTTTTTTTCTTTTCTTTTCTTTTCTTCTTGTCCTTTTACAATATGAAAATTTTGTAATAGGAAGCAGTTCCTTTAAGAGGGAAAAAGTCTGAAATCATTTATGCCATTCATGTCAGTCAATAGCCAAATAAATTAACTGACTGGTACACATATATGGAATAATAATCTAACGTCTTTCGCAACCAAAGTCTGCTTCCTTGTATGCATTTTCTTCCTCAGGATCAGGTTGGTTGCTGCTGAAGTTTTGTGGCTGTGAAAATTTATTACCCACAGAGTCAATCTGCATTCAGGCTGCCAAGCCTGAATAAATAGAGTCATTGTGCCTGTCTGGAATATGTAACCAAAGTTCATCCAGTCAGCTTGACTTTTGCATCCTAGGGGATTCATAAAAGCCAACACCCTGGTATGTTCTCTTGATTCCTGCCAAAATTTTGTAAAATTGTATAAACAGAAGTTGAAGAAGCAATCAGACCCACTCTGAAGGACGCAACTCCAAACTCAAAATCCTGCTCTATCTTCAAAGAAACGAACTGAGTTTTAGTACTTTTATTAATAATCAAATGGATAGCCCATAGCAGGAGAAGGTAAGTAGAAAGGTTGAATGGCCATAGGTATGGTGCATAGGAAAAATCAGTGAATGATTACCTCAAGCATTGTTTACTGTATTCATTTTACTGAAGTACACTACACAAAAGGAAATAGTAAAAGTGGTTTTACATGTAGCTGCCCTCTTTAGGAAGCTATAGGAATCGACAGTTTCTGTAGGATCTCTCTTCACTGTTACTGTCAATGGCACAAGCCAAGGGAGAACCAAAATAAATAAAAGAATATATTCCCTTCAAGAAGCCTTTAAGAAAGAAGCAGCCTCAAAAAAAAAGGCCTACGGCCCTTATCACAGGGCCCCAGATCAGAAAAACAGTGTCTGAAGCCTGGCCTACTCACTTAGACCCAAGAGAGGAATTGCTACTCAATCAGCCCACCAAACTCCAGACCATACTCTTCCTTACTTTGTTTCCTTTTCTTGATTGTGCAGCTATTGTATTATAGCTGATAAAAGCCAAGCATTCAGCCCAATCCTGGGGTAGGAAAGGGCAAATGGTGTATGCCTGGCCTGTGTGAGTTGTAGATTCAAAAGAATCCCAGAGGCCAGGTATAGACATTAGACTTTTACCAGTATAAGTGATCAGAAACTAGTCTATACGCATAACAGAACAGAAGTTCTGCACACATAGACTGGTTTAAAAATGACAGAACCCAGTGTAAGGGTGTTTATAAACATGCTCTGGGAGTGGGGGGATGCTTTAATTACAGCAGCTTTTGGTGCACCCAGAGCATCACATGTATTGGCATCCCCATACTGAAAAATGACAGCAGGGGTGCTTTAACTAAAGCTCATTGAATGAGCTTTAGTTAAAGTGCCCCTGCTGCCATTTTTCACCACAAAGACGGTAATACACATGATGCTGGAGTCTGCTGGAGCACCATAATTACCATGCTCCCATGCACTGTAATTATAGTACATCAGAGCAGCCTTGCTGCACATGTATAGGCACCTTAAGTTTCCCTTCCCCCTTATACCCCCCACCAAAGGGTAAATGTGTGTTCTGCTTGCAACTGATCTAAAATATGCCGCTTACAGAAAATCGAGTCACTCAGATCAATTCCACCTCTGACTTTTTGAATGTCTGTACCCATAAAGAGATAATCCACCTCATCACAATAACTAGCAGGTTTCAGTACTAACAACAGCATAGCTGAGGCAGCTCAGCACAGATTGCAAAACCTGTCCCTGACCTTTTATACAGTTATCATACATGTGATAGCCAGCTTAATGTTAGCACAAGTATGTTTACATGGACTGCAGTTAAACTGCAGTCTGCAGTGTAGGCATACCCATTGGCTAGTACAAATATAAGTGTCTTTAAATCTAAAAATTGTATTATAGCTGATAAAAGCCAAGCATTCAGACTGAATAAGCTTCTGTCAGGGTTCTCTGTAGCACAGAAATTTAGAAGCCTGTTACACAGTACTCCTGTCAGCTCTATTTCCTTCCTTGTGAATGAAACAACAGTATATTACTCCTGTTGATCAATTATGATCAATGCAACTATGTATTCAGCAACAGGGTGTCATTTGTTTGGAGAACTCCTAATGTTGTGTTTAGTGAATATATTTTACTGCAACCATAAACAAAAAAAAAGAAATGAATATACTTAAAGATTCACCTACATGGTTATACAGTGAAATTTTGTATTTCTGGACATGCATCCACAATCAATAAAAAGGTTACATTTATAATGAAAAGAAAGGTCATGCATATAAACTTCTCTAGGTACATTTTGACAAACCTAAACATGTCTAAATAAACAGTTTCTACACTTGAATGTAAAAATCCCAAGGTATTTCAAATAATTACTTACTTTGTATTGAGTACATCTCCATGAGATGCTACAAAACATGATTTCATAGATTTCATAGACATCGGGGCTGGAAGGGACCTCGAGAGATCATCGAGTCCAGCCCTCTGCCCAAAGGGCAGGAAGTCAGCTGGGGTCATAGGATCCCAGCAAGATAAGCATCCAATTTACTCTT
>NW_017728906.1:85108509-85116367 GCF_001723895.1 Crocodylus porosus | reverse complement strand
GGAGGTCCCAGAGTCCTCCTTAGTCCTGGAGGGAGACGGTGCTCTACCCTGCGGCTCCCGGGGGAGAAGAGCCTGGCAGTAGGAGTCTATCTCCTGCTCGCAGTCCCTGATGGCACGCAGTCTCTGATGCTGCAGCTATAGTGACATAGTGGCTAAAAATAACCATCCACCGCCAGTATGGCACAGTAACAACTGCACCATAGGGACACATGTAGATACATCCAATGAGAGCATCCACACATGCAAGCACATGTGCTTGCAGCAGCTCAAATAGAAGCGGTGCAAATTTGAGCCGAGGCTTTTTGCCTCAGCGCACATGCTCAGACATGCACTTTGGATAATTACGAGGAACTTCTTCACAGCTAGGGTGGCCAAAATCTGGAATGGGCTCCCAAGGGAGATGGTGCTGTCCCCTACCTTGGGGGTCTTCAAGAGGAAATTGGATGGGCATCTGGCTGGGGTCATCTGAACCCAGCACTCTTTCCTGCCTATGCAGGGGGTCGGACTCGATGATCTATAGAGGTCCCTTCCGACCCTAACATCTAACATCTAAATTGTGCCACCTGGGGCAAAATAAGCCTGTCTGGCTCCTCCCGGATCTGCAGCCAGGGGGAGCTAGAGCCTGGGGCCAGGACCTGTGCTGTCCCCAGCAGTATAAAAAGCTGCCCTGTCCTGGCCCCAGCAGTACAAAAACCTGCCCTGGCAAGCAGGTTTGAGGTGGGGCAAGAGGCACGTGCACCCTCATCTGAAAGCGCCCAATGAGTTACAAACTGAGAGCGAATTGACTATAAACTCTTTTTCCCCTGTCATGTGGCTTTATGAAGTCTAGCATCAGCCAAACATGGAGGATAACTAGATGCATATGGAGAAAGTAGATACACTACGTAAACTTCAATAGGGCCATGAAACAATCTGTTAATCATCAGAACTATTTTTAGCCAGTAACTTGTTCAATAGTATGCTAATTGCATTTGCAGATGTCATGTTCAGAGAATTTATTCACAGTAGGTCTTTTTTTACCATTATCCTCCCTTCACTGGTATTGTGTTTGATGCTTTCTCCAAAATGATAATGAGTAGAAAAATGAGAACACTCAGATCTAGAAAAATAATACAAAGCAAGCAACATTATTCCAAACCAGCCTGAGTCTCAAAGATGGTCAGGACAAACTTGCAATAATTTGTTTCTGATCATGATGGACACTATATGGCTGAGAAGAGCAAAGTCACCAAAATGAGACTTAAAAAAATGATTTGAGGATTATTCCTTGATTGGGGAAAAACTTTATATTTAACAAAATTATGTCCATTATTATCTGTATATTAAAAGAATAATCCTTTTGGCATAAAATCTGAAGCAAGATTAAGTAGATGATGTGAGCCAATTTTTAACAATGCCATGGTTTATCACTACTGGCTAGCTGTGTGATATCTACATTTTACACTTTAGCAAGGCATGACAAAGCAAACCAAGTTTTCTTCACTAAAGCTGACAGATAAAACAAAGTAAGAACTCAATCTGGTCCTGCCAAACTTGGCTCACATCCCTGCCTATCTTACAAAATCAGACTCAATATATGTCATGTACTGGAAGTCAGATCAAGCTGTAAATGTGAATGCTGCTACAATGACTGACAGTGACAGTATACATTAGAGAGTGGGTTGAATCACAGAGTTACCCAAAGTTTGGAGGGATTCCCATAGGGGGTTTTAATTTGGGCCATTCTGTAGTAGCTAACACTTAAAATTAGAGAGTAAATACACATAAATACAAGCCCATCTTTCATCTTTCACCATCAGTGGCATAATGATTTGGCTGGGCATCTGGGGCAGCTGCCACACAGAGAGAGCAGTAATTTCTAGTTGTCACTACTGCTGCTGGTGCAGTCATGTGGCTGCAGTGGCAGATATTTTTTTCCACCTCATTCTTTCCCCATATCCATTCCTGGGGTGGCTATCCTGGTCTCCCCACTCTGGTTATGCCACTGCTCCCCATGTTGATGTTGTTGCTGAATAAAGTTGCACTATATAAAATCTCCGGAATCTATCCTTTGTCACTGCTGCAGTTCTTGTCTATCCCTATAATTTCTCATCTTGTCTATTGTGATCCTCCTTCTTTCTGACTTCTTGAAATCTGGCCTTGCTTTCTCTGAGAGTCAAAACTGTTTCACTAGAATCATCTTTCATGACTGCTACATAAATGACCATAGGGCTGGAAAGCACCTCAACAGGTGATTTACTCTAGTGGTTTTCAGTCTGTGGTCTGCAGACCCCTAGGGGTGCACCGACTATGTCTAAGAAGTCTGCAATAGATGACTGAAAATAAAGTTTCAGATCCTAGAAAAGGCATTCCATTTCCAAAAGGGTCCGCATCTCCATTTGAAATTTTTTTAGGTGTTTGTACTTCCATTTGAAAATTTTTAGGGGTCTGCAAATAAGAAAAAGTTGAAAACCACTGATCTAGTACAACCCTCTGCTCAAGGTAGGTTCATCCCTGTTTAAACCATTCCAATCAAGAATTTGTGTAACCTGCTCCTAAAACTTCCAAGGATGGAGATTTCACAACCTCTTTTGGTAATTTTTTCTGATGCTTAACAACAACATTGGAAGTTTTCTTAATATCCCACTTAAATTTCCCTTGCTGCAATTTAAGACTATTATTTCTTGTCCTTTCTCTTGGAGCCACAGAGAATTATCTATCACCATCCTCTTTATAAGAGTATTTGAAGACTGTTATCAAATCCTCCCTCAGTCTTTTCTTCTGCAAACTAAACAATCTCAGTTCTTCCAAAATTTTTAAATTATGTTTCCTGGACCTCTAATCATTTTTGTTCCTGTCCACTGGACTCTTTCCAATTTGTCCATGTCTTTCTTGAAATGCAGTGCCCAACACTGGACACAGTACTCCAGCTGAGGCTTTACCAGTGCTGAATGTAATGAGAGAATCACTTCATTTAACTTGCAAGCAACACCCTTGTTAAGAAAACTTGGTGAGCTATTGGCTTCTTTCACAGCAAGAGGACACTATTGACTTGTATTCAGCTTGTAGTCCACTATAAGCCCCAGGTCCTTTTTTGACAGTACTACATCCTAACCAGCCACTCCCCAGTCTGTATTTATGTATATGCTTGTTCCACCCTTCACGCAGGATTTTGCACGTATGCTTACTGAAATCCATTTTGTCTCATTCCTCCAGGGCTAGGGGCAGAAGTTACACATAAATGAGTTTAAGTGATCAGAAACTGGTTTAAACCTGGAATAGAATAGAAGTTCAGTGCACATAAGCCAGTTTCAAAATGGCTGAAACTGGTTGAAGGTAAACCTAGCTGAATGTAATATCAGACTTGACTGATTTTGGTGAAACTGGTTTATGAATCTTCTTTCCAGGCCTCTTCCTGGTTCAAGTTAAATCACAGTCCCCCAGGATCCCAGTATGCATTCCAGCCCTGAGCTGGGCTGGGCTTTCTGCTGCAGCAGAGAAGTGTTGAGTGGGGAGCTGGCATCTGGGGCCAGAGAGAGAGGTTAAATTTCCCTTCCCCCAAGTACAGAGCTGCCCTGCCCTGCTAAAAACTTACTGCTGGATGCGACTGTGGCCTACAAATCCCAGAGGCACCTGGAAACAGGAAGAGGAAGTGATGAGAACCCTGCAGAATCCTACTGCTGTAAGTCTAAACTGCAAATCCCATGGGCCTGGGGGACAGCAGGAAGAGGAAGTGAACACACAATCCATGCTAGCTACATGCCAGAAAGCCATGCTGTAGCTCCCCCCGGCTTCTGGCCTTAGTCACTGCAGCTGCATTTTCTAAATCAAAAGTAAATGTCTGTCCAGCTGTTTCTCAGTTTAATCTCTGCATTTTAGACTAAACTACAAAGACTGAATCAACTCCGCCTCAGGCTCTTTGACTAGTTGTACTTAGTGCATTCTGATTCCTAATCCTGACCTCCAGAGTACCTTCAACTCTACACAAATAGATGTCATCTATAAACTTGTTCATTTTGAACTCAGTCCTAACCTCCAACACATTATGAAAATTTTAAACAGTAATGGACCCAGGACAGACCTCTGGGAAAATCCATTCAAAATCTCCTAATTAGATATGAAGCTATTGATGACTACTCATTGAGCAGTTATGTATCTACCATACAGCACTTCAATAAAGGTCTGATCCAAAATCCCGTGAAGTCATTTAGGTGACTTAAAAAAGTTTTAAATCAGTCTCTTAATCCTTCTGCTTGATTTTCCTTGCCTTCCATATCAAATGTAAATGAAAGCCCTGTACAAGATAGCTCCCAACCCAGAGGTCCATGTCATCTTGTTTTCTCTCACGTTCATACCTGTTATTTTTAACTATGAACCCCTGTACATGGTGTCCATAAACAGGTCTGTCATGATTCCATCCTCTCCTTAAGAATGTATAAGCCTCATAGGCCCCCTTTACATGTTACATTTATGCCACAATCAACAGCATAGGTAAGGGTGTTATCTGATTTAAAATCCCATAAAGGGAGGAATGAGTCACAAAAATGTTCCACATATAATGTAGCATATTTCTGTGGCTCATTTGTATGATGCCTTAAATTTAACCTGGCCAAGAATCAGCTATCTCTAGATCCAGCAGGAGGCTGAGCAGGGGGTGAGAAAGGCCTTTCACTCTTCCAATCAGGGACTTTAAACCCTACACTAGACATCAGTGGTTGGGTTGCCTAGCGCTGCAAAGCAGAGACTCCCAGTGGGGCGTTAGGGTGAAAAGAGAGCCTTTGGCTTCCCCCATCAAGGCTTTAAACCCCTTACCAAGCAATACTAGATGGACAGGTCAGTGCAGAGGAGCAGAAACTTCTGGGAACTCTAAATCTTGTGCCAAGCAGCACTGGCCTGGCTACCCAGCATGGAGAACTGATGCTTCTGACAGGGGGAAGCCTTTGGTTTCCCCCAGTGGGGACTTTAAACCCCACACCAAGCAGGTCTGTCCAGCTATGTCTGGAACTACACCGAGATCTAGAACAGTAAGCCTGGGGGTGGAGAAAGAAAGAGGGGGAACCACACTGGGATCCGTTCCAGACTCTGTTGCAGTCCCCCAGCTGCTCTGACAATCGTCTGATTTCGACTTACTGGTACAGAGGAAGCCCAGGATCATGATCATAAGCATGAGTTAACGCCATCACACATGTATGCTTCTGTATTCTACCTGGTACCCATACTTAGTGTAAGCCATTGTTTTCCGTCCAGGTATTAAGCCCTCCCTCAAAAGGTACCACAGTAGCTTGCAGGAAGCAAGAGGCAGAGCAGAAGTTGACTGGGAGTGAGGAAAGTTTTAGGAGCCCACGTTTTTTCTTCACACACAGCTAAAGTGCTGGCATCCCTATAGAAATAACGGCAAGTGGCTCATTCTGTGCCATCTACCTTTGTGTCACTTTCTAGAAGCAAAACAGAAATCTCAGTATCTACAAGTTTGTCATTGTCACTGAATGGCTAACACTTTACAAATTTAACTAATTCTGATAATACCCATGAGAGGCTCTAAGGAAAAAGTAGGTCAGTGTTATATCCCCATGGAGCTGACAGGAAAACTGAGACGGAGAGGATTCGTTCTAAGCTACATAACAAACCAATGACAAAACCAAGGCTGCCGCTCAGGTCATTCAGTTCCTGGTGCTGTACTCCTTACCCGCTCAGGTTGAACAAAGACTAATAAACAATGAACCAGAAAAGGAGTCCTACTGTATTTTTATATCGTACTGACCTCCAAATAAGATACACACCTTGCTTCTGGAAGGCAGAATATATAAAAAAAAGATTTGTCCAGAGTCTTGGCTGACTGCATACTCACTCTCCCACAGCCAGGCCATTGGCTGTTTCAGGCTCAAGCTACAGTGTTAACCCTCTCACAGTCACTAAGGAATTGGTAACAGCTTTGGCTGCTCAGTAAAAATCTACTGCCAATTCCTTAGTGACTATGAGAGGATTAACACTGGAGTCTGCCCCTGCTGCTTGCTGGGCCAGAGACAAGCAGCTGCCATTTTGGTAGCCATTAAAGCACAGTGTCACCATGCTTCTATTCTTCTCTGTTTCTATTCCAGTAAAGAAAATTGGCATTCACACTTAAGATACACACCCCAATTTTGGAGGGCTGATTTTTGGGGAAAGGGTGCATGCGGTATGTGAATAAATACAGTAAATTGTGGAAATAATGATAAAATCAAGGTGGAAAATAAATATCAAGGAGCTGAAAATCTCAAATCACAGAATTAGGAAAGAGTTTTATAATTTCTTGGAACACCTGACTCAAGTGACCAAGAAAAAAAATTGAAAAGCGGAATAACTCTCAGAAAGGAAAGCCTTGAACCAACCAGTAGAACCACTGTCACAGGCATATTACAAATTTAAAGAAGAAATAGTCAGTGGAGCTGACAAAGAATTTTAAAAGCTCACAAGATACAAATTAATTCTTGGACAAAACCATTAAAAACAAGGAAAAGAACTACAATAATATATTGAGAACACCACACTCCAGCAGACTCCAGCATCATGTGTATCAGTGTAACACTGATGTACACTGAGAACAACATTTTTGATACTAGAGGGCTATTCACTCTAAAAGAAAAAGGTGAAATTTGCAGAAACTGACAACAAACTGCAGGGTTTTTTTTAACTGTGAGAATGATTAACCCTGGAATAACTCGGTGTGGATTCTCCATCACAGGAGATTTTTTAATTTTGATTGATTTTTTTTTCTAAAAAATCTGTTCTACATCAACCACAGATACTGGATCTGAAGCAAAAATTATTTCAGGAAAGTCTCATGGACTGTGTTACGCAGGAGATCAGACTAAATCTTCAAAATAGCCTGTTCTGTTCTTAATAGCCATGAATCTATTAGCAAAATTGTGTTTCTGATCCAAAAAAATGGAGGAAACATGGAAATAAAACAAAAGCTATTCCACCACCTAAAAACCAGCATCACAAGAAAAGTAAAAGCCCAGATAAAACATAATTCTCAGAGGCACATCCACTTAAGCATTGTAGCTTCTGCTGGTGGTAGTACCGTGTATTTACTACTACATAGGATGATTCTGGTTCTTTAGCCAAGTGATGAGGGTACTTCCCTATGTTACAGGATCTTTCAATAGTCGGGCTTACAGCAGATCACGCTTTGTGATGTTATAGGTGGTCAGGCTCAACTTTATTGATGAAACGTTAAACAAAACAGAATCAATGGTGCTGTGTCCACCAGTGAGCACATGCTCACCATGTCTCACGCGCCCTAGTGACACGTGAGACTGCTGTCGTATACTGGCGAGGTGTTTCCAGGATAGGTCGCCGGGATCAGGCAAGTCTGGCGTCCTCCCCTCCGGCTGGCCGGGCCGAAGGTCGTTCCGAGTTCGAACCGATCCGTGAGTATGTTCTGTCGGGCGCGCAAAGACCCCAAAGTTCATAGTGCAATGTCTTTTATACCCTCAGTGATGCAGGGCGGTCTAATCGCGTGTGGCACTTCTTCATTGGCTCGGAGCAGTGACTGTCACATTACTGACAGACCCTGGACTTTCTCTTGAGAAACCCCGTGTGGAAAATCCCAACCGCATGTTTCTTCTATAATGCAGCCCTAGAGTCTCTTATTCACTTAGCACCTGTTACATAAACACTATGCAAGCCTCTAGCTGGCGTATGCGAACATGGCCACCTATTACAAAAGGTTATAACACATAGCAAGTGCAAAATGATTACAACACCCTACAGAGGGTAATTTTGGGTTTTAGTCCCTGTTTTTTAACCAGTGACTATGTTGTTACCAGATTTGCCCGCTACTTTGGGGTGTGCTGATTTATTAGGGCTAGGGTCTTGGCCATTCTATCAATGTGCT
>NW_017728906.1:85102394-85108409 GCF_001723895.1 Crocodylus porosus | reverse complement strand
TGAGACCTAGGGCAGTTATTTCACTTTTGTCACCCTTATCTGGAGGGTTTTAGGTGAGTCTCTCACTGCATCTTAATCAGTTTCTGTTTAGGTGGGGGTGCGATTCTTTGTGAGTCAGACAGTCTGTGTCCTGTGTCAGGGTTCCCCCAGAACATGGAGCTGACAGGTAACAATGTAATGTAAAATACTCTAAATAGTTCCAGAAACAGGGACCAAAACCCATGAGAATGTCAAAACCATTGGGCTAACAGAGCCTGGCTTCCTCTTGCTTGCTCCCCTTCTAACCTCATGAACCTTGCATTCTTGACTGCCCGGTGCCCAGCTTCAACAGGAGGAGCATGATAACCTGGTTGTCAGGGCAGTCTCCTAGCAAACGTTAGTTTGAATCCTTAAGTAAGCTGCTGAACAAAAGGTTGACATGATGAGCACTAGTTATGTTCTTAAGCGAACATACCTGAGGATGCTGAGGTTTAACAGAACTCAGTAACATTGCAGTGAGTTATGCACCCTGTGAAAACCTTCAAGGGACTTACATGGAGTAGAGTCACCTCCCAAATTTGATCTACATCACAGTTGGCTTAGGTTGGCACTAGGTGCCTAAGTGATTGAACTATATTGCTTCCAAGATGGATCAGAAACCTAAATCTAGGCATCTAACAAATTTTTCAGGACAAAATGGAGAAATCTAAAGACTTAAGGCAACTAAACAGTTTTGTGGCTGTTTGAATGGGGTGAATCAAAGTACCTTAAAAAGATATCAAGGTATCTTTTCATGACTAAATCCTACCTAAATCTTGTTTAGATGCCTACAAAAGCCATTTGGAGCTGATCCAAAGTCTGACAGATAAACCTTATGTAAAAACATTTTATCTGGTATGCCTCCTAAATTACTGTACATTTAAATAATACCAAATATGACAACTTTTGTCAACCAAGGCCTAGCTACCAATGGCCTAGCTGAAAATTGCCCATTTTTGCAGTTTAATCACATCATACTCTACACATACATGAGTTATCTGCAATTTAAATGAGTTTATTATGTTGCAAACTAAACCACATCCCCATGTAGTTTAGTTTGCAACTTAGCTATTTGTAACATTACAGCCTTTAATCTGACAGCTCACCGCACCACGCCCCCAGCCACAGGAAAGGTGGGCTGAAGGCAGAAGTGGTGAGGGGCCCAATCCTTTTCCTTTTTTTTCACGGAGCCTGCCTGCATGTCCCACAGCTAGAGAGAAAGCTGCTGGCAGGCCAAGCACCCTCTGAACTGTGCGGGGCCCAGGTCCTTCCCTCTGCAGCAGCAGCACCCCCCAGGATCACCCAGGCTGGCTGCTAGTGGGCCAGAGCCTGCTCCAGCTTGGAGGCAGCACCCACTGGATTCAACTCTTCCCCAAGCCTGCTGGGGCTTCCAGCACCACGTGCTCTGTCTCTGCCGCCTTCCTGCTGCCTGGGACTGTCCAGGAACAGGCTGGCTTGCCCTGGGGCATTGTGGAGAGCCAGCAGGAGGGCAGCTGGGAATGCTGGTGGCCGAAGAAGGCGGCAGGGATGGTGCACAGTGCACTAGAAGCCTACCAAGCCTGAGCTTCCCTGAGCCTGCCTGGGCTTCCAGCATACTGTGCACCATCCCTGCTGCCTTCTCTGGCCACCAGCAAATGCAGCCACCCTCCTGCTGCTTCCCAGCACTTCTCCAGGGGCAAGCCAGCCCATTCCCAGGCAGTCCCAGATGGCAGGAAGGCAGTGGGAACAGTGTATGCGACGCTGCTCCCCAGGCAGATTCAGAGAAGACTTGGATCTGGCCAGGTGCTGCCTGGCAGCCCACCCAGGCAGCCCTGGGAGGCACCACCACTACAGAGGGAGGAACTGGGACCCCCTGCAGCTCAGGGGCAGCTTGCCTCCCAGCCATGGGAGCGGTGGGCAGGCTTCACGGGGAAAAAAATAAAAAGGATCAGGCCCCTCACTGTAACAGTGATGGAAGTCCCTAAATTGAAATGGTGAGTTTTTAATCATCACAATTAAAAATCCACCATTTCAATTTAGGGGACTAAACCCCTGTCATGTGTACAAGAGCCCAATGTGTCTAAAAGTTACTAGCAAGTTTTAACCTAAGTAAAAATCATCAGAGTGCCTGAAAATTGTGTTTTAAATAACCAAAGCCTCATCTATAGCCTGTAGTTCTTGTTATGTGTCAACAAGAAATGACAGAACAAAAATACATTCTTCAGCACAAATAATTATGAGGCTGAAGTGGCACCTACCAAGCTAAGAAGACAAACAGAGTGGAATGAATTATGCTGAGTTCCATAAACACCTGTGAACTGAACAAACTTTGGGAGGGAAGGGGCCAAATTTTTTTCTCACTTACAACTGTACAACCCAGTGGAAGTCTATGGAGTTGTACTGGTCCACAGAAAGACTCATTTGGCATAGTACATTGAATTCACTGTGCCAAAGATCAGAAGCTAATCCTCAGGAGAACAAAAAATTAACACCAGAACAATAGACTTTTACTTGCCAAAATGTGTATCTACACAAGACATTGCTGCGCAGTGGTTACTGAGCATTTATTGTAGTATTTGTGTAAGCAAGTACTAAATAAATGCACAGTAACAGGGGTTACTGTGCAGCAGCTCCAGCACATGCATTGTTAGTGACACTATTGCGCAGTAACCTAATAATACTGCACAGTAATGTATTAGCACTGTTGGTGCTGTGACACGCTACTGTGCAATATTATCAGCTACTGCGCAGTTAGCATCTCATGTAGATGCATCCAAAGTGTGTGCTCTTCATGTAAGCGCATGCACAAATCCTCATTGCTGCAAGGATGCTCTTCCCAGCCCAGCAGAGCATATTTCAGTATCTCTGATTTGCTTATTTCCCGCAACTATTGCAAACTCAGCAGTTCGTGATGTAGCTCTGTTCCCGCTAGATTAAAAAAAAAAGATTTCTAGGAGTCACTCTAACCCTCCAGGATCTCTATCTCAACAGCTCCATTCAGCTCGTTCTGCTTGCTGCTTTATCCCAATTATAATGAACTAGCTCGCTGCTCAGTCCCAATTAGATGAAGGCATTTAATTTCCTCTTTGATTTCCCTTCAACAACAGATTGTAACTTGTGACACTTCAAGTAATTTTGGTAGCTCATTTAACACATGCTGAAACCTGAATATCTGCTGATTATGTTCCCAAGAAAAGGCTCATTGCAATAAAAGATGGTGAAAGGAGATGCAATCTCTAGAGAATGAGAACCTGAAAATGATTACTGCCTGCAGAAATTTTGTTTTGTCTCAGAGTCTTGGGGTTCAGTTAGAATCTTTCATGAATGATTAATGAACTAAGGGCAGATCGATGAAACTTTGCCCTAAATATATCCATAACCTACTCAAGTGGGGGGCAAGGAAGTCTGACCAGGCTGGTACCTAGTAATTTACAACTCCTGAGGTAGTGAAACTGAGTAATTCATCTAATTTACTGTGACTAGTTTTTCAAGCTTCACTACAAGTCACCTAAGCGAATATTTTTCTTTGCTATTTCTTACCAAGTGGTAAAGGTAAAATTCAGAAGGCGGGATTCAGAACCCCTATTCATGTGGGGTGTCTTACTCCATGAATAGTTCAATTGTCTGACCACTAAAGAAGTAAGATTATACTCTCTGGCATGTCTACATGAGATGTTTACTGCAGAGCTGACTAATTGTAAAATGTCACTGTCTATACATATGTTACCATTAAGTCAGAATAAACTAATTAACTCTGCCATAGTATAGTACTACCAGACATAAGTACTATCCTACGACAGAGTTATTTACTCTGCCACAATGCACGTGTAGATGGTGATGGGGCTAGCTTGGGCATAAGGTTGCTACAATGTGGGGGCTGCCTACTGGCTAGCCCTGCACTACAGCACCCTCTGCCCCACCCAGCCCCTCTGCAGCACACTGAGCCAGATCAGAGCAGTCCCCAGCTGGCTGGCTGACCCCCGGGACCCTCTACCAGATGGGGCTGGTTTCCCCTGCTCAATATGTTGCAGTACTGGGCGCACATGTAAATGTGGCACCTGGGAGCAATAAACTCCAGTGCAAACTGTGCCAGAGTTTATTCAGTCACACTAACTGCACATGTAGATGTGCCCAGTGGGTGTATCTACAGATGCCCTTTATTGTGGAGTAGACTAATTCGCTCCTCAGTAAAGGGTCACATGTACCGGTACTAGGGTAGCAGTAAACAAATAAACTCTGCCAAAAGATAGTACTGTCAAGGGCAGTACTATCTTATGGTAGAGTACTTACCTATGAACAAATGAACGTGTGGATGGTGACCACGGCTGCAAACTGTGCCCAGTCAGCCGAGCGAGCCAGGGGCTAGACTCCTGCCTCCTGCCACCTGGCACCACCACCCAGAGCTCTGGACTAATACCCCATTCCCCCTGCCAGCCTGGGCCTGTTCTGCCCTGGCTCAAATTGCTGCTATCCCAGATGCACATGTACACACTATGCCTAGGAGAAGTTTACTCCAGCTCAGACAGCTTCAGAGTTTATTGCATCACATTAATTACATGTGTAGATGCACCCACTCTGAGTAAAAGTATACAATATGTGTTTAATTAATTGTTGATAATAAGCCCAAAACCACCACCCAAATTAGTTTACAGTGATACATTTTGAAGAGGTTTAAACTCTGTCAGTGCCATCAGTTGTTATTCTTTTAACCAGAACAAACCGGTATTCCTAGGAATAATGAAGAACATTTAACATTCTCATCTTCTTTGTTGATGGATGATAAGTTGTCCACAGTAAAGTTGTTAATGATGTAAAATAAAATGCAAATTGAATAGCACAACCAAAATTAAGCTATTAAAAAGAGTGAAGCAGGCAATCAATGGAACTAAATACTACCCTTTTGCTCATACTGTTACAAACATAATGCTGGCATATTAGAAGTATGATGAAATCACAGAGAACAGTTCCGATAGTCTCATCAGCCAAGCAATGAATGACTTTTCTATGAACAATTTTCTCTACATCACATCAGCCTGATCCGGGTAAGCAGAGAAGTTTGTTAAGGGACTTTGGATGGAAAACAAATTGAAATGTTGAATAATCTCATTCAGAAGTATTTTCAAGTGGTCATTGAAAGCATTTATTTCTTATGGGAGGTGCCCCATCAACCTGGTATGGGCTGTACTTGTTCACTTGTATCTAGAAAGCTTTCTGTGAGCTGACATTTCTCTATCAGTCAACAGTGTATGTTTGTCTCTCAGTCTGAGAGGGGATATAAAGAGAAGCATGATGGCCTCAGAATGATTGAGAAGGCTCAGACAAGAGTGTAAGATGTGTAGGCCAGAAAGGCTTCTCTCCAGTGTTGCTTCTCTCTTACATTTGCATTCAGCTTGGATCACCTTTCCAAGGGTGACAACAGGCAGATGCACTAACCTCTATGGGCTATGTCAAGAGACTTGGATATAGGTGAGCTCATGTAGCAGAGACTGAGGAGTAATCAGATATGACAGGGATAGACAGAGAATACAAGCTTGGAGAGGACCGGGTTAGAGAGCTTCTGGAGGGGCTGGACATGTTCAAATCAATGGGTCCAGATGCTCTCCACCCCAGGGTGTTGAGGGAGCTAGAAGGGGTTATTGCAGGGCCTTTGGCATGGCTTTACGAGCCCTTGTGGTGCTCTGGCCAGGTGCCAGATGATTGGAAGATAGCCAATGTGGTCCCCATCTTTAAAAAAGGGAGGAGGGAGGACCCAGGCAACTATAGGCCCGTCACTCTTACCTCAATCCTAGGGAAACTCTTTGAAAAGATCATCAAGGAGGACATCTGCGATGGGCTGGCTTCAGGGTTGATGCTCAAGGGCAACCAGCACAGTTTCATTAGGGGAAGGTCATATCAGACCAACCCGATTGCCTTTTATGATTAGGTCACAAAAGCATTGGATGCAGGTGTCGCCGTGGATGTAGTCTTTCTGGACTTCAGCAAGGCCTTTGACACCATCTCCTACCCCATCCTCATTAA
>NW_017728906.1:85094415-85101679 GCF_001723895.1 Crocodylus porosus | reverse complement strand
AAGAGGCTTGATGCCTACCTGGCTGTAGTCATTTGAGCCCAGTTTTTCTCCTGCCCTGGCAGGGGGTTGAGCTTGAAGATCTACAAGGTCCCTTCTGACCCTACTTCTATGATTCTATGAAACAGGTATGGATAAACTATAGAGACACATTGGTCATCCAGTCTTCATTAAGTCATCTCCCTGCTGAGCTCAACTTTTGTCAAAGCTGGAAGGAAAAGAAGATTGTTCTTCTCCCTTTTCTTAGAAGCACATGGAGTTTTTAAAAGAAGACAAGATCTTTCTGAAAAATGTATTTCCATCCAGCTTCTGGAACAAAATCAGTGGTCTTTGTTTACAAGGAATTAGATTAAATGATCATAGCAGTCCTCCTGGCCTTTACAGCCTATAAAAAAGAATTTGAATACACTGGAATAAAGAGAGGCTGCTCCTCTATCAAAGCAAACCATCTTAGTGGTTCTTTCAGAGCGGATTGACTGAAATGTCCAGGGCTGCATCTCAGAAAAGGGGCCTAGACTCCAGATAGCTTTCAGACAGTGTGGAGAAGCAGCCCCATAGTGTTGGAGCATCTCCATCAGCAAACCAGGGAAAATACCAGATTGTGTTCCTTGTACACAGAGCTGCAAACCTGTGCCACAGGCATGTTCATTTAGCCAGAGAGACCCAGTAATGTAAATCTTCCCCTCCTTCTCACAGTATTCTTGTGTCTTGAAGAAGACAGAGAATACCATGCTGGTCATGGAAATTAGGATGTAATACATGGAGCTCTATTGGCTTCCAAAGCTACTGACAGCAGGCCATGCGATGCATGGTGCTCCAGGAAAAACTCCATTTCAATGCCTAGATAAGGAAAGGTTTCCTAGTAAAGCCTTTTGACCAAAGTATCTGTCTATCACAATGCAAAAATCCCAAAGCATGCATAGCTAGTTTGTACTACTGTATCTCAGATCTCCCACCACCAAACAGATGCTGGAGAGAGTCAGCAGATGAGTCCTTTAGGGGCAACCCTTAAATAGTGTAAAAGGGCAAACAGTAGGGCCCCAAGAATATTTCCTCATAAGTAGTCACTTAACTAGTACCAAGTTTTAGGGGCAGTGATTCTCAACCAGGGTGCCATGTTACTTGGGGTGCTGCAAGATTCTTTTAAAGATGCCACAGAGTGCAGTGCAATATAGCACTCAATACTAGAATGCAGTATTAGCAAACACTTATATGTAATTCATAAGATAAACCCAGAGATTTAACATAAGAATCCATAGTGCCAAAAACATTTGACCTGTTGTGGTCTTCCTGAGTTCTTTGCAACAGAAGAATTGCTTGATTATTTTTCCATAATCAAGAAATGAGTGAAGGCCAAGAGCTGGCATTTCCCAAGAGGTGTTTTTAGTTTAACAAGGGGTGGTTTGAATCTTGAAATGTTTAAAATTGCTGTTTTAAGAGGTAGTAAAATAGCATCTTAGCTGTTATGAGAACTGTTGTGCTTGCATGGCAGCTGAATATAATGCTTCATAAGTTTCTTTTTCAACCTTTAGCAATCTGACTCCTAGTTCTTTCCTTAATGATACATTATGATTCCTATGCTGGTAGAACCCAGTAAACCTCTGTTAAGTTACATGCAGTCAGGACTGAGAGCCCATTACTCCAGGAGTTGTACAAACATATAGGAAGATGAGGACTATTATTTCTTCTAGACGGGTGAATGAACTAGCTGAGAATCGCAAGCAGATACCCATTCTTTATTATTTATAATGACAGTCTCAGGATAATTCCTCTCTTTGTTCATACTGTAAATCATTTCTTTGTTCCTGTGGTAAACCCTAGTTTCCATGGGAGGAAAATCTTCAACCTTCCTTCATTCTCTTTTCACCCATCCAAACAATACCCCATGGTACCAGATTGATGATAATCAGGGTCAGCGAGTCGTTTCCAGAGATTCAAGATTTTTCATACTCCTTAATGAAGTAGAAACAGGGAAATGGCTTTCAAGTAAATGATAATATAACAGTTGGTTTTGTATACTGAAGAAGTGTAAATAGCTGGACTTCCCCTTTACCTTTATATTTATTTATTACAACAACCCATTCCAGGTTGTTGATCCTCGTGAGCAGAAACTGAGTTTATAAAGCCAGACCAGGACCTCCTTCCTCCTAAAGGAAAACCAGATCTGTGTCTGCCTGCCAGAACTGTAAGGATTCACTCCATTTGTGTCACTTTTTACACACTGCATATCAAGGCTACCTGTTGCAACCACTGTTCCGTGACCAGGGAAAACACTGGATTTCCCTTTCCAGCCTGCCTAGTCATTTTTTTTTTATAGGCTGTAGAAGTTGTTGATGACCTCAAAAGGTCACTTCCTTCCCACCTAATATTGCACATACTGCTCTGCAGTATTCTACCCCCAGGCAGCCTCAGAAGCCACAGATCAATCTGCAAAGTACTTCAAAACACATTCATCTGGCAATTGCAAAGGCAAAATTCCAACTTCTCTTGCCCTTGACTCCAACCATGGCTTAACCACTTGCTCCTTTTGTGCCTAATGGAGAGGGCACAACCTGAACATATACAATGATATTATATTCAAGGCTTTAAAGTAGATTATGAGAACATGATAGAGCTAGCAGTTAGTTAATGCACCCAAGTCATGAATCACACCACTTGAAATGATTCAAGGAGGGGAAAGTGTAATAATAATAATAATAATAATAATAATAATAATAATAATAATAATAATAATAAAGTGGCAGTCCAACTCAGAGTTAGGCTTGAGAGACTATGATTTCTATTCCTAGAACTGCCAGTTAACACAATAACAAGGACCATGCTTTTACACCCCATCCTAAGAGTTGTACTGTACAAGAACTGAGAAGTAAACAGCACGGGTCAGTCCTGTACAGTGTAGTCAAAAGTTGCTAGCAGATGAACATGGCTCATGAGAAGCCTGCAGCAGGTCTGGCAGTCTTCACTAAATTTATCATTACAGCTACAGGCTCCAATCTCAAAAGGAACCAAATATGTGATGTTTGTTTCTGTGGAAGAATGGGAGGAGACTAATGGTAAAGGAGTGTGGGTGGGAGTGGCAGGGGGGAGGAAGAGAATCAAACCTCACTGGCTTTTCAGAAACCTGCAGAAAATCATCTAAATAGAGTAATTCAGACCTCAAATACTGTGCACTGCTTTGACATTCTGCTGGTTTATGGCATACTTAATGAAGTAGTCTTACATTTGCTAGTCTGAAATGTCCATTTTACTATAGACTTTCTGCTACTTTGCTAGGACTTTAGAATTTGGACACTTGACAAAAATGTGTGTTACACATTTTTTTAAGTGTTGATTGTGCTCGTAATTTTAGAGTCAGAATATAAAATAAACATCTCTGCCCTTTCTTCCAGCAGGCAGCACAGAGATCTACTCTCCGCGTTCTATCTGACAGGTACATTTTGTCATTTTTATGAACTATAAATTGCTTTATGAAACGTTGAGCCCTATTTATTGTGGCATATAACTCATAATCGGATTTTGTCCCCAAAGTATCTGTGAACTGGGATGTTAAACATTTTGCATGCTTGGATTTGTCATGCATGTATGGAGTTTATTACTGCAAAAATCACAGGCTTGTTGTATTTCATACAGAGTATGCAGAATCCCTTGTTGTGATACCAAATGTGAGATAAGAAACTTACTGGAGAAGGCATGAAAAATGCAGTAAATTCTGAGCTTTAGCATTTGCTGAGATATATCTATGCTCATTTTTCAGCAATAAGTGCCTCATTTATTTTGAGATGTTCTCTTCTGCCTTTTTCCAAATTCTTTCATTGAGAATTGCCCTTCTTTTGATAAGATGGGATTCTCTAGATGCTTTATGGACAAAAATAATGTTTTTTTCACCTTTTAGCTTTGAAGGTTTTGAGCATGGGAGGAGTTTTATTTATTTTAACTTTTTTGGACAGCAGTGTCACTTTAGACTGATAAAGGGACAAATCCTGAAATCCTTACTCAGTTTTTAGTCAGTTCTTTCTCAGGCATAACTCACATTGACTTCAGTGGGAATCTTGCAGTAAGGAATTCAACATTTGGGCCATAGTAAATATTATAGTTGGGCTGTAGGTCATTATAGATATTTACCTTAAATGACTTTTATGAAAGAGACTTGATTGAAATATAAGGTAGCTCCCAAAGACAGTCCTGATTTTTTTTTCCTGTTTTGGGAATAGGGGAAGATTGTACATTTTACTGCCTGTGAAAAAGAACTAGCAGATTTACATTTATCCACAAATGAGGTACTGTGTCATGCAGGCTGACACAAAGTAAATTTCCCCATGCCTTGTTGGCAGCCACCTCTACTCTGTCTAGCCCACCCGCCCCCCGCCTCCCTGGGAATAATTGACTCTGTAAGCCAGCTCAGTCCAGGAGTTCTCCAGAGCAGAGCCTGTCACTTAGGCTGAATTATATGTTGTGCATGGATGAATAACATTTCTCTATGGTCTGAGACTGAGACCACCAAAATTATCCCGCCAGTTTACAAACACTGTTTTGTTCAGCTTTGAAAAAGAAAAAGAAGTAGAAAACTTCACCTTAACAAGCTGAGTATAGCATGCAAGATGGGAGCTAAGTCATCTCCTCTCCTTTTGGGTATGGAGGAGATGAAAGGTACACGCATATTCATCAAGACTGGCCCAAAAACAAGCAAAAAAGAGCTTAACCAATATTATACTCATATCCCTAAATATATGTATGCCCTTTGGGACTGTGGAGGTGTGACCATGCAGGAGTAGGAAGTGCCAGAAGAAGCTTTTACTCAACATCATCTCCTGCTAAACTTTGAAAATTCCTGGTGAATTACCCATGGCAGCTAATGCTGAATATGTAACCCTGCATTGCACTTCCCACTGCTATTAGAGGGAAAGTGGAATACAAGCAGTCTCAAAGTACATAGTAGTACTGGAAAAATGGCTCCTAACCTACCATGCTGCAATGAAAGAGTGAACACCAAGCTTTCCTCCTCAATTCAGCTCGCCCAAAATTCACAGAATTTCCTAAGAATTAACTCAGGTTTATGAATGATGACTGAGCACTGATACTGTGGTTTCCATTGTACAGAATGAGGAAGAAACCAAAACCTTGATAGTGTGCACATTTTGTAGGGTATGTGCAGCCATTACATTTAGATCAACCTGACTAGGGCTAGGTCAAGCTAAATGTGCATCTGTGCAGGCATTCAGAGGAGTCAAACTGGGCAAAAATTGGTGGGCACAACCTAATTTATTTCACTGAATATGGTGAATGAACTTAAATTGGGATGAGTTAGCCCATTCTATTGAATGCCTGTAAGTATTTAGAGTGCAGTCCTAGGTCTGAGAAAGCCCATCGAGTTGCCCCAGTCCCGGGGTTATGCTCTTTCTACCTCCCAATCCTGATCAGGCTATTTTTAGCTCCCTGACCTTCCCCACTCCCTGACACACAACCCCACCAGGAAACCTACCAAGCCCCCTTCCCCAGAAAACCTGCCAGCCCCTCCCAATCTCATCCCAAGGCACCGGGTATCCTGCACAGCTCCCAGCACTGGCAAACAGCTGCACACACTGCTCCCAGTCTATGTTCACACAACTTAAAGTGAGCAACATGAATTTATACCAGGCAAATATCTGTGCATGCCCGCAGTCTTCAGCTGAGAACTGGAGGCTCCACAGATGCTAAAACACAGGATGATGGGCCAGAAATTCAGTGAGTGCAACTTTGTAGTTTCTTCTTTGTCTTAGCTGTCCTGGCTCTGCTAGGGAATAAAGAGGGTAGGTAAGGGGCCAATAGTTTTCACTCTAATATTAGTGTCTGTCTTAATCTTTAGGATAAATGTATAAAGCAATCACCGGATGAGTATGATATTATTCCTATTGCTTTTTATTCATGTTGCAGCAGTGCTCAAGTAGCCCCAGTTCCGGACTCAGACCCACAGACCCCCAAAGTGGCCAAACACTGAACAAAGAGGCAATTCTTTCCCCAAAGAGGCTGCAGTTCTAAGTAGAAATCTCACAAAGTTGTCTCATTTGTATGAAAAATGTTCCCCAAGATTTCTTAAATTTCAGTTCAGTTCTTTGCATTTTTATTTTGAAATAATTTAACAAAATACATGGAGGACCCAAAACACCAGATTATTTTAAAATTTAAACCCATAGATGCCTTAAATGGATTGCTCTAAATCTTGTGTGTAGAGTGCCACAATATTGTTTAGGAGATTTATGTGCAAACACAAAGATTAGTGACCCAGAAGCATGATTGAAATAACTGTAGTGTGTGCCTCCAGAAGGTAAGTTTCTTTCCACGTGTGCTGAACATTTGAATTTGCTGTCCGGGGAACGTGATGCTCCCTTTAACCTTTTCATTCTCTCTCCAAGTTTATTCAGATAAGTTGAAAATTCCCAAGTACTTATACAGTGCATTGTGGTTTTATGCAGATACTGAATAATCTGTGAGGTAAGATCTGTGTGCAAGGTCTTATTTCATAGAGAAGGGAAGAGAAGTTGAAATTAATTTTGTACTTGTACATGTAACTTAACTATATAATTCTCACACGCTGTATAAATACCTTGTGTATCAGGGAAAATTTCTATATTTGGAATATCTAGAGCATTCTGTTGTTACTAGAGAGCATGGAGTCTGGCTAAGCCAGCACTGAGACCTGCTCCCACTGACCCAGCAGGTGTTCTGCTGTTGACTGCAGTGGGACCTGATCTAGGACCAAAGTTACTAAAGTATAAAAAAAACAGTTTTCTTTAAGCTTTTGCAGTCCATACTGCCAGCCAGAAGCATTTGTTCTGTGGATAGCTTAACACTGAAGAATGTCCAGCTGTAAATTGCAGATGTTCACAATTATGCACAGATGTGGTACCCAGATTACTCATTTGTTCCTTTCAAAGTGAAAATCCCCCCTCGTGAGGGAGATTGTACAGCAGTTACTTCACATAACAAAATTAGTTTCAGCTTACATTGAAGTGGTGGATGACCATTTTTTTTCTTGGAATGGAGGGTGTGGGCAAACAACACATTTATGCTGTGGTAATCTGCCTTTACCCTAGTGTAAACATGGAGTGGACACGTGACATACAGCCCTATGCTAGTGCAAGTCACTCTTCTCCAGGGTAAAGTGAGGAGTAACTATACACTGGTGTGTATTTCATGGACATTAGACATTAGGGCTGGAAGGGACCTCGGGAGATCATCGAGTCCAGCCCCCTGCCCAAAGGGCAGGAAGTCAGCTGGGGTCATAGGATCC
>NW_017728906.1:85062347-85089252 GCF_001723895.1 Crocodylus porosus | reverse complement strand
CTTGTCAAAGTTGGCTTTTCTGAAGTCAAGGACTTCTGTGTTGCTGACTGACTTGCCAGCTTTACGGCGGATGGTGAAGGTGATCAGCTCGTGTAAGTCATGTATCCACCTGCCTAGTCAATTTACTTAAGAACGTTAAAAATACCACACTGGGTCAACCTACAGGTCCATCTAGTCTCTCACAGTGGCAGAGTAGATGCGAATGGAAAGAGTATTTAAGGAGGGCCATCCACTGATCTTTCTCCTAGAACTTCCCACCTTTGGGCTTCCAGCATTCAGAGGCCTAGGATGTCCTAATTTTGAGCTTGTATCATGCTTAATACCCATTGATCAACAAATCTTCCATGAAGTTGTCCAGTCTCCTTTTGATTAGCCTTCACAACAACTTGTGGCAATCAGCAGTGCCATAACCAGGCATTTTGGTGCATGGTGCAAGTCATGTGTGATACTATGTAACATTACATCCATTTGATTTGCCCCTCCCTTACTCCCCCCTCCTACCCCATGTGACAGCTCCCAGTGTGGGCACACTGCTGGCGCTGGTACTAGCTACTATACTCACAATGAGTTCCTCAGGTTAATTACACACAGTGTGAAAAACAACTTCTCTTTGTTTTAGATATGCTAATAAATTCACTATATTCCCTAGTTCTAATATTGTGAGAGGTAGTATAATAAATCCCTATTAACCTTACTTTTTCATGTCATTGTGACAAGTTACTTAGCAGAATTCACAGATTTGTTGGAATCCATGCTGGCCAACTCTGGCCAGGAACAAGCCTAGCAAGGGCTGCTTCCCCCTCCTTCTCTGGGCACAGCCTGGCTGGGGTCCCTGCAGGCCAGGGTGAGAGTTTAAATCCCTCCATAATCAAACTCAGCAGCCTTTGAGGGCCTGGCCACACACCCCAAGTCAGTTTCCCTCCAGCCTTGTGGCTGCTAAGGAAGAGAAGGGAGGGCTTACTCTAACCACACACCTCCTCCTCCCCCCACCCCGGCTTCTAGCCTGAGCCACTGCAGGCATGTGCCTGCATTTCCGGAATTGAAAGGGAAAGTTTGTTCACTTGCAAATCAGCTCAACCTACACAGGTTAGACAACCTGCAAAGATTGAATCAATTCAGGCTCAGGTTTTTTGAATGTCTGTCTCTAGCCAGAATAACCACAACAGGTCCAAATGTTTTACCACTGGACTCCTATTTGAAATCTCTGGGTTTATTTTGTGGAACATGTTTACATACCTAATAGTGCTAACATTGTGGCACCCTTGAGTAGATTTCAGGGCTCCCCAGGATGCCAGGGCCCCTAAGTTAAGATCACTGACCTAGCAGTTAGGACACTTGCTTAGGAAGTGGAAGACCCAGCTTCTAGGCCCCTCACTCCTACCCAACATCCTCCTTCTCTGTTTTTTTGCACACTGGCCACCAAGGTGGGACAGAGGAGCTGCATGAACTTAAATTTACGTAATCTTAGCCATGTAAGTGCTACTTTCCTATCTAAAAGAAGAGTTGCATTTGGGATCTAATTAAGCACTTAAACTCTCTTCATTTGTTTTGCCCTGGAGTCAGCTCAGTGGGTGTAACAATTTCTGAGTCTTAACTCTAGCGAATTTCATCTTTTATTACAGAAGAGAAAGGATGGCCAGTGGCTAGGATGCTAGTGAAAGGACTTTGGGGACACAAGTTTAATTCTCTGTTCTGGGGATACTTATCACCAAAGGGAATGAAGACAGTGGACTGAAATCTAGAGTGTGACCAGCCCAAGCTGGTTTACTGAATTTATTGCTGAGTTCATACCATATCCACTCAAGACTCACAGGAGAGAGAGGTAGATTCTCCCTCAGTGCACTCTGAACACATTCAGGGAATAATGGGACATAGTGAGCAGGTGGACCCCTGGATAGCTTAATGCTGCACGTAAATAAGGAGAGCTTCAGTCTGAGTGTAGGATTTTAGAGCACTTCTCCTTGGCACTCAGCTCATACTCTGTCATATGGCCATTCTCCCTTGTGATAGGCTACCAAGAGGAGTAGATGATTTGTTTTGCCTGTCTAGTGAGGACATAACTAAATTCATTATTAAAAGACTGTGAGGTTCTACATTCATGGGGGGCCATCCAAGGTAGACATTAGATAGAGCGTTTCATAGTTAGTAGGGTCGGAAGGGACCTGAGCAGATCATCAAGTCCAACCCCCTGCCACGGCAGGAAAGAGTACTGGGGTCAAACAACCCTGGCAAGGTGATTATCCAGCCTCCTTTTGAAGACCTCCAGGGTAGGAAAGGCAACTGTCAGAGTCAGCTTTAGCACTGTTGGGTAAACAGGGCCAAGAGTTCCTTGTTCCCAAAGCCCCTACTTCAGCTGCAATCCAGCAAGCCAATTAACTCAAAGCATATAAAAGGTCCCACTGCAGCCAATGTGACTACTCATGTGCTTCGAGTCATGCATATGCTGAAGTTGTGCTGGACTAGGTCCTCTTCTATTGAACTATAGTGCCTCTCTCACTGCAGAGGTTGCAATGAGTGACATGGACAGAGTAGTGACTCTGCTGGATGCCAGCCAGCAAGTTCCCAGCCTGAGAGCTCTGGTGTAATCAGCCTCAGTCTGGGGAAGCCTCTGTTCCCCCACAGCTGCAGTTTGATCTGGATACACTCAGAAATCAAAGGAACCATGGTTATATGTGTTACAGGACATAGAGGCTGCCTGGAGGACGATGATTAACATGTGCATTCAAATCAAGTTGTAGTGGCAAACTTACAGCTCTAGCAGTATTTGTACATTAATTACATTTTTAGGACATTGTCTTCAAGGAAAAGCCAGAACCTTTCATTAATGAAACATGTGCTAGCCTTGCCAATTGTGCAGAATCACGGGTGTCCTGTGCACTTCACAGGGCCTACAGGGCAGCTGAGGCCAACTGCCAACCTACGTTGGGATAGTAATTGTCTACCTATGATATGTTTCCCTATCTAGTTATAGAACATTGAATAAAAGAAACTATGCACATTTTTCTTGGTTTGGTATGACCTGCCTCAGCTGTCACTATGGAGCATTAAAAAAAATAAGGATTTAAAACACTCTAAGGCCTTACCTGAAAGTTTAGGATCAAATAGCAAAAAT
Organism: Crocodylus porosus; assembly: GCF_001723895.1. Lineage (NCBI taxonomy): Eukaryota > Metazoa > Chordata > Crocodylia > Crocodylidae > Crocodylus > Crocodylus porosus. Next base: position 85,086,140 of record NW_017728906.1, on the reverse strand, counting down.
GGGGATTTCTAGAACCCTGGGATTCAAATTCATTTAATTTTGCTCAAGAACTAAATGTGTAGGTGTTTGATTCCTAGGTGGTCTCTTTTCACTTCAGATTTTCATATGATTTCCATATTTTGTCCTTTGCCTTTCTTTGTTTAGTAACATCCCAAGATAAGACTCCTTGAGGAGGGGACTGTAAATCAAAGCTGAGGTGTCCGGGCAAAGCTACATAGGTTAATGAAAGAGAGGTGGTCCAGAGAATTTTAACTATTTTGAGCCCTGCATAATCAGTTTTTTTTCTGAGCACTAGCATTTCCTTAGTGTTGAGATAAAGACTGGTTTGGGGAAAGGCAGAGAAGTGATCTCTCAGAAAGTATTAGCAGTTTCATATTAACTGTAGCTTAGGTTTATGTTTCTTACTATAGCCAGACATCTACCAATACCCAACAGCCAGCCTCACATGCTCTAGGGGGTAAGGGAGTATGAAAGCTATAGTTTAAAAATGAAAAAATACTTTCTTAAAATATCAATCTGTTGAGAGAGAGAGATGTAACATTTAATATCTTATATTTGCTGGTTCATTTTCACCATAGTTTGCAATGCATTCATGTGTAGATAATGACATAATTTGTGTGTATTTGTGTGGGTGCAGGGGTTTCCTCTTCCATATATGAAAAAGAAGAGAGGCCCCATTGCTCCCTGGCAGTGTAAAGAATATGCAAAGTGCTATGGGGAAGAAGAGTGTATGTGTGTGTAGCATATGAAGTGCCTCAGTGTATGATTAACCTCACCAGGTATGTAGTAAATAGTAGATAACTGTGATCAAAAAAAGTCTTCGTGTGATTTATCAAGCTGAGCAACAGTGCATTTTTCAGTGAAGCGGGAGGTCAGTCCTGAAATCTAGGGCAAGTAGAGCAATATGAAATTGCAGGGACTAAGAAGTTAATCATACCCTTGGCCTGCTTCCATCTGTTTTTGAAAGACAGAGTCAGTACAGTGCTAGCAAGGATGCTTCTTAGCACCAGATCAGAAATTAATTTTTCAGTGAATCTTCAAATATCATTTGCAGTAACACAGGCTTATAAAAATGTAATTTAATTTCATGGGAATAAATCATATAGGATAAGGAGTGTGAGATTTATTTTTAAATGTGTGCATCTGAAAAAGGAGAAGCAGCAAAAAATGAGAGGAAAACAAACATTACCAGTATGGAACTTGGAAGACATAAATGGTTGTGCAGTTAAATTGTGCATGTAATCGTCTTTGAAAAGTCAGCTTGCAACTGGGAAACTGCCACATTTTTATGATCTTGTGAGGCATATTCTGCAGTAACCTATCTGCCCATCTTGCATCAGCTTGGGTCAAAGGGACATTTACTTAAATTATTGTTGAGTTGATGCTCTGAATATGATTCCCATCTGCAAGGAATAAATGGTTGTCTGCAGATAACCAGTTTACAAATTTAAAAAAATGGTGTTTGTATATTTTCTGTATCTGTCCAAACATTTGTCATTTTATTTCACTGAATGTTGAATATTATACTCCCATTAACCAAGGACACCAGTTGCAGCAAACACATAAAAAATGGGATTTTAACCTTTATAATAGCTGCTGTAGCTGACGTTGTACTTTTGAGGAGGGAGAAGGAGGATAGTTGGTTGATAACATTAGGCTGTTTGAGTTGGCTTCAACAGACCTAAGAGGATAGAGAAGGAATGCATCACAAATTATATGTTGTGCTATTTTTAGCACTACTGTGAAAGTGAAATTTTATAGATATATTTTCTTACTGATTCTCTGGCAGTCTGGAGAGCGGACTTTAAGTTTGTGCAGTATAAATCAGGAGCACTCCACAGGCTGGAGCAATTCACATGAGCTACCCACCTTGATTATACTCATTCTTGAATTTTTAAATGAATTTTCAAATTTGGGTGCCTACATACATACCCTGAACACTCACAGGAAGTCAGTGGTGCCTAAATCTGCATTCAGATACCTAAATCCAATCATGCAGGTTTGAAAATGTCAGCCTTGTGAAAATACTGTAGTGATAGTGGAAAAGATCCACAGAACAGGTATGGCGCACGCAGAACAAATTTTCCCTATGTAGATTAGCTCTCTGTAGGACTGCTTTGGGTGGGTGATCTTCCCTCTAAACATTAATCACTTAAAACATCAGCCAGGCAGAGCAGGGTTTTCTGCTGACTACACACACCCACTCTCCTCCAGTTTTTTCCTGACAGCTCAGTAGTTTTCTCCAAACTTCTGGTTTGCCAATTGATTCCTGAACCTCTCTACTTCAGTTTTGCCAACAACCTTTTCTCTAGTATTCTTGGTTTTGTTCTGCCTGCTGTGGGAGCGTCTGCATGGCTGATGGAGCAAATGGCACCCAAGCAGAAGCTGCTATCACAAGAAGTCTGTGCCTAGACTAAAGGCAGACAAAGACTTCCTTGTACCTACAGCTTATTTGCTGCTCCACACAAAAGCAAACCACAGTCTGTAACTCAGCCTGCTGTTTCTTCTTGGCTCCTATCTTGATTCATTGAGGGAAGAAGAGGAAGATGCACAGTCAGAGCAGAACTGTGTCCAGTTTCTTTGCAGGCAACAAGAGGTGCAAGGAAAGAAATGGCCCGGCCCCTGAGTTTATTGCATGAATGAATCAGGTGCAGACCTACTACATCTGTATTACCTCGCCCTATTCTGATGGCCTTTGCTCATCAAGTGGGAACTTGGCCTTAAAGACATCCCCATTTCTCCAAGATCAGAGTCCTCATCCTCTTTTCCTTGTGGCTTTGCTGTAGGCTACAGAAAACCCTTCATTTTCCCTCCATCCCCAATCCCCTCTTTTCTCTAATTTAAAGGAGAACTTCATTGACTCTGCTACTGAGGCGGAAGCCTCAGGTGTTTGAACAGCCCTTTGTAAAATGCTAGCCCACTCCTACACTCCTGATCCCCATGGGCATTACTACAGGGCAAAAAATAACAAAACTTTGCCTCTGAGACTAAGCCTCCTTCCCCTGGATCATTAATAATAACTAGAAATACTTCATCAGGTATACGGCTGATACCTCTGTGATGCAAAGTCTGCACAGATTTTGTGAACATTTTTAAACAGAGCAAGTCTCTCTGTATAGACTTCAAATAGAAATGTATTTTTCTTGCTGGGAGTCCTATCCTACAAATTCATCCAGAAAGGTTTCTGAAGAACAGCTGTATCACCTCATGTACTAAACCTTCTCCCATCCCCTGGAATCTGGGAAACCCTGATTCATACCCGCTTTCCACCAAATGGGAGAGATCCATCCCAAATTACCTAGTAGCCTGGTAGTTTCCTGGGATGTGGGAGAATAGCAAAGTCTGGGTTACCTATCTCACCAAGAAAATCACCAAGATGCCTTGGAGTCCTGCTTTAACTATCATTTTTCACATAATACCTTTGCGCAGTCTTGGATCCATCCCAGAAAAGCACGGGTAAATTTTTGAAATCTCAAAAAACATCATGTGCCTGGAAAACTTTCCTGTCCGACTGGATAATGAATGCCTCACATGTTCCAGAACCACTATTATTTGGGGAGCCCAGCTGCAATCCAACAAGATCCTGTTATCTCGTGTGAACCCCAAGAAGTCACAGGAAACTTTTCTTTTGACAACCAGGAAGAAAACACCACAAGATTTCATCAAGGTTATGGTTACCACTAGAAAATCTCTGGCTAAGATAGAGTTGCTGGGCAAGGCCCCAGCCCAGAACTTTCTGAGATAAGATCAGGCTCAACACTATGCTTATTTTGGTTCTAAACTTAGGTATGCTAGATGCTGCTGTCCAGGAACAAAGTGATTTTCCTGTTTCTCCACTCCCCATGTAGAAGACTCAGGCATGATACTCAAAATTAAATAAGCATAGGAAATAAAAATGGAAATCACATCAAGCTCTCATCTAGTCTATCTCCCTGTTTCAAAGCAGGATTGACTCTAGCTACATAATTCCAAAGAGATGCTTTTCTAACTTACACCTAACGAACCACCAGTTATGAAGATCCCACAACCTCCCAAGGAAACCTTCTCCAAGTCTTTACTTCTTGTCTTATCCTCAGTGAGCAGGGGAACCAATTCGTTGCTGTCTTCTTGACAGCAGCTTTTTACTTTTAAAGACTATTCCCATGTCTCTTCTTTGCCCTTACTGTTTTCTTCTCTAGATTAAACAAACGTAATTATTCTGTTTGTGCCTTTGTCTGTGATCATTTTTGTGGCACTCCTCAGGACTTTCTCCAACTGGTCCACAGCTTTCTTGAAGTGTAGTACCCAAAACTGAATACAAGACTCCAGCTGAGGTCTTTCCAGTGCTGTGTACAGTGGAAGGATTATTTGACATGGTACATAGAGGGCTCTTGTTCATGTATCCTGTTACAATGGGGGGGTGTTTAACAATACAGCATTGTTGACACATGTTCAGTTTGTGATCCAGCTGTAACCTCAGATCCTTCTGTATAGGACTGCTCCCTAGCTAGTTGTTTCTCATTTTGTATGGTGTAATATTCCTGTGTAAATATAGTACTTGACACTTCTCCTTATTAAATTGCATTGTGTTAATTTCAGACCTTTTCTCCAATTTGCCAAGATCATTTTAAATTCAAATCCTGTCCTTCAAAATTCCCACAAAGTCTGCAAATTTAATAACATACTCTATTCCATCTCCTAAGACATTAATAAAAATATTAAATAGTAGTGGACCAAAGACAGATGCTAAGTTTATATATCCTTCTTGTCTGAGGGTGAGTCATTAATAACTACCCTTTGATTATGGTTGTGCATGTGTCTTACAGTAATTTCCAACCAGTGGTTCCCAAATTCTTTCTGCTCTTAACACCACTTTCAGGCTTGTGACCCCATTTCTGGATTGCAAGACCTATTTCTGCAACTGAATGTCTGTAAGGCTGTGCAGCCCCATTTATAAGCTCCAGCACCCAAATAAGGAAGAATCCAAACCCGGTTAGGTAACCACTAATCTGGACAATATTTTGCACGCTTGTTTATGTGAAATGCCTTTTAATTACTTGGAGTTTTTTGTCCCAAATTGGGATGAACCAACATTTCAAAATTCTGAATTCCTCCCAAAAACAGAGTGGTCACTTTCTACATATCTTTATTTATTTCTTACAGTTCCCTGTGCTTCGGTGAAGGTGTACCAGAGCTTATTACAGACTTTGGCTTCTTATGTTTCCAGTTCAGCTGTAAAAATTAGGTCTGGTTTGAAACTTTGGGTAAAGATTTATTAGGTCAAGATTTTTTTTTTATAGATTGAAAACTGTACTTTTAAAAGGTGCTAATAGAAAGAAATGCATAGAACTTATTAGTTTAAATTAGACCTTTTTTCTTATTCTCCATGTATGGTTTAAATCAAATATGCACAATCTTTCATATGTTTCTCTGTATTTTGGCATTTCTAAAAATATATAATTAAAAAAATTACGTATAAGTATTATATATAATGAAATTTACTTTTCATATGACAGTTTTTTTGTACTAAAATTCTGTAACCATTCTAAAAGTCTGTTCTATTCTTCATGACTGAACATAACTTCTGTTAATGATTATGAAAATCTCTCTCTCTCTCTCTTTCGCCCACCCTCCTCCCTCCCTCATGCACACACAGAGGAGAACAGGCTTCTCTCTGTGGAAACACAACAGCAAATAATTCACAAATTGCACTCCTGTTTTATTATTTATTGGCAGAGTCGAGCATAACCATGCCAAATGGGCAAACAGGCTGTCAAGTAAAAAAAAAAAATGTTTAAAAAAAAATCTCTTAGTTCTGATTTACCCAATAGGTCAAGATAATTCCAGAAAAGTCATTGGGACCTGCCAAGTAAATCACACTCTTTGTAATTACTTTTTAAAGATGCTTTAATCTGCTTCTCTGAGTCTGTGACCTGGCCCTGGTTTCAGTTTGTCTAATATACGTTGTAAGTTCTTCATTGTTTTTGCAGTTCAGAAGGTGGCTATTTCCAGCAGTGAAAAGGCTGATGGTCATGTTGGCCCTCCATGGAGCCAGCATGACCATCATGGGGCTGCATGGGGCCTTTCCCTCCTTTCCCTCCTTCCTTCTACTTTCATTCAGTCTGTTTGAGAATGATGGAGGGAGAACCAGAAACAGATCCGTTACCAAAGCTAGCCTCAGTCCAGCCTTCTGTATTTTTGGCTCTCCAACCCTATTATTTTCCCTTTTCTTCCCCCGTATTCATCTTTTCCTCCTGAGGTATTTGGTTTCTTGACCATCCATTGCTGTTTCTTTTTCTTTTCTATTTTTTTTGTGCTTTCTTAAAATGTCATCTTTAGTATCTCAGCATCCATTCTGATTCCAGCTGTCCTTCTGGAGCCTTCCTTCCTGACATGATCCAACTATAACAAGTGCTACCAATTGCCCAGATGTGGCACTCCAGTAAGGGCAGTGGGGGCAAGTTATCTTGGCTCAGTGTATACAGTTAAACTGTTTTACAGCCTAGTCAGCTTACCACCTGCTGCTGAAAGGTCAGTGTGCCCTGCAAAGAATGAACTGCAATCTTTCCCTCCCACCTCCTCCCTTCATTTACAGATTTTGTGTGAATTTTGGCACCTGTCCAATTGAATGACACATAACATTGGATCCAGCCCTAGTGCAAACCAGCATCTCCACTTAACCCTGCCACTGCCTCTTAGCCTGCACTGATAAACTTCTCCTTTTGCATATTGCACAATGTTTGCGTAGCTAGTTGTGCTGGATAGGGTGCATTTTGCTGTGTGGAGAAGTCTCCATTCATTTTCCATTAAATTGTGCAGAAATTAATCCAGGTCAACAGAGGTAGGTTAACCAAGACCACCACCCACCCTGAAGACTTTGGACCATGAAGATGTGCACGGGGCAAACAATCATGCATTTAATTAGGCAAATTAATGCATGTACCGCATGGATCTTTTCCATTCAGCTCCTGACTACTACTCTTCTGTCCTGATAATCACAAAATCATAGAATCATAGAAAATTAGAGAAGGGACCTCACGAGGTCATCTCACCCAACCCCCTTCTCAAAGCAGGAATGGCCCCAACTATATCATCCCAGACAATGCTTTCTCTACCCAGGTCTTAAAAACCTCCAAGGATACAGGGTCCACAACCTGTCTGGGTAATCTGTTCCAGTTCTTTACTACTCTACTTGTGAGAGAGTTTTTTCTTATGTCTAAATTAAATTTCCCTTGCTGCAACTTGAGACCTGTTGAGAAACTGTTCTTTGTTCTGTCCTGTGCCACCACTGGAAACAGTCTAGCTCCATCCTCTTGGAATCTCCTTTCAGATAGTTGAAGGCTCCTGTTAAATCCCCTCTCTGTCTTCTCTTCTTCAGAGTACATAAGCCTAGTTCCCTCAGCCTGTCCTCATAAGTCTTGTGCAATGTTCCCTCTAAGGACCAGTGGTCCGTGAGCGCACCCCCTTGATCTATGAGCGCGCCGCCTCAGTCCAGCGTGGGACACTTACTGGAGAGGGCTGGGGGCCAGAGGCTGGGGGCTGGGGCCAGGGGCCGGAGGCTGGAGCTGTGGGCTGGGGATGGATGCTGGGGGCAGGGGCCAGAGGCTGGAGCCAAAAGCCGGGAGCCAGGGGCTGGAACCAGGGGCCAGGGGCTGGAGCCAGTGGCTGGAGGCTGGGGCCAGGGCCTGGGGCTGGAGCTGGAGCCTGGCGCAGGCTCCATGGCTCCAGGGAAGTGCTCTTCTCCCCCCCATCAGGGCCAGGGAGTGGAGCACTTCCCCAGAGCCGGCGGAGCCCACACCAGCCCCCCTACCCCAGCCTCCATCCCCACACCAGCCCCCTGCCCCAGCCTCCGTCCCAGCCTTGCCTCACCTCAGGGAGGAGCTGCTGCCTGCCCCAGTGAGGCTCCGCCAACTCTGGGACACTGCTCCACTCCCCAGCCCCGATGCCGTGTGTCTTCTCACTCCCCAAGGCGATGCAGGGGAGCGGAGCAGTGTCCTGAAGCCAGCAGAGCCTCACTCGGGGCAGGCAGTGGCTCCTTCCAGAGGTGAGGCAAGGCAGGGATGGAGGCTGGGGCCGGGGGCTGGCATGGGCTCTGCCGGCTCCAGGGAGGTGCTCCACTCGCCAGCCCTGATGCAGGGGAGTGGAGCACTTCCCCAGAGCCGGCAGAGCCCACACCAGGCTCCCACACCAGCCTCTTCTGGTGCATGGCCTTGAAAAGGCTGTTCGTGGCCACACTTTTAGTTGTGCAGAGCTGCACATGTGTGCACCTTAGAGGGAAGCTTGGTCATGTGCCTCAGCCACCTAACCATTTTTGTTGCCCTTCGCTGAACTCTCTCCAATTTGTGCACATCCTTTCTTTAGTAGAGGGCCCAAAACTGGACACAGTACTCCTCTCACAGTTATTTCCTGAAGCAACTTCCTTGAAGTTACGGTCCTTTTCCCAAAACTAAGCTGGTATGATACTGAACAGAGAAAATGTGGCATTAAAGAGAGTTCATAAATATTTGTATCTTCAGTGTTACACTTCAGAAAATAGACACTGGGATTATTTTCCTGCAATAAAGGGGCACTTGGCAGGGAGGAGCGAACTCTGGCCAGGCTAAAATTGCTTCCAAAAGAACAAACAGAAATAAACCTGGAAGAATTAGCAGCCTTTTTCTAAAATTATGAGACAAATGGACTTTTCAAACTTTGCCCTAGAGATTTGGCTGTTTAAAGTCTCACAGAGATCTAGTTAAACACCATTGCACCAGACAAAACCAGGGCATCAGGATGCTGTAATTTTTTTTTTCTTTCAAGTTGCTATATTTTCTTGTCAATTTCCAGTTTCTAAGTCAATTGAATTCATTTCTGTAATGGTATAGGATTTTTCCTGTTCTAAAAATTAGCTCACAGTGATATTAAAATAATGCTCAGTGAACAAGCAATTTTGTAGTCCCCAGTGTGCTTAGATCAGTGATGAGAAAACTCACTTTGCCAATTTCAAACTTTAGTTGTGCAATTTCCTCATTTGAACAGAAGGACATGCAGTGTACAGAAGTGTCATTGGAGTCATCATGTAGGGTTCTAAGAGAAAATAGAGCTACGGTATAGCATCAGTCTCAGAAGAAGTAGACTTGTCGCGTTGTCCCCAGGATTGCCCCTAGCATCCCTGCTGTAGAAAGGAAGTCTGGTGCAGGTCCTTCATTTAAATTAGAAGGTGGGGGAGGTGGTGAAGTCAGTTTTGAAACCTTAAAGAATAGTTAAAGAGGTTAAAAGAATAGTTAAAGAGGTTAGAAAACCTAAATGCTTTTTTTAAATTGATGGGTGCAGCATTTTTTTCAGCATCTGGGAGATTCAGAGCAAGAGCAAGTGGGCAGGGCATGTTTTCACAACGCTGCTGTCTACCACTCCCTACCATGCTCTAAGTGTGACTTCCCTGGAACCCTTGTACTCTTCGATGAAGGTACATAATGAGTTTTTAAGGTGCTGGCAACAGGTCAATTTGCATCACTATATAAAACATGGGCTTTTAGGACATTTATACAGGTGCTCTGGGAATGGGGGAGGCGGGTGCTTTAATTAGAGTGGCTCTAAGAGCCACTCTAATTAAAGTGCCCTTAGCGTCTTGTTTATCAGCATCCTGGTGCTTCAAATTGGCAGTGGGGGCACTTTATCTAAAGTTCCTCAAACAAGCTTTAGATAAAGTGCCTCTGCTGCCATTTTGAAGTGTGGGGATCATGAATGACTGGTGCCAATGCATAGGAGGTGCATGCGGGTGCACGTGCACCCCCTGATCATGGCGGTGCACGCAGTACAAAAAGGCATCACCAACATTGTTGGTGGTGCCTGTGGGCAGTCAACACTTGCTGCCCTCCCCCCCCCACCAACACCACCAGTGGTGTCTGCAGAAACTCCCTCTTACTGCCGCTGTGCTCCCATCGCCACACTCCTGCCACCACCACGCCCCCCCCCCCAGCTGCCAGGTGCACACATCATGCATGACTGGTGCCTCCCAAGACTGGGGGGGTGCACAATTTGTGGGCGGCAGCATTGGTGGTGTTGTGGCAAGTGGCAACCACCTACAGAAGCTAGCGGTGGCATGGCTGGTGGCCAATCTCAGGGGGAACATGTGCCCCCCCATGTCTCCTCTACAAGTTGCCTATGGCAGGGATGCTGATACACAAGATGCAGGAGGCTGCTGGAGCACAGTAATTGCCATGCTCCAGCAGACTCAATTAATCGAGCACCCTAGTTCCTAAGTTCCTAACTTGATTAATCAAGTCTGCTCTGATTCTCTGGAATCACAGTGCAATCAGAGCAACCTCCCTGCTCATGTATAGGCACCCCTAGTTCCTAATTAAACTCCAGTTCAGTGCCTGCTGAGACAATGGAAGACTTATCCTGGTAATTCCAGTAGTTAATGCAAATTTCTGTTTTCAAGACCAAACTGAAAGTTTGAACTCCGAGATCCTGCTTCATATACATAGGTCTCTCATGTCTTAGAGAATAGAATACCAAAACAGAAGTTACCCTGTGGCCTTATAGTGGTATCACACTGTTTTGTGGAGAAGCAGCAAATCTGGATACATCCATATAGCAGTAATTTGTCACTTCAGCTTCAAAGCCATTCCCATCACAATGCTCCATTTAGCAGTGTAGAGGTCTGCTCACACTGGAAACCATGGGCAACTAGTGGCACCTTAGTCAGGGGGGCACATCCCCCCCCCCAGTCACTGGGGGGGGAGTCCCCCTGCTGCAAAACTCACCAACCGGTGAGCAGCCACACTGCTCCTGAAAGCAGCCATGACTCTCCTGGAAGTGGCTGTGGTGATTCCAGAAGCGGCCACGGCCTACATCCAGCACTCCTACTTTCTGGCTGGCACTTGCAAGAGGGCCACCAGCATTCCCACCTGCCCCCTCTGCCTGTCACCTAACCAGGGAGTGCAGCCAGTCAGGGCATACACCGGCACCCTCAGGGGGTGCGCATGCACCCCCTACATGTTGCCATTGTGCAGTGCGGGGAAAGAGCTCCTGAAGGGAAAAGGGCTTCTGAAACCTCCAAATGAATCTTGCACTCCTTGTCTACCTAACAGCTGAGTTCTGTTGTGGCATTGTGTACCACAGTGTATAGTCCGGCAGTGGGGCATCAGCTTGCACAGTCAAATACATCATTGAATAGACTTTCCAGCCACTTTTCTTGGTTACACCAAGAGCTCTGGAACTGTAGTAGTAATGGTGGAGAATGCAGTTTATACAATCAACACAGAAAGAGGCAATGGGAAAAGTCAAATTTGAAAGAGAAGCTGTAACTCCTTTAATGTGTGAAAGCCTTAGCAATATCCATTGAGTCCAGAATTTTTATCCAAGCCTATGGCATACCTCAACAAATATATTTTACCTCAACAAATGTATTTTATTATACAATAATAGGCTTCAGTTTGACTGTGCCAAAGCTTAGCTTGTGTAGATACCTAAGCCATTACATCAAATGCACTCTTCACACCTATGATGAGAAACGTGTCATTTTCTGTGTTTTGTTTTAAAAGTTATACTCAGCTCACATGGCAACTGCAAATCTAAAATTAACAGCATATGTTTCCAAAGTTGAGATGTAAACATTTTTTGTTTAGTTAGGCAATGATTGCCTAAGGTTTGCTTTGCATTTGGTAAGGAGCTTTTAAAAGGCACTATATTAACCTTGAGAGTTTTAGTTTAACCATTTACCAAGACAATATTTTAATAGCTTTGCTTTAAATTTTCTACCATCCTGTTAGGCTATAAGTATTTATTTGGAAGCACAGCCACATGGCTTACATGTGTTCTATTTAACTTACTGTTGTCTTCAGGGTTACATGGGCTGTCTTGCAAATTAGGTGGAATAAACCCATTCAAAGTGTGTTTTATTAAATATATTTAACAACTAGTCAAGCAAATAGAATACAAGCAAACCTCTCGCTACTGTTGTTTCAGGAGAGCTAATTAAAGATGGAACAATACAATCATCAAACTAAAGTCACAAAACAAAATCACAATCAGGAGTAAGTCAATACATCAATTTGTACAAAACATCAAATCAACAAATTAATACATCAGCTGATCCAATCAAATTATAAGGTTGACACAAGAGCAATTACTTTGTGTTAACTCTTATGTGAGGAAAGTTTAAGGAGAACCAGTTCCTCTTTCAAGCTTGGTTGGAGTGTTCCAGCCAACATTTTGCAACCACCCCACCAGTAAATGACATGAATGTCCATTCTGCTCTTGGACCTTGCTAATGAGAATCACCCACCATTGGTGGTAATTCCTTCTTGATTTATTTATAAGGTATTCACATAATGTTATGTTACTAAGATTATTAAGCAAAAGAAAATAATATCCTTTTATAACTAACTATACATGACAGACTTGGGTGTTTTGTGTTTATTGTTAAGAAACTTTTCGTAGAACTGTTTCTCTGTGAACACACACACATCAAATAAGGAGGCATCCTACCCTAAAATGAAAAAGAAAAAAAAGGTGGAAGCTTCTGCTTTGTTTCTTAGCATCTTTATTTAATGTAGTCACTGGTTACTTGAACCAGGCAGTGAACTGAGCTTGTGGCACAGGTGAGATCTCTTGGCTGGTTACAGGACTAGCACGGTTGATGATCCAAGTCCTTTGCATCACATTTCCAGTCTTAATGTTGGCTAAAGAGAGAACTCTTACATAGTCAACTTTTATGGGGATCATTTTTCATGTAAACCACTTGAGGGATCACCTTTGTGGCTTTGGGTGGAAGTGGAGCCAAGTATTCTGGATGCAATCAGCTCAGCACAGTACTCTTACAATGGTCACTCTTCAGGTTTCAGATCAGTGTGGAAAGTACCACTGCCTTTCAAAGTCTACCAGGTTAACTTGGTAGAGGTGTTCTTCCATAAATAAGAAAAACAGTGTGTGTCTGAGAGCCATTCTAGAAACACTAATGCTAGCTTCAGTAATGGATAAAAGCCAATGCTCAGCAGAAACCATTTTCTTAAAAAACTTGTGCCTCAATTGTGCCTCAATTGGCACATATTTCACCTGTGCCATCTCTCACAAAAGCAATTGCCATGCCCTAAATTAGAAAACTAATTTGTGAATAACTTTTAATCTTTTAAACATACACTACTTTGATACTTTTATCAGACTGAATTCCACCCAGTTAATGTTTACTCAGGCTCAACTCAAATTTGGGCCTAGGTAGCTCACAGTTGTTTTTTGCTCCATCATTGTGTGTTTTGTCTCATAAAAATCAGTTCTTTCTCTCAAGTAATAAATAAGCAGCCACATTTCTATAATATCAGATCTATACTTACTTATACTTAGGTCACCTGCTTGTCATTTTATCTGGAATTTTGTTATCTAACCCTGGAGAACACAGGATAAGTTTGCAAAGTTTTGGTCTATGAGATCATCCAGGCAATCTATAACTTCAGACGCTGTCTGTCTAACTCCATTTCCCCACTTTAAATAATTGCGATATTGTTTCTGTAAAATCCATGACAACAAAAAACTAAACAATCTTAAATAATCCAAAGACATATGGAATTGTTTTGGGAAAGAAAGTAACAAATTACTGTGACTCTTTAAAAATGGAAATCAACCAAGGAAACCCCAGCAGCCTCTTTGGAAGGCTGCTTTAAAACTTTTCTTTTGCTTTGATGTTATTTGAAATTTATGCCCCTTTGAGGTGCTCAGACTAAGGAAATCATCTATTTTATTAATGTGAAACCTTCTGTTCACCACCAGTGATGGGAATTCCTACTCTGTTTCCTGTGCCTCTCTTACAGGACTGAAGGAAGGAAAAATCTGGGAGGCGAAGGGGGAAAACTTTTGCATTCTTTTTTTATTATTGCTACTTTTATAGGTGTTGGTGATCAATGCCCTGTGTCAGTTATTATTAACAAATGTGTGTCAAACTGTTATCTAATTTCTGAGATTATATGTTTAGTGAACCTGTCTTTTAAGTCCTCCATCTGTAGTAACATTATTACATTATATTAAATAATTCATAAGGATGAGATAGGTTACCTAAAGACTATCAAAATACAAAGGCAGTTGCTGAAATTGTCACTTAAATTCAGAATTATTTCAATTATTACAGCTACCTATCCATTTTACAATTCTGGTCTTCCAAACCCCACTCTATATGTGCAGATAAAGGTGCAATGTGATCTAACATACAGTCCACATAATTATGCCTCCTGCTGGGAATCACAGCAGGGGCAGCGCAGGGAACGTTGCCACTGCTGGAAGCATGAGACTTGCTGCAGCAGTGGCTTTCTCCCCACTTCCCCCTCTGCGAGCCCCACAACAGATGATGCTGCCCCTGCTGCGAGCCCTGGAGCTAGTGTGGCTTGCAGGGGCCAGCATTCTCCCTACTGCAAGCCCCGCAGCTGACAACACTGTCACCACTGTTAGCTTTGTCAATTATGGGTCTGGTAGTGGATGGTGCCCCCCTCCCCCCAAAGCAGGGAACCCCTCAGTTGATAGGGCTCCCAGCCACATGAGGGCACTTGGCCAAACAGTCAATCCATGGCATGATTAGATACCAAACCCTGCAACCCCAGGAACTGGCAAACGAAGCCAGCAAGAGGAGTTCCCACTTTTATATAGGGATGCTGAGGATTAGGGTCACAAGCCAGGGGGCTAAGGAGAGTGGGGAAGACACAGGTAAATAAACATTAACATTAAAGTACAGGTTTCCAGGTTGTAGCTGTGTTCTAGAGAAAAAGGCAATCAGGACTTGTAGTAGAGATGATATCTTTTATTAGACAAACAAGATTTTTGCAAAAACATTTCTTGCCCAAAAGCTTGCAATAGAATTTTTTTTTTTTGCAAAAATCTTTTTGGTCTAATAAAAGATATCTCTACTGTGAGTCCTGATTACATACATTTAGCATCTGGGTAACAGGAAGCAAAAAGGGGCACTGTGGTGAAATCACCCATGAACAAGTAACCATGAGAAAACAATAACACCGGGATATATACATTTGCAGACCTTAAACACTGCCACAACTTCAGAGGACTCCAAACTAGTCTCTGGTTCATAAAATGCTTAATTGCTACTAAACTCCACATCTGAGACCCACTGCTGGAGCTCACAGTCCTAGCTCTGCCACTCATCCTAACTCTGGCCACGCATCTCCCTCAGTGCCACGCAACCTACACCCTGATGCTGCTCCTTCTGCTTCCTACTGCCCCCTGCCACCTTTTGGGAGGTGTGTGTGCAGTTCATTGCTCCAGTCCTCTGGGGGCTTCTGGGAATTATAGTTCACACTACAACTGCTTCCTCCTATCCTCTGGAGGCCTCTGGGCATTGCAGTTCACGTTACAATATTACTAGGTGTGCACCAATAGAGATTTTTGGGGCCAATACCAATAGCCAGTTTTTAAGGAGGCGTATTGGCTGATACTGAATTCATTTCCAATATGCAGCCCAGCAGCTTGAAGAGCAGTGTTCAGCTCATAAGTCTGTTGTGGTGGAAGGCAAGGAGGAAGGGAAGGGGAGTGGGGGAGCAGACTGAGGTCCCTGCAGTGAGACTGGGGTTGGGCTGAGGCAGGAGCAGGCACTGCCCAGCTATGGCAGGGTGTGCAATGGAGCCGCAGCTCATCTGGGAGGCACGGGGGTGGGGGATGGCTCCCACTGCTAAGTGCATCCTGGAAGGGCATGGGAGGCATGTGCTGCCAGATCTGCATGGAGGGGTGGGGGAGGCTGCCACTGCAGGCTGGAGCCAGGGCTACGTTGGACTCTTCCCAGTGCAGGTTGGGCTAGACTGCGCTTGGGACAGGCAGCAATGGCACTGGGCTGGAAGTTACAGGGAGGGCTACAGCCACCCCAAAATTCACTGTAGCCCCTCCACCACCCGCCCCACCCCAAGTGCAGCCAAACCCAGCCCCTGCTGAGAAGAGCCCAGCACAGCCCCAGCCCACAGAGGCAGCCTGCCCTGCCCCATGCAGGTCTGGGGGGCACATGCCCCCTGTGCTCTCTTGGGGTGCATGCAATGGTGGACGCTGCCCCCCACCATGCTTCCCGAATGAGCCACTCACGGCTCCACCCTCCACCGTGCCCCAACCCCACAGCCTTCCTCACCGCAGGGGCCTCAATCTGCTGCTCCACTATGCCCCTTCCTTTCCCCTTCCCCTTCCACCACAAAAGACTTAGCAGCTTACCACAGCTCTCCAAGCTGCTGGGCTGTGTTCCTTGCTGCTTATGTGCTGTGCTGTGGCTGTGTGCATGCATACAGCATTTATCAGCCACACTATCAGCCACATCAGGCAAAAAAAAATTCTGATACAGACAATTTTCTTTATATCAGTGCTGATCCAATATTAGACCAATGTATCAGTGCACCTCTAAATATTACAGTACATGACATTCACCATCACAATGTGCCACAGGCAAGCAGCAATGAGAAATATATGTTCCTACAGAAAGGCTGTTCACCTCATAATTAAACAGCAATTGCTAGGTTTAAAATCTAATTTATGAGAAGTAAAGATAAAATGGATGCATTAGTCCGTTATTTCATTATGGTCTTCCAAAACTGATGTCAGGAAGGAATGATTTTGCAGTTCTCAGTGCAACACAATTGTTATCAGCTGCTCTAGGCAACAGTGCTGTAAGACACCTACACTTGAGAAAATCTTTGGGTGAAAAAGTGCAGAACAGTTTCCAAACAATGAAGGTTTTTGGTAGGAGTGAGATGAAAGTATAAAATAGCAAAATAAAAAGTATTTTCTGATGGCCTGTTACAGACATTTCAGCATTCTGACCAAAGTGAGAAAAACATATAGAAATTTTCTGAAGAAAAAGAATTTTCACTATTTGTTGTCACTGCATGTATTTACATGAGATACTTAACTCTGCAGAAGCATATCTTACTGCAAAGTAAGCATGTGCATCTTCACATGCACATGCTTACTTTGCAGTAAACCTCCCTAATCTCAAATAAATTTGCTACCTGCAAATGCAAGTAGCAAATTTCCTTGGGACTAGCAATGGTGTCATAGCGCTCATGTAGACACCTGACCAGGAGCAAAATAATATGCTCCCAGTCAGCTGTCCACCAGGGGCAGGAGCTAGCTCCCTGCCCCCAGGAGTTGCCTGCTGCTGGGGCAGGCTCTGCCACAGGAGCCTGGATGAGGACTATGTCTCCCTGCCCCGGTAGCAGGGAGTTCCAAGCCCCTGTTCCAAGATCACAATTGGGGAGTGCACTTTGCGATCACAATTGGAGAGTGGTGGACTGGGATACCCTTATCTCCCAACCTGAGCTCCACAGTCACAGGCCTTAGGCTAAGAGAGCCTTATCTCCCAGCAGCAGCTCTGCAATCATGGGACCACTGCTGGGAGATAAGGGGCTCCCAGCCTGAGCCCTGTACAGCAGAGCTCAATGGGAGCTCCAGGCCCTAGGCTCTGTGGGAAGGCATGTGCAGCCTGGAGATGACTGGTAATTGTCCTGTTTGAGGCAGTCCCCAGCCAGCAGACCTCCCAGTGCAGCCCAGGCCTGGCCAGTCCTGGCCAGGTGTGGGTCCCAGCCCCTTGCCCTGATCAGGTGATTGAGGCAGAGGGCTTGGAAAGAGCTGCAGGGGTTGGGCAGGTCCCAACCCCCTGCCCTGATCCACTGATGGGGCAGCTAGCAGGGAACTAGCTGCTAGCTGCTCCACTAGCAGATTGGGGCAAGGGGCTGGGACCTGCCCCTCCCCTGCAGGTCTTTCCAAGCCCCGTGCCCCTGATTGGGGAACCAGGGCCAGGAGCTCCCTGCTGCCAGGTAGGGGGACATTGTCCCCAGCCCGGCAGCAGGCAGACCCCCAGGGCCAGGAGACAGCTGCCTCCTGGCCTGGTACTCCCTGCCAGTCCCTGGGCTAGCACCAAGGGGGAGCCCTGGAGCTCCCCCTGATGGTGATAGGGACCCATTGCAGGGCTGCAGGGATCTGGTCCCAGGTCACATCTACACATGAGTTAATGTGCATTAACTAATTACAGGTATCAAATTTAGGTGTGATTAGCCTAAGTTAATGCGTATTAAGGGCGCTCATGTGTAGATGAATGCCCATAATGCTCATTAACTTAAGCTAATGTACGTTAACGTGTTTTGTGTAGACACACCCAGTGGGTAGGGAATGTAAATCTTTAGATAGATTAAGGATTTCAAAGGTTAGGTTTACACTGGAGTCAAGGTGTGACTGCATTTTATCTAAGTGTATGCAGACCAGCTTTAAACCAGCAGACTAGGAAGCAATTGCAGTTTAGCTTCAGCAGCATGAGACTTAGAGCCAGATCATGCTCTGAATAATTACCAAGCTTGTTGGGTGGGGTTTGCAGCCCATGCTGAGCTCTCTGATGCTGTGGGATATTGTAATCAGTACTGGAGCTAACTCAGATGTATCTACATGAGCTGCTGTCATACCTCTGGATTGCAATGTAAATCTGGATGTATTTGTACTCCAGTCCAAAGGTAGAACATCAGCTTATAAAGATATGCCCAAGCTTATTTGCTACAGAGTGCTAGATTTCATTTTGAGTTAAATAGCTAGGGCTATACATAGCTCACTGTGGGTTACTCGTTGTCAATAGGAGGTTTATATCATACTCAAAAGCATACATGTCCTTTAGGTCATGATCATTTTCATACTTAACATTTAGTACTTGAGTGACACTAAATGCAGTGATAGTAGATCATTTAGGACCACTCCTCTTGGTGCCCCTTACTCTACTTTCCTCCTTTCTTTGTTTCTCTTCTTTTCTTCATTTCTTTTTTCTTTGTTCTCTTGTCAGCAATTCCATGCTTGCAACAGCTGCCCTTGCTCACTTTTCACTCCAATTCACTGCTAAAAATAAACATTGACTACTTAATTGTTTATCTGTCAAGTACCATTAAGTTTTAGAGCATCAACACCCAAATGAGATTAATGATAAAACAGGAAAGTCCATACAGCAGTGGTTCAGGGTGTCTGAAGACTCAAGCTGACCATCCTGTATCTATTTACTCTTGGTTTGCTTTTGGAAAGGTAACTTCCCAACTCATCATTGGCCATCCCTCTGTTCTGGGATGATCTCTGCCATGACTCATTGACAGGTCTTGAGATGCTTTAAAAGTCCAATCCTTGAGCCACAGAACCATCCACAGAAGTTGCAGATCTTTCCACAGGGGAGAGTAGGCTATAGGCCAGGATTTCTCTTTTTGCTTCCTCTACTCTCTCTTCTCTGCTTCAAGAGCAAAATGCTTTACCTCAAAGTAGACTGCCATTTGGCTGAGGTTGCAGCACCGCTACAGTCAGGCAGCTGTCAGTTCCTGCCAGCTCTTAATGGCAGTATCCATTTTCTTGAGGTATACCTTTGATGTGGAAATCACAACAGGATCACTGCTTGGCTAACAGAAGCGCTTTATTTTTCATGGCCATGGGAGAAGAAGCAAGGGCGACTAATTCTCAACAGAGGCAGGGCGCAGGCTCTGTTATATACTTGTGAAAGAAAGACACAGATCAGCCTGCCCCCCTTAATACACTCTTGGAAGTCTGACAAAAATTCACCCTGTAGTCTTGCTAGACTGAACGCGTTTTCTCCAGCTGTCTCTCAATAAGCTTATCTCAAGGTCTCTTTGGTTTTGGGCCTTTACTTATGCTCCTTATTATGGCTTAACTTTATTTTTCGTTGCTCCAGTACTTTTCCTCATCATTCCCCCCTTGTAAGCACTTGTGCTTACATCTCTATATTCATAAGATCTTTGACCTCTTCCTGATGCTCACACTCATAGGTCACTTCTCTGAGCACCATCATCTGCAACTCAGTTGCAGACAACCTAGAAACACTTTGGGTGGTTTTTGCTAAGCAAAGGCGTGAACAGCACAAAATCATTTGGATAATAATAAAAAGAGCAAAAAGGCATAATACACTTATAATGCACCACTTCAATAGGGATTTAACCCATCCCCCTATATTTGGCAGCCAACCCCACCAATCAAAGAATTTCTCTTTGGCAACAGCATGAATCATTTGCAACTGCTTTCTTATGGTGCGGAGATCCCCCTGCACTTGTTGGTGCTGATCTATCCAAGTGCAGCACATGTGGTTCACAACCGCACATACCCCTCCTTGGGCGGCTAGGAGATAGTCCAGGGCCATATGATTCTCAAAAGCTACTTGCCCCACCTGGGTAATCTCATCATTGAGAGCTCCTAAAGCATCGGCACTAGCATTGAAAAAGGTCTCCATGACTCTCAAAATATTTAATATGGCTTTTTCTAATTCAGATACTCCTAGCCAAGGGAAGAATGCCCTAGTAAATTGGTGAAACCCCGTGTGTCGGAGAACCAGAGGGTTCTCAACCGCACGCTGATGTCTGGGTAAGCCAGGCGAGAAGTTAGACACTTCATGCCAAAAGAGGCTAGAGTACAAGGCAAACATCAGGATGACTGTGCCCAAGGTACACGTGCCAACCCAATTCCATGGTAGAGTCTTATGGGCATCATCCCCACATAGCCAGTACAAACCAGGAGCTGCTGCAGTACGAAGATCCCTACAGGGCATGTTTCCCTCCTGACATTTTCGATTGACCTGTAGGGTATAAGAAGGGGCGCGTTAGCTCGCCACCATTCTGTGAGGAGATATTGATTGGTTACAGGAAATAGGACCTAGCATCACATAAAAATCAAAGCCATCGAGCACTAAACTAGACATCACACTGTAGTTCCTATCTGAAGGTGTAAAGATAGCGATGGGCGCCCCATTGCAAAAATGGGACTGAACCTTTCCTGACACTTTTCCCCTTTTCTCATTCCATGGCCAGGTGAAGGTCACCTTGCATCTGGGGTAATGCTCAACAGAGTAGCCAGCCTCCTCTGTCCTTCCTGTCCTATTAAACTTATAACAGAGGGCCGCTTCCAGCCCTGAGGACAATTTCCAACTGTCTCGAGCTGCTTTCCACCACATAGGTATTGACAGTTGGTTTCTGCTAGACCGGGGGGGAAAACCTGACAAAGCTGATATGGGAGTCAGTTCCTCAAACTTCAAGGGGGATCAGCACCCCAAGCATTGGGATTCCCTTGGTCAGATGCGTGGGCCTGTGTATGCATACCCAGCAATTTGTAAGATTTCCTGCATGAGCAATACTCTGTCCCAGGAATACAATGCTGTTCTCTTCTCATGCCCCAACTGGAACCCCTGGTAAGAGGCAAAGCAAAAGAAGGGACAACATCTTAGGGCCTGCCCAAGCGCTATCCCAATGCAGCTATCTCTTGGAACTCTGAGGAACTTTCTTCGACTAAAACTTCAGCCTCTAGCACACTACTAATAACAAAACACTGATCACAAGAATACAAAACAGCGTCACTCCCTGGGGAGTTTCTAAATCTACGTAATTGTCTGCAATTTTCCCATGGATTAGTGCTAGTCACACTAATATTACTAAAGTATATTAGTACACAGAACTAAAGTTCATAGCTTCAGATGAAGCCTGGCTAGCCAGGTAGGATTTTTTCAAGACTTCGTCATCAAATCTTCACTCACAGGATCTCTTCGAGATTTCATTGTCTGATCTTCACTCATAGGAACCCTCTGGATCTTCAAGGAGGTATCGCCGGTGAGAGAAACCTTCCACCCCATCAGGGCAGATACCTTTTTTCAGTGGGAGGTATGGATCCAAGCAGAAACCTCGGCAACCTTTACGGCAGTTGGGGTGGTTAGTAGGACCTGGAAAGACCCCTTCTACTGAGGCTGCAGGCAATCCTTCCTCTGGCAGACCTTAAGCAAGATCCAATCTCCCGATTGGACCGGATAGACAACTGAGTCACCACCTAGAGACTGATGCTGTGCTGTGGCTTTAACCTGCAACAAGATAACCTTGAGGGCCTTGGCAGTAGGTTAAAAGGGAATCATGGAGATGAGTCAGGTGTTGGGGTGGAGGGCTGGCAAGCCCCCTCATGGGTCGACCCATAACAATCTCAAAAGGGGTCAGACCTGAAGACCTTTGGACAGAATTTCAGATTTGGAAAAGAACCAAGGGAATGGATTCTGGCCACTTTAGACCAGTATGTTCACAAGTCTTTGCCAGGCAAAGCTAATATCAAAGTTTTTCCGTTCCACTTTACCTCCACTCTGAGGATGATTTGGGGTGTGGGGTTGGAATCAGATGGAAAGGGCCTTGCAACCATGTTGGATTACCTGGCCGATAAAATGAGAGCCTCAGTCTGAATCCAGGGAAAGGGGTAGATTGAAGCGGGGCACAGTGAGAGCATCAGCTTGTCGGCAAGGATATGCCTCAGGCCTGCCACTGAAAAGGCAAACAATGACTAGCATATATTTCCAGGGTCCTGACCTGGGCAGCTCAGTAAAGTCCATCTGGAGGTGGGAGAAGAGATAATGCCCCAAAGGTCTGTGGAATGTGCGGGGCTGGCAGGGTGGTCGGCCAAGGTTGTGTCGTCAACACTGTGGGCACTGGCAATAAAAATGTGCTGCCACAGCAAAAAAACCCAGGGCATACCAATGACGATCTACCTCGGCCATCGTCCCCCCTTTGGCCGAGTGGGCCACTGAGTGGGCCATTTGGGTTAAGAGGGACAACAGGGCCTGGGGGGCTACAAGACGACCAGACGGGTATCGCCACAAGGAATCAGAGTGGAGAGAGCAGCCCGCAGAAATCCAGGCGTCTTTTTCGGCATCAGGGGCAGCATCCTGGAGGGAGGGGAGGTCAGGGGAGACAGGGGAAGAGAGGTAGAGAGCAGCTGGAAGGACCAGAGCCAAGAGTTCTGACAAGGCAGCGGTCTTAGCTGCGGCATCTGCCCTGTCATTTCCCAGAGACACACGATCGTCAGCAACAGAGTGCGCTTTGCACCATAGGACAGCAAGGGCGGGGGGAAGAAGAATAGCATCCAGGAGAGCAGTAATAAGGTGATGGTGAGAAATGGGAGTTCCAGCAGGAATAAGGAAGCCTCGCTGCTTCCAGATCTGCCCGAAAGAGTGGCAGACACCAAAGGCATAGTGAGAGTCTGTATAGATATTAGCAGACTGTTCAGCAGCAAGGTGGCAGGCACAAGTCACAGCAATGAGTTCAGCAGCCTGAGCACTAGAAACAGAAAAAGGAGCAGATTCAACAACAAAGTTTTCAGAACAGACAGCATAACCAGCTTGGAGAACACCATGACTATCTCGAAAACAGAAGCCATCAACATAAAGAATGAGGTCAGGGTTAGTCAGAGGGGTATCAGAAAGATCAGGACGGGGAAGAGAAACAAAACCCACAAGCTGGGTACAGTCATGGGGTTGACCATCAGGGGTGAAGGTAAAAGAGAGGCAGGATTGAGGGGGTCACAGCGAACAAGGGTCACATGGTCCGCCGCCAGGAGGACCACCTCATAGCGGGTTAAGCAGCCGGGGGACAGGTGCTGAGTCCTGCTGCATTGAAGAAGGGCGAGGACAGCATGAGGGACAGCAACAGTAAGGGGGTGCCCAAGAACAATGTTATCAGTTTTGGAAACCAGCAAGGCAGCAGCAACAGCGTGGAGGCAAGGGGGAAATCCAGAAGCAACTGGATCAAGGGATGCACTATAATAAGCAATGGGACGGTGTGGGGAAGGCCCAAAAGGCTGGGTTAAGACACCAAAAGCAGTGCCTTGGTGTTCATGACAGAAAAGAGTAAACGGCTTAGAACAGTCAGGCAAACCGAGAGCATAGATTTCATAGACGTAGACATTAGGACTGGAAGGGACCTCGGGAGATCATCGAGTCCAGCCCCCTGCCCAAAGGGCAGGAAGACAGCTGGGGTCATAGGATCCCAGCAAGATAAGCATCCAATTTACTCTTGAAGGTGTTCAATG
>NW_017728906.1:85061259-85062336 GCF_001723895.1 Crocodylus porosus | reverse complement strand
CCGGGAAGCAGCAGACTTCCTGGTCTAAGGGGTCGGGGCGGCAGATTGCCCCCTCAGTGCCCTGCAGGATGGAGTCTCCCACAACAAACACCTTACGCTTTGTCCTGGGGAGAGCGGGGCCAGTAGCTGCGGTCGAGCCTGGGTTGCCTGTGGGAGCTGGCAACTGTGTGGGCTCTGCTGGGGCTGCAAGAGGTGCGAACCTGTTGCTAAGATCCGGCGGGGCAGGGGCCTTGGTGTGGCAGGCTTGCTTGAGCTGGCAGAAAGCAGATTCATGGCTTTCATCCCAGGGTAGTGAGTCAGGGAAAGAGTCACAGGTGAGAAGGGTAAGAGGTTTGGAAAGTCCGGAGTAATTGGGAATCCACTGTCGGCAGTAGTTTGCAGCACCTAGGAAACCATGGAGCTGGTGTTTAGTCTGTCGGTGAGGCAGAGAAAGGGTAGCAGCAAGGCAATCAGGAGACAGGTGATGAGTACTGTGAGAAATAGTATAGCCTAGGTAGGTAATGGAAGCCTGACAGAATTGGAGCTTAGAGCGGGAAGCTTTGTGGCCCCACAGTGCAAGTTGTTCTAAAAGGGCAACAGAATCAGCTTAGCAATGAGGGAGTGTATCAGAGCAGAGGAGCAAATCACCTACATACTGAAAAAGCACAGAATCATGAGGCAGCTGGACTGTATCAAGGTCAGACTTGGAAAGTTGGCTGTATATGGTGGGGGAGTCACGGAATCCTTGAGGCAGACGGGTGAAGGTATACTGCTGGCCCTGATAAGTAAAAGCAAAAAGATACTGAAAATCAGGGTGAACTGGTATAGGAAAAAAAAAACATTATAGAGATCCACTACAGAAAACCAAGAGGCAGAAGCAGGTATCTGAGAGAGAACAGTGGCAGGGTTGGGCACCACAGCTGTCAAGGGAACCACAAAATTGTTAATAACACCCAAATCTTGAACAAACTAATAAACAAGTAATCCTTCAGGGGTGAATTTCCCTGGTTTGCAGACTGGCAGGATTGGGGTATTACAACTGGTGCAAGTAGGTGTCGGGGAAAACCGAAGGATCGGGCCCCAAGGTCACGGTGGGCC
>NW_017728906.1:85059013-85060589 GCF_001723895.1 Crocodylus porosus | reverse complement strand
AAAGTAGGTCAGCAATGATTGACAGCTCCGCAGGTCACCCAGGGGGCAAGGACTGGGTGAGCCTTGGAAATTTCCACTCACAGCTTCAAACTGCGCAAGTCAGTTTAACCTCTTCTGTACTGGCAGCACATACTCAAAACTTTCCATGACAGTAGGTACAAGAACTCCTTACTCTAGGAGCCCTTGTATAACAAGTGCAATGCCTTGAGAGGCAGCAGCCAACAACGGGTATTGCAGGACCGATGGGGGAGACACTCCTGGTTTAACGTTGATAGAAACTAGGATGGCACTCTTAAGAAGCCCCACATCGGTTGTAGAGTAGGACCAAAAGGACTCAGGAACATGAGCCAATAGTTCCTGTTGCAACAAGGAATAACTGGGCTCAGGTTCCTGTTCCATTAGTGTCATCATCAAGGCAGGAATCTGGGTCTGGGGTAACGAGAGGAAAACCCCATCCGGAGAACAATGAACAGTTGCTCATAACTTGCAAAGGAGGTCTCACCCCAGCAGGTTTACAGAAGCACAAGGACTTAACAAAAAGGCATGTTGCTCAGTAAGGAGACCTAAGGTAAACGAGAGCGGTTGCGTAACAGGGTAGTCAATAGGTTGATCCTCAGTACCTACAGTGGTGATTACTTTATCAGAAACGGGAACCTTAGAAACAAAATCAGAGCTAATCATAGACAAAGAAGCACCGGTATCAACAAGAAAGGGAACAGTCTGTTTTACCACAGTAACAGGTGTTGTAGCATCAGAAAGGGTAGAAAGCAAAGGGGCTAGAGTCTCTGGGTTTTCTCTGCTGTCCTAATACTGATCTTCACCTTTGAAGGACTAGAGAGGAGCTGGTCCAGGCGGTGGAGCTCAGCAGGCGCCTGGCTGAAATGGAGGGCTGTTAGCTGAGAGCGGGGGCCCCTGGGGTCTATTTGGGCACTCATTCTTCCAGTAGCCTTTCTGTTTGCAGTAGCAACAGACATCATTAGGAATGTCAAAGGGACCGGGTGGCCGGGCTGAGCAAGACGGTCTGGTAGAGCGCCGTGGTCTGGTGCCACCTTGAAGGTCTCTGATCTGCAGAGCCATCAATTTTTCCTGAGCCTTTGATTTTTGCTGCTGAGCTTCAGTATAGAAATGAGTGGCGGCAGTCAGAATTTCGGTGATAGGTTTAGCTCCCCATCTAAATACAGCAGTCTGCAGGGGCTCAGAAATCTTTGGTAACAGCCCTAAAACAAAGATCTTGATGATCACGGCAGAAAGGTTAGCTTCTGGGTCTTCATTGCCAGAATGTGCCTTAAAGGCTTGGATCAGGCGAGAATAGTAATCGGCAGGGTGTTCTTCTAGCTTCTGTTTACACATAGAAATTTTGGACCAGTCTTTTGTGGGGAACACTTAGAGACAGCATCTAGGACCTGTTTATAGAGGTCCCACAGACCAACATTGCCGGGGTCCTGAGCAGGCCAAAGGGCCTCTTTGAGGAGGGTATCCCTTTGGTCTCCGGAGAGACGACCACGGAGGAGCATCTGAATGTCACCATAAGTTGGCTTATAGACCTTAAAAAGGGTTTTAAGCTTTTGAGCAAACC
>NW_017728906.1:85009574-85058913 GCF_001723895.1 Crocodylus porosus | reverse complement strand
TGGACTACCACAGATTGCCACCCCCCCGCCCCCCGGCACAGGGTACTCTCGGAGAGGATACTGTGCCAGAGCAAGGTTTCCGCCGCTGCAAGTAGTAATCTTTCTTACAGTGGCTCCCTTTGTGTCCGTGTCGGTGGTAGCATTGCAGTGATTCCAAAGAGTGAATCTGATCGGGGAGTCTGAAGGTGATCAATCTGTTTCTTAAATTTTTCCTCATTCTCCTTATAGGAAGCCGTAAGGGAGTGCTTATGGCACTTTTCGGACTCGTCTTCCCATAGGTACCAGGCTTCCATTTGAGCAGGGTGCTTGCTTTCCAAATTTCCCCGGAGGTGTTTGAGAATTCGATGATCCCAGGACCCATCTAAGGGCCAGCAAAACTTAGGGTCATCATTGGTATGCTGATTCCATTTTGCTAAGTATTGAGTTGACCGGGGCCCCTATTTTAAATGCGTGAACCGGGTGGAATCCCGCTGCGGGATCTTAGAGGTCCCGCTACCCATTGCCACGCCTAGGACTTACAGACACCGAAACAGACAGGTACTCACCCTGACCAGGGACTGTTCCTTCAGAGCCAAGGAGACAGATGACAGATCAGGGTCCGGAGTGTTGAAGCCACAGAGCCGAAGAACTGGGTCGAGGAGAGCCTTCTCGGAGCGACAGAGCTGAGGAGCTGAGACAAGGGTCCTACCCAGGGCAGTCTGTGTAAGGACACATCCCAGACTGAGCCCCCAAGATGATGTTGAAATCACGATAGGATCACTGCTTGGCTAACAGAAGCGCTTTATTTTTCATGGCCATGGGAGAAGAAGCAAGGGCGACTAATTCTAAACAGAGGCAGGGCACAGGCTCTGTTATATACTTATGAGAAAAAGACACAGATCATCCTGCCCTCCTTAATACACTCTTGGAAGTCTGACAAAAATTCTCCCTGGAGTCTTACTAAACTAAACGCGTTTTCTCCAGCTGTCTCTTAATAAGCTTATCTCAAGGTCTCTTTGGTTTTTGGCCTTTACCTATGCTCCTTATTATGGCCTAACTTTATTTTTGCTTGCTCCAGTACTTTTTCTCATCACCTTCAGTGTGTCCCTGTAGCCTTTCCTCTGGCTTTTGTGAGATCTCAGTGAAGTAGGTACTTGAGTATCACTGACTCAATGCTAGTAACTTTGGCTTAAGCAAGGATGCTGGTATTTGTGAAGCCATCTTCCTATTTGGTGCGGATAATTTTCTGGAGACATTGTTGGTGATAACTCTCCAGGCTCTTGTGATGGCAAAATTAGGTCCCATATTTCACATCCGTAGAAAAGACCGTAGGTGATGACTGTATTGTAGATCTTGGTGACTTTCTGGCGTTTAATCAATAAAAATATGCCAAAGCAATTTCCTAAAGGAAGTGTTTGCTCCTGTGCTAGATCTCATCAACATTTGCTTTCTGTGAGAGGTGGCTACTGAGGTAAGGGAAGTGCTTTACTACCTCCAGGGTCTTTCCCTCAATGGTAATTTAAGGGGGAGGATCACATTCATGGTGAGGAGCAGGCTGATATAGCACTTTAGTCTTCTCAGTGTTGAGACAGGGGCCCAAATTTCCACCCATTGGAAGGATTTTTATAATATTCAGAGCCATTCATTATTACACTATTTCCCTTAATATCAGGAAAAGGGGAGACCCAGCTAAGTCTTAACACTGAAAATAGAAAAATCACATATTTTATTTCCTGCAGAGCCAATGTTTTCCTATGCACATAGCTAATTTTAGTTATTTGTATTGAAGAGTATTTAATAAAATGTAGTGCTGGGGCTGGTTGAGGAATTTAAGCTAGTTGCCAACAAAAAGTTATTTAGCTTCTTCCTCTATCATCTGCTTTTATGGCAAAGCTCAACACCTTTTCTCCAGGCTTTTTAAGCTCAGCAGGGGGTTAATTATTGAGTAACAGTAATAAAGAGTTTCAGCAAAGCTTTCTTATAACACTAAACAAAGGATTTTGTCAGATTAAGAAAATACTGTTTTTCTTAAAGTCCCTTTGTCTCCCTCTGTCTTTCATTTTCACTGTAGAGCTTTTGTATAGAAACTTCTAACGCCTCTTGCAGTAACCTGGTTACCTGCTGCAGTTTTAAAGAAAATTTACATATGTCCTCACAGTTGGGCATCACACTCCCTTCCATCCTAGCAGCAACAGATGTGGGCTTCAACACCTTTAATAGCTTCCCTGCTGGATCCTGCTGCTAAATTTAAATTCATGCTATGGGGATATATGCCACATTACACGATGCATCCTACAGCATGCAAGTTACCAGTGAAGCAGAAGCCAAGAGGAAGATCTTCAAGAAATTATGATGAGAGTTCCAAAAAGTCAAAGGGTCAAATTAGGTAGCAAAGAGGCTGGCAGGTGGTTGGAGAAACCATGATGGAGGAGCAGCTATGGTGGACTTCCCCCACTGATACCCATCACATGCACAATTCCCTCCTTCCCAGGGAAAGGCAGGAAGAACGAAGGTAAGGTTGAAGAATAGATTAAGGCACATGTGAGTTACTTAATGATATCTTTGTACTGTAAAACATTTTTTAAAATACATGGCACTTAAGAAACAGCAAAATATATATGATACAAACTGACTTATGCAAAGATATATCTAGTACAGGCACAATTCAAATCCTGTAAAAATAACTACATCCAAACAGAACTGGTTTAAGACTGATTATTTTGTTAAAATGTCATGCAATTCTGGTGTTATTTTCCTCCTATTGAGTAGCACATTTCTTAGAAATAGAGGATTGATAACACACTGTGTGAAGGTGCAGCTGGGGAGCCACTGAATCCAGGCACATGGGTACTATGCTCTGGATTAATAAAGCAAATAACTTCATATGCATCACTTTGAAGTTTTTTTTCTGTCTCCAGTCATGCTCTGTATGTGCATTAAACAAACCTTCCAGTTTGTTTTCCATGGATGCCATCCAGAAAGGGATGCAGTTCACATTCAAACTTTTATCTCTTTTCCATTGAAATATGAAGCACAATCTGTATCATTGTCCTAATATAGATTTAATGTACTAATATTCATGACACTGATTCAGTATCAACTATTATCACATTATTTTTCATGCTACATTTATAATTAAGCTAGCTTTAAATACTGGGATTGAAGA
The DNA here is from genome assembly GCF_001723895.1 of Crocodylus porosus. Taxonomy (NCBI): domain Eukaryota; kingdom Metazoa; phylum Chordata; order Crocodylia; family Crocodylidae; genus Crocodylus; species Crocodylus porosus. The sequence goes on along the minus strand of NW_017728906.1, from coordinate 85,055,768 downwards.
AGCTGTAGTTGAGTGTTACCATCTAGTCTAAAATTTTATTTCCAGCATCCAGACATTACAAAACTATCACTGTCACTGAGACGGACTATATCTTCACTCCCCAGCAATTTTCACTGAAGTTGTAAAGTGATGAGCTACTAAAACAAAATAAGGGTGCCTAAACGTAGGCCTTAGGAGGAACAGCCACATCCAAATATTCATGTCCTAAGGTCCTAAGCAGTATGCCCCCCACACAAACACTCTTTGAAGGTCATTTCAGTTAATAGTATGCATTCTTTTATTGTTTCCTGAGTTCTTTGGGATATAAGGTACAAATCAAATATCACATACAGCTCTTTTGTAAGAAGGTGCTCTATTACTTTTCACACAGAGAAAAATACATTGGACTTACTCAAATTGAGAGAATACAAGAACATTCTAAGGGCCTCAAATAATTTCATACCAACTGGATTAGCCTACTGTCCACAGCCTTTCTGGACTTTCCCAGCCTTCCTAATGCCCTGAGTCATGCCAGACAACTCTGTATTGTTCTAGACATTTATGATTTCTCTATAACATGTCCAAGGATGCACTTTTGATCAAGGGCAGCCTAACAAACCATGCAAATGGTGTCCTGCCTAGAAAGTGATGTACATAAGGAGGATAAGTTAGAATCTCTTTATACAGAGCAAATCAACTTACAATAAGCTCCTTCAAGGCAATGTATAGAACTAGAGCAGATAGGCCAAAAAAAGACCTTTGGGAGACAATAGAACATGGCTCAAGTCAAAAAGTAAAACTAAAACTGGCAGCAACAACACTAAGAGTCAGTAAAACCTGAAAGAGTTTGTCACACATTTAAATTTATTACACCCATTTGGACAGCTATTACAGTAGTTAGTAATTTTATCTGCACAAGTTCATCAGTATTTGGATGTTCAGAATATGAAGACAGTCTTGCCAGACAGCCATTTATATACTTCTGTTGACTTAAGCAAGAGGCTGTAATGCTGTAGGGAGCCTCAGCATAACGCACTGTGCTTTGAAATGATAGAAAATTCATTATTGTAGATTGGCAGCTGTGGGGTTGGGTTTATTAATAAATTTTCTGAAACAAAATGCTGGCAGAGTAAAGCAAAAGAGGGAAAAGGAATTCTGTTTGGTTGTAGTTCCGAGTCCTGTGTTCTGGCTCTTGATCCCCGGCTTGGCTGCGTTTGGACTTGGACCTGTGGGTTTCCTCTTGGCTTCTGACCTTCTGGAGTCTGACCCAGCTTGTATTTTAGACACTCCTCTAGCTCCTGCTTCTGGATCTGTAATTAGCTCTCAGATCCTCATTCCTCCCTCAGAGACCCAATTCCCATGCCAGACTGCCCACAACCTTGTCCCCTAACATTGGCACATGGACTTGGTGTGTGGCCCTGGCCCAGTGCATGGGGTCCAGCCTGGCTCATGGCCCTGAATTCAAGTACATGAGGTCAGTACATGGCCCCATACCTGGTATGTGGGACTGGTTTGTGGCCAGACCTAGCACAGAGCCCCAGACCCAGTGTGTGGAGTCAGTGTGCAGTCTGGATCTGGCACAGCTTCAGTCTGTGCGCCAGGTCTGGTATAACACCAAGTCTGGTATAACACGGCTGGTACAAAAAGTTAATAAACTTACCTGCCACACTTTCTTTGCCCTTTAGCTTTCGCCACATGATAAAACACAATGGGCATTGTAAGCAGTTACTTCAATCATTTCTTTCTCCAGTCAAACAGTGTTCTAGCTCTGCCAAGCAGCTTGAAGCTGGACTGACTTAAATAAAAATGACAGCGTAAAGCAGAGGTAGGAATGACATTAAAATATCATTCATGGATGACGGGCTACTAAGAAAAGTGTCTGCTCCATTCTGAGCCCATTGTAAGGAGGCCACACAAATGATGAGCAGAAAGTCTGATCTCAGCCAGGTCATCCCTTCTTATCTGCTTGCTAGTAAGGAAAAACCCTATGTCACATGGAAGAGCACAAGATTGTAACTGTGTAGAAGAGCAAACTAATGAGGGGAAAGAGAAAAGAGACAACCTCTAAGGAGCAGATGAAGGGGAGTTCACAAAAGCCATCAATACACCAAACACAAGGGGCACAAGGGACTGTGATGCTCTTATATTGGTCGACTCTTCTCTGAAACGTCTTTCACGTGACCCATTCATTTTTTGACCTCCAAAAACTTGTTCCTTGGAAATGGTTCCTAGGTTTTTCTCTGATGAAGGCAGGATGACCGGTGTTCCCAGAGCATCTTTACACAGAATCAGTGCCTATTGTAAATTGTTAGGCCATTAATCTAAAAGCTTGTTCCAAAGAGTATATGAGAAATGTTGGCACTGTCTGTAGCTCTTTCTTTTCATGTTACAGTATTTACAACTTTTAGGCAACTTCTTATTACCCATGAAGAGAAAAGACTTTTGAAAAGCCATTCTGTGAAGAGTTAACTTGCCTGGACTAGGAAATCTCACCATTCATATTCAGCTGATGCAAGGTCAATGACAAACACACCAAGGAAGTCAGAGTTGCTTTATTTTTCTTGTGAGCAGGTCAAATAAAACACTGCTGATGTTCCATTTATCTGGCGCGACAAGTAAACACTTGGCAGGCGTGGAAAGCATACGCTGGAATCTGGCACCAGGCTCCTAGCACAGCTGTCAGCCTGCTGACTAATCACTTCATCCCAAAGTTAAATGCAGCCCTGGGTTTTTAGCACCCTTTCCTTTCAAATACTGAAGCATATATTCCTCCTGATAGGACTGTTCACACTACTGGTATGATTATTAGTTACCACTCATGGAGGGATGAGGAGCTTCCAATAACACTGCTATTTTAGACAGTTTTTATGGTATTTTCTAATTCTGACAATGTCCCTCTAAAGTGGACCTGTGATCTTGCATGGCTGCCTCCAGTTGCAGTCAAACTAGAAATGGGAACTCTTAAAATATTAGACTGAATGACGCTGTGTATCTTTGTTGTGATTTGATAGGATTTTTTAATAATACAGTAATATTATTTTCCATTTATTTTTATGTTGGTGGCGTATTATTCTGCTAATTATGCTGCAGACCTTACTCTCTAAGGAGCACTGATTTACCTTAGGTTTGCATTATTAGCTAATACTTGTAGTCTTGTCAGCACAGACTATTTAAGCAACTCCCAAGGACGGTGTTAAAATATAGGTGGAGTTTGTGAACTCTGTTCTTGGCAGCTGTACTTTATTAGCTGCACTGTGCAAAGGTGGCACCGCTCAGCTAATGCAATACTTTCACAGAAGCATTATTTATTGTGACAAGCCAAACAACCTCCAGGACTCTCACTCATTATGTCTCCCCTTTCATTGCTCATCCATTATGTGAATAAAGTATGAAAACATTTTGCTGTTTCCCAAAGATATTAATAGACTTGTGGAAACAGTTCTGTCTCAAGAAAAGGACCTGATCCAGTCCATTTTTTATATGCGTATGTGTGTGTAAGTGTGCATGAGTATGTGTTCAATCCTAATAAAAGGGTGTGACAATGCTAGACACTTTTTCTTTACTGAACAATATTTTTATAAGAAATAATGTATTTTAAGAAGTCATAAAAATAATTATTTAAGTCTATACAATCAGTTGTTTAAATTAGTATAACAAGTCGGTGCACTCATAATTTGTCTGTTATGACACAATAGTGCTTCCTATTTCTACACCACTTTCTAGTTGAGGATATTGAAGTGTTTTCATGTAATATTTAATTAAATATTGTAGTACACTGCAAGACAAGTAAGTAATATTACTCTCATTTTGCATATGAGGAAGCAGAGACAAAGAGAAATCTATCAGCTAGCTCAGGGTCATTCAGGTTAGCCCGTGGCAAACCTGAAAATAGAAAAGAGGTTTCCTGATTCTCATTTCTGTGTTTTAACCACAAAAGCATTCTTTATATTTTAAAACTTGCAGATATGTGGCAGATGGCAGGGTGTTCCAGTGTTCATGATATCACTTCCATTTACTGAATATCTCTTTTTTATCTAAGTCCTGCAAACACTAAATAAAAGTTTTCATCTGGCATGCTGATAGTCTGTCATTATAATAATATGTATCGATGTCCCTCAAAAAATGCTTCAAAAATAATATTACAGTAGTAGAGTGGCTATCTCTTTAAGTGCCAAGGTATACCATACGCATAAGCATACTTTAAATAGACAGACACTGAAACTAGAGTTCCTGAAAGGGCATTTGAAAGGTACTTGCATAGATTCTAGTAGGAATGGCCATTTTCATTGCTGCTTCTTTGATTCATTGCTAATTATCAGTATGGAAGGATTTCCTTACTGTGTATATGAATGACTCACTTCCTTTGGTGCCAGACAGTAGTGATAACGATACAGATTTTGGCACAAAACTCTTGATCTCTACTCTGAGGAACTACCATATGGAATATACTCCTCTCAAGGAAAGAATAAAGCATGTGTAGTGAGAGCCTTCCCAGTTGGTTACACTGATTTTAATGACAGTGAAAGATAGTACTACACATGCATGTATCTGGATTTTTTTTAAAGGAGAAGGAGGAGGAGATGACTTTGACAGTCAGATTCTTCTTCTAAAGTCTGGGATATATTTTTATCATTGAATTTAAAGTTTTATTATGTAGTCTGGGCCAGAACCCCAACCACTGTAGTTCTGTGTAGTTTAACAGTGTCAATTTGCACTAGATTTGGCCTTCCATTTCAGAGTACTGTTTCTTTACTAACCATCTTGTTTGGCATATTTCCCTCAGTGTTTAAACTTGTTCAAGGCCAGCAACAGATTTTCTGGGTCTTTTGAATAACAGAAGCATTCAGACTCCCTTCTCCAGGGGAGAGCAGCTTCTTTTCCTTCTGATGCATTTACCACTTACTGCTGACCTGATCATCAACCGCATCATTGTTCATGCTTTCTCACTGTTTGTTACATTGTCCTTTCCTACAGAGAGTCCTGAATGCATATGTAAGCTAAGATCCTCTTACCGCAGACATTCCTTATCTTTCTTTCTTCTTGGTGTTCTCAACTTCCCTCTTTTATTGCAACAAATTATCTCTCATTTACTGACTACATCTCCTGCCATAGGTTGAAAGGTTGTGGCTATGTTGAACACGGAATAAGCTTTTGCTCACCCCAATCTACAGTGAAACTCTAGGCTGATTTCTTACCTGCCATGTTTGGCCAGGATCCTGGAAAATGTGGTGGCACATATTGGAGGTAATGAACTGTAAGCTAAATTGCAGTCTGTCCTAGTCAGAGTCATTAATATTGTGCTAACCGTAATGGATAGAGAAGTCCTGTCCATGTTGGTGTTTTAAGATCTATCTGCATTCTTCAGTGACATATTGGATTATCAGACCCTGTTGAACCAACTGGAGAAGAGTTTGGCTTTGACAGTTTTATTACAATATTATGATAGCCTGTATTAAGCTATGTCTGGTCAGACCTCACTGATTAGTCTCAGTAAGTTGCCTTGGGAAAAGAGATTTCTGCTATAGTCACTTTTTATGTACATATTCTGTTTATTTCATAGATCCGTTCTCCAGTACTCATCACTTTAACTAGTGTTGGAACACTTGTGGAGTTTCCCATGGTTCTGTTCTGGCTATGATGTTTTTCATGCTGCTTTGTATATGGTACCTGAGGGTCAGATTTAGAACAAAAATAATTTAGATTATCACTTCTATATAGATATATAGACTGCCATATATTTTCCAGTCTCCAGACACAGAAACAAATATACCAAACAGTGTCTAAGGGACAGAGTTACTGTGGTCTTTAAAAACAAATATCTGGATAAGGTTCTGGCAAAGCAATAATTATGCTGATTGCTTGGGACAGATAGTATGAAAAGTAAGCATTTTCCTAGACTTCTTAGCTTTGTTGGGAATATATTTTAAAGGATCAGTCCAATATTTTGCTTTGGCATGGGCCTTACTCAGGGCCTGATTCACCACTACCTTACACACTAGATAATAATTTGTATCTAGACAAAGTGGAAATAAAATGGCTACCGAAATTTAAGGCAAGGAAAAAGCAAGCTCCCAAGCATCAGCAGTAGCCAAGGATTTTTTTTCCCTTTTAATTGGTTTAGGAATGTTGCCAGACTGCAGTTCTGTCTTTCGCGCTCTGAGACTTTATACATAATGCACACCTTTGTAGCACTGAGTTTGGATTATTATAATAAAGTCTATGTTCAACTACCTGAATGCAACAGCATGACTCTCAATAACAGTGAGAGTTGTGTAATTATTTTCAGTAGCTGTGTATTTGGTGAAGTCTAGGTTAAGATTTTAATTTTACCATGTAAATGCTTCACTGAGCTTCTGGCATCTCTATAAAGGTAGGCTCGTGCTCTCTTACTCTAAGGTCAGACAGAATGGACATTCTTATCCGAGGGCTTGAAAGGATAGGATTGTTGCTACTCGTATTTTCATTTAATCGCTTGAAATAAAAAATATTATTTCCAAGCTATAATAATTCATTCTAAGGCATAACTCCACAGTAAGATACACTAGCATGTGTAAATGTTATGTGCCACAATGATTAAAATGCATGTTCATATTTTATTTTGACTGCAGGTTCTTGCTTACATGCCTATGAAACGACAGTTCAAAACAAGTCACTGATTCAGTTCCATGGTTTATATTTTTTTAAATGGAAAGTAAAAAGAAATACAAAAGTGTTTTCATACTAATCCATCATAATGCAGTAAGCACTTTTCAGAAACATGATTTATTCATAATAGTGGATATAGTCAGGGGGGTAGGAGGGAAGAAATTGGAAGACTTCCACAGTATCACTATAAAATAGGAAAATATTTGTGCAGTTCATTTTTTCAGTAGTTTGGCTATCATTATAGCTACAAACATAGATTTCCAGATGTTTGTGAAGAATCCAACAGTTATATTTTATATCTTTGGCTGTAGTAACAATTTCTATTCAGCAGCCTAGAAAAAAAGCATTTCATGTCATAACAAGAAAGAAATATTACAGCTTTTATCCCTTAGCCTGTCTAGAAATTTTGAAAGCTTTGGTCAACGCCAAACAAAAATGATAGGTTGAAAATTAAAACCATAGTCACCAGGGAAAGGACATAAATGTGCAGATGTTCTGTGATGTTGAAGACGTTTGCTTGACAACAGACACTGACTAAAATACTCTGAGAAGACTGAGAATCCAGTAGAGCAGAACACTCTCAAAACTGATTCCTAATCTAGGGTCAGAAAAGGCACTGGTCTTTTCAGTTTCAAAAAATAAAATTTCATACTGAAGATTTATTTAGTCTCTGTTCTTTCATTTGTTAGGGAGCAATATTTGTTAATAGCAGTGCCACTAGCCAAGCTATCTGAAGAGCTGTGGAACTCAGGAGCGGTCCAGATGACTGGAAGAGGGCCAATGTGGTGCCCATCTTTAAGAAGGGAAGAGGGATGAGGCCAGTCAGTCTGACCGTGGTCCCGCATAAAATCTTTGAAAAGTTGGTTAAGGAGGCCATCAACTACAAGCTGGTAATGGATAGGATACTAAACAGCAACCAGCATGGCTTTTTTGAGGGCAGATTGTACCTGATGAACCTTGTGTCCTTCTACGACCAGGTCACTAACCATCTGGACAAGGGACACGAGGTTGACGTCATCTACTTAGACCTCATCAAAGCATTTGACTCTGTCTCCCATGGGATTATCTCTAACAAACTGGAGAGTACTGGGCTGAACCAGTCTACAGTGAGGTGGGTAGACAACTAGCTCAGAGGCCGCTCTTAAAGAGTGGTGATCATTGGGATGGCCTTATCCTGGAGGGCCACTTCCAGTGTGGTCCCTCAAGGATTTGCTTGGACCCGTGGTATTCAATATATTTATTAATAATTTGGATGAAGGGGTAGAAAGCACAGTGATTAAGTTCTCAGATGATACCAAGCTGTGGGAAAACACAGGCACACCAGAGGATAGGACAAAGATCCAGGTGGACTTTTACAGAATGAACTTATGGGCAGAATGAAATCAGATGAGGTTTAACAGGGAGAATTGCCAGGTCCTTCACCTGGGTAGGAAGAACCCTAACCACAACTATACAATGGGTGGTGGCCTACTGGATGGCACGGCATCTGAACGAGACCTGGTGGTCATGATCAACTGGAAGATGAATATGACCCAGCAGTGTGACGAGGCTGCCAAAAGGGCCAATAAAACTCTGGCATGCATCAGCCGCTATGTGGCCAACAGATCCAGGGAGGTACTTCTCCCTCTCTGTTCAATGATGGTGAAGCCTCAACTGGAGTACTGCGCCCAATTCTGGGCACCGCACTTCAAGAAGGGTATGGATAAGCTTGAGAGGGTACAAAGAAGGGCCGCCCATTTGATTAAGGGTGTGGAGGGTAGGCCCAATGAGAAGAGACTCCGGGCACTGGTCCTGTTCAGCTTGACGAAGAGAAGGTGACTTGATAGCTGCCTACAAGTACGTCATGGGGGAGCATCAATAACTAGAAGAGCAACTATTCAGGAGGGCATCTCAAGGAAGGACAAGGTCCAATGGTCACAAAGTAATAGAGAATAAATTCAAGTTGGATATAAGGAAAAGCTTCTCTGTAAGGGTCACCAGAATCTGGAACACACTCCCAGCAAAGGTGGTGCAGTCGCCCTCCTTGGAGGTGTTCAAGACAAGGCTGGACAGGCACCTTGCTGAGCTCATCTGAGCCCAATGCTTCCTGCCCAGGGCAGGGGACTGGACTTGATGATCATACAGGTCCCTTCCAGTTCTATGATTCTAACTACAATTCATTAATATATGTAAACAAAGCAAGAAACTCCAATCTGGGGTTTCTTTTGATCTTTCAACAGTGGCAAGTACTCAATACCAAATTATCCACAGGTAGTGAGCAAACTTCAGCAGTCCTCTTCTAGTTATATCATTTACTGTTACAAACATCTGCATATCTCTTATCACTGTTGTACAATGGGTACATAAAAATCAGATATTTACTGATTTAAGGAATTAAGCCAGGATATTTCACAAATAACAGTAAGCTTTTAAAGGCACTTACCATATCTGGGTACACTTAAAACTTGTAAATTATAACAAAATTTGTATCTCAGAAAAAGGAACATGTATGTACTCTCCTAACTGATCTCCATAATGCTGGGCTACCTGATGCGAGCGTGGACCTTTACAAGCATGCATTTTTTGCCTCTGACGGTCACAAGTGGATCCCTGACTGGAATTTTTTGGCAAATATAAATAGATTCCAGCTGCTTCCCCTTCATTCACTTCACTTTATTTTCTTTTTTAATCAGTACTCCAAGGGTCTGTGAAGTCTGGAACCTTTCAGCCTTAGGGAACACCAACAGCCTAAATTCAAAAAAAAAACCCCACCATTGTATCAGGGAGCACTCAAAGGCCACAAACAGCTCCTTTGCCTGGTGTTGGTATCCGAGGCTAAGTAAACACCCAAGGCTGAATTGATTCAATTGTCACAGGTTAGCCTAAGCTGTGTAAATTGAACCAAAAAGCAAGTGACCCGACATTCACTTTTGATTCTAGAAATTCAACCACATGCCTACAGTGGTCCAGGCCAGAAGCCAGGGGGGCGCTAGAGCATGCATCCCTGGTAGGTGGGAGTAGACAGCTTGGGCCAAGGCTAGCTGCCAACCTGGTGAGGGAGGGTTTGTAGGAGAGGTGCAAAGCATCCTGGGATACTGGAGACTGTGAGTTAACTTGAATCTGGACAGGATCTGGGACAGAAATTTAATAAACTGATTTAACCTAAATCAATGAGGACGTCTTTACACATGTTCTAGGGGTGTGGGGAGTGCTTTAATAAGAGTGGCTCCAAGAGCCACTCTAATTAAAGTGCCCACAGCATCTCATGTATTCAGCATCTCACACTTAAAATGGTGGTGGGGGCACTTTAACTAAGCTCATTTGAAGAGCTTTAGTTAAAATGCCCCTGCCACCATTTTGAAAAGTGGGGACGCTGAATACACGAGACACAGAGGCTGCTGGAGTGTGCAGCAGACTTGATAAATTGAGTCTGTTCTTACACGCTGTAACTACAGTGTATCACAGCAGCGTCCCTGTACGTATACAGGCACCCATAAGTCTGATACTACATCCATCCCGGTTTATCTTAAACCCATTTTGGCCAATTTGAAAGGGGCTTATGTACAATGAACTTTTGTTGTGTTATAGATTTGAACTGGTTTCCAATCACTTATACTGGTTTATGTGTAATTTCTGTCCCTAGCCCTGGAGACAACATGCTAAATGCATGAAGGAGATTTGCTAGAAGTAGAAGGCAGAAGAGCTAGACTGGTGCTGGGCAATTCTGTTTCAGGCAGATGGTCCCTTGGGAAACCTTTGAACAGCCTGTATGAATTAGAACAGTCCCCTGGAAATGGGGAGGTGGGCCAGGAGCTGGGTGGAAAAGGGAATCGGGGAATTGGGGAATTGTAACTGGCTCTTGGACAGCCTGGCCTCTATTGTACACCAACTGGATCTCAACTCAGGAAAAATTCTCATCTATATATTTCTTATCTCCAGAAGTCTTCGGTCAGATACTTGCTTTCTGGAATAAATTACATAATTCGGGAGATGAAGACAAAGCACTAGCTGTAATATGTCTGATTTCTAATTAATTATTTGATTTTGTTTCTTACAAAATATCTCTCAAAATTAATTCAAATTAGCCTAGATAAGGATCAAAAATGAATTGAAGAATATCAGATACAAATGACAATAAATATTAGTGAATTGAGTTGAGAGAAAATTATTAGAACCAGAGTTTGGTTTGGATTTATGGAACATTTTCATTAATGATGTGGAAAAGGAAGAGAATGCCATTTAATTAAGCTTGCATTTGATACTAAATTAGGAGTTGCTGCAGACACCTCTGAGGGAAGAGAAATAAATCAAACAGACCTGGAAACATGGGCAGCAAGTAACAAAATGTGACTCAGTGTGAAAATATATCTGAGGGGAAATAATACAAAGGGTAGATATTCACTGGAGGCATCAGGAAGCACTAATGCTGAAAGGGACCACTAAGCATTCAGACACCAAACTATATGTAAGTTTACAATATGACGTTAGAGCCAAAACATCAGTGTAATGTTGGTATTCATATGCAGAAGCTATAGGACCAGGAATATAATAGTCCTTCATTGTATGGCTCTAGTGAAAACACATCTGTAGAACTGCCTTCACTTTTGAGCATCCCATTATCAGAAAGTTATAGACAAATTGGAAAAAGTTCAGAAAAGAGCCATAAAAATGATCCATAGCCTGGAGGTATTGACTTACGAGGGAAGATCAGAAGAGCTAAACATGTATAGCATGGCTGAGAAATTACTGCCAAGGGGACTGAGTAGCAAGCTTCAAACATTTGAAGGCAAGGGGGAATAATGTAGGGTAATGATAATGAGTAATGGGATGAAATAATAAATAAGGATAATAAATTAAGAAAGGACAAATTTAGTCCAAATTTTGGGGGAAATCTGGCAATGTAGTCTGTTAGATTACAGAGTAGTTTCCCATGGGTAGAGGTGAAAGTCCCATTGATTTGAGTTATTTAAAACAGACTGGATAAATCACTAAAAATGTAATGTACTATAAACAACAATATTCCAAAACCTGGGAAACAGAATAGATAATAGGTCATTTAAAACTCAAACGTTTATGACTGTGGGATGTCTTAATATTTGCAGTCAGTTAGTTACTTATGGAATGGAAACATTATGTTTTTCTGTTTCTGTAAAGGCCTGATACAGAAAACACTTAAGCACATGCTCAGCTTTTAAGGTGAGAAGTCCTATTGACTTACATAGGACTGCTCCATGTGAATAATGGTAAGTACATGCTTAAGTGTTTTCAGGACAGGAGCCTTAGTTCTTGCAGATTTCAATGTGAATACGGCACATATAGCTAACTAAATCATATTTACTTTGCCAATACAATACGCATAAAAAGGGCCACCAGAAGTTATTGTACCTTTTTTATTTTACTTTATTTTGTTGGAAATGGCCAATATTATGAACCATATCCCAATTTACAACCCCCCTGCTTTCTCTTTATGATAGTAATTACTATACAGTAGATATTATGAGGCTGTTTTCTGCATTCCAGTCTTTTCAAAGTTTTCTCTGTTCCAAAGTTTTCTGTAGCTCAGGTTTTCCAAAAGATTTCCAACATTTCTACTGTCTGACTTGGAAATATATCCTACAATTTCTCTTAAATATGCAAAAGTAACCTGAAATGAAAACCTGATCCTCTCTCATAAAGCAAAGAAATGCTAGGGGTGATGTATTAATGTTAGCATGGTATTAACATTGAAATCTGATTCCCCCTCCCCCCCACCTGATCACCCCCCTCTGCAATTAAAAGAATGTAATTTTCAACCCATCTGACCACTTTTGTAACCGCAAAGCCTAGGTTGCAAACATTTAGACAGCTGTGATTTATGCTGCCTAAAAATAGCATGTTTTTGTTTGTTTTATGTTGTTGTTTTGTTTTTTTCCCCCCTCCCCCTTGGTGGGTTGTGTTTGGGGCTGGCAGCACTGGCGTGCAACAGCCCAATAGCAGAACCTCAGGACTCTCCAGCAAGGGGTCAAGCAGCAGCAGCTCCAGTGAATCCGAGAGCAGTTCAGAGTCTGATTCAGAGAGTGAAAGCAGTTCTAGTGAGAGTGACGGCAGCAAGCCCTCTCATTACTCCAGCCCAGAGGTAAGGACTTCTGATCTTTCTGATTCAGGGTGACAGCCAAGATATTGCACCCAGCCTGGCCCTTAGCTAGTCAAGCAAACAAAAGAGGCTGTGGGGAGACAAAAAAAAAAGTAATGGGGGAAAGTCCAAGGAGGCTCCCGTGGTGCACTGTGAAATACCAGGTGCCGTTTCCTGCATTTTTAACATATTAAATTTTGAAAGAAAAAGTTACGGGAAAAGATTTGCACAACAGAGAAAGAAATAACCAATGTGTTATTGTTGTAGGATTCTAGAGGAGTGAAATGCATTGCAAGGAAGAAGGTATGCTCTAGACTCCAAACAAATGCTGACATCTGTTTTTACTGCTGACTTGCATGGTGCAAAAGCCCTTATCTGAGTCTCCTGCACTACAGTGACTCTAACAGCTGGTCAATGCAGGGAAGCTATTGCACAATAAGTTTGGGTACAAATGTAAAATACAATAGGTATTCACATTAACTCCCAATGTGAACATGCTTACTCTTCACTAAGCATACTTTCTACACTGGCTTGAAGTGGTATAAATGAGACCACTGCTGGCACAAAATCAGTGCCACGCAGAGAGCTAGTGCAGAATAATTATTGTGGGCTATCTCCCTGGATAGGCAGGCCTTAACTCTATTAAAATTAATTTGCCCATATTGTATTTTGAGTTTTAGTGACATACCAGCAAATGCACTTCTTAAATGTAAGGCTCCAAATGCTCTTGTATACTCCATAGTAACATAACACATATTAATATATGCAAAAATATTCAAGAATCGAGATTGTAAACACATGAAATACAGACAGATTATTCTCCTTCCTGACATAGGACAGGACAACGGACCTCCCTTCATTGACAGCTATGTCTCAAAAGCTCTTCTCATCCTGAAGATTCACATTCCCTTGCTATTAAAATAAAACAGCTAGCACATATTTTAATTAATATTTTGACACCAAATTTTCCATCAGGCAAATACAAAAATCACCAGAACATACTGCAGTACATCACCCACAGTTTTTGTTGTTCCTTCTTTACTTGACCATTTTCTTTCCTCCCCTTTCTAACTTTCAGTATTTTTTACTTACACTTCACTTTCTTTTCATTCCTCCCTGATCCTAAATCTCTCCCTCTGGTCCTCTTCTTTCTTTATTCTCTTTCAAGGTTCTTGGTCTGCTCTTGTTTCTTCCCTTCTCCTTGTTGTTCCTTTTCCTTCTTTCTTCCATTCTGTGTTTCTCGTTTTCCTTCAGTCTTTCTTCTTTCCATCGTCTGTTCCCCACTGCAGACATCTACTTTTGTCCTTCCATCTTTCCCTTCCATATGGAGTCTCAACATTGCTACCATTAAAAGGAGCCAGAAGAGGAATCCAAATGGAAGGAAGAAACTGGGGTGGGAGGAGAGCAAATGGGAAAAAAGGAGGTTCCTGCTAGGGAAGAAGTGGGGAAGAAAGAATTGCTGTGGAAAGGAAAGAGGGCCTGAGTACCCAATGCCAATCAAAGTCAAAGAGCATCTAGGCTCAAATCTGTGCTAACAGACTGAGACTGGTAAATTCCCTTTAATCAGGAAAAGAGCATTCTGGGGGAAAAGGAGCTAAGTAACCTGAGTCAGGCTGGGGAGTTCATGACTTTGGATAGGAAAGATATTGGTGAGGACTAGAATGATCATATGAACTTGGAGAAACTGGCTCCTCCAAAGTGTTTTTCACTCATCTTCTCAAAATACGTAGGACTGTCTTTATCTGAGCAAGGTATCACTTGATTATACATGTACTGTTCTATCAGCTCGTTGGCCCCTTGGTATTATAGCTGTGAAGCTGAGTTTGCCCTAGTAGGGTGTGCTAAAATTGTAAAGGATTCGGAGGTTTGGTGGCTGCCGTAGTTTTGATAGTTCATTTTCTAAGTGGGGAGAATGTGGGAAGACTAACATTTGTCTGAAAGAGGCGATAGTTGATCCAGGCAAGGAGGACATGTGTGATGTCCCCACTTTCTGCTGCTCTTACAAGTCCAGCATACAACCTAGTGTGGAAGTTCAAAAATTGTCTGTATGGAACCTATGGTTTTTCTGTAAAAGGAGATATCAGATGCTGTTGTGTCTTTTTCACTGTGTATATACATTAATATTTCTACAAACAATGAACCTGGAAATTCCAGCTTTAATGCTCAGCAGCAGGTCAAATAGCATATGCATATATTAAAAGGTTTTATTTTGGGAATGGGGCATCTTCTGAATTTGAGGTTGAAGAGAAACAGGATTGTTGCTTCACCTCTTTTTTAAGTTTTCTATTACTTCATTCTGGAATCTGCATGTCTTGGGCAAATGGAGGAAACAGCTATGTTAGAACAGGAAGTAGCAGATTTTGGTGCTACAGGGAAGTTCACGTGCCCTGGATTGTTAGTGGTGCTGGTTTTGTTGATCGCCAGATTTGTGCTCATCAGAAAGATGTTGAGCCTGTTATCCTGTTCTCTTATGAGCTCTTGAATAAAGGTGTGGGTAAAGGGGTTGACTGATGCCCATTTCAGAGCATGTTACAGTAGCCTTCCTATACACCTCCTGGACTGTCTGTCATTGAGCAAACTAATTGTTGAAATTTGGGTGCCATATGACTTGCTGACTGGTAATTATGGTCTGGTGGATTAGGAATGGAGCAGGTTCTTTTCCACACATCTGTAAGTGAAGATTCCTGCAAATGAGACAAGCATAATGAATTGATGGAAACTTTGACATTTTATATCAATTTTACTCTTCTCTCTTGGTAATCAAGATCATACCTCATCACAAAACAATGTTGTTCCTGCAAATGATTTTTGAACTGCAAATCTTTTCTATTAAATAAATTGAACAAAGGGTTTCCAGTTATGAAGATAAGCAACCAGTGTAATGTTTCCAACTCCAAGTGTCACAAGCAGGGCCAAGGAGGTGATCCTCCCGGTCTATGCGACACTGGTCAGGCTGCAGCTGGAGAACTGCGTCCAGTTCTGGGCGCCGCACTTCAGGAGGGATGTGGACAGCATTGAGAGGGTCCAAAGGAGGGCCACTCACATGATCCGGGGACAGCATAGAACTTGTGCATAGAAGAACCGTGTTCCCAGCTGTATCTCATATCCTTAAGAAGGCAAAGGAACACTAAAAGCAGGGTAGAGTTGCACTTTATAGACTAAATCCAAAATGCATAAGCTTTTGTAAGCAACAGCTTACTTCATCAGATGCTATGAGTGGACATGGCAGTTGTCACGTAATAGGTCTATTCCCATGCTTAGTAACTATATTAAAAACTGATACTATATTTACTTGAATATAAGATGACCCTGAATATAAGGTGATTCCCCAATCATTAGATTCTATATATAGAAAATTTATAAATACGTTATGATTTTCCAGGCATAGAATCTAATTATTGGGAGTTGACCTTGAATTTGTCCCCTACCCACTGCTACAGAAGGGAAAATAAATCTGAGGAGTCAGGTAGTCCTCTTGCCTCCCACCCTGCCTCAACTTTTCTCCCCTGCACTCCCTTCCTGTCAGACCCTGCTCTCCCTGAGCACATGGAAGTGAGGGGCAAATTTGAAAACACTAACCTTGAAATAAACATGCCCATAGTAATTTGCATATAGTATCCATAGACTTAGGGCATATCTACACATGACCATACGGCACCTTTGTTACTGCACCATCATTTAGTACTTCCTTTTGGAAGTACTAAAAGATGGCACAGTAACAGTCCATACTGCACTTTGCTGGCTGTGCATGGTTATTTTTGGCCGCTATGTCACTGTAGCAACACACTACAATGAAGGAGCGCATTGCTACAGTGACGTACCAGTAGCATCACAGTTTTTGCCAATGGACGCTACAGTGCCATAGTGTGTTGCTACAGCACTGCAGCATCTTGTGTAGATCCACCCTTAGTTCATCCAGAATTGAGGCATAGTACATTTTTGAAACTGCTGCAAGTTTTAGTACAACTACTAAATGGGTTTCAACACTGACAAGTGCAAGGTACTGCACCTGGGGAGGACGAACCAGCAGCATACCTACAGCCTGGGGAACTCCAGAAAAGAATCTTGGAGTCATCATTGATGCCAAGATGAACATGGGCCGGCAGTGTGGGGATGCAGTCAGGAAGGACAACCGTACCTTGTCATGCATCCACAAATGCATCTCGAGCAGGTCCAAGGAGGTGATCCTCCCCCTCTATGCAACACTGATCAGGCTGCAGTTGGAGTACTGCGTCCAGTTCTGGGCGCTGCACTTCAGGAGGGATGTGGACAACATGGAGAGGGTCCAGAGGAGGGCCACTCGTATGATTAGGGGGAAGCAGGGCAGGCCCTATGAGGAGAGGCTACAGGACCTGAACCTGTTCAGCCTCCACAAAAGAAGGCTGAGGGGGGGATCTAGTGGCCATTTACAAACTAGTCAGAGAGGACCAGCGGGCATTGGGCGAGTCCCTGTTCCCCCAAGCACTACCAGAAGTGACTAGAAATAACGGCCACAAGCTGGCAGGTGGTAGATTCAGACTAGACATCAGGAGGCGCTACTTCACTGTCAGGGCGGCTAGGATCTGGAACCAACTTCCAAGAGGCGTGGTGCTGGCTCCTACCCTGGGGGTCTTTAAGAGGAGGCTAGATGAACACCTTGCCCGGGTTGTTTGACTCCAGTACTTTTTCCTGCCATGGCAGGGGGTCAGACTTGATGATCTGCTCAGGTCCCTTCCGACCCTACTGACTATGAAACCACTCCATAAACAGACTTTTAAGTATAACTTTTGTGCCTATTTATATATAGTACAAACTATGCATACTATTAGTCCAAAGGCAAAAGGCTCATGATTTACCATATAGTACACTGGATTGGACCTCAGCAGAGTCAATAGCATGTCAAGTCATGGTGACCCCACAGCTCGGTACTGCTGACTATGTGTGTATAAACTACAAATACCGCCCCCTAACAAAGGATCCATGTTTCCCCACTTATGATTGAACCTGGGTGTTCTTGTCACAAGTCCTGGGATACTCCAAAAATGTGTACGCAGATGAGACACAGGGCAGCTTTATACAGCTCCTTCTCATGGAGGGCAGAGCCACACTAATCATAAGTGACAGAGTGAGAGGGGGACCAACAGAAGGATTATGGGCAAACTGTTTGGGACCCAATTTGGTAATGTTTGCCAGACATTTAAGGCTGGTGAAGAAACAGGAATCATTGGAAATTGGAAAGAAAGATGCAGCTTAACTGTGGGATTGAAAAGGAAGTTGACATGTATGCTGTGTGGTGGCTTACCATGACTTGCAAAAAAGTCAGCACTGAGGGGGACTGTGCTCAATGTGCACTATGATATATTTTATACAGATAGACTGTATCTTTGTGGTAGGTTCCCATCAGCATCTTCCATCTTTTGGCTAAGATCAAGAATTTTTGGCACCAAGGGGAGGGTATCAGGGCTGGTTCTGGCCCTCTCAGTACCAGCTTGGTATTGCAGTACCTCCAGACTTAATACCAGTTTTCTCCTGGGAGAGCAACTGCCTGTTGTTTTTAAGGGCCACACAGAAAAATAAAAAGGGTTCCCAACAGCATGTTTGCCCTATATGGGTCATGCGTTTTATAGTCGTGCTCATCGGCTGCATTTAAAACAACTTCATAGTTGGTTTCCATGACTGGGCACATGCTGCATTTGGTGGCAGCTTAATGACAGACGTATTTGATGAGATTTCCTTACATGTGAATAAAAGACAAGGGTTTTTTTCCCCTGTTCTGTATGGAGGAAGACACCTCATCTTGCATTCAAGTAAATACAGTAATCATAATTTGGAAAACATGGAGCCAGTATTCAATGGATTTGGTTGTGCAGAACTCAGGATGGAAGTTGGTCACATGTTTTCATATTTTACAGGTCAGAGAAGACACATAGTTTGAAATATGATATGAGGATTTGTGATGTCCGTTGTGAAGCTAGGAGGTGTTTCTGAAAACATGCACTTGAGGCTACTGAGTATATACTCAGGAGGTAGTGGCTGATTCACTAAGAGAACACCTTAGGCCACATTCTTCCTGAGCAAAATGGAGAGCAGCACTTAGTTGAAGATTGTATCATGTCGGTTTCATAACATGCACAAAAATTACTCATGTAAAGTGTAATAGGACATAGAGTCAAATTTGGGTCCCATTGTGGTCTTTTTGAATTGTGACCATTGACTGCAGTGGAGTCAGAATTTGGCCTTTTCCAGCTCTAGTCCAAAGCATGGTTTATAAATGAGGCAACACCCAACCTCAGCTCCAGTGGGACTTCAGGGATATAATTGAAGGTATTATTTTGCTCCATCATGCCTTAGCATCTTGTCCCACACCCACTCATTTCATTTCATTCAAATTACTGATTGCAAGAAGCACTAGAAAGCACTTGCACATTATTGTGAAATTGCATTGTCTTAGCCATAGCTGCATTTGAAATCATAATTATCTCACTTCTTCACTGTCCAAACACCATTATATTTTAGATGCTGTCTTAAAACTTGATCATGTTGTGACAGGAACACGGGGGAAAAAAGCTAACTGATATTCAATGTGTGTTAAATGAGTAACTGACAGTATCTCCCCACAGAAAATGTTTGCGTGATCTTGTGTCTGTATACCAATAGTACCAATAAGGTTAACTCAATAATTCAATTAAGCTTCCCTTGTATTCACTATAAACATTTTTATTTTTCATGCAGTATTACAAGGCACAGAATACCTATCTCTTTCCCACCTTTCCACCCCCAGCCCTTTCGTTCATTCTGTAGCCTGAATTTTACCCTTTTCTTCTTTCTGTCTTTCTATCAGCATTATGTTTTCTTTCATTTGGAAACTTGGAAGCATTTCCCAGTAAAGCTGGTGCCAGTAGCACTGCATGAATCATCTTTAAGAATTATGAATCACTGTAGCTGTCCTCCTTCCCAACCTCATTCAAACTGAAAATATCATCACACCCAGTGTCCCCCAGCCTCTACATTCGTGATTCATATCTATTCCTAAAATCAATGCTCCTATAAATAACAGGGGACTATGATTCAGCTTCATGACTGGGTACCCCAATAAATACAGTAAACTTAAATGTGCCGTGCCAACAGAATGTACTATATCTCTTTAACTACCTCTTTGACTTCTGCACCATTTCTCTTTTTTCCCCCTGGATTCCATCTGTGTGCTGGAGGTGCTGCATTTGCATCCCAAAGTACCAAGTAATGGTTAATTTGGGAGCTAAAGCCTTTAGTTGTGTGATAAGAATAGCAGAGCCAGATTTTTTTTTTAAATACAATCCCTGTAATTTAGTTATTTGCACTCTGACCATGTAGAGAGCCCAGGCGCACCAAGAATATAAAGACACACAGTGAAGTCATGCCTTGCAGCTGGAATTTTATTAAATACTGTTTTGTTTGATTTGCTTTCAGCCTGAACAACCATCATCAAACAAGTGGCAACTGGATAAATGGCTAAATAAAGTTAATCCTCACAAAACGCCTATTCTTAGCCAAAATGATAACCATGGACTGGAGAGTAATCAGTATTACAGCAGGATAAAGGAGGAAGGACAGGAGTGTGAGAAATTACCAGATATTTGCCAAACAGACCTCAGAGACACAGAAATTAAGAATGCCAGCAAAGAGGAGCTGAGGCCTAGAACTGCTAATAAAGCACCAGGCAATAAAGGAGGGAAGCAGAAATCACCTCCCGCTGCTGTTGCTGCTGCTTCTGGAGACAGCGGTCCTCAGAGAAAGCCAATCTGTAAAAAACAGCCAAGAAGGACAGAGAGGACCTCTGGTGGAGATGCTTTGAACTGCCATACATCTGAGGATCTCACCCTGAGCCAAGGCTTTTTAGAAAATAACATCTGTGAGCAACCTAAAGCCAGGCCCTGCAGCAACAGAACTGGGCACAGGAAAGAGCCCCGCTCTGTCACTACATGCGAAAAGAGACGTACCCGGGGGCCAAGCAAAACAGCACCTAAATCCAGGGAATTTATCGAGACAGAGTCTTCATCATCCTCCTCTTCCTCCGATTCAGATTCAGAATCCGAACAAGAGGAATATTCTCTCCCTAAACCTCAGACTGCGGCCTCTGCTTCAGCTGGAAATGACCAGAGGTTGAAGGACTCTGGGAGCAGTAACTCCAACAAAACCAACAGCAGCTGCAGTGCCTTTGGCTCCATTAATGCCAGGAGTAGTAATGAAATAGCAAAGGAGCTGGAGGAACAATTTTACACCCTGGTTCCTTTTGGTAGGAATGAGCTCCTGTCTCCTCTGAAAGACAGTGATGAGGTAAAATCACTGTGGGTCAAAATTGATTTGACTCTTTTGTCCAGGATTCCAGAGCGTTCACCGGAGGAGCCATTGGCAATGAGCACTGGAGCAAAAGAAGTAGCCAGCATTCACCAGAATAATAGTATTGACCCACCAGCGGAAAAGGTTTTACCAAAATCTAGAAGGAAACGCAAGGTAGGCTTTCTGGGCTTTTTCAGATTACGTAGGATCTTCAGGGGGAAATTGTGTTTATTGTGTTTTTCTGCCTTGTCTCTGATATATCGATTAGCCAAACAATGCACTTTATATATGTATCCTGCATTTAATAGTAATATCCTATTTGAATTGAAATTCTGAAGTGATCTTTCATGACCACTCACTCCTCAACTGTGTGTGTGTTTTTGACCCAAACAATCATTCAAGCACTAGCGGGGGGAATAGTCTAAAGCAGTATTACCCTAGAGTCAGGGCCTCATATGACAGCATTTTCTGTTGGCACTCTGTCTGTTTCCTGCCTCATAAAAATGGCACCTTTGCTATTTTTAGCTCCCAGAATTTAAGCATCTGGAGGTGATGCTTCTGTCTTAAAGTGGAGTGGGTGTCGTCTAGTCAAAGTCAATTTCATGTTTCATTAGCTCTTTATATGGAAGAAAGGCAGGAGAGCGAGCCACTATGTCCCTCTCGAGATGCAAATAAAGCTCTCCCAGCCCAGATATCCCTGTGACTTCACTGAGAAACTTCTTTTATGGGAGCTTGTGAGTTCATGATCCATTTGGCATCTACAGCTTCCCTCTGTTACACTAGTGCAACCTCTAACCGAGGGCATTGTACCTAAATAACTGAGGTCATAATTTAGCCCCAGGCTTGCTCTACATGCACTACTGCTGTCCAGTTGGGGTGGGGTGACAGCATGGCAGTTCTCTAGTCACCTCCAACTTGCAGAATAACTGCTCTTCCTTTTGCCTTTCTGCCCCCAACTAGGCCCCATGTATATTCCTTTTGCTGCAGAGGGGCATCAGTTAAAGCAGCTTCACTGTGCCTTTATGTCAATGTCAATCTGAACCCTGGAGCAGAGGCATATCAAGTGCCTGGGGCAGGGGACGGAGGGGGGAAATGTGCTGAACATTTGGCAGTGGGGCACGAGGAAAAGTAGGGGAGGGAGAGGAGTCTTACCTGCCTCAGCTCTCTTCACTTGGGCAACAGTGTTACCTGCCCTGGCTGTCCCAACTCCTGCTGCTCCCCACACCTCTACAGGACACAGGGATGTGCCTCCTATGGCTAAGCCTCCTGGATGATGGGTGTTTCCTTCCACCCCACAGGCCCTCAGATAAACAACTGAGCTTGGGGCTGTGCTTGCCTGGCAAAAACTTCTAGGGAAGAGGACCGTACTGAAACCCCCTCTAAGTCAATGCTCAAAACTGCTGCTCTACTTGCTCCCCACCTAGTTCTGCCTATGCATATACTGCCCAGGGCTTTTTCTAAACACAGTATGGTCATGACAGAGAGCTCCTCCCAGTGTTCGTAATTTCAAAATTATATGCAGTTTGTCCAGTAAAAGATATCACCCAAATAATTCCTTCTCTCTCACATATTCCCAAATCACCATAGCTGCAACATCACTCCAACGCTGCCATAATTTCAAAGGAATTTGTCTGAGTACATTGGCCAGGACTTAGTATGCAATGTAGCAATTGTACAGTTCACAGTGATGGGTGAGAAACCACGAATGCTCAAGGAGTGACAAAAAATGTGGTGTGAGGCTACATACCCAAGGAACCAGGACTTTGCTCATTACAGATCAGTGTCAGCCTTGTAAATTCTTAAGGTGCACTGTATAAATAGATTTCATTTACATAATACAAATACATATAAAATGATGAAATGATACAAAGGCAAAAGAAGAAACAAACTTTGCTATTATGGGCAATACAGTGTCTTCCAAATTATGGATAAACTAGAGACATAAAGCATACATGGCACACTGAAGAGACAGGCAAGTCAGGAAACCAGTAAGAGCTTGAAGGGGGTTGTGGAAACACAAAGAAAGAGATTAAAGCTTGGGGAATTTAGGATGGACACAAAGAGGAACAGTGGGAAACAAAGGATTCAGGGAACAATGAGGGAGAGACAGGAAAAATATAGTGAACAGGTGTGAGATTTAAGAAGGAGTAAAAGAAAAATGTAGAAGAAATAAGCAAAAAGGAGGCATAAAATGCCCAAAACATTTTTTTAAATTGTATTCTCTTCCCTATGCTTTTGAATGTTGTCTCTTTCGATTTTAAGTCTTTTGGGATGATCTTGTTAAAGCAGAAGACAGGGTAGAAATGCATATGTAGAATAACTGAACCTGAGGTGCATAGGCTTTCACGAGCAAGGCTTCTTCTGTCTGACTTCATACTAGCACAGCTAGCTATCTTGTTAGAAGTCTGTAAGGTGTATAGTTTGTAGAATAAATAAGTACAGTAAAATAGGGTACACCCAAATACAGACTTTCATTTTCTGTAATACCCAGCATCCTGTGGTTGTGTAGACAGATCTAGTGCCATCTATCAAATGCAATAGATGATCGTTTTTCTCTTCATTCAGTGTGAAAATGAAGAGGAGCACAGGGAGAGCAAGAAGCCTCATTTAGAGCGAGAGTGTTCTTCACGATTAATTGCCTCTGCCCAAAGTATTTCAACAGCAAATCATTGCAACATAAATGAAAATAGGTATGCATTCTCCTTATCATTTAAAACTCAGTCTCTACAACTAATTGAATCTTAATGCAGTGTATAATTTGGCATTTAATGGGACAGACTTTTTTAATTATCATGTTATGTGTAAAATTATCTGAATGTGTTTGTTCTCCTTTTGGTTTAATGAACAAGGTAACGGCTCCTGACATATTTTTGTTCTATTACACAAAAAGCTGTGAGTTCAAGTGCTAAGATTCTGGAGGGAATAATTACAGCAACAATGGCATTATCAGCTGAGACATTACTATATTCTTAGGTATTATGTTCTGGGCATTTGTTCAAATAGACTACAATCCTTTGACCTCTTTTTCTCCATTTCAGTGTCATGAGATTCAAATTTAAAACTTGTTTATATCTGAATTTAAATGTAATAATCTATATGAACAAAGGAAAAGGTAAAGAAAGTATTTGAGTTGATGCCCAGAGAACCCCACTCCCAAGTATATTCTGGACAGGATACTTTAAAGATTACAAGTGGTGTATTTTGTATAACTGCTCAAAACACACAACTCCATATGGTGATAAAAATAGCTAAATTTCCAAAAGACTCAAGACGCAATATGAATGATGAAAATATCCACCTATTTCTTTGCATAGATTTGGACAAGCAGCGATACTACAATCTGTCATATCAATCCTGAGCAGTTTCCAGCAACCAATTTTAGTCATGTATCTTACAGTTCAGTTGCACAAAGCTTAATATATGTGGCTCATTGATAAACCTAACAAATCTTTTTCTATTGTGTTTTATAGTGTGGGTGCACTACGCTGAAGTGCTTTGTAATTTATATAACTTCTAATTCAAAATAATCATTAACTTTTATTGAATTCATTTATAAATAAGTCTTTATTCAGCACTATGGGAGCTGAAAAAATCATCATACTGGAAAAAACATGAGAAAGAAACTCAAATATCTTTTGTATGTTGAAGAATCTGCATTCAACTTGTTTTTTTCATATAAGTTACATATGTGACACAAAGTGAAAATCATACATGTAATAGGATATTTTATTGTGGTTCACTGGATGTAGGCATACCATTCCTGTTACCAAAACGTCATGTTTCACAGCACGTTCATTCTCAAGGAGCAAGTGATTATCATGATCGGACATGCATGGAAGTGATTGAGCTAGTTATGCTGTAGGGTTTATTTCACAGTTCCAAGAAATAAAAACACACTGGGCACACCCCCGTGAGTGGGAACGTGTGTTCCCCAGGGACGATTAGCAGCAGCATGTATTTGTACCACAGCTAGTTGTCCCTGCGAAATGCCCCTGCACGTGCACTCTGGTGCACGGCAAGTTGCCCTGGGTGAGGTAAGGGAGGCAGAAACCAGCACCTGAGGTCCTGGGGGCCTCCCAGGCTCCAGCAGCAGTGATCCGGGTGTGCAGAGGAGCACTCAGATCCAGTTTCCGGTCGCCGCATGCTGCAGCCACATGCACTGCCCTGCTTTTTCTGGCATAGTTATTTTTTTACACCAGGATCTCCTACTGTCAAAAATACCCACCATGCTACAAATTAGCAATGCAGAAAATGCCTGCATGTGTGGCGCGTGTTATTTGCAGTGCCACGGACCACACGTGTGCTCTTGGGGACATGCCCCATCAAATGCATTCAGATTAGCAATTTTATAGTGAAAAGGCAACACATAAGTTCATAAAATTTCCTTTCTTCCCTCTAGTTTTCCCGTGGTCCCTCACCTTTATATTACCCTCCAGTCCTCTGGTATTATATGACTCCCATTACCATAGCACTTCGTGTCTTTAACATGAGCCCCTAATGTGAGGTAGAGAAGGGCTAATATCTCCAATTTACAGGAGGGAAATTATGGCACAGACTGACCAAGGATATGTGAATCCTGGAGACTACTGCTTAGTATAGTGATACCCAAACTGCCTCTAAATGTGCTAGCTTGGGCATTAAGAAAAGTCTGGCCTCAGCAGCATGGACAAATTACCCCATGTTGCTGCAGCTAGACTGTTTTTTGTACTTTGGGTGTCTGCAGTGCTGAAGTCTGCAGTGTGGATATACCCTAAGCAGTTTGCCTAAGGTCACGTGTAAGGTCTGTAGCACAGTGGGAAATGAAACCTAAGTCTCTCCAGTTGCACCCTAACATCTAGCCACTTGGTAATCCTTCTTAAAGTAGTTGCAGTGCTAAAGAGGCTGCGGTACCCTCTGGTTATGTTAGCCTTAGTCCCCGGGAATCATAGAAAATTAAGGTTGGACGCAACCTTACCAGGTCATCTAACCCAGGGGTTCCCAAACTTTTTAGATCATGAACTGGCAAACTGTGGACCGGAAGAGGCCACAAAAAGGTCCACAGACCAGAAGTGACCATAGACTGGCAAAATGAGGACCGGCAAACTGCAGTCTAGGAGTGACCGCATACTGCAGAGCAGCAGCCAACCTTTTTTTATACTTAATATAAAGTATACTTAGTATTAAAAAGGGTTGACTGCCACTCCACAGTATGGCGTCACTTCCAGACTTCCGGTCCAGCAGCCAATCCTCCTGCAGACCAGCAACCAACCCTTCACAGCCTGATACCAGGCTGTGGCCAAGGGGTTGGGAACCTCTGATCTAGTCCAACCCCTTGCTCAAAGCAAGACCATTCCCAACTAGATCATCCCAGCCGAGGTTTTGTCTAGCCGGGTCTCCAAGGATGGGGTTCCCCAACCAATTTGGGTAACCTGTTCCAGTGTTTTACTGCCCTTCTAGTCAGAAATGTTTTCCTAGTATCTAGCCTAAACTTCCCTTGCTGCAACTTGAGACTGTTGCTCCTTGTTCTGTCATCTGCCACCACTGAGAACACTCTAGCTCCGTCCTCTTTGGGTGAACCACCCTTCAGGTACTTGATAGATGGTATGAAATCCCCTTTCAGTCTTTTCTTCCTTAGACTAATGATGTATGAACCCAGCTTTTTGCCACATAGGACAAGGTTCCTATTTGAAAAGCGGAAGAAAAATTACAACATCAGCTAGAGATTCCTACACATACCAAATTAACATTTAAATACTTTATTTTTCTTACAAGAAGACTGTGACTGTCCATTTACATACCCTGACTCTCACTTTCAGCAAAAGTGTTGCTCATTAAAACAAAATTACTTAAGCCACACTTTAAAAATACTACATTATAGAACCAATGAAGGTCTAAAAGGTTCTAAATTATGATCTGTAGCATCTCCAACCTCGAGTTTTTAAAGCCTTGCAGGATAAATGAACACACATGTAGTAAGAGCACATTTAATTAGCCCGGTTCTCTAAAGTGATATGGTGAAATAAAGTATATTTTCTACCATGGTCACTTCTGCAGTTACATTAAGTGTCTAGTGTCTTACAGTATTTCTGCAAAGAAATGAGAATTGTCCCAATAAAGTGGTAAAAGGCTGAAATAGGGGACTATGGCAAGGAAAGATATTGGGTAAAAAATACTTTGCCCTCTACTAATTGCAATTCTAGGCTCAATGTGGCTTGTCGCTCAAAAAATTCCTATACTGTACTGTGTGCATTACATTAACATTTTCAGTTAAATATGTTCTTCAAACTGATTAGTATTAGTAAACTTTTTTGAGCTTATTGCCACTGTTGCTGTCTGCTCAGCTTTCTTAGTTGTGGCTTCTCTAAAATGAATGGAAAGTCACACATTATTTCTGTAGTGTAACCTTCTTCTTTGAAGAAAGTATCAGTACACACTTCTTTCTTTCCATCATTTGCATACTTTTCTTTGTTACAATAGCCTATATTTCTTTGTCCTCGGAGCCTGCACCAAATTAGTGTAAACTGCACTGCCAAAGCCTGATCTTTACACACAGAAATGTCCCAGTCATTTTCTAGCACATTCCCTGTCTTAGTTTATACATGGTTTTATTACCATGGCCTATAAATTGTCACCTGTAACTGTGAAATAGAGTTCAGTAGCCTAAACTTACACTTTAAAGGCTAATCTTCTTTTTCAACTCTCTCTTAAGAGACAGGAACAACCCATTTATCTCTCTATATTTTTCAGGTACTACATAGACTTTTTATTTTCTGGAATGATAATTTATCCTAGAGGAAAAGAGGAGAAACATAACCCAAATTTGCAAATTAACTTTTGATCCTAATACTGTAAACTTGTTTCCAGATACCAGTAGACTTGATCTTACCAACAGGTTTTAAATTCATAAAATTGGTAATACATAAAACATTTACCCTTTTCAAAGGAATCTTTGTGACACTCCATTGCTGTAATTTCCATTTCCAGCTTGGCAATACCAATAAATAAAAATGAGAAAATGCTTCGGTCACCCATCTCACCCCTCTCGGATGCATCAAAACACAAATACTCCAGCGATGATTTAACTTCTTCCAGTAGACCTAATGGCAGCAGTCTTGGCAGCAGTCTGTTACCTTCCGTCTCCTCCAGCAAAAAACATAAGGGTGAAATCCAGTCACAGCAACATCCTGGAGACTCCAATGTAAGTTTATGCTTTTGCACACAATATAAACCTAGCTGTATTTTCTTCTCTTTATATTACTACATATACAGCAGCCCTTGCTATTTCTGCAGCCTATCATGGAAAGAAACAGAATAAAGAAATTAAGGTATATTGATTGACAGTTTTCCATCTGGGATATAGAAAGATATAACAGGGTTGTAAATTATTTGAAACAGAAAAAAAAAATCTGTGGAGAAGGCAAGCACTCAAAAATAGTTGTTAGAAAGTAAAGAATAGGAAAACTGTAAGGGTTTTTGCCCTGTCTCTATAAAAGGACTAAGGCACCTATTGTAGAACATTGATGGGATTTAGGCAATTAAGTCCAAAATTGTTTTACTCAAAATATGCCAATTCAAACTTTTACCTAATCATAGAAGTGCCTAAATGTTTTATATCAAAGTTCTTCAGGTGCCTGAAACTCTATCCAGAAACACCTCTGTCTTTGCCAGTGCTGACTAGCTCAACACCTAGTTCATAAAATTGGTAATACATAAAACATTTACCCTTTTCAAAGGAATCTTTGTGACACTCCATTGCTGTAATTTCCATTTCCTTAAGGTACCAGACATGGCTTCCGGTCTACCTCTGGGTCTGCTGGGGAGCACGCAGGGGGCTTCCCCATGCCCTCCGTGCCCTCCCAGCTTGGCGATTGGCCATGGGGCACTCTGGGTCAGACCCAAGAGGCACCAGTAGCCAAGCCAGGGGGGCACGGGGTGAGAGCCCACATGCTTTCCAGTGGGCCTGGAAGTGCTTCTGTTCCACTTCCAGATCTGCTCCCGAGCACACTGGAGAGCCCCCTGTGCTCCTGTGGGATGCTCCATCTGCCCCAGCATCTCAGTGTTCACAAGCCACCTGGTACCTTGAGGTATGTAGAAAAAACATTTAAAGCTGTGTCTATGTCCAAATCTCTGAATTTTTCCGACTCTCTCCGAATTGATTCAGAGGGCTCGGATTCGATTCAGAGAGATTAAAGGGTCTCCTGATTCAATTCAGATTCAGAGATTTGGCCACCGAAGTGGGCTGAATCTCCACTGAATCAAATCAGGGACCAAAGGTTCACACAGCCCTAGTAGGCATACTCAGAGCATACTTAGTTCACGCTTAATGGATCAGACTCCACATAAAATGGAGCTGGCTTTTCCTTCAAAAAACAGCTGAAGGAGGAGCTGCTACTGCTCTCTTTTATCTAGTAGCTGCTGTCTGCAGCACTGAAGATGTAAGAAGCCCATTTGCTTCTTCTTGGTGAGGGAATTCAAATCTATATTTCTTACTTCCCCAAGGCATGCCCTGCCCACCAGGATGTAGGCTATTATAGGATGAGGAGCCCAAGGGAAATCTCTCAC
The DNA here is from genome assembly GCF_001723895.1 of Crocodylus porosus. Lineage (NCBI taxonomy): Eukaryota > Metazoa > Chordata > Crocodylia > Crocodylidae > Crocodylus > Crocodylus porosus. The sequence continues at coordinate 85,026,214 of NW_017728906.1, read as the reverse complement.
ACTCCTGTTGAAGCTAGTTGATTTTACATGGTGTACTTGAAGATTCATTCAACAAGACAGAGCAAGAACACAAATTGGCATGACTCTCTAGCCTAGAAGTTTATAGCTGTATACAGATTTTATCTAATGACTGTTTAATGTAACATTATTATTTATCTTTTATATATTACAGGCTTCCATAGTCTAAGTCTTACGTCATTTTTTAGGAAACTGAACTTTAATCTTAACTGTCTTTGCTCATGTGGAGGCCTCTTTGAGTTACTTCTGCTCAGGGAACAACTAGTCCTTTTAGAAAAGGCAGAATTTTAGAAGGTGGAAAAGGGGCGGGGAATAGTTATTATTTTGAATTTAACTTCTAGAGGTTTTTCTAAAATACCTTCTAAATAAAGCAGCTAAGTGTTCCTAGTGTTTCACAGATGATTAATAAATTGAAATAAAATTAAGTACTTGAAAAATAGGCCATAAAAGACATTCAACATATTGTAGTAACTAGGTTTTTTTAATGGATTAAACCTAATTTTTTTTTAAGATTTTCATGTCTAAAATCCAAGTGTAAAGGTTTACAAGCCCATTCAAAATAATGAGAGGGTTCTTTACTGGGTATCTGGAAAACAATTTAAATTCCTTTAAGGCCAGCATGTTGGGAATTAAAAGTAAAAAGCATTTCCTTTATGATCCTTAGCAAATGCATTTATCTGCATTTTTCTGCATAGGAGGCAATGTACGATTTGGTCAACATTTAAAAATCCTTGTAATAATATTTGTATGTATCTGGTTATTCATCTGAAAACTTGAACCTGCTAAACTGTTCTGGATAGGGCATATACAATCTGACAGCTCACAAATTATAAACGTTGGGAGTTGGCTTTGCTTTATCAGATCTGTCCATCTGGTGCCTAATTGGCATAGCCAAGTGATCATTTGGATTTTGATCAGAGAATGCATGGCAGCAAGTGATGGAGCTTCCTGTTCACTCCTTCATTTCATTTCCTTCTTTTATCTGAAACAAAAGGAATTTGGGGGAGGGAGGTTGATACTACTAGTACCAAGAATAACAGGCTAAATTAGTGGAAAGATACAACAAAGCACCAAAGCATGGAGAGGTGACCTAACATATCATATCTGACTTGTTATTTAATAATTACAGAAAGGCTAGGTACAGACATTCAGGGAGATATGGGGGAGGTTCGATTGCATTAAAAACAGTTACTCTAGCTAACTTAGGCCACCCAGGCATGGACATTACACTTAGATCCAGGTCAGTCTAAGTACAAACTGTACAAGAGTTCGGGAAGTTTAGATAGGTCTAAAAATGGCTGACACAATCTAACTTAAATCAGGTCTGGTGAGACTGATCTAACCATTGGCCCTGGAATGGGGTGGGCCACCTGGGCCATGGCCCAACCAACTTTTAACACATTAATTTAGCTAGCTATGCAGTTAAAAAAATAGCTATACAGTTTTAACCAGAATGACAATTGTGTATTTGTGGGTTATATAAATTAACATGCTAAAAGTTGGTCAGGCTGTGGCCCAGGTGGCCCACCCCGTTCTGCGGCCGAAGGATCTAATTGAACTTCTACACAGTTCCCAGTGCAGCACCAGGGCTGGGAAAGGCCAACCGCTGGCCCCAGCCCTCGAGCTGCACTTTCCCTTCCTGCCCCCTGTTACCAGGTTATTTTTAACCTCCTGGCTCTCCCCCAAACCCCAGATGGGCTATTTTTAGCCCCCAAACCGAGAGCCCAGAAAAACCACCATCTCACAGGCCACCCCCAGTGCCTGTTTTACCGGCATTTGCTGGTGCCAGGAGCTAAGGAAGTGAGTCAGGTTGGGGGGAGGGGTGGCTAAGATCAGGGGAGTTGTTTTTCTGGGGAGGGTGTTTTTCATCTAGAGATGAGGGAGCTAAAAATAGCCCCTGGTCCTAGTAAGGAGAAGATAGCACCCTCTGCCCCACCAACTCCCCACCAGCAGAACCACCAGGCCCCCCTCCCAATTCTGCAAACCATCCTCCACAGAGATACCAATCCCTACAATCTGTGCGCCCTTCCCCCACCCCAACTTGCTTCCATCAGGTTCGTGGGACAGGTGAACGCCAGTAAAACTAGCCCGAGGAGTGGTTTGCGGGATCAGGGGCGGTTCTGCAGCACTGAGGAACTGGCAGAGTCCAGAGGGGTTTGGTGGGATTGGAGAGCCTCACCAATCGTACCAACCCCCCTGCACCACAAAATGTCCCCATGCCCTCCCACAGACCCCTCCATCTCCCACCACTGATCCCAACAAACACTCCTAGACCCCAGCAACCCCGCCAACTCTGCTAATACCTATCATCCCCCCAACCCCTCCCTTCAGACCCCATATGCCTCCCCAGTCCCTCCAGCACTCCTGCAGACTCCACCAACCCTCCAACTTCTGCATGGATCCTGCAAGCCCCCCCCAATCCCACCAACCCTGCCCCGATGGACCCCATTTGCCTCCCTAATCCCCACAAGCCTCCCACAAGCCACCCCATTCAAACTTACCTTAGATTGAATGGCCATTTTTAACTTGATCTAACTTTCCCCTAACCTCCCCAAATGTCTGCATGTACCCCAATTGTGTTATAGAGCTTCAGTTAGGAACTAATGATGCAGTTCTGTTTTTCCTGCATATCACCTTGAAACTCCAGGGGCTTTTATAGAGAGCTGTGAGCAAGATCTGTTAATTTGTGTCTATCAGTCGCAAAATAGTGGTACATATTCCCTGATGAAATAGAGAGCAAACTAACTGCAATTTACAGCACAATGCAAAGAAGCTTCCATCATTTATTAGCTGCTTTTTTTGAGTCAGTGGCCAGTTTCTCAATGCCTTCTGTATTCTTTGTTGCCTAGAAAGCAATTCATATCAATTCAGAAAATGTTCTCTGCAATAAGCCACAGTTCCAAACAGAGCCATGGTCACCTTTATCCAATGCACCGAGGGACTGCAGAAGAACAAAGCTTGTCTTCGATGATATGTAAGTAAAGATGTTTTCTAAAAAGGCAATATAAGTGCTCGTGTTTTGAGAGATAAAAATAAATCATGCCTAACAGGAGCTCAGATGTGGTCAATGTCTTCATACAAAAACATATTTTTAACACGTTACATATTGAATTAGACTGACCGTATAATTCTGTTGTTGTTAGTACCTGTTAATAATTTGAACCTAAACTTATTTGGGTACCCACTAGACTCAGAATATATACCATCAAGTCTAAGTATGCAGGATTTATTAAAACTGAAATATATTTATGCCCAGATATTGTGTTTTCTTTTTTTTTACCACTATCCCCTGCTGTGTATATTCACAGAGATGACAAATAAGGAGCATTCTGGCCTTGATATTATGAGGCAAAAAAAAAATGCTTGATTTTATTTATCCATATCACTCATCCAGGTCTAGTCTTAAGGAAAATGGCACCCTAGATGAACTTGTATTTTGGCACCCTTTCTTTGAGTTGAAGTATATAGCAGTATTAGTGAAAATTTCAGAAATAAAGCTCTGGGGAGAAGCTGCTGGGCTGCATTGAAAGACTTGCATTTTTGCAGGCAAGCAGCACCACTGCTGCTGCGCAGGAGCAAGGTGGACAGACTAGAGCAGGCACTAACCTACCCACACGTGCCTGGCCTGACTCCTCCTGGGCAGCGGCTGGTGACCAGGGGCAGGCTGGGCTGGGCACCTTTCCTCCTGCCTGGGGTGGGAATTGTCCAGGGCAGGGCAGGGCAAGAGCACTATTGTGAGCACAGGCGGAGGTGTGTGTGTGTGTGTGTGTGTGTGTGTGTGTCACCCCCCTGACCACAGCACCCTGGGTGATTGTGCACGTCACCCACCTGTAAGGCCAGCCCTGCACTTATCTTTTCCCCATCCTGCCCCTGCCCCCTCCATCCCCATTCAGAGAATTCAGAAAGAACAGTTCCAGTCTGAAGAACGCAAGGAAGGGCAGGGGTGGGGAGGGGATGTTGCGGGTTGTGTCTCTTGCTGCCAAGGGTATTTCTGTATTTTAACCAATGATTATGTAATATGAATTGCCTAAACAATCCTGGCAGCAGCAACTAAAACTGAGATTTCCCCATGTCAAGGGGAATGCTGTAACCACCAAGCTACAGAGCCATGTTTTCCTCCTGGACCCATTAATCTTTTACACGTGACTGCCCCATGAACCAGCTTAAACAAAAAGCAGGCTCTTCTGGGGGGCTGTCTTGGAAAGTGGAAGAAGTGGGATTGAATCCCTTCAGGAGGAGGAGGCCCAGAATTCAGGTCTCCCACTTCCAGAGTGAGAAATTAAACAACTAGTTTTGCGTGCAGGAAGTGGGCACCAAAGACCTCTTTCACGAGTGAGCGACAGGTGCCACACATTTACTGAACTCAGTGCTGCCTTCAGTTATGTAGGTGCCTCCAGTCTGGGTGGTCTGGTTCCCGAAAGAAGACAGAAGCATTTTCCCTCCAGACTGCCTCCCATCATTATAGTCTGGATTCCAAGCCTATCGGTCAAACATCTAACCTCTGAGAGTATGTGCAGACATTACACTTAGGTAGCTCTAACTAGGTCCATCTAAGTGCCAGTCTGTGCACATACTTGGGGAGGTTAAATCAGGCAAAAAATAGCCACCTGAGGAAGTGAACTAAGTTAGACTGGGCACAGGTTAGCCCAATCTGCTGAACATCTGCATTCATTCAGAGCACAGCCCTGGGATTGACAAAGCCCAGCTGCTCGCACCAGCCCCAGGTCTGCACTCTGTCTACTCCCACCTCCCTATCCTGGTTGAGCTATTTTTAACCCCTCAACCACTGCATTCCTGGATGGACAACCCCACCTCCACAGATGCACCAACCCCCAGACTTGCCAGTCCTCCCAATTCCACCAACCCCGTTGCCCCAAACCTCTCAAACTCCCTTGTGGACCTCCTAGCCCTTCCTCGATCTTGCCTGCCCCTCTACCTAACCCAAGTTACTTAGACTGGGTTCCTGGCATGGCTCCCAGCACCAGTAAATGTGTGCACAAGCCACTCCCAGTCCATGATCACACAGCTTAAAGCAAGCCACATGATCATAGCGTGAATGCAGCAAACTACTGCACGTACCCTAAGAAGGAATGAGAGTGCAGATACATCCATGTGCCAAGCATTTCCTATTGCTTAGGCACCTTGTCCTGTTGATTTGTAACACCCTTCTGGAGCTAGAAATTTCAGGTATTGCAGCACCTAAGCAGAGGCATACACCAGATTGATTTGGCCCATTAGAATCAGGCACTAGTAGGAGGTGAGAATAGGGAAAGAACAAGTTAGAGACCACTTATATAAATCAGCTGTTTTCAGAGACTCTGGACCTGAGGAAATTCAACCTAAAGTACTTAGCATACATCTAGGATTTATTTTTGGTAACTCAGGGAGGATGGGGGCAGGGTTCTAGATGACTGAGAAAGGGCAAACATAATGGGTATCTTGAAAAAGGAGGACCCAAGGAATTGAAGTGAAGGGTAATAAATTATTCTCTGTGTCCACTGGTGATGGGACAAAAAGAAGCAATGGGCTTAAAATGCAGCAAGGGTAATTTAGGTTAGACCTCAGGGAAAACTTTCTAACTGTAAGGATGATGAAGCACTGGAGATTATGGAATATCCATCAGTGGGGGGTTTTACGTACAGCTTAGAGAAACATCTGTTGAGGTACACTTAATTCTTGAGGTAAAGGGGATTAATAAACGACCTCTTGATGTCCTTTTCTATCCCTATTTTCTGTAATTCTATGTTAAGTTGAATCCTTGTAACCATTCTTTTCTGCACCTTTTGTAGAGGACTCCTTCAGTGTGTATGTATACACCCTCTCTCTTTCTCTCTCCCCCTCCCTCTCATTTTGTAGTTTTTCAATTCTAATGTATTTTATTCAGCAGTTGCCAATGTACACATTTAAAACTGTTTAGCAGCACCAGCAAACTCTTCATATCTCTAAGAGACTTTATCATCTATAAATGATCATAGGAAAACTGCTTTTTTAACTATCTGTATCAGCTAAGAGGCTTTTATTACTTGCTTTCCCCATTAGCAATGCATGTGACTTCTTCTGGCAGACATCTGCAGTAAAACTGCTTCACCTCTTCAGAGAGAGATGTAATAAAAACTGTTCCTGTGTACTGCCATCTATGAGTATGTCTCTAAGCAATTTGCAGACCATAACAAAAAAGTCATCTACAAACTGAATTAGATAAGACAGAAATCGAATGTATCTTAATTTTGTTTTTAAAATCAGAAGTTGTTTCTGTTGTACCAGGTATAGGGAAAAGACTTTCTAGTACTACAAACATAGTCTGAAACCTATATCTGGGAGTCTCTAGGAGACTTGTATTAATGGATCTTGAGTCCCAAATGGGTGTGTAGAGAGGTTATTGAGATACACTGCATTAGACTAACTGCAAATATGAAATGTCACCACATTTGACTCACACGTCAGAAGGAACAAATTAAAGATGATAGCCCCGATCTTTCAAATTCTTATGGTACCATAATATGTAGTAATCCTCATGGCAGCATTTTGCCTAAAATGATGCCTGTAGGGAATTTCATCCATTAATCCATGAATCCCTGAATTACAGGAACCCAGCACTGGATTGAAGTCTCTATTTCAATCCAAAAGCCTAGTTTGAAGAGACTAAAACTGATATATGTCATTCAAAATGACCATTCAAATTTGTTTCAACCAATCAGTATTTTTTAACATTTGCCTAATTTGTATTCTAGAGACTGTTGAAAACAGCTGTGTCTAATGATGAATTGGAACACAAGCAAGTCAATAAAAAGCAATTTTTTTAAGCAGAGTGTCTACTGTTCATACCACATGAACATAAATTGAAGTGTGAAAATAAATTTATCGGACAGCATCAAATGGCAGGGAAAATCTCAGTTTCCCTGTCTTTCCATTGTTTACTGCAAGTTCAAGACAGCCGATACTCCAGGCGTGTAAGTGACATCAAGTGACATCAAGGGACATGTGCATTTTACTTAGACTTACTGGAGGTTCCATCCACTTAGGGCCACAATGGGACTTAGTAATACTGAGCATTCCCAGGCCTGTTTTCACCTCTAGGAGTCAAACTCACAAACCCAAGTTAGACACCTACATTTGTTGTACTATAAATAGGGAGAATTTGGCACCTAAGATCAGGATTCACAGCATTCAACACAGTAAGCCAGCCAGTAGGGGATGATGAAGAAAGGAGCACATCACAACTCCCATTACTCCCCCAGACTTCAGGAATTTGTCCTGAGTTCAGTGTCTGTGTGAGACTGGAATTCATAGCATAAAAAATTAGTTAAGGTCACCCATGCTCTAGACCAGATCCAGGTCACAGAGCTCCTTTGTGGGTCAGATCCCACTTGGGGAAGGAGATAACAGCAGGGGCACCAGTGAAGAAGGCAGTGGCTGCAATGGGGATGGCAGTAGAAGGCAAGTAGTGGTGGGACCAGAAGCTGCAGGACAAGCGAGGCTGTGTTGGCAGAACTCTTGCTCACCCTTCTGCCACCCATGGCCATGTTCACTGGTGCCTAGGATCTGGATTCTGCAGCAGGTCATGGTCCCCCTACCACCACCACCACCATTTCCAGTAGCCTGGAGGGTTGGATGAAGCACCTCCACAGACTGGATCCAGCCCACAGGTTGTATGTTTCACACCCCTGCTTTAGCCTGAGGCACCAAAGTTATCTTTTCCTGGATGGGCACTTGGTTCACACCTTTCTTTGACATGAGCACAGGTGACAGTGGTGGTGATAGCCTTTGGGAAATAGAGCAGTCACCCTAGAAGTGGAAATCACACAGAAAGTGGACCAGGGTCCTCTTCATCCTGAGGGGATTCAAACCTCCATTTCCAAAGAGAGAACCCAACCATTTATCTAGAGGAGGAGGAGAAAAAGAAGACCTTTCACATCTCCTATTGGTCCTAGGCATCCAAAAACACTACGATCATTAGGTCTGAATGTTAAGGAGTATGACTCTGTAAACTAGGGGTCAGCAACCTTTTACTAACACAGGCCACACAGCTTGTCCCAGCCAGCACTAAGGCCACTGTTCCCCTCTAGCTGCTCCAGCTGCCCCTGCTCCTTGCAGAGGTCCGTTCTCTCACCACCCTAATGTAGCCTCAGCTGGAAAACATGCTCTAAAAAACATGACAAGTGAAAATTTGGAGTGCTTAATTCACCAGCATTGGTGATCAGAGGGCACACTGAGGGGGAAACCAGCCCTTTGCGCAAAGCAGGGACAGCTGGAGTGACCAGAGGGGTTTGGCACTTGATAATAAAATGCAGAACATGGGCTAGATCAGGTGGCTGGGGATCAGCTCACTGTTAATAAAACGCAGACTGGATCAAACCTTTGCAGGCCAGGTCCAGTCTCATTGTTGGTCAGATCTGGTCCACTGTTGACTTCTCAAGTAGACCAATGGAATGAGAGCTACCAGAAGTTGGGGGATGGGACTAAGTAGGGCATGACCTGCCACAGAATTTGGGGTCCCTGGGCCCCAGTAGACATGTCCGTCAGTGGCGGGGGGGAAGGGGAGGGAGGGAGGGGAGTGAAAGCTGTTCAGATACAGCCCTTGCTTGCTCCACTGCTGTCCAGCCTGAATCCAGTGCCAGATTTAGTCTTAAACTACTTAAGCTACAGTTTAGGGCCTCCCAATATGAGGGGCTACTAAATTAGAAAAAAAACCTGGACATTTTTAATCTAATATGACAAAAATATACATATATATGGCTCCACAGTTATTATTCATATTGAGTTCATAAATTTGTGCAGAAATAAAAATAATTCATCTTAAAATTTCATTAAAATCCATTTTTGTGGATTTCATGGGTTATTTTTATCGTATGGGGCCTTGTAAACCGGACACAGTTTAGGACCTCAGCATGTCATAATCCAGCACTGCCTGCACCCTTACCCCTGGACCTGTGCTGTTGCCTGATTACCACCACCATGCCCAGACCCACCACAGCTACTAATCTGGTGTAGGAGGATCCTCCAGATCTGTCCCAGGCTCTGGGGTGAATTTGACACCCCTACTGTAAATAACAAGCCTCATCAAGATACAACAGACTAAATTCAGCAGCTCACTTGCTACGAGCCGGCTCAGTTGCTCCTTCAGGCATAAGCTACAGTATCCAGTCAGTAGCTACTGCAGCTGTGAGAGGGTTAACACAAAACTGCCCCTTCTGCAGGCTTGTTAGGCTGGAGATAAGTGTCAGCCACTTTAGTAGCCATTAGAGCATTCTTTATGTATACTTTATTCCAGCAAATAAAAACCAGCTTACTTCCTCACTTAAGACACGCACCCCAATTTTGGCAGGCAGATTTTTGGGGGAAAGGGTATGTATGCTATGCAGGTAAATATGGTATTATATGGGGCCATTCCATGGACTGTTCAGTTGTCCTTGCTGTATGATGGCTCTTCTCCCCTGTTATATCCATCTCTCAGCCAATTCCCAGGTAAACTGAAATCATGTGTCTCCAAATGATTCTGTCTCTAGTTAGAAAATCTTTAATATCTTCAATCTTGCACAGGGATTTCAGCATTGTAATATAAACATCAATTCATTCTGCTACTTCTTGGTTTTAGATTAAAAAATAATCTTTGTCTATAATCCTATTCTGTCTGCTGTCTGTTTGGAAATTATTACTTGTAGTAGGACTTCACTCAGCTCTTATCTTTTTCTCCAATGAAATATTTTTTTTAAAACCCTATACCATTGATTTCTCAACTTCCTTCCCCCATGGTCAGTTCTCCCTATAGATTCTATTCTTACTTCTGGTGGATTCATACTTGTGCAAAGTTGTTTTTTCTGGCATTCTCAGTGGTCTGAATCCCCCCAGTGCTGCCTGTTTGGGGTTTTTTTTTTCCCCAAGAATGCTGCTGTTTCACCTGTTACCCAAATTCCCTTCTTTGCTCTGGGTCTTACTTTACTAATTGTTGCCACTATGGGTTAACATGCTGCATATTAGGTAACAATATGAAAAGGCTCTGTACTTAGAGAACTAAGCTAGCTATATATTAAGAGAACTATTTACAGAAATGTTGAACTCTAGCTAGCACTCTAGCTATGTGCGCACAGACTGACTTCTCTGTGCCTCACCCAAACTTTTTCCTGCAAAGTTAGCTTTCCCTCCATGTTCTGTGGAGGTTGCTATAATTCTCAGGTTCCTTTATACTGCCAGAGTGATATAGAGGTATATAAATGACAATTAAGATCCAATTTTTGAACTGGTACAGTCAAAATTATTATTTCTAATTCCATTGCTGATGAGACCTTATGTATTACTTTCCTTCGTATTCAAGCTTTCAACAACAACAACAACAAAAAAGATCCCAAATCATATTGTGCAGGTGTTAAACCATCTGCAGTTTACTACCAAACAAAAGGAATCAATTTGCAACTCAGTTGCAAAGAATTTAATAATTTCCCTCTCTGCTCGTAACACAAGAGCTCAAGTATCCTTGTTCAGTACAGTTTTGAATCCACCATTGTTTTTTACTCAAATATCTTTAAGCTTCTGGACATGCTCAGAAATTTGTTCTGGATTTTGACCCTCTCTAAGGGTCAGTATCTAATATTTTCTATCACTAATGTCATAGGGTTTTTTTTCTCTCCTATTTTTGCCACAGTGGAAACCAAAATTCTTACTTTATTAATTGCATACTAAATAACAACTATAACTTCCCTTAGGCATCTGAACTATTCATATCTCCTGTCTTATATTTTTACCTCACCTATCAAAATGTTATCCGAGTGACTAAGTACATGTTCTCTTTCACTGTGCTGGCCGTGATCAAATGTTACAAATACATAGAAAGATTTCATAGCTCTCTAATTTGCATCATTCTGGTAACAGTAATTTCCCCTTCCATCATTTGAAAGGGTTGCAAGTATGGTGCTCTTTCATCAGCTGTTCACAGACTGTGGTCCCCCTCATGTGTGTGCTAAGCTGTTGAACTTCATTAGTCTTCTTACTCTAATCTGTTTCTCACGAAGTTTTTTCAAAATGAATGTACACCAAGACAAACTGTGCACAGGAGTCAGGGCCTACTGGTGCAGTCTTACAAGGATGTCAAGCTAAATCTGGCCCTCATCAGATTGATTTAAAGTTGCTTTCTTCCTTAAGAGTGAATATTCTCACTAACCCTTTGGGCTAGAGACAGACATTCAAAAAGCCTGAGCCTGAATTGATTCAAATCTTTCTAGGTTAGTCTAACCTGACTAGGCTGAACTGGTTTGAAACTGGACAGACATTCTCTCTCGATTGAGGAAATTCAAGCACATGCCTACACTGGATCAGGCTAGAAGCCAGCTCCCTTCCTTTCCACACTGCTGAGCTCAGGGGGCATGGCCAGGCACCAACAAGACTCTCTCATTAGGAATGTCTGCCTGCATGGTCCCAGGCTTTTTCTCCAGAAGCTGCTCAAGTGGCAGGAGTGCTGCCAGCCCCCAGCCCAGGCTAGCACTCTGAGGCAAGGTGGGTGTGAAGTGCATGTATCTGTTGATGATGCAGAGCTTTTTAATCCCCCTTCCTGCTTCGTCATACTGTCTGCAGCAAACTGACAAGTGAGCAAGCCGGCCAGGGGGCTGATAACAGTCTTTGTCACCCAGTTAGGAAAACAATAGCCTCTCTCCACATTACTTCAAACTTCTTAAACAGCTTACCTACTGACCTGTCGATTAGCTCCAAAATCCTGAAGCGGTCACTGTTCTGTCCCCAGTCCAATGAAATTGGAGAGAGCATACACACAGACACCTCTCGGCATTAGCTAGCATACCACATGCTGGCTACAGTCCCTGCTGTGGCAGAGAGGAGGAAGGGATCTCTGCTTAAGTAGTGAGTGGTGAGGGTAAGAAGAGAGGGGGGCAAAAGGAAGCTAGCAGACCCTGCTGTGCCTGGAAGTCTGTGCTGAGCTCCAGCCAGGGAGAAAAGGGGAGGGGCCAGCTCTGCTACAAAGCAGAGAACCCTGCCAAGCCCCGAGAGCATGCCAGGATGCTGATTTAACTTAAACCAGCAAGGGGTCTGGGACAAATATTGCATAAACTGTTTTGAGCCAAATCAATTCAATCTGATACTACACTCAATCAGGTTTATCTCACACTGGTTTCAGCCATTTTCAAACTGGTTTATGTGCACTGAACATCTGTTCTGTTACAGGTTTAAACCAGTTTTTGATCATTTAAACTGGTTTATGTATAATGTCTATCCCTAGCTCTGAGGTGCCTGGGTTGCTACAGTACACAGCCCTTTGGGTGAATCTGGCCCTTTATTTAGCATTGGGATTTAAGCAGCTTTTATTGCATGCAATCGTTGTGCATTATGGATATACTAGTTTGTTTTTTATAATACTTTGGTAATGCCATCTCTGAAGGGTGTTAAAATATGCATTTGGCTGCATTTATGATGTTTAATTGGACTTTTATTAGTTTTTTTTAATGTAGCCCCATAAAACAGCATACCACAGTGAGAAATAATGTAAAAATGAAAGGTTATGTAAATGAAACAGAAAACACTATAGTTTTACTACATGAAGTATAAAATTAGATAAAAAATGTGTGTATGAATGCAGTTATAATTAAAATTGTATTTGGAATCTAAGCTACCCTGAACTTTAATGAGGGAAGTCATGGCTTCCAAGAAGGTGCCGTTTCTTTAGATGTTGATAGATTATTTTTTAAATAATGTTTTTATTGATTTGCTGTGCACGATTCATTTTTGATGGAATAAGATTGTAACATTGTAACAATTATCAGCTAAATTACAGTAAATGAAATTTAAAAGGTGGCAAGCGATAGAGATGGTAATGGCATAATATTACAACATAAAAATATATAGTATGGCAACAGACAAACATATACATAGACACAAACCCCAGACGCAAGCATTTCACTTGGATAATAACACCACCATTCTTAGGAACCCAGCAGCCTGGAAATTCTTAAAGGCTGCTACTAAAAAGAGAATAATTATAATGCCTGCAGCCATACCACTTCATGCTGTGATCCTGGGCTACATAACAAGCGACAGAAATGCTGTATTTCCCACTGGCTTTTGACAAGTTCTTAGAGAAAGTGGTGGTAAAACAAGTGAAAGAATGCCTGGACAGTAGTGGATTGTTTGATAGATTTCATCCAAGATTAAGCTACAGATCTGGTACTGAGACTGCCCTTGTCACAATCATGAATGATCTGCATACCACATTGGAAAAAGGAAGCCTGTCCTTGTTTGGGTTATTAGATCTACCCATGGGTTTTTTATTTTGTAAATGGCTGGATTCTATTGCACTGCCTAGGTGATTAGCTAGATGTGACTGAGAATGTGTTGAACTGGTTCCAGCTGTACTTGACTGTGTTTCCCAATCAGTGTAGTTGAGTAAATTCTCATCAAGAAGAGCTGGTTTCATATAATGGTCCATGATCTCAGCTCATCCCAATGAAATTTCACCCTGATGTCTGAATTGGCTCTGATGATTTAGAGTCTTTTACTGCCTTTTAGAGACATGAGGGCTGTATTATGATTCATCTGTTTTGTTGATGAAACCTTTATCCCTATTGATATCCATATTGAGATATTCAAAAACAAAAAAAAGACTACTATACAACTTTGATTGTAAATAGATGTCAGAAAGTTAATCATACACATTAATTTAACTCACATAAAAAACCAAAAAAAACAGGGCCAAGTTGCTTATAAATCTGGAGTAATACCACTAAAATCATTGGGTGCCTATGCACAAGCAGTGAGGCTGCTCCAACACACTGTAATTACAGCACATTTGAGCAGGCTCGATTAATTGAGTCTGTTGCAGTGTGGTAATTACTTCACTCCTACAGGCTCCAGCATCTTGGGTATCAGCATCCCCATGCTTAAAAATGGCAGCAGGGGCACTTTAACTAAAACTCATCAAATGGACTTTAATTAAAGCAACCCTGCCACCATTTTTAAGTGCAGGGATGCTGATATACAAGACACTCTGGACGCTTTCATTAGAGCAGCTCTTGGAGCCACTCTAATTAAAGTGCTCCTCCCCCCACTTCCGAAGCACATGCTTAAATGGCCATTGGTCTGAAAACAAGGAGGATGTAAATTAAGTTTCCAGTGGTATTTCAATTTATCATTTGTGGGTAAAAACCATTTCAGTACCACAAAGAGATTCAAATGCCACCTATCACTCAGTTCCTTCCCCCGTGTCAACAGGCTACATAACATCTTCTGCCTAATACAGCAACCCTGCAGAAGTAGCCTTTCAGGTTTTCTGTGGTATAGTGTGATCATAGCTAAAACATTAGCAGCATCTTCTGGGAGAGGAGAGGCATGTACCTTAGATCAAGATGGGTTTGGATTCTGGCCTGTTTCACAGTTCTCATCAAAGAAGAGAAGATTATATATTTTTCCTCATGATGCCTCACAACATCAGATCAGCAACTCAAATACAGCTTAAATAAAAACCAAAGTTTATTCAGCATAGAAAAACAAATTGCCCGAGATTACTACAGATAGTATAGCCTGCAATTACCACAGACTTCACTGGGGAGGCAAGTTCCAGAGACAGTTCAGGTAAATACATTTTAGGGATTGCACAGTGTAACATGTAACCCCAGATGCACCTCTGAGACATCCTCCCTGGATTCTGTCATGCCTTCAGTGGTGCCCTTCAGCTCCAAACCCTTCTGTTGTCTGGTGCTTGACCAGAGAACCAGCTCACATCTGCCAGGGGCCAGCTCCTTGGCCTTACCTGTCTCACCCAGGTCTTCCCAGCTTTTAACGGAGGGGTTTTTGCCAGTTAAAAATAAATCACAGCGTCATCTGTCCATGTACTCCAAAAAGATGACTCCCCACTTCTGTGTGGTCAAATGATCTGGAATCACAGTTGTCACTGATGATAAAAAAGATAACAAAAAGATTTATTATAAAAACAACCAAGAACAAACAAAAGAAATCAGTAGCCATATGTTGAAATACAGACAGAGTTAAAAGATTAAATGAGCCAAAGAAAAAAAATCAGAGCAGCAACCTGTTCTTAGCCTACATCTCAATTCAGCACCCTCCTTAAAGGATGCCAGTGTTTCCCTATGCCACAGAAAAACTGAAGATCTTCTCTGCACTCAAGGCAGAGCATAAGTTCACTTTCTTATCTGTCCATTTACATACCTCCTCCTATGGATTCTTGAGTAGAATAAGAAGAGAGAGAGAGTGTGTGAGTGAGTGAGTGAGTTCCACCCCCCACCACAAAGGTGCATGATTACCAGACTAAGAGTTTTTCCTGATCTAATTAAGACCAGGAGAATACTAAACCAATATACTGTCTCTCTTTCCTTAATTATTTGAACAGCTAGACCTTCTTCTTATAGCCTTCTTCTTCTAAAATACAAATTCATCATTGTCTTGAAGAGCCTGGTTCCTGTGCCTCAGAACATGTTTGCAAGGGAGCATGTCATATGTTAATTCTCCACAATTACCTCTTCCAAGAGTGGATAGGCAAGAAACACTTCAGTCAATCATTACCCTACTAAAACAGTTTTGGCTAGGCATATAAACATAAAGACAATAAGGCTAAATAGCTGGACATTACCTATACATACTACACATTCCATATTAGTCAAACAAATCCACAAAACCATGCAAGGACCCCACCATAGTGGGGTTTGTGACACAAGGGTTCCAAATCATTACACTCCAAGAATTGATAGTAATGAAAAACATTTAAATACTCTTTTTAGAATGTCACAGGCTATGACACACATTATCTGAAGCTGGCATAATAAGTAAAGGTTGCTGGATAATTAAGTTGTCCATTAGCTTCTCCACAGTTTGTAAGATGTACTGAGGTTTTGACACTGTTACCTATTTCTGCACATGTTAAAGGTCTATGGATCTTTAACACGAAGGATATTGTTATTGTTCTGCATATTAAAAACAAAACAATAATTGTATGCAACATTAAAAGTTTCACCTGTCGATTCTCACACAACATGCAAATGTGTAATATATTTGCAAAGCTTAGGGAAGTGTTTCAAAAAGGTTGTGTCATGGCATGCTAGTGTGCCACAAGAGCAGCAAATGTGTGCCATGGAAAATGATACTTTATCATTATCAGATTTGGCCTGCACAGCTTCCCCCAGGTCCAGAATTCTGGCGATGAGGGAAGTGGTGGCAATTAATATTGCTACCACTCTCCCACCACAATATTCCCCAACTCCACACAGCAGGCTTGGGCCCAGCTCCAGCCCTGTGCATGATGGGATTGGGTCAATGAACCAGCTCTGGCCCTATGAACTGACTCAGCACCACTTATCCAGCCTGTGGGGCCAAAAAGGTTGTGTACTACTGCATAAGTCTTACATACACACACACACAGAAAGGTATTTGTATGTATATGTATTCGTATGTACCTTTTTGGGTGTAAGTCTGAACTTTGCTGCCAATTTTAATCCAGGAAAGTGTGCCCCATGTGTGAGCTCGATGCCGAATTATATAAAGACTGAATTAAGCACAGGCTCAGACCTGTTCAATTTAAAACTTTTATTGTTTCACAAAGTCATAAACTAAAGGAGGTCTGTTGGTTCACGAGGTTCCCAAATCAAGCCCTTGCTCTCTAACCCGGAGGCTAG
>NW_017728906.1:85000930-85009184 GCF_001723895.1 Crocodylus porosus | reverse complement strand
TGAAGCATTCTGGGAGTTTTAGTGCATTGTTTCTAATGCTAGGCCTTGCTTAGCATAAGCACTCTCTCACACCCCAACTCTTAAAAGCGTAGGAAACTCTAACTTAGGGTGTGGTGGTAGAGTGTTTAAGGTGTGTCACAATGGCTTTAGAAGTATGATTTCAAGCTTGGCTCTTCTTTAATGTTAAGACCAACCTCCATGTCCCTGATGACCCAGCCGTAAATGGGAACCTAGTCATTTGGGCTAAGAATCCAAGGTGGCTAGATGTGATGCTAACCAATGGCACAGAAGAGTGATGTGGCTAAGTAACTGGGGTGCCTTAACCACACCAGCTAAATGACAGTTTGGCTTGAATGGCCTTTCTTCTTTACAAAATTGTAGGCATAATTAAATGGCAAACACATTTTGAACTATGAAGATCCAACTGCTTCTTTATAATGTGTGCATATTGAGAGGGTGCGTTATATTTCCTAAAAGATTATTTTAATGTTCATATTATAACAGCTATTTCTTTCTGGATTTATAAAAATAGAGACTTCACTGCTGAAATGAATTGGGAACATCATCACAAATTGTCAATACAAACACACACAGACACATACACATAATATTATTCAGTTTTATAAGCCCCTACCTCTCCCCTCAAAGTTAGAAAATATATTAATTAATCATTTCTATAATGAATGAAAATTCAGATATTTTTAAATAGAAGAAACATCTGCTGATTCTTAAAAATTAAGCTACTGAAAATCGGCAGTGCATGCTGTATTTATGATTAGTAGTGAGCAGTATCCTGAAGTCTGGATCCCAGTCTAGCCCATATTAATAGTTCTAATTTAGACTTAAACTGTCAAGTTCAGATCTATCTGTATTATATACCCAAATCAATACCCTGATTCCTAATGCCTCTAAGCTTGGGTAGAGTTCCAGTCCAGATCCAAACAAGTTTTACACAGCGATACAATCTCTATTAATCATTCCAGATTCTGACATCTTTATATCTGTTGCATAGCACCCTACATAGGTCTGTGTCCTCAGTGACTAACAGAAAGAGAAAAATTGTTATTTAAAAGACAAAGCCTGAAAAAGCCCAATGCCCTCAACAATTTAGTTGCAAAAGAAAAACCAGATAAGGCTGTTAAGTGTCAATAATGTAGATAGCTATCACAGCTTTACTCACCCCAAACATTTAAAAACAAAAGAAATGAATAGTTAAGAATGTCAGAAATTGTATATTGACCACAGGATAAACATGTCATTCTTATCAGATAAATATAAAAGTATATTTCATCACTCCACTCCATTCCTATCCTACCCATTCCTATTCTCTCCCTAACAACCTCAAAACATTAATACAACACACATGTACAAACACAAATACACATTAGTACCATATACTGATGAGCACATATGAAATATGTTTGCATAATTTAATCACAATTAAATAATGCTGTACGCTTTCCTACTAAACTATATGTCATTTTAAGATAACAGCTGTTTTAAGAGAATTGTTGCTATTTGCTTGCTATGGCCCTGATCCTGCAGAGATGCATATGCTTAACTTTGCTATTACAAGTGGCCCCTTTGATTTCAACAAAAAAGGCTGGGCAGTGATTCCTAATCAGGATGCCACAGCACCCCAGGGTGCCTTGAGATCCCTTTAAGGATGCTGCAGGATACCATGCAATATTAGCACTGTTAGGATGTGAATACCCACACATGATTCACAAGATAAACCCAAGTACAAATCCATAGCATCAAAACTATTCTAACCTGTTGTAGTCTTTCTGAAATCTTCGTAACAGAACAATAGATCTATTATTTTTCTGTGGTCAAGAAATGAGTGAAGGCTAAGAGCTGGCATTTTCTAAGGGATGGGTTGAATCTAATCAAAAGTGCCTTGAGTCTAAAAAGTTTTAGAAATACTGCCTTAGGGCATTTTTACACACGTTCCTGACAAGGCACTGAACACTTTTAATTGGCAAGCCATAATAATTAAAAGTGCCCGGCACCACATCGGGAACATGTGTATCAGTGGCACAGTGTACCTCCATGCTGAGAAAATGGCAGCAGTGCACTTTGAACTAAAGCACATCAAATGCCGCTGTTTTCTCAGAGTGGTGGCACACTGTGCCACTAATACATGTGATGCACGAGGCTACCAAAGTGCATCAATTTATGTGCTCCAGTAGACTCAATTAATGGAGTGATCAGGCTCCCCACATGTATGTAAGTGCACTAGAGACTAACTGGTTCAGAGAGGCATAAGCTTTCATAGACAACAGCTTACTTCATCAAAAGCTATGAATGAACTCATAGAAAGAGAGAGTTTAAAATAGAAGGGAATTTAAATACAAAGAATAGGCAGAGAGGATACTACTGAGAGAGGGGAAGGTGGGTTGAATAGGTTGACAGAGAGAAACACAATAATCAACCCACTGGGGATGTCATTGTGACGGTAAAGTTAATCACAAGCATTAAATGCCTGCAGGGGCAGCATTTAAGGCTGATGGCCATTGCTGTGTGGGTCACACAAGCCCCTAGGCCCACAGTAAAGGGAGGCATTGGAATGGAGGGGGAGGGGGCTGAGCTTCTAGCCCTGTAGAGTGGAGCAGGGGCAGGACAAGAGTAGGTATCAGGTGTCACCACCAAGAGCCAAGTTAACCCCTCCCCAGCCCTGCAGCCACCACCAAAATCATGGTGCTCCAAAGCACAAAACTCTATCAGGTAATGTTCTGGGGGGTTAGGATCAAAGTGACACTCAGGGAGGGGATGGGCCTTTACTTGTTGCATGCATGTGAAGAAATGCCCACCATTGATTTAGGATGTCCTTAGCTGTTCAGTTCTTTGCTTTTAGTTACTCAGGTTTTATAAAGGATGTGATATTTTGTTATCAGTTAGACATTGTAGACAGATTTTAAAAAGGAAAACTTTGGATTGACTTTACACATGTATAGAGAGAAATATTTCATACAAAAACAATGTTAAAAGAACACTATTAAGACCATAAAGTCACGCCCTAAAAAACTGAGGCCTCATCTACATGTAATACCTAAGTGGTCACATTGTTAGGGTAGCTTGTCACTTCTAGCTTTAGTTGCACCTGCTCAAGTGATGAATGATAGTATTATTTGAACTTTTCTTTTATATGCAGCATTATTTAACCATTGCTTAAGGTTTTGTATAGCCTTATTATTATTTGAACATTTCTTCTGCATTTTGAGCTTGCCTGGAGCTCACTATCACATTGTTCCTTTTTTTTCTTATCAATATGAGAAGCAATTTATGTTCTTCTAACATTATCAACATGGGTGTGTATAATGTAGGACTTATTACTAGCTCAAATTAACTGAACTTGGCACTAACCAACTTAAACAGAGGGATGACATGATTGGATCTGTTAATGAAAAGTGATAAGAAGGGACCAATTGGACAGTGTCCAATTGCAGAGCCCTTGGTATTTCCGGTTTTGATGGACAGACCAAATTCGTAATTTGGGCATGCCCCAGACTCCTACACTGGTAAAAGACAAATTAAGTTATGTGCATGTGATGAGTTTGTTAGAACAAAGGAATATGCTGACAAGATAAAAACCATGAACAGTATGATGATCAGAGGGAAACCAATCAACGGTACCCGGAATGACTAATCAGAGAAATGAAGTTAAAGAAAAAGCATAGAAGGGGGAACAAGGAAGTTGGATATGTGTCATCATCCAGCAACATCTGGAATGAAAAGCAGCCATTACCCACAAATGACCACCCTCTACTTTCAGGAACTAATTGGCCACCTGTTCTGTGAAGTAGAGTTAACATCTGTGGTTGGGTGAGACCATTGAACTAAGTGTTTTTCTCTCTATGTAGAAAATATTCATACATTTAATGTGTTAATAAAGTTAGATTTTGGTGAAGTTAATTTGTCTGTGTATGCTGTATTCCACATTTACACAGGCTAATTATGCTTTAATGATCCTTTAGCACCATGGGGGTGTAACAACCTGGCCACACATTCAAGCAATTGATGGCATGATAAGAAAAGGAGTAGGCTACAAAGTTATTCCACAAAATATTCTAATATAACAAAGGGCTTAATCTGTATGTCTGTCTGTCCATAATGCTTTTGGCCAACTGCACATACAGCACCAAGTGGGTGGGTTGCGATTGGCTGCGAAGTCCAGGCTTCATGGGCTGAAGTTTAAGCTGCTGCTAGGGAATTTTGTGGTGGCAGTGAACACGTCCCAGACACCAGAACACTGAGGCTTCTCCATGCCTCCCTGCCTGAGGGCAAAGCGGGGTGGGGGGGGTCACAGTGGTGGCACCCCTCTGCTGCCCATCCCCAGTGACACTGAGAACATCTACCAGGGAGGGGAAGGCAGCAGGCAGGGAGGGAGGGAGGGGAGCAGGCCAGGGAGAGGCAAAGGTGGAGTTACAGTGATGGCTGTTGTCAGGGCTGGATGGCAGGGAAGGAGGGAGGGGAGCAGGAAGGGGGCCTGACAACAGCCAGCAGGGAAAGGGAGGCAGCAGGGAGGAAGACAGGGGGGCAGGAAGAGGAGGGAGCCCCTGTGCTGAAGGCTGGAGGAGGCAGCAGCAGAGAGAGTCTTCACATGGCTAGTCCCCAGAGGGTGAGCGGAGGGCCAGAGGGGGCCATGTAAACACTCCCTGAACTCCATCATTCTTGACAGGCAGTTAGCTCTTGTGTAACTTTGTAGCTGCTTCCTAAGCACCATTAATTGAATGCGTGTCCAAGGGCCTCCATGGCTGGGAACCCTGTCAACTGATTGGAGCTCCCACCTGAAAGGATCTATGTGCACCCCTGAGCCTAGGAGCTCCCAGCTGACAGGTCTCTCAGCCATGGGAGAGACCGCAGCTGCTGCTATCTCCCAGCTGAAGGGGTGTGTGTGGCAGCCCAGCAACTGAGAACCCCCATCAGCTGAGGGGGCTCCCAGCCATGGGAGCTTGCTTCTTGCTAGTGCAGGGAGAGCCTGTGTTCTGAATTCAGATCCCCTCCACCTTTGCATTAATTACTACTTTTCCCCACTATTGTCATCCTGATGGACAGAATGCAGCAGATCCTAGGGAGCAAATAATAAAAGAAAAAAGAAATGGGAGTGAGCGTCCCAGGCTTAAAGTGGAGTCAGAATCACAGCAAGGGTGTTTTAAGCAGGGAGCTGAAGATGGAAGTGATACACCTTTGTGGATATTTGTGTAGGACAACATGGAATAAAGCAATAAGTAAGTGATGGAAGCTGATATTATGTACCAACTACAAGTGAGAATCAACTCTGAAATATTACCTGAGAGCTGATAGGTAGGCTGTGAAAGAGTGGGGAGGGTAGACAAGCATCTTATGTTTGATGTGATAAAGCTGTGGGTGAAGTGGAATGATGCAGAGCTGAGGTCACTACCTGGTCCAAGCAAAAGGCTTGGAGATTGATCTTTGCAACAGCATTCAGGATCGGTGTGAGACTTCAAGAACAGTAAAAGAAGTGCACAGGGATGGAGACATGATGTGAATCTGGACAAGAGTTTTAGCTGGGTACAGGGAAAGGCTGCATCTTGGATATTTATGCACAAATAATCTTCAAGATTTAAACATAGGCTTGATGTGAGGGTCTAGGGAGAAGCCTAAATTGAAAAAGACCCAGATTACAAGGGTGAGTGACAGTTATATTATCCACAGGGATCAAGAAAGGAGGTAACAGGAAGGGTTTATGGAGGAAGATCTGTTTTAGCCATGCTTAGGTTAAGCTCATGATTTATCATCTCTGAAAACAGGTGTCAGACAGGTTAACTGAAATTTTAGTTTGGATAGAAGGAGACCAATCTGTAACAAAATATCTGTGAGTTGTCAGGAAACAGTAACTGAAAGAGTGTTTTTAAGTGAGGTGTAAATGGGGAAGAGGATGGGTCCAAGGACAAGGCTTGTGATGCCTTCTGTGATACTAAAGGGGTGCAAAGGGATATCTACTAAAGGACACACCAACAGACCAATTAGCAAGCAAGTTGGAGGCCCAGAAGAGAGTGGAGTCATGAAAACTGAGGAAGAACAAGATTTTAATAAGTGCCTGGTTAACCATGTGAAAGAAGGCTAACAGGAATCAGAGTGCTGGTTTGGAGATTTGGCTAAGAAGGAGTCACCAGAGAATTTGGCAAAAAGCAGATTCAGAAGAAGGCAGGGGACAGAGTGAAACTGAAGGAAGTCTAGGGTGAAATTGGAAGAAACAAGTTCCAGACTGCAGTTGCAATCGTGTGCTCAGTACATTTAGAACTGGAAGGAAAAAGGGAGATGGGGCAGATAAGTAAGGTAAGGTAAAGGGTAAATTGTTTAAAATGGTAGAAAACTAAAGCATGTGTTGTGAGATGAGAGACCTAAAGCAGGGCTGTCCAACTGGTGGCCTGTGGGCTCTGGTGGCAGCCTCTCTCACTGCTGAATGGTGAAGACCTCAGAGGGCCCAAGGTTGTGTGGGGGGGGTGCTAGATATGGGCTGTTCCCACACTATATGGTCCATGAAATGTGCAGCCCAGGCGCCACACACTGGCACCACCTGCAGCCCCTGGCCATACCAAAGTGGACAGCCCTGAGCTAGAGGATGGTAAGCGGGTGAGGAAAAGAGTAGAGGAGGGGGTGAGTATAGAAGAAAGATCAAGAGATGGGATTGCCTGTCCTGTTTAATGTTTATTTCTGCTTTCCAGCTCAGCCCTCTACTAATTTGGGAAGAAGTCTATATAATCCATAAAAACAAATTTTATTAGCATATTGTTTTGCTTTGAATCACTAACTTGTAAAGAAAAAGACCAGTTATAAATGCTATTGTCTTCACATGCAGTAATCTGGGAGAGCAAAATGCACAGTTTCATGTTAAGTACATTTTCTTCACAAAAATGTTTGCAAATCAGATTTGAAATAAGGGACAAATAACTTGGAAATACTTAACACTTCACAAATTATAATAATGCATATTCTTATTCTCCCCTTGTAGGCCACGCAATGCAGATTACTTTATGCAAGAAGCTAAACGGAAGAAACATAAAGCAGATGCAATGGTGAGAACATTTTCCTTCTAGATACATTGTTCCAAATTATATTTGTAATACAACCTCTTCATCAATGCAGTATAGCTGGGGTAATTATAAAAGCTATTATAGGGATGGCTGGGCTTGTTAAATTAAGAAATGTTTATATAATCAAGTGTTCATAGCCCAATAAACTATAACTTAACAAATAATGGCTTACTGAGATAGAGGCTTGGATAAATGAAAATTTCCATTTATTCCTTTGCTTTAATTAGTAACTATAGCAATAGGGACTCAGTGAGCTTTCCAAAATGTTCCGTGTTTGGGGGGGAGGGGTTTGCTGTCTCTACAATTAACTGGCTAGCCTCTGGCCTCATACCACAGAACTCTGCTAGGTGGCCACTCCCAAGCTCACAAAGGCCATAGGAATGACCCACTAATCCCAAAGGGCTTTGGATAAAGCCCCATCACTCCAGTGCTAGATATGCCTGTTTCTTTTACATGTACTTTCCAAACTAAATAGTAACACACAAGTAGTTATTTACCTTATCAGACCTTTGCATAACCCCAAGGTAGCCACTTTCGCACAATATACCAGGACATTAAACAAATTTTTGACCCAGACTTTGGCTGCTCTAAAAAACCAGCAGAGGATTCTGTTGACAAAGGGGAAATGGAGACTATTTGGAAGACAAAGGAGGCATTCCTCCCCACTTCTCATAGGGGTTCCTCAGAGACAAAATAGAGAGTTAGACAAAGAATAGAAGTTCATGGGACAAAGATCACAGTGCTGCTGCAGATCTTCACCTAAGACAATAGTCCAAGTTACAGGCTGAGACAGGGTTTTAAGTCAGAGACCACATTACCAAACCAAGAAGGAATTCTAGGGACAGAGTCCAAGTTACAGGCCAAATCAGAGTTACTTAAACCAAGGGGAATATCCAAATAACCAGACTCCAGAAACAGGGCCAAACATGGTCAGATGTCAGAAAACCAAGAGTGTAGAAGCTTACCATAGTAGAACTTCAGGAAGTGCTATTGGCTGGCTTACAGCCAGCTGCTGCACATGGAATTAATGTCTTTACTCAAATCCAAGGCAAGGGTGGTTTTTTCCCTCCATTCAGCATAGGGGAAAGTCCCTCATCTTGGGTTCAGGTACAAGGCAGAGGAAGGGGCAGGCTGCTGCTGCAGTTCCGAGTGGCCCTGGACCCAGGTCAGAGCCCAGACTTGGGCTTCAGGCC
>NW_017728906.1:84974852-85000830 GCF_001723895.1 Crocodylus porosus | reverse complement strand
CTTACTGTCTGGCATGGCTTCAGCTTCATTCTCTCCCAGGGCACACAGCGCACAGAAGCTTTAACCCCGCCAAGCCATGCAGCAGTAGTAGTGGCAGCTCCAGCCCTCAGATACTGCTGCAGGGCCAGGCAGGGGCCAGAGCATCCATGTGCTCCATGGAAGTAGCAAGGTAGGAAAGGGGCAGAGAGGCTGGTGGGTGGAAGAGACTGTGGGGGGTGACAGTGGGGAAGCAGGGAGGCAGAAGCTGCAGTGGGGAAGAGGCTTCAGGGAGTCGCTGAGAGGCAGGGACTGCAGAGGGCAGACAGGGGATGCAGGTAATAGGGGCATAGGGACCATGGGGAGGACAGGTGTTGGGGGGCACCAGCATACAGGACGCAGGGGCAGGTAGCAGAAGAAGGTGACAGAGTGAGATACCATGGGTACAGACTACGTGGAGGACAAGTGCGGTGGGGGGAAGCAAGGGGTCTGCTTGCCCCCCAGCTACCTGTCTCTCCCACTGCCTGTCCCTTGCTGCTGCTTTCCCTTGTTGTAGAAATGGTGGGGGAGGGTAAATTTAAGATGACCTGCAATAATTAGATTTTGTACATGAAATATTGTAACAAATTTATAAAGTTTCCATATATAGAATCTAACTACTGAGGAGTAACCTTAACTTTGAAGTTGTCTTGCATTTTGATAAATATGGTAAATGGGGAGGTTACTCTCCCCCACAGCCAAGCAGGAGGCCCTAACAGTGGCCAGCTTGTTGCATGAGCCCGTGGGGTGGGGATGCCAGTTGGAGACTGGCAGGCTTAGCCAACTGGGCAATTAATCCTGGTTGGGCTGTCTGTTAGTGCCTCTGGCACCCACGCATCTGGAAATTTGGTGGCAGAAAAGCAGTGGCATTGTTTATTGCTATGGCTCTGGGAACCACACTGCCACCATTCCCCCACTGACAAATTTGCATAGCTGTGGGGAGCCTCCTGGTCAGATGACGTGGTTTCATGCACAAGATCTGGCTGGCATGCAGGGTTGTCTGTGACATGACATGGCATGCAGTCCTGGACCCAGCACGCTGGGTCCCACTCAGCATGTGGCCCTAAACCTGGTGCATGTCCCCAGATACAGCACGCCATGTCAGTCCACAGACCCCATCTAGTAGAAGGCTTAGTTACTACTAAGGAAGATATTTGATCTTCAGGCTGCTTTTCAAAAACAAGGTTTGAATTATATATGGGGGCATGCTGTTTGGGTGAATATATGGTAATCCTTGCCTAGTCACTCCCGCTCAGGACTACCAGAGAGTGATAGAGGAGACAGGTTGGAGTGGCTCCGAGTCCATTTCACAGGCCCTGCTCCAGCTGTGTGTCTTGAGAGGGCAGCATTTGGGAGTGCTTGGGGCTGCTCCTTTTAGCCCTCTAGCCTAGGGTCCCTTGCCCCCACTCTCCAGTGGTGGGGTGGGGCTGGCATCTGCCTCTGCTGCTCCACAGCAAAGTGCTCTAAATAGCAGGTCACAGGCTAGGCATTGCCCAGAGCAGGGGTGGCCAGAGTTTCTCACCCTGGGAGCCACATCCAATCCTCCACTGAAGTTCAAGAGCCAGAGAGCAGGGGGAAGGGCAGGGTGCTGAGCAACCCAGTGAGAGAGTTGGGGGGGGGGGTGCTGAGTGACCACCCCCCACCACCACCGCAGCATCGAACCACTCTGGCTTTCCCTGCGCGGCGTGCACCTCAGGTAAACAGCGTGTCTGCTGCCCCAGCACCTGAGCCGGAAATCACAGGAGAAGTGGGTGGAGCTTCAAAAAGCAGGGCAAGAGCCACAAGTACCATGCCAGTGAGCTGCAGTTTGGCCACCATGGGCCCAGAGCACTCTCTAGTCCTCTAGCTACCTACTCTCTTAATGTCCCTGGTATGTCTCAGTAGGAGTCAGCAAGCAGGATTTGTTTTGTGAACAGCAGACCTGGGGTCAGGAGAGTGAAGGCAGGGTAAATTTGCATCTTATAGACCAAGGGCGTATTTTGGTGGCAGGGCCACTTAGGGAGTTTGAGTGAGCTGTTGCAGGCTGGGTCATCACTCCCTACTCCAAGTCAGCAGCCCCACCACAACAGTTCACCAAAACTCCCTAAGTGGCTCCCATGCTCTCCCTCAATCTGCTCCCCACATGCCCCTACCCACAGAACCAGCACCAATCTCAGGGACATGTGGGGGGTGAATGGCAGCTCTGCCTCAGGCCCTGACCCTGCACTGTCATTGATTCCAGTCTCCATGCACGCTGCTACCCTTACCCACCTGTCCTGCTCCCAGACACCACTCCTCGCCCGCCCAAGGCAACATCCAGCAGAGCACATCCTGCCCATGCTGGTCCTGCCCAGTCAACATAGAGAACCCTTATACCTGCTCCATCTGGCACACCTGACAGTAGGTGCAGAGTGGACAGGCCAGGGTGCCTGGGCAGCAGCAGCAGCCAGAAGGAGCCACTGCTGTGGGTGCTGCCAGGAAATGGACTCTGGCTGCTGTGCCACCCCAGCCCTGGTGGGTACCAAGGTGCAGTGGGACCAGCTTTCATAGTTTCTAGGGTCAGAAGAGACCTGAGCAGATCATCTAGTCCAACCCCCTGCCATGGCAGGAAAGAATGCTGGGGTCAAATGACCCCAGCAAGGTGTACATCTAACCTCCTCTTAAACACCCCCAGGGTAGGAGCCTGCACCACTTCTCTTGGAAGTTGGTTCCAGACCCTAGCCACCCTGACCGTGAAGTAGCGCCTCCTGATATCCAGCCTAAATCTACCCTCCGCCAGCTTGTGACCGTTATTCCTGGTCACTCCTGGCAGTGCTCGGGGGAACAGCTTTACATGCCATAGCATGGGCTGCCACCCACACCTGGGCTGGGTGGGGCCAGTGGCCCTGCCAGAGGCTGGACAAAATGCCTTTGTAGTCCAGATCTGACACACAGGCTGTATTTTGCCCACCCCTGTTATAGACTGACTAAGTAAGATATATAGAGAGCATAGGACTTTGTGAATTCAGACTCACTTCATCAGAAGCTATGAAAAGGCAAGCAGAGAGAAGTGTATAAAGTGGAGTTAATGATACAAATACATGAAAAGTGGGAAGGAAGAGAGAGAGGAAGTGCAGGGGCAAACAAAAAAAGAACCCATAGGAACAAAGGAATCACAAAAACTAATCCAGGTAATGGGATAAGAATTTGTAGTCCCTGTCTAAGCCATGGTTAACATAATCCAGTCTATGAATGATTTTTTTCTGCAATTTCCCATTCAAACTGTTTTTTGGGTTTTTTTTTCAATTTTGCTGGCATCAGGAAAGTGGCCAGATAGTTCCGGTGTTTGACTGACTCTGAGGGGACGTAGACTCATCACAGTACTAGATGAATAGCTCAGCATCTGAGCCTAGGCAGAGCACTGTGCTAACACAGCTTTATAGTTGAGCTGGCTAGCTTGGGTAGCTCTACACAGCATTGCTTTGTGCCATGTATACATGCCCTAACTTAGACCACCAGAGGCATTTTGCCCTGTACTGTCTTGGCTTCAAAGGAGCAGAATAGTGGCTTGAAACCACTGGTTTTTGTAACTCAGTGCACACAACTAAACTGGGTGCATCTACACATGCATTCAGGTGCTTTTTCTAATGCACATTAAATTTAGTACCTCCAATGTGAAGTACTAAAGAAATGCACATTAGGCTGCCTTAAGGCACAGTAATGAATGCACATGGTTTTTAAGCAATGCTTAATGCATGTTTTACTGCACATTAGCATAATCACACAGTTTTTTACATGGCACTTTAATGAGCAGTAAAATAGGCTGGTCACCTCTCCTGCAGCAACTACCCCTGCCACACTCCTGCTTTAGCTCTGCACAACTGCAGCCTCCATTCTCCTGCCATGGTTCCAGCACCTGCCTACCTCCATTTCAGCACCCACCCCCCAGTCAGCACCCAGGACTCTTCCCCCTCTCAGTTACCCGGAGGGCATTTATACATGTGCTCCTGGAGCCAATGGGGGAGGGGGGGTACTTTAATTAGTGCAGCTCCAAGAGCCACACTAATTAAAGCACTCAAGAGCTTCACATGTATCAGTGTCCCAGCACTGAAAAATAGCGGCGGGGCACTTTGGACTAAAGCTTGACGAACAAGCTTTAAAGCACCCCACCACCATTTTTCAGCATGGGAATGCTGATACACATGATGCTGGAGGCTGCTGGAGCACATTAATTTCCATGCTGGAATTAAAGTGCATCGGAACAGGCTCGCTGCATGTGTACAGGAGCCCCTTCTGGCTTGCTTTCCTCCTCTCAGATCCACATTTCTTCCCCCCTTTGCTGCCATAGTTGGCCGGCCAAATTTCATGAGGAGGACTAGAGAGTGCTCTGTGCCATACCTAGCCTGTGACATGGTGGGGAGGAGAAGATACCCTATTTGGGAGCCTAGAATACACATCCCCCGCTCTCTGGGCAATGTAATCACTAGGCTATTGGGCTAAGATAAGAAGATTCCACTTTCTTTGGGGCAGGTAGGCACACACCTTGGCAATCATATTCCACCACAGACTTAGGCCCATGAAAGTATAGTAGGATTTGAACCCTGGTCTCTTCCACTACTTCAGTTCTTCATGTATGAAGTAAGGGTAATAGGATACCCAACCGTCACAGGGATGCTAGGAAGATAAATCTATTTGTAAAATTACAAACTGTTCAGGTATTACGTTACTGAGAGCCATTGTACCTAAAATATGTTGAAGCCAGTGCCCCATTCCAGACTTATCATTTAAATCCTTATCCCTTAGGAAAAAAATACTACTTCACCTTTATTTAGTGGGGAAAAAAAGTCTACCAGGTAATTCTAGGACCCTCATGAGTTTTATGCCTCTCCATATTGCCTGGGTTCTGTTTAAAGAGAAAAGGGGTCAAGACAGAGGGATTCATATATATTGAAGATTCATACACATTGAGGCAGTAGCTGAAGTTGTGGGAGCAGAAAGACAATGTACAGACCAAAAAAATAACAAAGGATTGAAGACAGAAACCCCTAACAATAAAAATGGGATAGGAAATGGGAGGTTGAAGGAGAAATCAATAAAAGGGGAAAAAACCTGGAGAGCACAATCAAGTAAGTCAAGAAAAGAGAGAAAGCCAAACAGGAAGGGATTAACTGTGCTGAAGGTAGCAAAGAGGGGAGAAGTAGTAGAGGGGGGAAATGAGAACAGAGGTGAACCTTTTGGTAGCTCAAGTCAAAAGTGACCTTCACCAGTGAGTAGTGAGGGCAGGAGATTGAAGAGTGACTAAGAGAAAGAGTCAGTGAGGAGGATTTCAGATGAGATCACTATTTTAGGTATAAAACTGTTAAAGCTACTACTGATCTTAGCACTGATTTCACACTAGTATGAGAGCAGACTGGGGATGACACATTGTTCTTACTTAGGAAATTATACTCCCTTAGAGAATTATACTCCCCGTAGATTCTGTGATTACTTCCCTCTGGCAAGAATTTGGAAATATTCAGGATTCAAAGGCTCAGATTTTCAGAGAGGTTTCCTAAATTAAATGTCTATATCCTAATTTAGTATGTTTTTACCATGGCTTTTGTTTTTCTTAGCTCTGAAGTAATCATTATTTTTGTTGGATTAACACTGAAACATGAATGAGAAGCAACCATTACTGAATTATATTTTTCTTATGTCTCTTTTTTTTTTTTTGCCTCCTGCTTCTATACTCTATTCTATACTGTAGAAGCACCTTTTATTTCCTTGATGCTCATCTTCTTTTGTAGATCTTTTTAATTCTGTATATTTTTCTTATACTAGACACCTCACTGATTACTATTTGATATTATGTAATGTTTCTATACCCGATTTGCTTGTATCCCATCCAATACTCATTATTCTTTTAAAAATCTTGAAAATAAATGCTTATTATCTATCTAAGGGTTTTAGAGTGATACTCACTGGGTGCATCTACACGTGTGCTTTACTGCAGAGTTGACTAGTTAGTTCCACAATAAAGCATCACAGTCTACACATGCACCAGTATTAGGGTGCAGTAAATTAATTAACTCTGCTGTCTTGACAAGGACAGTACTATCCTACGGTGGAGTAATTTACTCTGCCAAAATGCACATGTAGATGGGCCACAAGGGTGCTAAAGTACAGGGTCTGTCTGCCAGCTAGCCCTGTACTGTAGCACCCTTGTGTCCTAGCCAACCCCTCTGCCACCTGATACCACCACTCAGAGCCTGAGGCAGACCCCCTGGGCTCTCTGCCAGCCCCAAGCTGCTCCATCCTGGTGCAAAGTGCTGTAGTTCCAGGTGCACATGTAAACGCTGCACCCAAGAGCAGCTGCCACCAGCTTGAACTGTGCCAGAGCTTATTTCTTTGCACTAATAGCACATGTAGATACACCCACTGAGTTCTTTTTACATAGTATCCATGTTTATATTTAGGTTCTAGAATACTTCATAGAGTTAGGCAGGCTGAGTAAGGGTGCGTCCAAAGTTTGGAAGTTTATCTGACAGCTAATCCCATCATATCTAATATTCTTTAATCTAGAAAAGGCAGGAAATTTCATACAAGGGTCTTTTCATACAATTCCTTCTGGTCCTTGACAGAAACACGATAATATACAAAAGCTGAATGAGAAAAGGAACCAAAATGAACTGTAATTTTTAAAATGTCAGTATTTTAGTGTTAGTCCAGGTTGGATTGGAAAAAAGAGTGGGATTATATATTAGAGTTAGCAGGTGCTAATTCTAAGGGATATTAGTCTGTGTTAAGGTTAGCTAGTGCTAGTGATAAATCACATGTTGAGGGCTAATACCCTCTCTAGTGTGCACTGCTCAAACCTGCTGGTAGAGGGCAGTGAACAAAGGTGTGTGGCTAGGGACTGTAAGTCTGCTCCATGCCTGTTCTACTCAGCAGCATTTGAGCCACAGTATAGGCCGGGAAGAAAGGGGAAAAAGGCCCCATGCACCACTTGAATTGCCTCTTCCACCCCTCTAAATAATCCCATTGCCCTCCATCAGCCCCCAGATCCTCCCCTCCATGCCCAGATCAACACCCCCCCCCAACATACACACACCTCCCAATCAACCCATCCATCCCTGGATTACTACCTTGCCACCCCAGTCAGCAGTGGTGGCAAGAGAAGGGGGTTTCCCTCCGTGCCTGCTTCTAAGCTCTCTGCAGCCCACTCCACCTTCATGCATCCAGATACAGCCCCCACCAGGCCCCACAGCTGCATGGTAGCTCCTTGCCTCCCCCTTCCCCCTCTCCCTACCTCCCCTTCAGTTGCAAGGCCTAGCAGGGCTGGATCTGGGTGCACAGGGTCAGCATGGTCTGCAGGAGCCCCAGGAAGAGGCAGAGAGAAGGAACCCTTCCAGCAGTACCTCTGCCACTCTCAGCCAGATCAGAGTGGCAGGCAGCAATCTGGGGATGGAGGGGGCTGATAGGAACAGAGGAAGCAAGTGGAATGGAGGGGAAAAGTGGGGGGAAATTTGGAGGACAGAGGGGGCAGAAGCTCAGCAACTCTCCATCCACCTGCTCCCCCATCCCCCTACCCCCTGTCTCTCCTGCCTCCAGTCCTGCCCCCACTTTCCTATACCCCCCTCAGTCCCCCTTCACCCTGTTCCCTCCCTCCCTATTCACCCTATCCCCATCAACCTTTTGCCTAGCTGTTGATCCAGGACCATAGAGTTGTGGATGATAGCTAGTCCACCTGAAAGCAGTACCTTCTGGGATACTGGAGGACTGTAAAGTAGTGTTTTTATCCCAGGTGAATACCCAGAAGTTAATTTAACTCAAGCTATGTAGCACAATTGAAAGATAATCCTCACCCTAGGTGGCACAATTTTAAGACATCTAGAGGGCACTTAGCATTTGTTAACAAGCCTTAATGGGTTATCATTCAAGTTTTAATGTGGTCTAATTGTAACGTGTAATCTCACCTAAAGGTCCATCTCTATCTTTTTCTAGATCTTAGGCTCCTTGGGTGCAGCTACATACGCAATTAATGCACCTGAACTTTCTAGCTGTATCTACAGGTACTAGAAAATAGTGCATTAGACTAATCTACTGCACAGTAATTGCTGCACATGTGTAGACACTTTACTGTGCATTAGATCAGCCTAATGAGTAGTAAAGCATCTTGTTTAGATGCATCCCCTGTTTATTTTCCTTTAACCCTATAGCTAGAGCCCAAAAAGTTTTCAATATTTGCTGTTGATTTGTCTTAGTTACAAGCTAATCCTTATCTTGCTTTGTTTTGCATTGAAAGATATATTCAAATGAGCATGGCAAGTCATATGCTTACTGGATTGTAATATTTTTTTCTTTTTCTGTTTTGGCTCTGATTCTTCTGCGGCTTCTATTCCTAAATTATCCATACTTATTTTGTTCGACTTTATTCATAAATTTCTTTGACTTCAGGATTTTCTCTCTTACAATGTTCCTTCCTCTTTTCAATATTTGTAAGTCTTCTGGATTTTGACAGTCCATTTCATATGCATAGTTTGTTCTAAG
Source organism: Crocodylus porosus (assembly GCF_001723895.1). NCBI lineage: Eukaryota > Metazoa > Chordata > Crocodylia > Crocodylidae > Crocodylus > Crocodylus porosus. The sequence goes on along the minus strand of NW_017728906.1, from coordinate 84,992,328 downwards.
ATCCCTACATTTGTAACCATAGTGTGGTGACTTCAGTATTTCTGTGTCCTTATTTTGTTTACAAGGTGGAAAAATTTGGAAAGGCACTTAATTATGCTGAAGCAGCATTGTCATTTATTGAATGTGGAAATGCTATGGAACAAGGCCCCATGGAATCTAAATCCCCTTATACAATGTACTCAGAAACAGTTGAACTTATCAGGTAAGAATGGGGGTTGGGTATTTTCTCCACTGAGTATAAGTAGGTTTCTTCCACACTGACAAATGAACACACGAGAATGCCTTTATACATGGGCCGATATTAGAGAGAAGAATATTTACAAAGCCAGTTCATCATTTAGAGCAGCCTAAGTGATTCAAGCAATTGTTAATGTAATTATGGAGTTTCAACCATTTGGTGATCAGTTCTTACCTAGGCCTCACTGGGTGCATCCAGACAAGCATGCACGTGCAGTTTCTGGAATTGCAGATCTGTCTGTGGTGCTGCAAACTGCATGCACCACACATGCAGGCATTTTCTATGCTGCTAATTTGCAATGCAGTGGGGTTTTTTGACACCAGGAGAATCCAGTATTAAAAAACCCATGACAAAAAAGTGGGGTGGCACATGAGGAAATAGTGTGCACTACCTGAAATATCCATGGCTGGCAGGAAGCTGCCCCTCCAAACTGGGACAGCTCCCCCTCCCTGTGCAGATCAGGGCTGCCCCACGAGCAGGTAGGGGCTGGCACCTGTGGGGGCCTGGAGCTCCCCCTGCCTGCAGCAGGGTGCAGAGCCTGTTAATGGCCTGTTAATGTCTGTTGTAGCTTTCCCAGACCCATGGAGATCAGGACATGTCTAGGCCAACCAGGAGCAATTTGCTCCCAGTCATCATCTACACATGCACTTCAGCACATTACTTTAATGTGCCATTTTCTAGTACCTGTATCTAATTGCTGTTCACATGTAGATGGTGACACCTTACTGCCCATTAGATTAGTCTAATGTGCAGAGCCTGAGGCTGAACAGATTCCGTCTTCACAGGTTAGTCTAAACTGCGTATATTAAACCAATAAGCAGGTGACAGACATTCACTTTGATTCTGGAAATGCAGCCACATGCCTGCAGTGGCTCAGCCCAGAACTAGGAGGGCACTAGAGCACATCTCCCTGCACAGATGGAACAGACAATTTGGGCCAAAACTAGCCGGCCCTCCTTGTTGGGGAGTGGTTTGCAAGGGTGTTGCAAAGCATCCTGGGATGCTGGGGGACTGTGAGTTAACTTGAATGTGGAGGGGATCTAGGACAGAGATTCAATAAGCAAATTTAACCTAGATCAGTTAAGTCTGATGTTATATTCATTCAGGTTGATCTTAAACCAGTTTTAGCCATTTTGAAAGTAGTTTATGTGCACTGAACTTGTGTCGTGTTACAGATTTTAACCAGTTTCTGATCATTTATCCCAGTTATGTGTAACTTCTTTCCCTAGCCACAGTGCTTTTTATGGCTGTAATTCTGGAACTGAATTTTGCTTGGATGTCCAATATGCAAACAGTGAGCATTGTGTAGTTGTTAAGTGAATTATTTATCTGTTTGCTAGCTGTGGTCCAAAAATGGATCTGGTTAGTCATGAATGTCTGGAGAAAGAAAATATTCACACAAAAATATTTGTACTGATGTCAAAGTAAGAGTTTGAAAACCAAGATAAAGATGAAATGCAATCAACTAATTACAGGAAACAGGTATTCTTCTGGAAGCAAGCCCAGAAGTATTATATGCTATGCTGATGTTATTCACTGCTCAAGTATTCAACTGAAAGTTGATAGTTCTAGGAACTGATTTGTGACTAGATAGCACACACATTATTGCAACAGCAGTGCTACTACTGTAGGCTTTTAATATTTATAGAATTTGAATGTAATGTTGTAGGACCAAAATAGTCTGAGCCACATTCTCCCTTCTGCTGTGCTTGAAGGAGCAAACCTGGGTAGACAAACTCAAAAATATGCCATATGAGGACAGTACTAGAGCACTAGTTCTGTGCCATGCTGTCTTTTGCCCTCAAGTACAGTGGAAACCTTTTTGAATGGACTCCCTGCAGTTGGGGTTCTCCCCAGCAGGAGAAAAGATTTTAAGATGACACCATAGGGAGAGGTAGGGAGCAGAAAGACATCTAAAGGAGTTACTGCTGCTTGAAAAGAGCAAGAAAGCAGAGCTAATAGAATAGCTCTGAAGCACAAGATGAAAAGCAGAAACTTATCAATTCATGATAACTAAGAAAGTAAATGTAATAGGGCAGATCTCCAAATGGTATGAATCAGCATAGCTCCATAAGGAGCACACTAAATAATAGAAAGTGGTCTCCTGTTAACTCACATTGGCTTTTCCCCTTTCTTAAAGGTATGCTGTGAGACTAAAAACCCACTCAGGCCCTAACGCCACTCCGGAGGACAAACAGCTCGCAGCATTATGGTTGGTAGATCAATATTTCCTCAAAAGCCTTCTTTTATGCAGTGAGTCAGTCCTTGAAAATCAGATACTGAATGCAGTCTGATAGGGGTTTTTATGTCATCTATTGACCCCAAGAGAATACTTCCTGCTCCCATGTCATCTCTTTTCAACTTAAATTACTGTGCCTGGTCTGCATTCTGTTTGTGTAAATAAACTATTTATATTTATTGGCTATAACAGGTGAGTTGTGTTTCAATGTAACTAATTTTTAAGTGCCTGCAGGTCTTTCATTTTATGACTGAATTACTTTAATTGTAGCAGTATCTCAATAATTTCTTTTGTCTTACATGTTAGGTTCAGTCATCATAAATTATACTTGTATTAAATGAGGGGTTATTGTGTTGATAATTAACCAATTTGGATTAAGTCTCTGATTTAAAATTTCCAGATATATGCATTTAATTTAGACTTTATAAGGCTGAACATTAATAAAATAATGTTAGTAACATTAAACTTAAATGTTAACAGCTATACAGCTAATACATGAAGTACCAATTACATGGTTATTGATTCTCAGTAAATGGTTTTTTACAATCAGCTGGTGTATTTTTAACATCTAGTAGCCATCTGTTAAAATACAAACTAAATGTGGTTTTAGAATCTGTAAATAAAAACTCTTAATTAATCATTCCATATAAAAAGAAAAAAGTATCGTTAAATACATGTTTTAAATAAGTTTTAAAATATCTCTCTCTCCTTTGTCACTGTTCTGGCATGCAGCTGGGTGCATTGGTAGATTAACAATAATTGTTTCAAGAATGTGTAAATGTAAAAACAGGTACAAATGGTTAAAAAATGACCCTATTTATTTTATAAAGTGTTTCCAGAACTGACACAGTGTTTTAGTGTGTGGAATTTGATCCAAATTTATAAAGTCACTGCATCTGCTTGAACAGAAAAGGTCAGAGTGAGGGAAAGGAGATGAGTATTCCTTCAGCAGTGAATAGCAACCCCTAACTCACTGTCTGCCACATAGCAGATTAGCTGGCATCGTTTGCATATGTACTGTACCTGTGAAGGTGACAGAGTGAGAATTATGATGACTCTAAGTCTATTGTATCCTCCCACTATATCCAGTGCAAACTGGGCATAATGCCACAGAACTATTGAATTTCATTCTGATCTCCTAGGGAAAGACTTCCCTCTAGTGGTAAAAGGGGTAAATTTCAGCTTATGAAGGTTGCTGATTTCAGAAGGAAAACAGAGTGAAAGTGAGTTATAATAACTCTGCTTGAGTTTTTAAAGTAGTTGGTAATTTTGAAGGCCTAGATTTGATTTTTTTGGTTGCCCAAATTGGCTCCACAAGACATTTAAAAGGAGTGAAATTTTCAGAGGGTGAGAACTCAGCACTGGCAAAATTCAAGCCCTTTTCTACTTGTCTCCCTGGGCACCCAGAATCATTAGTAATCCTTGAACATCTTAGTTTCTGTGACCAAGCAGATAAAGTGCTGCAGGTTTTTTATTTGTTACATACAGGCCATGTCTACCTAAGACACTTGCTTGTTACTCCTGAGCAGTAGTTCATTACTACTGCACAGCAGTGTCATGGGGCATGAACCATGATATGGCGGTACCGCGCAGGAGTAACGAACTACTGTACAGTTGACGTCACCACGAAGCTGGGTGGGGACACTACTGCCAGTTACTGCCCACTCATTTAGTACTTGGGTATGCAAGTACTAAATGACTGTGCAGTAACAACAGCGCAGCCAGTGTCTCATGTAGATACAACCACAGTTGAGTGATCTCGTACTTCAGTTCAAAAATATCATAGCAAAGACTAATTCTTAGTTTTGAACTAAATATCCTTTAAGGAAAAAATAAACATAGGTGGACTACATAGAAATCCAAAATAGAAAATAAAAGATTTTGTAATCTTGGAGTGCTTGTGATCAGGTATTGTGTTGTTGTTATGTTTAAGTCATGTCGATTAGTGTTACGGTTTTTCATGTGTACAGCATTATAAAAGTGCATGGCATATCACAGAAAAATTAGAGACAGTAAGTTAGATCCTCCCCTCTGTTCAGGCTACTTATTCTGTCTTCTGAAGATACCTCCTGTGCAGGAGAATCATCAGGGAGTCTGGTGTCCCTTGAGAGGCTTCCGTACCACCTATGTTGCTTCCAGTAAAGGCACACAGGGAAATGTGGGCAGATGTAGGACACCACTGTTCCCTAACAATCTCCAACTGCTGAAAAAGTCCAGCAGGAGCGTGGACATCTGACATGAAGCAGACCCAATGTTACTCTAATTTCTTCCACAGACTGACCTTATAGCCTTGTAGCTCCAGGATACAGAACCACAAAGGCCACCTTCATGCTTATGCCAAAAAACTGAAACCCTTTGGTCTCAGCCTGCAGTGGGAATCTCATTGGCAGACCCTCTCAGCCAACTGCACAGAACTCATTGCAGGAGTGAAGCTTAATGTTTGATCCTGCAGACAGTTCTGTGCAGTGAATTTACTACAAGTTTGGCAATGTGTAGACTAACATAATCTGTAGAGTTTTCAGGATCTACCTTACAGGAACCTTACTAACCCTTAGAAAGATGTGGACAATTATGTGTAAAATCAAGCATAATCATAATAATCAGCACCAGAATCACAGTTCACCTTTCCATTGATTTTTTTTTTTTTCAGTTCAATTATTCCAGATGCCTTTTACATTGGGTTTTCTCTTTCTACTCTAGTTTCCGCTGCTTGGCCCTTCTGTACTGGAGAATGTTCCGACTCAAAAGAGACCATGCTGTAAAGTATTCAAAAGCACTTATTGAATATTTCAAGGTACTTTCTTGTTTTATGACATGTTTTAAGATAGCTAAAATGAGATACTGCATCTTTTCTAAAGTGTAACCTAGTCACTTAAGATCTTAAGTGGAAGCAGGTAATTTACGTGCTTTATATTCACAATGGCACAGGTATCTAGTATACACACCTTACAACATAATGAGGGAAGACCAACTTGCTGTGCCATGAAACAGATAAATCCAGCCCATTCTCCTTTTTTTGTTGATCTCCCAGTGTCTTTTTACAGTGCTGTTAGTTCTGCTCAGAATAGATTTTATGGCATTCATGGTAAGAATCTATTTGAAAATTGTTCCTTGCTCTTGATTTCACATGGCTTGAGGATTTCAGTCTAAAGCAGTCTATGGAACAAGCTGTAGGGTTTCCCATTGAGGCCCTGAGCAGGCAGAAAATCTCAGAATATACCCACCACAAAGGTATTGGCAGCCAGCTCTGAGATTTGCATATAAGCCTGTTAGGACCCTCTGGATATATATACATGTGCACCTGGCTGCACAATTGTTACTGCACAGTCAGTTAATACTTACTTCAGTACTAAGGTACTAAATGACCACACAGTAACCACCATTACTGCACAGTCCCAGTGGCACTAGTTGTTTCTGACCCTACTGCGCAGTAGCAATATGCTACTGAGCATCGTGGTTCATGTCCACTGATGCTACATCGCTATAGGTCATCGCTATAGCAACGTAGTGTCTCCTGTTGATGCACCCACTGTCCACCTTACAACACTGCCTGGCTCTGCTTCCTGTTTTGTTTTCCCCTCTGGCTCCTCTCCATTCTCTGTGCTCTCAGAAGACTGCACTTGCTGCTTATTTTGAATATAACAGAACATCATGCAATATTTCAAATTTGTTTGCCCTGAACTGGAAATATTTGATTAGAAAATATCTGGAAAACAGAAATTTCCAGATGGGACCTATACCAAAGTCAGTCAAATTTTGGGCCTATAAACATAAAGATGACCTGTATTTCTTTAAAAAAAATAATAATAATACATGAACGAAAAATAAATAGAGTTGAATTGTTTCCAGCATTCAGTTTGATTTCAAAGTCAAAGAACTCTGAGCATATATTCACTTTGGAAATTCTGAGTAGTCATGTGGTCATGTTCTTTTTATCTTTATTTAAGAGGCTTTCTTCCCAAATTCAGATATCTTGTTGATGAAAAGTTCCAAATATAAGAATAAGTTTTCATGACTAAATCATAAAATAGACAAAAAATCTAATACATCCTATATTATCACCATAGTTGCATCTAAAAACTGAATTATGTACACACAACTAAACTTGTTTTGCTTCTCTACCTAATTTCTTTATGTTAGCTGTGAAAAATAAGTAAATATTGTAATACTTTTCCCTACCAATTCAAAGAACGCCTGCACAAAAATTGGATGTTCCATCTCTCAGCCAAGTAAAATGTCTCTAAGTAGTATAAAAAAAATTCTACACAGTGGAAAAATGGTGCTTACATTTTGCAGTAGTCACATTAACTTCATACAAGAAAGCTTTTTTATTTTGCAGGGCTCCTGCTGATATAATGATACTGTAGATTCACATTAGAAAGTATTCTTGCTTTTGAAGTTAAAGTTTAAAAAAATCCATTTGCCATCTTCTGCAGTGGAAAATAGCCAGTTCTACATTTGTTTCATATATTTGTATGTAAAGTCTTTCAAAACCAAGTGATATAAAATACTGACTACATTAAAGAACTTCCATATATACTATCAACTGTGGAAAGAGTTTAAAACTTGTCAAAGACAATTTCAGGGATAGATGCATTTTTCTTTTTAAAAAGAAATACGATTATTTCAAGTTCTTGTTTAACATTTTGTTTTGATCTTCAAAAACAATTAATACACTGAAGAATTTTAAAATGTTAAATACGCAAGGGGGTTAGAGATTTTTGATACCATAAGAAATTAAATTCAGTTCAGTTCAGGAAAGTAGAACAAAGCCTACAGATGAATCAATAGCAATGGGCTACTTACCCCCACCTTTCTGATGCCTGAGACTATGCTGCTGTGATTTTTGTTCCAAGGAGCTTGAAAAAGGTGTATAATTCAAGTATGACAGAGATTATTTAAATTTCAATTGTAAGAACCCATCACTGTACTTTAACTTTCACCTTTTCCACTTTTTTCCAGCTCCTAGATCAATAAGTTACGTATCATTAGCTCCCTTACATTTCAGAAAGATAGATGTAAATAGCTCTGAAATAGGAGCTGGCCAGAATATAAGTATTGTATATTTTAAGGGTTTCACTGTTTTGTTTCATTCCCTAACAGAATTAAAACTAGACCTTCCCAAATTTGGGGTGGAAAATGAAAACAGAGAAAGATCCATCTTGTTGCTTATAAGTATAGGCATGGGAAACTTAGTAGAAGTAGAAAAATTATCTTTCACAGTATTCTTAGGACCACTACTAGAAAAAGAGAGGCTGGCTAGATGTTCACAGTGTCCCCTACAGACCTTGAATCTCTGAAATCTCCAGATTATCTCCACATCTTTCTTGGGCCCTGAGGAGAACTGGAAGCTGCCTAGTTCTCAACATGCTTAAAAAAACTTTCACTCTGCAATAAGATAATGATTATGGTCCAGTCTTCTCTCTCAGTACTTCAGCTTGCTGCCTGCAGAAGTCAGGAAGGAAGGAATTATTTCTTCAATGCACAATTGGCCAGGTGTAGTTGGCCAAGTCACAAGTCACCTTCTTTCAGAACTCCAGCAGAACTTAAGGGGATTTATCTTATCACTGCCTGCACCACTTCTGAATTAGTCCAAATGGCTTTATAGAATCAAAAGACCCAAATACACTGTCCACACACATCACCTCAGCCTTTTCTGCCCAACTTTCTATGCTGTTTGTTGTTGTTCCTTTCAGTTTTATATTCTTTGTCATTATTTTTCCTCCACAGAACTCATCAAAAGCTGCACAGGCCCCATCCCCTTGGGGTGCCAGTGGAAAGTAAGTTCAATTTTCACCCAGAAACTATATCTGAATAACAGTGAGAAATAGCATTTGCTCCTATGTAGCATATTGTAATAGTTTGTATGTGTTTATCTATGTCATCCTCACGTGCAGGTATGCATTTTAATACTTTGTTGCAGGAGCACAGGAACTCCATCCCCCATGTCCCCAAGTCCTTCTCCAGTCAGCTCTGTAGGATCCCAGGGGAGCACTGGTGCCCCTTCCCCTTCCTCCATCATCAGCATTCCCCAGCGTATTCATCAGATGGCTGCCAATCATGTCAGCATCACCAACAGTATCCTGCACAGTTATGACTACTGGGAGATGGCTGACAATCTGGCCAAGGAAAACAGAGGTACGTAATCCAACATACCAACCTACGTTTAAAGTACATTTACCTGAGCAGAGTACAAGCAGAATCTGGCTTTAGTAAGACAAATTGTTGACCTATTTTGACAGTGATTCTTTCCAGATAGAAAGGCTGTAGAGTTCTATTTTTTCATCTTATTCATGGTCTGTCTCAAAATGTAGCAAAAAGCTGTTTATCTGCCTTCCCACTCTGAAGCAGCACCCTCTCACTATTTTGTCACTGGCTGCTCAAGTCTCCCTGTGTTCCCGAGATGCCCTAGACATATGGCAGTCAGACCAACAGGAATTAAACTGATGATCTTCTGAGCAAATTCTCTTCTTCCTAAAAAGGATTGTGGTGTCTCATTGCAGAACTATAGGAATGGTTCTCCTTGTTCTCACATTCTACTGTTACAAGAGAAAACTTATAGACTGCATCAGTGATGCTTAACCTTCTGACCCATGGACTGGACAATTGGCATGGGGACGGTCCACAGGCTGGATCCCATGCACGGGTCTGTCCATGGTTGTGACCCTGCACACCAGCCTGATCTCATATACCAGATCTCAGAGTGCCCCTGTACACCAACCTTGCCCCAGACCAGTGATCTAGTGCTCAGGGTCTCTGTCATCTGGACTGTGGGGCTCCCAGTGGGTTTGGAAATTTGGCAACAGGTGAGTGGCAATTTGTTCCACTGCTTCCCTGCCACCAAATTTCTGGACCCATGGGGAGTCCTGCAGGCTGGATAGCACAGCTTTGCAGGCCAGATCTGGTCTGTGGGCCAGAGGTTGAGCACCCCTGGACTACTTTGCTAGTATTCCCTTTTTAGGCTAACTCCTACATAACCTTATATTTGTGCATGTCTTGAACACAGAACTTATCTGTGAACATGTGGGATATCACTTTCAGAGCACCCTGACCTTGAGTAAATACCTGTGGTTTTAGTCCTATTGTATTCTTTATATCTTACATGGAGAGTTAGAGCTGGGGCTAAATCCTATTTCACTTTACATCCCAAAATGGCAGCTACCCAGCTGCGTACGTGTCATTTTTGGCACTTGCACACAGCCTGGGAATCATGCTGCACAGCTACCCACATACTTGCCAGAAACAAATGGGGGAGGAGGAGGGTGGCCTCCCATGCCCCATGTTTAAGGTAATATAATAGAAGATCCAGGTTCTAGGCCTCCTTCTTCTAGAGGACACCTGAACTTGTATCTCTGACTTTACACACAGTGTGCAAACCACCAGGCCCCATGTTAGGCATTATCCAAGCGCCTCTGTAACCCTCCTCTTGAACTCGCTTCACTGTACTTAATATTTATTGAATAAAATGCATAGATAAAAAAAAGGAAGTTTCTGCCCTGTTGAGAGCAAGGGCTAGGATCCAAGGCCCCATCCCATAACAGCATCTACCCTCTTTGCTATTTCACCTTGGCTTCATGCATTTTCCTCTCTTGGCTGTAGATTACTTAGTCCTCTCCTATTTTCAAGGGGAGGACTAGATAATGCCAACTGGTGGTTTTTTCATAATGACAGAAAGCATAAAATGTGGATTCAAAGCTCTCCTGGGTGAGGAGGAGACCTGGGTCTCCCACTTCCTGTGTATTCCCAAACCACTAGGTTATTGAGTTAAAATATGAGGGCCCTCCTTCATCTAATACCTTCTTATCATTGGGTTTTGCCCAGCTACTGTTTCAAGACTTATATGCTTACCAGTATAAGCATACAGCAATCCACAAACCTGTCCAGTCAGAACGCAGCCCTACTAAGCATGCTCTGTGGGTGTGTGGATGCCTATATCCACACTGTACATGGAATAGAATCTCAAGCTGCACATAAGTGCCTAGTGCATCGCTTACACTACTAGATGACTGCCATTTAGGTGCGTAAAATGAAATAGGATTTGGCCCTTGGTGTATTTATGTGGCAACAGGGCAAACATACAGGACAAATATATGGGCTTTAAATGGGTTTAAAGTTGGTTGGGGAAAAATGCAGCTTTGCTTCCTCTCTGGATGGATCTACATGTTCAATTAATGTTATGCAATAAACTCCAGAGCTGTTTGAGCCAGTCAGCTGCTCCTGGGTGCAGCGTCTACACACGTGCCCAGGACAGCAGCAGTTTGAACCAGGGTGGAGCTGCCCCAGGCTCCAAGTAGAGGAGCTGGCTGGGGCACAAGGGCTCAGAACCTGCAAAACGGTGGGGCCAGGCAATGGGCAGCCCCCACACTTTAGCAGCATTGTACCCCAGCTAGCCTCTGTCACCATCTACACTTTCCATCACACTTAATTGCAGTACTGTCTTATTGCAGAGTTAATTTATTTACTGCACCTTAATACTGGTGCACATGTAGACTGTGATGCTTTACTGTGGAGCTAGTTAGTCAACCCTGCAGCAAAGCATGTGTGTAGATCCACCCCCTTTGGCTTAAGCAAACAGTAGGAATACTGCTTGCTGTCACATGGCCTTGCCCACCCCAGCTAGCCTCTGCTCATCATAGCCATGGCAAGAGTCTGATTCCAGGAGCTTTTCCAATGCTAGTTCATGCAAAATCCACCCTCAGCATGGCAGAGACAATTGCATAAATTAATAATATAGCTGCAGGATGAGATGTACATGCTCTCATGTGTTCCACAAGTTTTAAGGAGACTATCTTGGACTCAAGGAAGTTTCCATTCCTCACTTTCTCCAGCTTCATGAAGCTGCCTGAGGGAGGTTTAAAGGAGCTTGTTTGGGATGAGAGTTAGGTGGAATATGCCAAATGGAGGAACCCCCTTCCAGAATTAAAGGGGAACAAGAAGCTCTCAGTCCCATGAGTTAAATAAGAACTTGCCTGAGTAAACACTTGAGGACTTGGCCTGCCCTGCTTCACTTAACTCTTCTTCATTTTTCAGATAGGATCATTTTCAGCTAAAACTAATGTCTGTTTATGAGGAAACACATAGCAAATATTCCCTTTGTACATAGGATAAATTGACTTTAGTGGAAGGCAGAAACAAAGAATTAGCTGTTCTGTTTTTAAAATGAAAATGGATATGGAGAACTCACAGGATCACAGGACTAGATTTTCATTTTCATAAACTGTTCCATGTGTTGTAAGTACTGAAAAAAAATATCACATGGTGATAAAAAGCAAATGCAACTTCCTGATCCCTGTGTTTAATATTTTTCCATAGATTTTTTTAATGACTTGGATGCATTGATGGGACCTGTCACCTTGCACAGCAGTATGGAGCATTTAGTTCAGTATACTCAACAAGGACTTCACTGGGTGCGGAATAGTGCTCACTTGTCATAATGACTGTGTGCCATTCAAAGGGACTGTGTACTCTCCCATGGACAGTTCAGTTATTCTGGACACTGTGCTACAGAAATAATCTACCACAGCATTGATCCAAACAAAGGTGACTATTTCTTCAACACTGAACAATACTTTTCAGAGTGTAGACATGTATGTGTGTGTATATATTATATACAGCTGTGTCCCTGCATTGTTCCATAATAGTCATCAAGCATCTTCATACTAGAGAGAAATCTGATCACACTTGCATTTAGTGCATAAACACACTGTTTCTATTCTTGTGTTTGGAAACCAAAATCTTATGGGTTAATTGGAACAAGTACAATAAGCGCAATGGCCTGTATTCAGGAAGGCACTTAAGTATGTGCTTAACTTGAAGCATGTGCATAAATCCAATTGACTTCAATAAAACTTAAGCAGATATGTAAGTGGGATCCTGAACTGGAGTGCTTTTTTGAATCAGGGCCAAGAGGAGGTTGACTGGCAGTTGGGATGCACATTCACTTGTTATTACCCAACTGGGCTGGATTGATAAACTGCATAAACTATTAACAATATGGAGAGGGAAACATAGCTTTTTGTGCATGCGTTTCTCTATTTCCCTATTTTTAAAGTGTATTGTCTCTTGCTGAGGCTCTTTAAACATTATCAAGCAAACAACCAACATACATGAAAAATATATATGTTGACAGCAAGGAACTAGAAGGGATTCTGGAAAGCTGTGTACTGGTATTGAAAGCAAGTAGTTAAAACAAAAATATGACAAACTGCAACTCATTTAGAAAAGAAGATGTTTTTATTACACATGTGCATATACCAGTAATATTTGTTTGCTCTGTGTAGGAAGGCATCACTGTACTGCCTCCAGTTTTCATATCTTTTTCATCCTAAACTAGCCTGCTTGCACAGTTTCTTCTCAGCTGTATCAAGCCATCACAGGCAATTCTCTTTAATCTGGAAACCAGACTTTGCTACTCACTAGACTAAGAATGGATTCCTATCATAATCCCCTCACTCTTTATACATAATCCTCATCTAGGCTTTAATGTTTTTTGATTTATGGGGTGTTTTCAGCTTCTGTTGACAAGCTATGTCTTTTGTGCTAAGGGAATTAATCCTGCAATAACTGCAATTTAATTTGGGTCAGTTGAGGTCAGGGCCAATTAATATCTATTGTGTTTCCAGTTCAGTGTTTGGGGGGGGGGGGTGTTGCTTAATTTCATTTTCATTCATCTGCTACCACGTGCTAGTTTCCTTTCTTTGTTTTTCTCCAAAATTAAATTGTATTGGCTATTTTGCAACCAGTTGCACAGCCTCTACTGCTACATGTGGCTGCGTTGACTTAGTTGGAATGTTTATTTAAGAGCCATCAAATAGACCTCTTTGTTGTCACGTTCTGGTTTATTTTATACTGATATTAGTGTTAAGCAGGTCCACCCCTCTCCCAAAAGCAACACTGTCAATAGCTACTGGTTAAGAAAAGAAAAACAGCCTCTTTCTAATATATAGGCCCACTGCTCCTTTTTTCTTATTCTAATAAATTATGTTAGAAACCATTATATCAAATGATCTGGTACTTTTTCTCATTAAACACAATTTGTGGTAACACAATATCTGCCAGTCTTTAGTCTGGTTGTTGCACGTTGCAAAGGAAATACCAATAGTTTGGAAATGCTACTTGATCTGATTACTACCTGATCCCTGGTTGTAACAACTGCCAGGATTTATTAAACGAGGCAGCAGTTTAAGTTATCTTAATACTGTGAGCTATTTTGGCACTGCTAGGAGAGCAGGGAGAATTGTCCGTCAAATCAGATAAGTGAAATGCCTGTTAGATTTACTTCTGCTTTCTTTGATGATGGCTCTGATATTTGTCTTTCAATAAGCTCTTGTGTTTGCTATTTTATGTTGGTAGAACATAGAAGCAACGTATACGTCTTGCCTTACACAGATTTTAGTTTCATCATGCACTTGGCATTTTAGGTTCGTGTATGGAAATGTGCATCATTTATTTTATTAGGATTGGGGACAGTTTTTTTTTCGTATCATGATGAACTTTTAGAATGTGTATGGATCTAATATGTACAATAAGTTTTTAGGAGGAAGAGTTAATGTCTTTTTGGTTTAATGTGTTTCCTGACTACTAAGCAGCTCTTGTAAATTTTTGTCCTTTCTCATATGCTGCTCCACTTATTCCAGCTAAAATAATCAGATTCCATGGAAATGGTGTATTGTTTTTAGGTACCTTGCTGGTATCAGTTCTGTAGAACATCTAATCAGTGCACTGGACTAATGTTTACACCATAATCACTATGAAAAGGTAATGCTCCCCTAAAGTCAGTGGAGGTTCACCTGTTTAAACCAGCCAGGAAATCCAACTGATTGTCTAGGGCAGGGCCAGGCAATGCCTGGCCTGTAGGCCGGATGTGGACTGCAGCAGACTTCATTTCCCAGCAGCCCTGGCCCATGTTGCAGAGGCTGGTTTCCATGGAGACCCCAAGAGCAGCAGTGACAGCTGGGGGCCAGGGTTTCCATGGAAACTAGCCCCAGCAGCGCTGGCGGGGCAGGCGGCTGGGCAGGGAGCTGCTCTGGGTCCAGGATCTTGTGGTGGTGACAGTGTGGTCTGGAGCTAGGGCAGAGCTGCAATCTGCTGCCTACACAGCCCTGCATATATGTATGCGTGCAGCGAATTGTGGTTCTGCCCCAGTGGGATGTACAGGCAGTGGATCATGGCTTTGCCCTGGCACTGGACCACCCTGTCACCACCTCAAAATCCTAGCCCCATCCCAGAAGCAGTTCCCCACCCAGCCATGTGCCCTGTCAGCGCTGCTGGGTCTGGTCTCCATGGAAACCCTGACCCATGCTGTCACTGCCTTGATGCTCTTGGGGTCTCCATGGAAACTGGCTGCAGCAACATGGGCAAGGGCTGCTGGGAAATGGAGTCCAGGCAGCAGCCAGATCTGCCCACCACTGGTCTAGAGCACTTCTTCTAGCTGGTCATTTTGCAGAGATTATTGTTCCTTCTGTATAAACTGTCTTATGTTACGTGGTAGCTGTTTTTTAATGGCCACCACTGAGTAGGGTGTGGCAACAAAAGACACTTTATTTCATTCTTTTGGGTGCTGATCCTGAAAAGGCTGTGGGACCTCAGGACCTGATCCATTTATGTATATATCCTATTCTAGTCCTATGAATGTTGGGATCAATGTCCTATTATTATCCTAGTCCCATTAATGTTAGAGTTCCAGGGTCAGACAGGGTTAGAGTTGCAGCTGCCCATCTTTTGCTATTTTGTTTAGAGACTGTCCGTTTTTGGGGAGCAACATCTCACCAAGTTTGTTTTGACTCCTTGCTTAGAAACCATAGATCATTAAGGTTCCCTTCTCCTCTACTGAACAGTCCAAATGCATATTTAAATAAAGAGGTCAATTCTTCCAACTCCAGCTCAAAGGCAGGATTATACTTGAAGGAAGAGTTTTGGTTCAAAAACCTCCCCCAGAAACTTCTAAGTCTGATAGACAGGCTACCTGGTGAAAAATGTGGGTGGGCAGGGAAATCAATTGGAATACCATCACATAAAATATGTGCCAAAGCTGAGCACAGCAGTCAGATATCTTATGCACTCAGAATACCCTGAAATGCTCTATGGCAGAGGTTCCCAAACTTGTTCTTATTATGTACCTTTCCAGATTTACCAACTGCCCACATACCCCTACCAACATGTTTTATGTTTCAGCCCCTTAAATGCCGATTATTATTATAATGAAAATTAAATCCGCCGTAACACAATTTCTCCTGGAGCCCCCCCACCCCCCGAGATGTCTTGTGTATCCCCAGGGGTATGTGTACCACAGTTTGGGAACCCCTGCTTTATGGGATAATCACAACAGTCAGTCCATGAGACATTCAGACACTCTTAGGCCTTGATCCTGTACATCCTTCTATAGCAGCAGGGAGTGCAGATACACATAGTAGGAAGGATACACATAGCAGGAAGGAGGTATACATAGGATCAAGCACAACTGAAATATGAAAATAGTCCTCCACGCTGTACAGCAATAAATCCTCAGCCCGTTTATGCCCATATCTTTACTGAAAATATTAAGCGATTTTGAAGGAGGCAAAGTTTAGTAGACGATGGGCATGTCCGAGGGAACCTAATTTTTAATGTTTCTATATATTCCTTTGCATGCAAAACAGGTGCTTGTTATTTGCTCCTCTTTTGAGCTTCCCTTTGGCAACTAGAAGTAACTTGGCACCCAGGATAGCTGTGTTCTCATAAATGCAGAAGCAGATTTCCTGCTGCCTTTGTACTATACTTGCAGCACTCTCCACCTATACTGGGCAGGATCAAACCCTAAGTGTACATACACACACATCTGTATATACTGTATATCTAAAATCAGAATAAATGTTCAGTCAGCATGAAGGTTATTATTAGTGCCTACCACTGATCATTGGGGACATGTCATTGAATGGTCATATCACCTCTCACGTGTAGTAATTGTTAGCAAACTAATGTGTACAGCCATTAATTTACAAGCAATGCGCCTTTGGTACTGTGCAGTAGTTTACCTTTTGTAATGCAAATTTCCATTGGTTTTCATGGCTACTGATCTAAATCTGCATCGTCAAAATGCCAGGATTTTTTTTTTCTAAAAGAGGACATACAGTTACTCCTGGCTAATCTGTGCTTAGTTTATCTACCCAAGAGACTTAAACAGTCACGAGCCTTAACACATGTACAATATGTGCTACTGATGACTTAGTCCAAATGCAATTGCAATTTGCAAACTGACTTGGATTATCTGTGTCTGCCACTGCAGATGTGCCACTAAATGATTCATGGTTTTAAGCAAATAGGTTGAATTTTATGTAAATAATAATGACTGAACTCTTTAATCTTTTTACAAGATTTTAAAAAGAAAACGTGAAAGCAATATGGTTTTTTACTCTTCAAAATTTTGTGAGGGTTTGTGGTTCCTGGTCTAAGCTCCATTAACTACATTTCCATCTACAGTACTCTGCTTTTACATAATCCGCTTAATGTTTAATACGTCAAAAAGAAATGTTTCTTTTTTAGAATGATTGGAACACACCCTCCCCCCAGTCCACTGGAGAGTACTCAGACTAAAAAATAAAGTCTCCTGGCACATTGTTGGCACTGTAGAAATAAAAACAATGCCTGGAAAGAATATGAATTTGTTAAGATAATGATAGAAGTTGGCTGGCATGCATCTAAACTGCCTCTCATTTTGATAACCTTGCACTTACACCACATACTTGAACTCATTCTTTATTTGGACAGAGAGTGCTTTCTGGGGTTTTTTTATCTTGTAAATATGTTCCAGGTCAGAGCACCATTATATGTTCCATGGGTTCATCAGTGGAAGGTCCTGTCAGACCAACCTGGTGGCCTTTTACGATCAGATCACCAGATCGTTAGATGCAGGGGTAGCAGTGGATATAATCTTCCTGGACTTCCGGAAGGCTTTTGACACTGTCTCTCACCCCGTTCTCATTAAGAAACTGGGGGCCTGTGGTGTAGACACCCACACAGTC
>NW_017728906.1:84967784-84974119 GCF_001723895.1 Crocodylus porosus | reverse complement strand
GCTACTTCACAGTCAGGGCGGCTAGGGTCTGGAACCAACTTCCAAGAGAAGTGGTGCTCTTTCCTACCATGGCAGGGGGTCGGACTAGATGATCTGCTCAGGTCCCTTCCGACCCTACAAACTATGAAACTATGAAACTATATCCATAATTATTACATTATTTGATTTACTGGTTATATACCAAAGCCTGGCGAGCTTTATAACAATTGATAAGGCTCATGAATTCATTCAGGAAAGCATCTGTATGTTTATTTGAATGTAGTCCAGTTATACAAATATTTCAGTTGAGAAAGCTGTCAGAAAAACTAGTGAGAACAGTGTCTCTCTCAGTATTTTTCAGCATGAGATTCTGGCCTATTGAAATTTATGACAAACTCCTAGTGCTTTCAACAGGGCCAAGATTCCCTCGCCAGTGTTTATTAATTACCATTTTGTAAGCTCTGTTCAAGATCAACTAGGAAGTCATTTGGGAGCTTATGTTCCCCTTCACCCACCTAAGACGAAGACCATCCTGAGATGGGAAACACTCAGTTTCAACTTAATATGCTCTCAAGAAGGCACCCATAGCCCGTACTCTATCAGGAAGAAGTCAGGGTTCAGTTGAGAATCTCAGATCTTGCCAGAAATTCTTCCTTTGCCTCCCCACTGCCACCTGGACCTATCTGATCGTCCTTGCCCTTGAATGTGCCCACATTTCCATCTGGGTTCCAGAGGGGAAAGCAGAGAAAGTAAGTATACGTTTCACTCGCTTGCATTGCTTTCTCCCACAAAGTCAGCAGGTAAAACAAAGCCAGTTTCCTTCTTCCAGTTCTGTGGAGTTCAAGTCCCACAAGCTTTGCAACTCCTCCCCCGCACCCGCCACCCCTTGCCACCCCTATAAGGGTCCCTGTGGGATCATGGGGAAGCAGAGAATGCCCAGAAGTTGACATTTCGTTTGTCTGAGGGCACAGTCTCCTTCAATACATGAACACAGGGTAGGGGTGAGCATGGGCTTAAAAGTCAGTCTGGGCCTGTGTTGGAAACTGAATAAAATGTGGATAACAATACTGATCCATCTCATAGGGCTTTATGGGAATTAACCACAGGCTGTCCAAATTCTGAATGGCTGGGAGAGCAAGTTAACCCCTTGAGGCTGAATGGAGCATGCATGCTGCCAATTGGACAGCCCTGAATCAACAGTAAAACACACTGCACTCCTTGGATGAAAGGTACAATAGGAGTTCTTAAGATTATTGTAAAATGCTCAGCAGTATTGATGAACTCGAGCTTTGGGTAGAGGGCCACTGCTGGGACCTCTGCATTATTTAAATCCCACTGCACCTCTCAAAATAAGATAACCATGATAAGCAGGTCTCACATTCTCCTCCCCCCACCCCATAAAAAGATTAAGTATTATTAGTATTACTTACTTTCATTTGGCTCAGAAATATCATACGCATAGCCTTTCCTGAAATATTTATACTTTGATCCTAACTAAAACCAGAAAATACCAAGAGTCACAAAAATGTACACTGGGGGGGAAATGATTAACCAACCTGAACTTAACCAATAAAAAAGAGCTCAGATGGATTTTTAATCTCTGAGACATTTTGATTTCTGTGAAATACTTTTTCACATGTTATTTTAAGTTTATTTTCAATCAACAGAGTCATCAGTGCCCAAATAATTTGTTTTCCCAAATCCAGATTCATGAGCTGACACATATTTTTAGAAAGGTGCCTCACAGAAAAGACTAATCACTTCATGTAGCTCAAGAAAAATTACATAATTATCCTAATAAAATATTTTCCTCCATTCATGATTCGGCTATAATTAATTAGCAGGGTAAGTGAACTGGGGGTTACATTTTCTGCATAATGCTCAGTGAGTTAGACTCTCAATTCCCATTAACATTAATAGAAATTACATGGTTATAGCCTCAGGCTCTGTGTTGACAATTTGCCTCTAAAGGCCTTTTTTTGAGGAATGCATACTAATTGAGTCAGCGAAGAAGTCAGTGGGCATGTCTACACAAGACACTTCAAGCTTAGTAGACTAATTCTACCTCGCACTAGCACAGGGGCAAAACCTGTGCTAATGCACTAATGCAAAGTAGAATTAGCATCACCAAAAAAGCATGTGCTGTGGCTAATGAGCAGTAGCACCGATTACCGCACATTTAGGTGGTACCTGTACTTACAGATACTAAACTTAATTCACGGTAATTACAGTGCATTAATGAGCATGTAGATGCAGCCAGTATTACTCAGAACTTAAGACTGTGGTCTCTGTACACCAGGAGCCATTTGAAAGAAAACCCTTCATGTAGAAGAGAGATTACTTTGTGTAAATGCAATGTGAGCTGTCTTGTAATTTTTTAGTACAATCTTTTCTCTATTTTTGGAAATATTTGTTTTAATATGGGCTTTCTTCCCCCATTATCTAGATTGAAAGCCTTTTTCTATCTTGTGACAAATATAACTTCAATTTGCATAAAGAAATGCCTGATGACACAGGGACTTCCACCTCCTCCCAGAAAACACATACATAAATCCATAAATTAAATCTGTGTAAAATACATCAGTTACTTTTTCAACCACTCAGTCCTACCTTTTTTCTTCCCCTCTCCCCTGGGCGTATATGAGATCTCCCAGCTCATCCTAGCTCTAGAGAAATGGTTTTCAACCTGTGGTCCACAGACCCCTGAGTATCCACAGACTATGTCTAAGAGGTCTGCGAAAGATGACTATGATCAATCAAAAGTATGTGAATACCAACACTTACAATTCAAAGGGGTCTGCACCTCCATTCAAAATTTCCAAAGGGATCCACATCTCCATTTGAATTTTTTTTAGTGGTCCACAAATAAAAAAAAATGTTGAAAACCACTATAGAGATTTTCTTCACTATCCCAGTTCCCCATCACTGGGTTGCAGGGGTAGACAGGAGGATAAGGGAAAAGAAGATACTTCCCAGGGACCAGCTACTTATATTCTCTCAGGTTTGTTTGCCTTTCTAACCCCCCTTGTGAAACTAATAGCACCTCCTCCCTACCAAAAAAAGTCTTCCCTTTCCTGAATGGGAAAGGAGAGTTTTGCTTACCACATACAGAAGTCATGATTGTCTGCCATTCCCCAGTGACATACGGGATTGCCGAAGAGCAATTAGAAGGGAGTTTGCATGCAGAACTGTGGAAGAGACTGAAAACCCTTAAAATTGGAAGCTGTGCCATTACATATTAAGCTGCAGTCTCTCTCTTACCAGGGCCTACTCACATGTATTGATTCACATTGTGCCACGGATTTGGAATGATGGGCACTGCTATACTATGAACATGCACAAAGATGACTGGGAGTTCCTGGTATCATGTCTGTACAGGGATTTATTTTTTTAGAGGGACCAAAGTCACACTTTCAATGCTAAGTAACCGATTCTGTACTTCTGTGACTGTGGAACACCCAGTGAAATCAACAAAAATCCCAGGAAACTTACTGTGGCAGAATAAGGCTCAGATAAAAGAATTATTAGGATAAAGTGCATAAAGATAAATACATTTATGCCTGATGCACTCAAGAGCACTTTCCCATGTATTAGACTTGCATTAGTCCTGACCAGCTCAGTTCCCATGGTCAACAAACCAATCAGGTCAGTGGTTACACCAAGTTGAAAGCATCTTCATTCCACTAAAATAACTGGTATTAAGGAAATATGTCTTACAGTGTAGCAAATATTTGAATATACTAGCTCTTCATGCAATATCTAAACATACAATTGCCTCTCCCTAAAGCGGAGAAGAAACTTTTCTATGGACCATGAAAAAACAAGCTTGACTATTTTTATCACAGGGCTATATTTTGTAAATGCTGGTACCATCTAATTGAGAGGTATGTTGCATCTTTTTTCTGTAAGTTTAGAGGTATGTTGTTGGCTCATTCTGTGATGCAAACTCTGACCAACGAACAGACAAAATTTCAAATTCATCCATGTTCATCAGCCTAGAAATAAATAACAGGCCATGTATTGCCCTTGGCTCACCTGCAAAACTCCAAGTCAGTAGAAGTTTTGTCTAAAGCTCAAGGCTAGAAAATAACCTTCAGATTTTAATAGATTGGAAATTCATCTCTTTTTAATGCAATCTCATTATTACATATTGGCTACAATAGGCCATCTTATAACCACTGTAGCAAAATACGGCTGTTATAAATATACAAACTTCATTTACATCAACTTCCTTCATTTTCTTCTATTATTATTAATATCTGTATCACAGTAGTGCCTACAAGCCTCATACAAGTGAGGATTCTATTGTGCTAGACACCATATGTGAACAAAAGGTGGATCATGGTCCCTGCTCCAAGGAGCTTACAGTCTGAAAAAAGACATAGCAGGTGGATGAGACAAACAACAGGGTGGCAGGGGAGAGTATACTTGAGTGACAACAGTAATAGGAAGTTTTAGATAGACTGACTGTATGCTGAATTCCTACACAATCAGTAGCACTAATAATCCTAGAAATCGTTCTCCTGTCTGATTATTATGTTGACTAAAGTCTACCATACAATAAATTTTTACTAGCAGTTGTCTGACTTGGCTGAGCAATCTCCTGTTTTCTGACTGGGATTATCTTTCTAACCAGATGCAGAGCTTAAACTCCACATATCATTTATGCCAACAACTGTCAGCAGATTCCTGTAAACTGTAATAGTATAAAAATCAATATCAATTTAGCTCTGTTCGTAGATGATTAAACATTGTTTTATGTTTCTCTCTGAGTATGTTCTATTTTAGTACTGGAGCCATCACCCAGACAGCCAAAGCAATAGCGGTTCACCTTTTAAGTGAGCATTCTGGACTTAGCATATTTTAGTACTTTCAAAACATAAGCAGAATTCTTCTACATGTCCCTATATAACAGGCAATATTGTTTACACACTTGAGCAATTTAATAAATGGGAATATTCTGTACAGTAATTTATGTTGTAAAATATGTATATATATTATTGTAGCATCCATTACTAGCTTAAAGTGCTTTATTTATTAGATCATTTGGCATTTTCCCTCATTCTAGAATACTTGAAATTATTTTTCTCTGACATTAGGTTAATTTTTTGACTATTTGTTACTGCATTTTGACCCAGTAAAGGAAAAAAAATATTCAGTATTTACACTAAGTAGGTATTTTAAATTTAAGTAGGAATAGTAAATTCACTGTCCATCCAAATGATATATCTCTGATTATGACTAAAAATAAAAATCTTATAATCTTATCTGTGTATTATAGTATATGCTAGAAATCACAATTAATGCAAACAAGAGCTTTAGTAACTTTCACCTACTCCATTCTTTTTCTTTGAGACAAAAATAATAAACCATTTAATCTAAAACGATCCTCTTGAGATCCCTGTTCTCATCTCTTCCTCAGGCAAAACTCACATTGGTTTCAATAAGAGTTTTGACTAAGTGACATACAATGTAGGGACCTGAAAAATATTAAACATCTGTTAATGACAGTGTTTGTACTTGATAGCCACTTGTTTTTTTTTCTTTGTAAGAAACAGTAAATATTGTATCTTTAATATTCTCTGTCTTTTTTTCCTTGCTGTAAAAGGGCAAAACTTTGAAAAACAATTGTCTTTGTTCCTTTCAGTTGAGCAAAATATTAAACTTAAAGTGCATCAGCCCCATTTCAAGTTAAACAAAAAGATTATTCTTTGTTTGCTTTTACTTTAGACTCTGTTACACAGTTAAATGAGACCATATGTAAAAAGGTGATGAAATTATAGACCAGTTGTTCTACTGTTTGGAGATTTTGCTGTTTCTACAGTTCATACAAAACTCATGTAGCACAGTTTCTGGGATGGTGAAAAATCCTACTGTAATGTAACAGAATGAGCCTTAAGGATTTGTAAGAATAAGCACTTTTATATGAAAAAGCAAATATTAATTCATCAGTAAGATTACTTTTTTAATGTGACAATAAACCATTAAATCAACATCTGTCTCTGTTTTGTGTAATTTGTCTCTTTCTTAAGCATTTTCTCAGTGAAAAATTGTCTCCTCATGTTTATTTGGGGAGGGGTTGGTCACCATTATAACATTCATGTGACTGGCAAATCCTTACATGCTTCCCCATATTTCATTTGGGAATTAAATTGTTGCACAAAAGCGGTTTGTTTCTTTGGAGGCCCGCAAAAATCACAGACACACAAACATCAGCCGGTACAAAAGGATGTATTTGTTTGCAAACAAGGTCAGAGTGGGGCATTGATGCCCAAATCAGCTTCTGACCAACTAATTGTGTTTGCAAGCGGAATTTATCTTCTCTCTCCTGAGCACGTGTGCAGACACCGGAACTC
>NW_017728906.1:84944145-84967773 GCF_001723895.1 Crocodylus porosus | reverse complement strand
AATCAGCATGAGAAAGGCTAAGGCGGGTGAGGGGGAGAAAGGAGCCTTGGGCAGTATTTCTTTCTTATCAGGTGCAAGATGCAAGCTGCACATTTCTAACAATATTCCATTTCTAACAAAATCATGTGAAATTCCAGCATCAACAAAGGCATTTTCAAGTGGGCCACTCTAGCAAGGCACTTGAGAGTGAATTTAAGTGATTTCCCTAAGGAAAAGACATAAAGGGAACTGACTCTTGGTTTGTTTTAGGGCAAAGAGGAGGGAAAACAAATAACTAAGTTAAAGTTCTTATAAAATTGTCTTTCATTTAGATTTAGAAGAACGTGGGCTACTACTAATGAACCCCACCCCCACTTAAAGTTTGCTGGTAAGGAGGAGAAAGCTATCATCCCTAGCTTTGAAGACATAAGGGGCTCCTACAGAAGTCAGGAGCTGGAGATTACCATAACCTTTTCACTAGTAATGTGCAGGGTTTTCTCAGATCCTGGCTGTCTTTTTCTATTGTAAAATGACCCCTTTATAGAAAATGTGTTCCCAGCATGCCTGGCCCTTCAAATTCAAGAGAACCAAGCAGATGCTGCTACTTAATGGGACCATTTTGGAAGTGGTAGCTGCCACTTGTGCATTTCTGGCTGGTAAGTAGCTACGCGGAGGTTGAGGTTGCTTGCTTCTGAGAAGATTACGCTGCATGCCAGCTAGAAGCCTCTTGTAAGAAAATGTTCAAGCAGGAAAAATATATGATGAGGAAAGGTAGAGAGAACTAGCAAAAAAAATAGAAGGGAGGAGCTAGTCCCAGAAGCAAGAAAATCAGGGTAGTGGGGCTGTACAGAGAGGCAATTGCTAGGTAAGGGATCTGTTAGAAGACAGAGGCTCTTATGTACCATATGCATGCCATATGAGCAACATGTTTTATATATTACACTTACGTGACTCATCAATATGTCCTTTTTATATTTTACAGTCTGCACACAAAGGAACATAAATGTTATGGCATAACAGTAGTAGAAGAGCTGGTTAGGCTTTTTATTTCAAATATACACTTGCTTTCTGGCATCAGAACATGCTGATCCATTGACACTGAAACTTTTCACAGGACCTTCCCAGCGTCAATGATATTTTCACTAGGGATGTTTTCTCAGATCCAATACAGAATTTCTGAATCAAACGGAATTTGGACATGAGTCCCACAGTGGAGGTGCCACTGTATAATGCAAGATCCATAGGGCCTGAAAAAGCCAGTACAACAAGGTGCTGTAGTTTAGTGATTAAGATGTTCAACTGGCACATGGGAGTCCTGATTTCCAGGCTCTATTTCCCAGATTGTTTCTTTACTTTTAGCCAATGAACATTGAATGTGAATGACTTGGGCCAAGCAGAGAAGTTGCTAATTCCTGGATCCTGAATGGCCTTGGGCAGAAGACAGATGCCAAGTCATGCAGATTAAAACATTTCTGGCCATGCGAAGGAGAACTGTAGCTATCTTGGAAAATTCAATCAGGGATGTTTCTAGTCTAAGGGTAAGTGGCATCTAAGCAGAGGGTTTCTCTTTCCTTCCTTCTCGCTCTCTCTCTCTTTCAGGGCGATCACAGGTGTGGCATTAGGTACTTTAATTCCAAGTAATTTATGAGATCAAGCTGTGGTAGCGTACCGTGGGCTAGGCAAATGGGGCACAAGGCTTGAGTGCTGTCTAAGGGGAGGGTGCTAGAAGGCTGAGTGAAGGGTGATTCACCCTCCTATTCCACACTAGGCTTGCACTTCCCAGCTGCACATTGCAATGGTGTAAGCAATGTGAGTTATGCAGTGCAAAGTGTTCTGGGAATCACAGTTTTGTGGAGCAGCAGTGCAATTTGCAGCTACTTAGGGGACAATTGACTGCATTTTTTGCTTCTGAAATCAGCAATTTTTTGCCATCCTGACCTGGGCTTCAGCAACAAAATAATGGGTGAAAGTTCCCCCAGCAGCAGTGAGCTCCTCTGCTGCCATGATACATTGCCTGTGTCACTGCTTGCTGCTACTGCAGCATGCTGCCCCATGGGGGAACGGTGGGAGAGGGCTGCTCAGGTGCTTTCTTCTCACATTATGCCTCTGCCTACCTGCTAGTCCAGCAGTTCCTAATCCTTTTCTGTGGTGAGCCTATTTCCAGTTAGTTTAGTACACCAGCCCCATTCCAGACCCTGTCCATCTGCTCCCACTGACATGCTTCAAATCCCCATTCCAGACCCTGTCCATCTGCTCCCACTGACATGCTTCAAATCCAGCAGTATTGCTGCTGAGGCTGCTCCAAGGGATTCGTTCCACTGTATCTGCTGTTGAGGGCTGGACTTGAGAGCAGCCACAGAGGGAGGGCCCCAGTGCAGTGCCACCAGACTACTTCAGTGTCCTGCTGCCATGGTATAGATCCATGATTTTCAACCTGCGGTCCACAGACCCCTAGGGGTCCGCAGACTATGTCTAAGGGGTCCGTAAAAGATAACTATGATCAATCAAAAGTATGTGAATACAATTCAAAGGGGTCCACACCTCCATTTGAAATTTCCAGGGAGGTCCACAAATGAAAAAAGGTTGACAACCACTGGCCTAGACAGGCTTGACTTTACCGTGCTCCTTAATTCAGCAACTTAGCTTTAAGGAGACTGCAGTACAAAATCCAGTAATGTTAAAGGTATGAACAATGACATGAACATTCAGATTCACAGGCAATTTTTTTAACTCTCCCTGTTCTACTTCCATAAAGGGACATTCATCAAGAATAAGGTAAGGGTTTGGTGGGGGGGGGGGCGTATTGCCAGATGACAATATTACTCACTTGAAACTTTATAGCCAGCAGACATTTTCTGCAGTCTCAAAACCTAATCTCAATAATGACACAGAAAGGGCTTGTGGACGAGAAAACTTGCTGGAGCCACAGTACACATACTTCTGGGTTCCCTGCCCCTGTGCCAGTTATGTAGCCCATCCTCAAATCCCACCTGGGATATCTGTCTTTCTAAAAGGAATAATCTGCATGAGGACATTAATAAGGAGGCTTTGCAAACTGGGAGGCCCCTATTCACATAATTTTTGCAACATATATTTGTACTGTTTTTGCACATCCTGACCAGAAATTGGTTCTGTTCATGTTACATTCCTGTATCACCAGCCAGGGTGAGTGGCAGGTACATGCAGAAGCTTAACTAGCATTTTTGGTGCTGTGGGCAGGAGAGCAGGAGGTGCTAAACACTGGAGAGTGGAGGGTGAGGTGTGTGCCAAGTGGCTGTAGTGCAGGCTCTCCATTGTACTTGACGTAGTACAGAAGAAAAAGACAGCAGAGGGATTCAGGGAGGGGATGATATAATAATTGACATCTTCCTTAGTAGCAAGATCTGTAGCAAAAGAGTGAGGCAACATGGGCATCAGGGATGACAGGGAAGCGGATGCTGCAGTAATTAAGGTATGAGATGATGAGCTCAGCACTGACAGCCTGAACATCACTGTCAACAGATCAATGAAGACATCTGCTCAGAATGTAGCTGCAGTCAAAAAAGCTAACAAGATGTTTGGCTGAGTAATTAATGAGATTGTGAATAATACAGAGAATGTTAAATGATCAATGGTCTGGCCTCATCCGAAATGCTGTATATAGAACTGGTCACCCCAACTCAGAAACAATCCTGTGCACCCAGAGGAAGTGTAGAAAAGGTTTACAAGAGAGACCAATGAATGGGAATATCGCTGTGGAGAGAGACTAAAAAAATGGGGTTGCCTCATTTTAGGAGGCAGAAAAGGCAGCAACATGATAAAAGTATATCAAGTAATGAATGCTATACTCTAGACAAGGCTGTTGATCACTCTTGTTCTCCCTGCCACATAACTCAAGAACAAGGGGCATTCAGTGTAATTAAAAGACAGAAGATGCAAAACCAAAGAAAGGAAATGCTTTTTCACACAACCTGTAAAGAAGAACTTGGAACTCATTGCCACGCGAAGACACCAAAGCCAAGAACTACACAGGTTGCAGAAAGCAGCTGATTAGTTACATGATGGACAACAAGAATATACATTGATAACAGTCAGTGCTAAAGAGTGTTTTAGAAGAAAGATAAGGCCTCATGTGGCAGATCTTAAAACAATATCTACCTATTAAGGATTAGGATTAGATAATCATTGAAGAGAATTAGCCTACTCTAGCCACCATGGTTTTCTGGCACCTTCCTCTGAAGCGGCTGATCTCCACTGAAGTCAGGATACTGGACCAGATTGATTTAGTATGGCAATTTTATTTTCTTGCCTACACAATCAGTGACAGAAGCTGTACTATAATATTGCATAACATTTTTATCCCCATGTTTCTTCATTTACCCAGGGTAGCTACAACTCCTGGAGCTGCACTGGTGGTGATCAGCAGCACTAAAGCTTGCTAGTGTGCACTCAGCTCAGCTTTGGGAGGTGATCTCCCACCAATAAGGGCAAGAGCAGCTTGCCAATTGCAGCTTTCTCTAAATTAGTGTTTCCCAAACTTTTGATGCTTTGAGCACGCTTTTTTCTGGATTACAGATGGCAACACACTCTTTACTCATATGGTGGCTTCACTCTTACACCTGAAAAGGTTACATGTGCAAGCATACATGCACACACACATACACACACACACACACACACACACAGAGCTATGTATATAACATAAAACACATTCCATTCCCCTGCCAGAGGAAATTGGTGCAGAGCTGTATAGTCAAAAAAATAACCCCATAACTTTTCTGAATTCCAATTGAACTCCAGTTGAAAATGACTGAGATAGAGCTATATTCAGAAATGATACAGAGGTGGGCCTTGGGGCTAAAATAGTTGAGAATCACTGAAATAGCTGGTGTGCCCTCCTCTTCCCCTGTCTGCCCCCTCCTGCCCCCTGGCCTGCACCCCTGGGGCAAATGCAGTCCCCACTGCTGAGGCTGTTCCTACAGGGTCTCACATGTTGGTGACCACCTCTGCTGCCTGTCCTGCTGGCCCCAGGAGTATGGGATGAGTGGAAGGGATGAGCCTAGCTGCAAAGGATGGCTCTTTCTGTGCTTCTGGGAGCATGGAGGGAGCCAGCACAGGGGCTGCCTGTGGGATGGAGAAGGGCAGGAGAAGGCAGCAACAGTTGTGGAGGTCCCTAGAGCTGGTGCTGCTGGATTAGCTTGGGCAGGGTGCAGGACAAGATAGGAGATCATTTACATCCTTGCACGGGAATCTCTTGGCACACTTCCGTTGCTCTCACGACACACTAGGGTACCACAGCACACTCTTTGGGAATCACTGCTCTAAACACTTCTCTTGCCTCTACGCCTGCCTGCATCCTGAAGACAGGTGATGGGTATTTTCCCAAAGCCCTCCCTGCTACCAGCCAGGCTCTCTGTCCCCATTGCACAGCACTTCCTGGTGGCCAATTGCCATAGTTTTCCCTCACTTCATACATCTTGCTCCTCCTGGCTCCAGTCTCAAGTGGATCCCCATTGTTCTCCTGCGATTTTTTCATTAGCAGCAGCTCAGTAGCCTGCCTCTTTGTGCTCCCCTTGTGATCAACCTTCTTCTCTGTTCTAACTTAGCTGAGACAGTAGCTGCTCTACTCAAGGAGGACACAACCCTCAACCAGCTTTTTAAGGTTGAAGGGTATCCACTTAATTTCCTCTGGTTTTCTTCCCCTCTGACCAAGCTTTGTCCTTTGTACCCCATAAGCCAAGGGCTCTTTAGAGAGAATTAGGTCAACTAAGAGCCAGCACAAACAACAACAAAAACCTGCTGAAGCTGAAATACAAGTGTCTTCTTTTTCCCCAAACCACTGCTATTTTTCCGTATTCCTTTCATTGTCCTCCTGCTGCTGAAATCATTCAACTTCATGTGTAAGTTTGCTTTCACTATTGTCTCTGGCTCTATTTTCTCTGGGCTATATTGATCCCTTACTTAACCCCATCAAGTCATATGTTACCTGCCCTGTTTGTGAATTAGCCTACTTGTGTTCAATACGCAACGCTCCTTTCCTGTTAACCAACAATGTCTGTTGATGGTCCTGAGGATTACCATCACCTGAAAACCTTTGTGTGTCTCTCTTTTTTTTTTTTTTACCCCTAAGAAGAACCCACTTAACATTTCATCAGAACTGAAACCACTTTACTTGCCCTTCTCCAAATATACTTTCTCCAAATGTAACCTTCTAAAGATGGTGCCCCCCTCCACCCCCCCCAAGAGGGGGCCAAGAGGGGCCTAAAAATTGTCTTTCAGAGGACTAGTACTACCAATTTTGCACTGCATTATAACTCACTAGTCCATCACTCTAGTATCTTGTTTGTCTTTTTTTATTGCAGCTGTGGACTGATGTGATTGTTTCTATGATTTCCATGATAACCTCCCCAATTCTTTCTCTGCTCAGAACATGCGGTGTGTAGCACACATTCCCTACATTTGCTCTTTGTTCCAAAATTAATTACTTTTCATTTTCTACACTGAGCAGCATTTGCCATCTGCTGGCTCATCAACTAAACGATCCAAATCCCTTTTGAATCTGCTTGCATTGTTCCTTATCACTTTCTATGCATCCAGCATTACCAGCCGAACAGCACAGATTTCACACTAGCAGCTCAGCTGACATACCTTTGAGGGCAGGGTCTGAGACATAGGAATCCACAGGATTCTCTCACACCACGTAATGTGGGTCTCACTGAATTTGAATCTTTCCCTGTTTATTTTCAGTAGCCTTGGAAAAGATTCAGCTTATACATGTTTCATGCTCTTTGAGATAAATCATGGTTTTTAAGCTGGGGGGGAAGGTGCAGGGTAGTGACTTAAACAAGGGATCCCAGGGATTGTGGATAGCCTGTTGGAGCTTCTAGCTGCTGTGCTATAATGGGAGGGCAACATGTACATCTTCCTCAAGACTGATCAACTCTACATGCTAAACTCTATCCTTTGGAATAGTCTACTCTGTCACTCTCCCACACCATTTGGGATAGCTAGTAGACCTAATTAAGGGAGTACAAAACTTGCAATTATTTCCTGTTTTCTATGAAGCCATTAAAAAAAACCTTGGCTTTATAAGTAAACATTGTCTTTAGATCTTTGTAGCCCAAATGGTAAAAAAAGCCTCTCTGCATGGATAAACTCAGACAATGGAAATGTCAGATCTGTGGGTGTTCAGTTGTGGGATAACTGTAGGGTGACCATATGTCCCGCACTGACCAGGAGAGTCCCAAATTTCAGAGGCAGTCTCAGTGTCCCAGCCACTGGACAAATTGAAGCGAAAGTCCTGGACTGAAAGTAACCCACTTGTATGTGCAACTCTTAAATCAGGAATCAGGCCTGTGCAAGCAGGTTCACGCCAATCCCGGACTTCTGCTTCAATTTTCTCCAGGGATCCCAGCCAACAGGCTGCTCCCTAGTCCAGTCCCCAGTGGGCTATGAGCAGAGTTGCTTGTGCAGTTGGGTTGGGGTGGGGTAGGCACGGGGAGCCATGGGGTTAGAGCTGTGTGTACATGTGTGTGAGAGTCAAGCTGTCCTGCCTGGCCCCACTCCTGGAAGCCATGAAGTCAGGGGCGTGTGTGTGTGCGCGTGTGTGTGCGTGTGTGTGCGCATGTGCACACCCTGGCCAGATATTCTTACTTGATCCCAGATTTTCCTCAAATTATTATGGTCACCCTAGATAAGCAGCACATGAAAAAGCAGTACAAGCTGAACACTTGTATGATTAGAGCTAGTAAAGGGATGTATGTTCATACCTTTTACTTCACTGCAGTATGCACCACATTCTATGCTGCTTCTTACTCTTTGCCTAGCAACAGCATATCTAACATAGTGTGCTACCTCTGAAAAGCATTGTGTAGGGTGATCCATAACAAATAATCTCTTGGACTATCTGACTTTAATCTTCCACCACTAACATAAATATCAGACAATATCAGCCTGTGGTTAGAATCATACTGGAATACATTCCTATAAGAAAAATACTAAAAACTTCTCTACTGCCTTGCATATTGCATTTATGTGCAAAACAAGCACAAAGACTCTATAGCTGCATCCAGATGCACTTAGATGTTTGGTTTCCTGGGGACAACTAGCATCAGTGTACCTTGTGCTGCCACTAGTTGTCCCTGGGGAATGACTGTTCCATTCATGCTCTGGAATGCAGCAAGTTACCCTAGATGGGGTAGGGGAGGCTCGGGCCAGCACTAGGCTGGCCCCATCAGCCCTGGGCCTCCTAGGCTGCAGCAGCGGCGATCCATCCACATAGTGCTGGCCAGTGGTGGAGGGTGGCTCCAGCCCGCCAGGCTCCAGCTTTGAGCAGTGCATGCTGCCACCATGTATGCCATTCTGCCTTTTTTTTTCCCTGTAGGTTTTTTTGATCCTTGGCTACCCAGGGGTCAAAAAAAAACCCCTGCGCTGCTCCCTTGCAATGTGGAGAACACCTGAATGTGCGGTATGTGACAAGTCTGCAGTGCCAGTCTGTAGAACCACATACTGCACAACCAAGCTCATCTGGACACGGCCTATAAGTTCAAAATGGTAGGGCTTGACAGCTACATTTTAACATGTCCACACAAGGGACAAATCAGGGAAGAATATAACCTCTGTGGTCTGCGTCTTGTGCTACACCAAGATTTATTATAACATTCACTTAAGCATGGCCTGGGATACTGGGTTAGCTCTTACTACAGCTCAGACATTTGGTCAGCATTGTATTTGACTAACTTCTTAAAGCTTGTACAGATCCCATCTAAAAGAGGAAAAAAAGGAACATACAACCATATATTGTGTTAAGTATAGCCAGCAGGATCCTATTGCAACAGGAGAATCCAGAGCCAAAACGAGTCTGTCTTGCTCTCTTCAGACTTAATATCAAGGCCATCGGCTTCAAATATATCTGAACACAGGCACAGCTATATTTGATTGTACAAATTCAGATACCTCAGGCTTCGTTTTCAGAGATGCTGAGTATTCACTGACCCCATTAAAATCAGTTAAAGTGCTAGGTGCTCAACACTTGAAAAGCTGATGTAATTTGAGCACCCAAAATTGGAAGCCACTTCTGAATCATGGGTCCAAACTGCACTGCTTCAAGTTCCCTACCCTCTAGGAGAGAAAGGCATATACAGAAGATCATTGCTGAGTCTTACATGTCCTGTTCTATTAAATATTCTGTTAAGTTAGAGGGCTTCACTAGATGTACAGATGAAACGAAGTACAAAGAAAGTACCTTCCTTTAGACCTCCTCATAGAGCCACATCTTCACTGAAAGATGGATGCTCTGGACACAACATAATTCTGAGCAGCTTGAACACAGAGATAAAAAATGAAGACCAGCACCCTGGCTATGATGATTTAATTTAGCCATGCAGTCCTGTGTAAACTGTGATCTTTCATCATATCTATTTAATATATCTAATAAGCATCCTGCATTGTCCTTGCAGAATCGTCAACAGGTAAAAGTCTGCTTTGAACAAGCATTTAAAACATGATCTGAACCTCTGAAATTTCAAGCTTCCTATGGCCAACAGATAGATATTCTTACTTTGCTTCTCCCTCAAATGGCGAAATAGCCTCCAGTTTATAGTATCAGATAAGAAAGCAGCCCTATATTCCCTTTACAAGTATGTTTGCTTTGTGTCACTATCCCATTGCTATTGTACAGAAGAAGTTTGAATGCATGCTGACTACTGCATAGGTCTTTTTGCCTACATATGTGAAAAATATAAATATTGATCTACCGTCTCACCTAGTGCAGAGATACAACATCTATGTCTTGTATCTCTACACATCCCTGTAACTTCTTTCCTTTTCATTTCCCAGTAGTGTGTGTTGTATCTGTTATAATATTCATGCCATTTCTGTCTGCTGATCCTCTGTTCCTGTATTACCACTTACTCTCCCCTAACTGCTGCTTACTCTTGCTGTAAATATTATATTCCTGTACTTCTATCCCCCTGGGAATTTGAGCTAGTCTGGAAACCAATTCATCCTCATAGGAAGTCAGAGCAATTCAAGAGGCTACTCTAACTTAATGGGAGCTCTGAACCTCAAAACATCCGGAGCACTGAGTGCCTTCTTCTACCCCACAGGACAGCTCTGTGCCATGGACTGCAAAGGGCTACAAAGGTAAGACGATGTCTTCAATTTCCATGCCTCCATTGGGCACTTAAATCAACTTTACAGGCTTTTTATAATGGCTGAGCCATTGTAGGGGAGTGAGTGAAGTATCCAGAACTGTGCCCCCAGTTGTTATCTTAGATTAACTAAGCCCCTCTCGCTTCAATTATATCATAGTGTTTCCTTAAATTAGCAATCCTACAACATGTATTCCTAATATTTGCATAAAAGAAATTAGCTTTTTTCTTTTGCCCCATTTCCCTGTAAAAAGCAGAACATAGGAAACCTGTGTTGTTTACAAGTGAGACAGAGCCAGGTTTTGATCTGACATACCCGTGTCTGACTCCACATAATAATGGTGTGACACACAAGAGACGCTGACTGATTCTGGTCCCAACTGCATGGCTTGGGGTGGTATCTGTAAGGCCTCTGCATTGCAGCCAGGCAACAAGTTCAGAAATACTCTACCCTCACCTCCTGAGGCAGGCCCAGCTGAGTCTCAGCCTGCTGATTGCTTCTAGGGCTGCTTTTAAGGAGCTCTTGTAATACCTGGCCCCTACTGCGCAGCAAACTGGCTTCAGTCTGTGAGTAGCTTTTGTCCACATGACTTCCGTAGTGCCTGCACCTGCATTCCTGCCTGTATACCCAGTCCCTGAACTTCAGAAACCTGGTCTGATTTCAGCCCACTTCCAGACATTTGCTTCTGGTAGCCCCTTTGGCCACAGGCGACTGGAAGGGGTCTGACTTTGGCTCGCTCCCTGGTTACAGACACGGGAAACACTCTTGGCTCTAACCACTAGGCCTAATGCCTCTCTAGACTCTGGTAGTGTCCTGTAATGTCATTCATTACTGTACCATTCTGAAACAACCTCAGCAGAGTTTCTCCCCATTCTGCTTCCTGGAAGCCCCACAATGCACCTTCGCATGTGAAAACATGCCACACTATGCACTTGACCTCTTGCAATATAACTTCCCCTGCATAAATTTTATCCCAGTGATGTCCCCTGATGGGGTCACTTGAAAGTTGTAAGCTGATCTAAAGTTCTTGTTACTTGCTTGGTTGCATGCAGTGGCCACACCGTTGTTCAGCTAACTGAACATTAATTGGCAGATAAATCATATCTATTGCTGCTTTTCTATAGAAAAACTTGAGATATTATGCTTAGTGTGAGGTCTCAATTACACCTTACCCTCTATATGTGAAAAGAAGAGGATATTTAGGCTTAGTGAACTCCGGCAAATGCTGTCACCAGATTTCTGATCCCCTTCTGGAAAGTGGGATCCAGAGGATGGTGAGGCAGTGACAAAAGAAAATAAAGTCCATGAGGGTTTGATGCAACTGAATGAAGCACTCAAACATTCTGGTGACAGATGAATAACCATCCTCACTCAAGGAGCCAGAACAGGTTCTTACATCTAGACTGACCCCGAGGTCTCTGGGATTTGGAGTCCAGAATCACATAAGCAGGACTCTGCAGGGTTGCTCATCATTTCTTCTTCCTGCTTCCAGGTGCCTCTGGGATTTGTAGTCCACAGTCACAGCCAGCACTAAGTAAGCAGGGCAGGGCAGCTCTGTACTTGGAGGAAGGGACTTTTAACCCCCCTCCCTGGCCTCAGGCCCCAGCAGGGGTTTGCCATGAGGTGGGGGGCAGTGAGCCAGCCAGTGAGGCCACTGAGCCAGCCCTTACTGCTCCAGCTAGGGAGCAGACGGGTGGAGCCAGCCCTGCTCTCCGGAACAGACAGCCCAGCCCAGCCCAGGGCTGAAAAGCATGTTGGGGGACTCTGATTTAACTTGAACCAGGAAGGGGTCTGGGACAGAAGATTCATAAACTGATTTGATCTAAATCAGTTTAGTCTGATAACTACATTCAACCAGGTTTATCTTAAACGAGTTTCAGTCACTTTGAAACTGCAGTGAATTTCTATTCTGTTACAGGTTTAAACCAGTTTCTGATCACTTAAACAGGTTTACAGGTAACTTCTTTCCCTAGCCCAGGTGAGAAAATTTCCTCTAGCTGTGACCCATTCAGCCAATGTCTGAGAGAGAATAAATAAAATATTAGTAAAGTACACATTCTGTTGATTCTTATCTGTAGGGTGTTTGCCATTTATTATACACTGCTCTGAGCCTGTCTGGATAGGGCAGAATATAAATCTAAATAATAACAATAACAATAAGGGTTGATGAATTACAAAACTGAATAATGCATGGCTGCGCTTCATCCTGTTTATGATGGTTGAAGGGCCATCTGATAAGCTCAGGGACATGCTCTTTGCTCCTGCTAGCTCATTGATCCCAATTTCCCTCAACTGCTGCATAGAGAATGTGGAAATTTCTGTCTTGCTTTGATGAAATTACTCTGATGAAAACCTGTCTCAGTTTCTTCTCCTCCCCTTTGCTTTTGCTTTGTTACCTATTGCAGATGAAGGAAATATTTATTTCCATCTCTGAAAAGAAATCAATGACTTGCCTGGGCACAGGGCACGTAGACATGTTGGAATTGATATGAATGTACTATAAAGAGCTGTCAGTGTGTGACTAGAGCTACCTTGGGGATACACTGGAATATGAAAAACTGGACCATTACATTTTAACAGCTGATGACCAGGGGAAACTTTGGGATGAGGAAATTGTTTGTCTGATCACAACCTGTCCCCTGATCTGAAACTGAAAATAGAGGCTAAGTACAAACATTCAAACAGCCCGAGGCAGAAGCAGTCTAAGTATAATGATTTACTCAAAGTGCTCTAAATTAGGTCTGGACCCAATACATGTGTGCTGTTTGAGGTGGGGGGCGCAAAGGGCTTAGAGTCTGCCTGTTGTGGCTGAAGCCAGTAGGCTGGGGCCACTCTCACATACCTCCCAGGAAGCTGCTGGAGAATGTCAAGTCTAGATGAGCCCAGTCAAGCAGGCCCCTCTCCTTTGCCCCACCCCCACAACAGCAGCTGGGGGTGGGGGATGAGAAGGCGAGAATGGACCCTCTGTTTGGCTGAACAACACCCACCCCCACCAAACTTGTGGGTATAGGTCTTGGTGGGTGCCAGGCCAGGTCTGCCTGGCAAAGAGACTCCATTCCCTCACCCCCACACACACCCTGCCCCCCACCCCCCGGCCATTCCTGGCACAGCAAACCGCTCGACAAGTTCAATAAGCTTTAGTTAAAGCACCCCCGCTGCCATTTTGAAATGCGGGACATAGAATACATGAAACACTGCAGCACATTGGAGCATTCTGATTAGAAGCGGACTCAAGGAACTGAGTCTGCGCCAATGCGTTCTAATCAGAAGGCATCGGAGCACATGTATCGGTACCCTGTGTGAGTAAATTTTGAACAGGTGGATGTAGAGGAGTGAATCTTTAGCCGTAGTATGTACCGCCTCCCCGTCTCAAGACCACCCACTGGAGGTTAAAGGAGTGACTTACCGCTGGGTGGATGTTCATACACGCCTGTCTCACCTACCACGACTTTGATGATGATTCAGATAGATTCAGTTGGTCCGGCACATACAGTCCAGAAATGAGACTCCTTCACTCTGGGGTCCCAGGTCGATGAGGGCTCCTCCACCCCTACACCCTCGCCCGATCCACCGGGTGCAACCGTCCAACCGGATCGGTCATTCGTTTATGATGTTCCAGGATAGCAAAAAGGAAAATAAGGTGCAGCCAACAAAAAAAACCACGGCCGAGGGCACCTGGGGTGTGCCGCCGGCTTCAATTCTCAACCACCGACCCCGGTGCTCCCCCATCTGCCGAAGGGTGGGGAATTCCCCCTTTTTACTCTGGAACGGGCTGCTCCACCCGTATCACCCAAAGGGAAAGTAAAAAAAACAAACACGTATACCGGCGACTCCTGTGTCCTGGCGTCCGCCCCATTGCCATCCCCTACGTTTCCGGCCCGTACAGGGTCCTGGCCACTCCCCGCGGCCTTTAGCCTTCTTCGGCCTTGTTGGGCCCGATGCCCTCGGTCCCGAGCCCCGCTGGGGGGCCCCGCTTACCCCAGAAAGTCCGGCCGCGCCTCCAAGCGGCTCGGATCCGCCGGAGAGTGCTCCCGCCAGTGTCGACTCCTCTGCCTGCTCCTTCCGGATCCGCCCCCTCCTGGGCCGGCTCCAGTGCCCCTTTTATCCTGCTCCGGGCTTCTCCGACGCTCCCTCCTGCTGTGTCCCTGCAAAGGGTAAGTTCCCACCATGCTCTTTGAGCCTGGGCGCGTGGGGTATTCTCGGGGGCGTCTAGGTGGGGTTCCTTGGGGCCCGCCGCCTTCTCTTCTCCCTTACAGTGAACAACAAAGACTTGCTACAAGTGGGCAGTTCACAGGTCAAGAAATGAAATAAGGAAAAGCTGGTACGTTAATGAGAGACATAAATCTGTGCTTTCCTTTTCTGTTTTACAGTATCCCTAAATGCTGCATTCCAATTTGCTGTTTTGAACTGTCCTGTGTTGCTACCAATATCTGCTAGCTACAGGGCTCCTAAGAGGGTAAATCTCCAACAGGGGTCCAAGCTCACTCAGGCTTCCTGAAGGAGCCTGATGAAGAAGAAACGGAGTTACTGGAGTCAGGGACATAATTTCAGCGCAGGCTAAACTCCATTCTACAGGGTGAAAGTACAGATCCAAGGAAATGGCTTTAAAGTTTAATTAATATATTTGAATAATTTAGTAAGTGTGCCTGTTACACGGGCTACTAAAATGGAGTTGATGCTCCACTAGCAAGTACTTGATTCTTAATAAATTGTAATTATATCCCAATTAAAGGTCTATGGGCTTTCTGGATGAGGGGCAGTCTGCAGGCCAGCTGTCCCATGGACCAGCCCCATACAAAGGAGGTAGTACACATACTGCTCCATGCACTGTGCTGCGTGCAATGTTCATGCTGACTCCCTGGCGCCACACTCTGCATGCAGCACCCAGGGCTGTCTGTGTGCCCAATATAGACCAGTCCCAGTTCCAGCACATAGGGTAGTCTAACGTGGGCACCACATGCAATACACGTCCCAGACCTGTGTGCTGCGCCCTGGCCTGGGCCCTGCATACCAGGCCCAGCCCCAGTCCAGCCCTGCATGCTGCAGACAGCATGCACCAGATCAACTCTGTGGACTGCATGTAGCACAGCCCAGTGCATGCTGCATGCAACATGTGGGGCCAGTCCAAGAGCTGCAGGCAACATCAGAGGCCAGATCATAGGGCACTACAGGCTGATTTGGCTCACAGGCTGCTTCTTTTGACATCCTGTTCTAAATAGATCTTTTTCCTTTCCGACTTTGTCTCCTCTCCTCATCTTGTCCTGTTGTTAGAGACCCACACCAGACAGCCCAGGATAGGTTAATGGCCTAGGCAGCCACAACTGCCTTGAGTGTCTAGCTGACAAGCTCTGATTCCTAGCTGCTGGCCTGGCCTTTTTTGGGACTCTGCCCTTGGATTTCCCTCCAGATGTGGTAATTCAGCTCCCAAACCCAGACTGAGCCCCTGGCCCCTGTCTTCCCTCAGTGGGCTAACCGTTAGACCAAGCTGACTGCAATCCAGTCCCTTACACCTATCTTTAACTGCTTTTTTTTACGTTGGTTTTAGCTAACCTGAGCAACCTGCTTCTAGAGTTGATTAGTGTATATTAGTATGCATATACAAAAATGAATGTTGAGCACCTTAGTGGGGCATTTATCTTGCCAGTTAGTAAAACCAAGGAGAGGAATTCTTGTTAACATCTCAGGCAAGGTTCTTTGGTTAGATGTGATGTCTTTTATTAGACCAAGTAGTTGGAAAAAAGTTCGTAGCAAGCTTTCGGGCACAGTCACCCTTCATCAGACATCCCTTGGAGTCTCAGACCAGCAGAAAGTCCCTATACCTGACGAAGGATGACTGCGCCTGAAAGCTTGCCAAGAACTTTTTTCCAACTACTCGGTCTAATAAAAGATATCACTTCTAACCAAAGACCCTTGCTTGCCTGTGTCCTTAGACCAACACAGCTAAAACCGAAAACTCAGCAACCATTAACATCTCACTGTTAAGACCAGAAGGAAGTTTCCTAAGTAGGGCCAATAAACAATAAGTCTCTCAGCACTTCTAGAACCTTCATTGTTGGGGTACTTGAGAAAAATAATTGTCATTGTGAGAAATATGCATGTGGGATAGAAACTACAATGTAAATTCCTGGTATAACTAAGTACTGCAAATCAGACTTTTCAATAACAGGTTAAATTATTTGTCCCTAAGCAGTAGTTTGAGGTCAAGAAAAACCTCAGCAATAATCCTGTCGCTTTCATGTGCTGATATTTAAGGCTTTGCTTTAATAGGCTGTATTCATATATTAATTACTCAGATTCTTTTCATTGCTATGTACCAGGGGTTTTCAATCTTTTTGGATCAACGTACCCTCAGCAGCTGGATGCAAAGCAGGAGGGGGGGAGGGTTGGTACACAGCTGGACATGGGTTGTGGGGGTTGGGTACGTGGCTGAATGCTAAGCGGCAGCAGCCACTGCGTGCAGTCTTCCCCACCCTGCGTGTCCAGCTGGGCAGGCAGCGCCTGCATGGCAGTGTGGGATGGTGTGTGGTGGTACTCCATCCCCGCCCACCCACACATACCCCCTAGGGCCTTCTATACTTATTAATTCACTGTAATGTTAATTGTTCTATATCTATGGGACAGCACAGTATAGCTACTAGCACTGTTTAAAATAGCCCTGCAATATGTTCAGGGAATTTCAAAAGATGCAGATGCAGTAGATCAACTTTGGCTAGAGCTCCTCTATTCGAGATTTACTCCTATAAATAAAAACTGTTTTTACAGCACTAGACTTGAAGGAATTCATTAACGTGGGCTATCCCTGCAGTCTTGCTCTTCCCCCACTAGATGTCAGTAAAAGTCAATATAATTTTGTGGAGAACCTTGTGATCCTTTATTTTTCTTAGGCAGTTACATCTTGTTAAACACAGATTGTCTTTACACTTTAATCCCCTAGTACAGCCATTTCAAAGCGGAGCCACAGGAGTGAGCTGTGAGGAGGAACTGCAAATGTCCTAAAATGAATGATAGCATTGAAGCAAGCACACAACGGCAGCGGATAAGAAGTCTGGAATCATTGTATGCAGACAATATGGGCTATGTCTGCAATGCAGCACCGTCTGTATAAGAAATGTGACCAGATTGATTTCAAGTTAGTGCAGTGAGGGCTCCCTTTGCAACGTGTTCATCTCCTCATTGGATGCTGCTGCTGTGAAGAGGATTCAGCTACAGATTAGTTTGTGCTGTAGTCATGTTCTTTATCTGCAGGGCTGCCAGCAAGATACATGGGTTCTGAGTTGTTGCAGTGCGGGATATAAGCATCTGTGCAATGATCTTCTCCCCTGAGGACTGAATAGGAATTAGATTCAGTAAATGCAACTTTAGAGCTAAACGGGCCCCATGATGAAGGGTTTCCTTTAAGAAATCAGGAAGAATTCCTGCAGCTGCATG
Source organism: Crocodylus porosus (assembly GCF_001723895.1). Lineage (NCBI taxonomy): Eukaryota > Metazoa > Chordata > Crocodylia > Crocodylidae > Crocodylus > Crocodylus porosus. The sequence goes on along the minus strand of NW_017728906.1, from coordinate 84,950,235 downwards.
AACTTAGAATTATTGTACAGGAGGTGTGCATATATGATGGTGTCACACTGTTTACATATATACCTATTTATAGATATACACTAAGTGTGTGACTTCAACTATATTAGTGTTGTGCACCTTTGAACCACGAGGCTGAGCATATTAAGAAAGGGGCCACAAGTAATGTCATTAAGGGGCAGGTTCTTTGTCTTGCTCTATCTCCTCTGTGCTGCATGAGTGAAAAATGCCTCCAAGTCCCATGTTATAGGGATCTGACTGGTGTGAGACACTCCCTAGCTGGCATAAAGCCAGCACAGCTAACTCTTGCACTTTCCTCCTACTGGCTCCCAAAGTAGGGGGAATGTCAAGAGTGGAGAGAAGTAGGAGGACAAGAAGGGGGAATTCCTCAAGCATGCTGCATTTGATTGACTTATGGACTACAGAGAACTGTTAACAGCTGGCACAAATAAGACCAAGATTCAGATTGCCAGCAGGGGCTGAGAAGCAGAGAGCTGTAACTACTTGTTGATTCTTAGGTTTTGCCATTTATCCCCCACCCCCCAGCTCAGACTTCCCCAAGTTACTGGGTAGGATAGAGGAGCCATTTTTTGCTAGGCTTTAGGCTTACTGGAGCTAATCAACCCACAACACTTACTCTGGGGCTTCTACATCCCATAAAGAAAGCAAACAATTGAGCAGCCAAAGGTGTTGTTTTCCCTCTCCCCTCCCCTCTCACAGTGTAGTGGGCAGCCATAAAAAGTATCCATGCATCCTTAACCTGGGCATACATCTTTAATCTATGAATAGCCCTGAAGATTGAATACACTGAAGCTGTCTAGAAGTATGCCCGAGGTCAGATCCTTCACTGGGGACATAGTCCTACATAGCCAACAGCTATTCTACCTTTGTGCTATGTGGGTGACAGCCTAGAGAAGCCATCATTAGGAATCACTACTGGCTCAAGTTCCTACGAGGTTTGATAAGGAGGGTGGCATGGGAACTTCTCTAGTAGTCGTTTATTATCTCAGCACTCTTCCATGCTGGGGAATCTTTACCATGCCAGTTCAGCTAAGTTTAACTCAATCCAGTGACATTTCACCCTACCTACTTACTGTGACTCAAAGCTGAGTTTGTCCCAGAAAGCATAGTGTATATTGTATATAGCAACCAAAGGCCATGAACAGGATCATAGTCACATTCTGAAAACATATGGAAACAGTCACTGTCCACAGAACCATACCTTCTAAGACAAGGATGGGCAATTATTTGGGCTTGAGGAGTTTTGGTAAGGTGTTGAGGGCTGAGGAGGAGGGCCAGTGATCCCATCCAGCCTGCCAGTAGCTGCCGAGAGCCTGAGGGAGGGCTGTGCCCCATGCCACTCTGCTCTGCCAGAGCTGTGGCCAGGCTGGGCGACACAACTCACGGACTCTTCTACTCCCCCTTCCCACACATTCATTCCCACCTCCACCTGGCTTCCTGTTGGTGATGAGCAGTCCTGGTACCATGGCCGCCAGCAGCCACGCCCACATGGGACATGGTGCAATGCAGTGTACTGAATAGCTGTTTTGCTCGCCTGCCTGCTACAATGAGCTGCTGCCACCATGCTGTGCTGGGAAAGTTGGGGGCAGGTGTTCCAGTCCAAAGCTGACCCCCATGCCAGCATAAATTATTGGTGCCATGGCAGCAGCAGCTCATGTGATGTGCTGCATCACACTCCCTCCTATGTGGGCCCAGCTGCTGGCAGCTGTGGTAACAGGACTGCACAGCCATATCACCAACAGGAAATTGAGGGGGGGGGGCTGGATAGATGGGAGGGGGGCAAATCAGTCTACATGCAGCACTACACAGCCTAGCCCAGCCCTGGCTGTGGCAGAGTGGAGTGGTGCAGGGTGCAGCCCTCCCTCCTTAGGCTCCGATGGAGGCCAGCAGGCTGGATAGGATCAATTGGCAGGCTGGATAGAGCCTGCAGGCTGTATTTTTCCACCCCTGTTCTAAGGTCTCAACTGGAAACCCTATGAAATCAGTGGGAGTTAATTTGTTGATGTCTATGGGTTTTGGACAAGGCCTTGACCTAACAAATAATCACTCATTGAATGTAAAGGGATTATTCATGTGTACAGGTGTGGATTTCTGCTTCTGCCAACTCCATTGGCATGGCAGACCTCAGAAGTTCAAAAGAGTTGGCAGGGAGTCTGCTGGGACACCAGAGTCTAACAAGACAGATGGAGAGGGAAAACTGGTTACAATGGCTAATTTTCTCCCTAAAAAATATTTTTATGTAACCATTGCCCTCACCTGCTCCCTGCCATCCCCTCCCCGCAGCTGTCCCCACTGGCTGGGAGCAGACACTGGAAGAAGGAACCCCCTTCCCTCCCCCACCTTTTCCTGGCATTCCCAGCTGATGTAGGTATGATATCACAAACATCTGCTGCAGGGGAATGAGTGGGCAGGGAGCAAGCACTGGAAAGAGGAATGTGTGCTCCTGCTCCTGTCCCCATGTAAGCCAAGTTCCCTGCACAACTGCTTCCCACAGCCCCTGCCTGCAGTGGGCCAGGTGCAACTCTGGCTCTCCCTCCACTGCCACCCTGAGTCAGCCAGGGACAGTGGCAGCAGGCAGGTTCCCCTCCCTGCCTCCACTCTTTTAATGGACTTATTTCTTGCCTGGCTCCCTGGTGCCTCCTGCCAGCCCGAAGGCCTCAACCATGCCTCACCCATCCTCCTACATTGAGAAGCAGAGTGCCACCTTTGGTAAACCCTGGATCTGCCCCTGCACACAACCTTTCAAGTTAGAGTGCTTCAGATTGATGGGTAGGGCATAAACATATTTTCAACATAACTTTTTTTTTTAGTCAGAAAGTGCAATTTATAAACAACACACTTTTTGCAGCAATGTATCGGTTCCAATGAAATCTTGTGGAGAGTTTTTTCAGGTCCAGGATGGAAACCTGGTCAGAATCAGGCAGATATCTTTCCCTCTGTATCCACTAGCTCTGTAGTTAAAGCTGATTACTATTTCTAGTCCATGGCAAATTCCTCAGAAAAGCTCTTGTTCCCATTCTGAATGAGAATTTTTGACATATCTCATTGTAATCCAAATGGGTGCTTTTTTTTTTTCTTGGAAAAGCAGAAATGTTTGTATACTCACCACCCTCCTGCTTCTGTGAATGTGAACTAGATGCTACTTTGAGTTCAGAAGACTGCGTGCTTCCTCAACCCTAGTCACATTTAGCCAATACCACTGAATCAGCGGGACTGGAAATGAACTTTTGGTCTTTGTCATCACAGGTTACCAGCAGAATTAGTGAGTTATTAGTTTATGGGGGGGAAATTTTGAAAGTTCCTATTTTTGTGAAGAATTTAGCTTCACCTGGATCCAGAATAGCAACATCTTTTGAAATCATGAAACTTTTCACAGGATAATGGACTTCCCAACCCTTTTAGACTCAAGGCTCCCCTCCTTACACTTTAAGACACTCCTGCATAACTTTTATGAAGCGGCACCTCAATTAAAAAACAAATCTACTGATTACAGTGCTTCAGCTCCTTGCAGAGAAACAGGGCAGTGGGAGTGAGGAACAGACAGGGAAGGAGCCTGCTTTTATCTGCTTATCACCCAACACTTCCTGTTGCACCCTCCAAAAAAATATACCATCCCAGGGTAACCCCCACGCTTTGGCTGAGAACCATTAGGATAAGACCATTTTCCATGCTCCTTTTCTGACAGCATTACAAAGCAGGAACCTCTATATAACCTCCTGTCATTTCTCGTTATATATTCCCCCCACCTTTGTATAATATGGAATGAGAGACAGAATTACAATCCCATTCCTGCAACAGGATAAAAAGAGGCAAACCTTAGGACACTTGGGTAAGTTGGTACTTTGTCTTGGGGATTCCCTGAGATCCCAAGGATCCAGTTGCAGTCATGAGGCCCCAGCTTTGCAGACACAGAATAGGTTTATTACATAGCACATGGTCTTCAACAGAAGCTGACTTAGTGCCTGATGCATTGGCTTTACTCAGAGTACATCTCCCTTCTTTTTCTTAACATTACCCTGTGGAAAAACTGCACAAATTCTCCATAGCAAGCGTGACCTATCTGCTCCGAGGGCCCTACTTGCTCAGTGCCCACTGGCACTGCCCTGCCCTCACTGCTCCATAAGAGCCAGGGTAAATCACATGGCATTAACTGTATTGGATACCCACACGTGCTCTTCGTACATCACAAATCTGTGCAATCATGGTAGGAGGCAGGGTCTCGATGCACCTTTGTAGACTAAATAAGTATAAGCGCATCTGAACCCTGGTTTCAGACTGACTTCAGACTAGCAAGAGGAACTACCTCAGGGTGTCCGAAGGCAGGGTCCAGATGGACCTTTGTAGATTAACAAAATAATATACTTATTACCTTTATCAGAGATATCTTATTTAGTTAGTCTGCACAGGTGCATCTGGACCCTGCCTTCTGACTGACTGCAGACTAATGGGGAAGTACGTCAGGGCCTCAGAAGGCAAGATGCATCATTATAGACTAAATAAGACAGGGAGAATTACATCAGGGCATCAGAAGACAAGGCTGAGATGCATCTTAGTAGACTAACTGAATAAGGTAGGTGGGTAGGTGGATAGGATAAACATATGGATAGGATAAACATATATATAGGATAAATAAGAAAAGTAATAACTTGTGTGTGACACACATGCACACACCTTATTTAATTAGTCTATACAGGTGCATCCTGACCCTGCAAGGTCAAGATGCATCTTTCTAGACTAAATTAGGTATGTAGCTAGGTAGGTAGGTAGGATAAACACATAAATAAGAAAATAAATAAGCTATACACACATATACATATACATACCCTACTCCCCTTAGTGTATACAGGGGGATCTTTACCCTACCTTCTGACTGACTTCAGCCTAACAGGGGGAACTACCTCAGGGGATCAGAAAGCAAGGTCAAGATGAACCTGCATAGACTAACTAAGATATAAACAGCATTCTGCATTTTCAGTTTTTATTTAAAAAAAAAATTCCAGGAATTTGTTGGGGTTTATCTTCCAAACATAAAAACTGGGTTGAAATTGGGATAAAAAGAAGAAAAATTTGGTTCAAATCGGGTAAAATAAAAAGTTGCGGGGGGAGGTCTGAGTGGGAAAGTCTGTGGGGAGGAGGGGAACCTGCCACCTCCCCCAGCACTGGCTGCTAGCCTTGGCTGTCCCTCTGTACCCTGGGGAGGGGGCCTGGAGCAGGACCATCTTTGGCCGCACCACCGGGCTGGAGATGGAGCCCCCCAGCTCCCCCTGTGTCCACCCTGCCAGGACTGCTGTAGTTCATGGGGGGAGGAAGGTGGCTCCCACTGCTGCACAGGTCCCAGGAGACACGGGGTGGGTGGGTGAAAAACGGGTGTAAATCAGTAAAAACCAAGTAACTTGAATAAGAAAAATCAGGTAATTTATCAGTGAAATTCGGTAAAAGCTGAAAAAGCAAAACACTAGATATAAAGGTACATCGAGAATATAGAACCAAACATGAATAAGAAAATAACTCGGCTTGATCTCTCATAGTCAGTCAGTCTGTAAAGGCGCCTGTCGCCCCTGCCCTCCCCCTCACCCCGGAAGACCAGGCATAGGGACACCGAAGTTCCCGCCTCAGCCTGAAGGCTTCTTTACGGACCAACCATGGACATGACACGCCCTCCTGAGGCCGCAAAGGTGCGTCTGGCGCTTTAGTACAGCAAGGCGAGGCGCCCCCGTCGCCCGCAGGATCAGGGTGGGGGGTGTCTCTGCAGCGGACCCCACCGCGCCCAGGGCCCCGTACCCGGCCGGAGCAGGAGGGAGAGGGGGCTCGCACGCCCCGCCCCGGCTGGTCTGTCAGAGACGTGCGGGATACGAATAGCAGGCAGGGGGCACGTGGGTCTGGCGGTTTGTTTTCCTGTCGCCGCACTGAGGAGGCGGGGGAGCCGCGGCCCCTGCAGCGTGCGGAGGAGCCGCCGCCGCCGTCTCGTACTTGGTGCAGTGCCCCCGCCCCTGCCGCCAGGGGACTTGGCCCCCCCACCCTTCCAGACGTCACGTGCCTGGAGCGCCCCCCCGGCGGCGGTTGTGACGCAGC
>NW_017728906.1:84793643-84943615 GCF_001723895.1 Crocodylus porosus | reverse complement strand
GTGGTTTGCTGTGGGGAGCCATGAGCCCCAGCTTATTTAGCAGGAATGGGCACCCTGGTGTTGGTGGTCCCAGTTGGACTCTCTTGCCAGGTACTTGGAGACCAGGGGCCCTACTCCAATGGCGGTAGAGGCAGCCCTGTTTCCGTGACGGGGCTGGTAAGGGTCCAGAAGGTAGTTAACAGGCACCTCCAAAATCTCTGCAGAGTTCTCGCTTGGCCGTCGTGTCCCCAGCGCTGTGTTATGTGGCCCGTTGTGTTTTCAGTCTTCCCTCTTCCTTTCTTTCTCTGGTGTGAATCTCTTACCTGGCTGGGGAATAATTCCACCTTTAGCAAACTGGAGGTCGTTGAGAGGACGGTGTTGGGAGACTCATTGCAGATTCCTGTCTTGTTCCTGGCGTGTGAATAATTGAAGGTTCTTGACTAATTTGCCTATGTCTGCCTTTGAGCTGTGAAAGTTAGTCACCAAAATAAGCTTGAACCTTAGTAGTAAATTGTTTTGTTTCACGTGTATAGGACAGTTGTCTTCCAGGGGTTGTTCAGTAAGTCGCTCTTTCTTACCTGATCTTAACTAATCAGAAGTAGTATGGACCCTTCTTTCTGGGTGGGGTGTATTCGTTTCCCTCCCTGCTGATCAGTGAAAGCTTGGTACACTTTCAGGCTAATTTACAGGCTCTCTTACCTGCCTGGTACAGTATCTCACCAGTGTTTATCTTGCTACTACCTGTTCCAGCAAGTAGAGGACAAAGAATTAGTTCATTAAACAAGTATGAAAACTTCCTTGCAGTTGGCAGCCAAACTGCCCACAGGCCATGCTTAGGACATGCTCTTAAAAAAAAAAAAAAAAAAAAAAAAAAGATGCATGTAGCCTTGGAAACAAAGAAGTATTTGATCCTGCCATACCCGTTACCATTAGTCTTTGTTAAGTATTACTTGTCTGCTAAGGAGAATTATTTTTCTTTTAATCAGTTTTTTCTTGTGTTGGGTATTTGCAGCTAAAAAAACAAAATACAGAGGGGTGTGTTTTCTGAGAACTCATGCCTATACCAGTAGTTTGGGCTATTTAGTATGTATATTGAGGTGGAACTAAAACTCCCAATGCTGGAAATTCGTCATTAAGGGAATATAATTCAGATTGCTCCTGCAGTACTTTTGGACATTCATCTGGGAGCAGAAAAAGAAGAAATACTGGAAGAGCGAAGGGAGAACGGGAAAAAGAACAGCACTGGAATTGTTCAGGGCCTTGAAGGTGATGGGGTAACTTTTAAACTTGGTAGAGAGAAAAAAATGGTTTTGAGGGGCAGGGGGACTGCATAAATGTAATACACATGTGGTACTTTTCTTTTGAGACAAGTTTTACATTGCTCTTCTACTTCATAACTATCTGCTTCATTCTGAAAAACAAGCAATATATGTGAAAATACTACTGTCATCAGGAAGGATGCAAACAACTTACAATAGTGATGCAGGGTGACAGGCATGGCATAGACCCCTCAAATACAGGATAGTGTGTCATTGTAGAGGAGAAAGATCAAGTCTTCCTCTTTGGGTGCCTTCAGGAAAAAGAAATGGAAAATCATAGGTGAGGAAAAAATATCCATTCTTCATGGGCTTGTGTTTTGACAGCTTATTGAGCATCATTGCTTTGGAGTTGTAAATTGTGGCTCTTAGAGCTATCTGAGGGGTACCAGAAGCTTGGTGTATTAGTTTGAAATCTTTTACTGATGAAATGTCTGTGTTCTTTAAGGTAACGGTGGCTGAAACAGGCTGCAGTCATGTTGAGGGTCACTAAATCAGTATGTACTTCTGATAAAGCTAAAATGTGGTGAGTTTGTGGAATTCACTTGCCAGCTGGAATCTTTAAGTGTCTAATTTGGTACTTGAGAGGCCACAATCCTGAGGCTGTCTGCGCAAAAGCAGACTGCTTTCACAAAGAAAGTTTTGACATAGTAAAGGAGGGTTAACCACACTTTTTGTGTGTGTGTGTGTGTGTGTGTATGTGTGTGTGCGTTTCACTTCTGCCAGTGCTCCCATTAACTGATAATTTGGTCAGTTACAGCTGAAGGTGTGAAGATATTGCAAGGTAGTCCTGTGTCTTGGTTGCCTGAATTCAGCCACTGCCATTTCAGCTCCATGATTTACAGAGGAAAAGAAATTACAGCAAATCTTGGGAAGGCAGCAAATAATGACTCAGGGAAAAGTACTGCATCAGGCACATTGACAGAATGCTTGTACAGACACAGGCAGACTGTGTTGAATGCCAAAACTTGAAAGCAGTGCCATATGAACACAGAATCAGACTAGAATCTACTGTTGGGTTTATCTTGTTCACCTTGATATTTGCAGTCTCCTGGGAAGAGTTAAGTGAGATTTTTTTTTAGTTTTATTGTAATTGTTCATCCATGGACCTCCATGCAAGCTAAGACTCCATGTGCCATCTAGGTGGCTTCATGCTTTTGAGAGGGACTCGGGTCAGCAATTTGTCCAGGTAGAGATGAACAAATATTTCATGCAAATGGATATGGTAGAACCACTCTTGTTTATGTGAAAATTGATGAGTGATTGCTCTTTAGAGGGAAAGCATGCTTGTGAAAATTGCCACCTCTGCTCAATGTAGGATTGCAAAGATAAACAGTTCTGCCTGTCCACAGTGACCCTCAAACCTTTTCTTTATATCTCGGAGAAAAAGCAATGTATAAGTCTTAGAGGTGCACCAGTGTATCAGTGGCATATCAGATCGGCACCGATAAAAGGGATAGTAACATTATTGGCAATCGGCCTTTTTTTGGCCAGTGTAATCAGTAATGTCACCAATAAATACCACGTGTGTGCGCGCAGCAAGTTGTCCGCTGCAGGTTTGGGGCCGTAGGCTGTGTTGGCTTCCTCCCAGCAGGGGGGCTGTGCTTGAGGCAGGCAGCAGCGGTGCTGGGAGGGGTGGCTACTGGGTGGGCTATAGTCACACCTCCCAGCACAGCCACTGCCTGCTGAACCCAAGCACAGACCGGCTCAGCCTTCCCTGCCAGGAGGAGGCCAGTGCAGCCCCTGGTCCCAGGTCTGCAGCAGTCTGCCCTTGCTGCGCACATTAATCTGGTGGGGGCGCATGCCCCCTGGGCAAACCACCTACAGCTCCATCCTGCTCCCAGGGTTGCATACGCTGTCCTGACTGGGCACCCCTACCCTGCTCCCTCCCTCACCATGGTGGCCTCAGTTTGCCCCCTCACATCCCTCCTCCATCCCTTCGCACAGCTGCATTCCTGTAAATCAGCTATTGAATTGGTATCAGCCAATATGGCTGGTTAATAATCAGACATAGATATCAGTCAAGAAAATCTTTATCGGTGCCCCCCTAACAAATCTCCTTTCTCTCTCTTCCTACAAATTGTCCTATTTTTTCCTTCTTTTATATAGTTTTATTGTAGCATGTATTAGTGGTGTGGTTGGGTAAGGGAGCTTGTCTAGGGAGTACATAAATTCTTATTCAGGGTGGATAAGATGGATTCTAAAATTGATTTACATGCTTGCACAACTTTCCCTCCTTGGGTGGCTATGAGGAATGAATTTTGCCTTGAAGAAGCATATTTGGTTATAGCCTTTTAAGGTGTTTAGGTCTCTTGTTGAGCACTACAAGTTTGTCAGGCCCCTTCTCATGAAAAAGGTTGCCAAGTACAGCTTCAGGGAAGACTCCTGAGCCCCTTTTTCTTTCATACAGGAAGGGGGAAAGGATTTAATCATACTAGCTTAATGTTTTTTCTCCCTTTTTCTATGTATTTTTAAAAGACTGACTAGGAATATAAATTTTTGTCTGCTAGGAACTGTTTGCCTTTAGAAGGCAAATCGGGAGTTGTTTAAAAATATGGACATGTTGAGGAAAGTGATGATTTTGAAGGAATAAGAAGAAATAATGTACGTAGTTGGAAGCAGCATTCAAAAATGGCATCTAAGACAGCTATAAGTTGTGTGTTGTAACTGTGGGATGGCCATTTATGATATCGGACCTTTCTATGTTAAGCTGTCTGCACAGACAAAGATTCCAAGTTGTGCTTTGGATCATGTTTTAAACATACTTTTCAAAGATGACACCTTAAACCCATTCCAGGCCAAGTCTCATTTAAAAGCCGTAATATTTTAGGAACCTGCTTTCTCCAAAGAACTTAGGGTAAAGTTATCCAAAACAGAGACGACTCACAATATAGTCTCAGGGGACTTTGCCCCTCTGCACATCACTTTATTCAGATCTAGAAGTGAAGATGGCTAGAAATAATTTCCACTTATTAGGAGAAGATGATGATGCTATAAAATTGGAGGGGTAACTTAAAACTTCGAAGTAAGCTTAGAGATCTAATGTTTTTGGAAGAGTTAGATCCAAGAAAAATATATTAAATTACCCAAGTCCAGGACTGCAATCTAACCCTCCCCCTCTTCCCCATGCCTAACAGCCTAGGATTCTTGGGCACCTTCTCCCATCCCAGCCTAGCCTTTAGTCTGGTGATTAGAGGTGTAGGTGTTTGACAAGAGCATAGATTCCAGGTTTCCTATTTTCTGGTCAGGGTAATAACCATTAGGACAATGGATAGAGGCTGTGTATCATGGCTGATTCCACCACCTCCTACTCCTCTCTTTGCAAAGACAATTAACTACCTATATGTAAAGAGACGACTTTGATACCTAAATATCTAATCAAGAGGGGTTTTCACAATGCAAATCCCATTATCTGCAACCTATCTGATGTCTAGGTTTAGGGGAGAGAGAGAGAACTTGATAAATCCCTTTCTTCAGCATTTCTCATTGGATGGTTTTAGGCATCGTTCTGCTCAAAATGTGGCAGTTGTGAATCCCAGTCCTAGACCCTAGTCTTTCCCACTTGCTCTGTTCTAACTTAGGTACATCACTCAGGTTTGTGAATTCTGCTTTTGACCAGGTACCTCAAAGTTGGGCATAGAGAGAGTAGTCCTGGCAGAGTCCCAAAAGAATATAAATACTCAGGGGAATAATTAAATGAATTACAGCCTGAAGTTTGCTGTAGTGTTGTAGCAAAAAAACCCAAAACAACTATCTACATATTCTAGCCTCAAAAAAGCTAACACACTTTAAATTCACCTCTGCATTAATTGAACTGAAAGTAGTAAATGAAATTTCTGGGACGAGCTACTCGGGATACTCAACTCAAAAAGAAGGAAGAAAAACCAAAGAATACAGAAATGCTGTTGGAACAGAAGAAAATTAAGTGTTTTAAATATCTACAGTTGTGACAAACTTGTAAGCTAATTTCAGTGATCACTGGGCATACCTAGAGGATAGGGAGGCATTTAGTCTCAGAATGAGTCTGGCCTGCTGGTACTTCAGATGTCCCACACAACAACAAAATAAATATCTTGTCTAAATATGGTTTTTATAAGATTTGAGTAGCCTTCATTTAGTGCTGCAGCAGATAACTTTAGGTCAATTTGAGCTCTTCTGTATTTATGCTCACGCTAATTAAGCATCTTTAGGAATTATGTCATGATCAGCTGTTTCCAGTTGCAAGTGCATAGTGTAAAAGTAACAACTTTGATATATGCAGATACTTGTTCATCAGTAGACCTCTCTGTGGATCCATCTGCAAATGAAGTCATGAATGTAGTTCTCAGTATTCATTTGGGACATTGTAAGACTTTGCAGTTTCTTGCAAATAAAGTGTTTATTCCTTGAAGGTAACATACTTTTGATAAAGGCCATGGTAGACTTCATATTGCTAGGAGTTTCAATTTCTGAGATTTAAACTGTTTTTGGTGATGATGGCTCTTATACAGCAGGGTTCGGCAACCTGTGCATGCAGCATGGTTTTTATTGACATGCAGGCTGCTTCCCGCCCCAAGGGACAGGAAGAGACATACCCAGATTGAGCAGCACATGCCTGCCTCGGAACAGCCTTGTGCTGCTGCTGACCCCTTCCACTGCTGAACTCCAGCCCTGGAACACCGCCAACCCCAGCCAGGTAAGAGCCCCTGACCCCAGCCCCAACCTTGCGCTGCTGGTCACGTGCCGCCAGCAGGGCAGGCCCTAGGCCATCGGCAGCATTGAGATGGGGCTGAGGCCGCGGACCTGCGGGGGCCCTGGACCCATCCCAGCGCTACAGATGGCCCTGGCCATGTGCTGCTGGTGGGCCTGGCCAGCACCAGCCCTGCCACCAGGCCAGGGCCATCAGCAGCACTGGGATGAGGCCAGGACCCAGACCCATGGAACTGTGCAGGCCCTGGCCCCAGCCTGGTGCTGCCAGTGGGCTTCGCGGGCCCGGCCCTGGCTGGCACCACCACCACCACCCCATACCGGTGCTGCCACTGCTGGGCTGGGGTGATCAGCAGCGCCAGGATGAGGCCAGGGCTGGAACCCCACCCTGGTCCTGCTGGTGGGCCGGTCCACTGCTGAGCTGGGGCCATCTGCAATGCTGGGATAAGGTTGGGGCCCGAGCCCATCTTGACACTGCTGATGGCTCCGGCCGCATGCCACCAGTGGGCCCGGCCCTGGCCGGCACCTCCACTGCCACTGCTGGGCTGGGGCAGTTGGCACCACCAGGATGAGGCTGGGACCCCATCCTGGCGCTGCTAGCGGGCCCAGCCCCAGCCATGTGTTGCCGCCAAACCAGACCCTGCCCAGCACCTCCACCTCTCGCCCCAGCCCAGTGCTGCGGCTGTCTGCAGCGCTGGGAAGAGCCCAGCAGCCAGCTGGGGCCTGCTGGGCCCAGGTCCCAGCTGCGGCGGTGGTGCCAGCTGCCGGCAGGCCTGGCCGCAGCACTTGCCACCACCACGGGCCCCAGCACAGTGGCACTGCCAGGTCGGGGCCATTGGCAGCATCAGGATGGGGCCAGGTCTATGGACCTGTGTGGGACCCAGCCCTATCCCAGTGCTGCTGAAGGCCCCAGCCACTACCAGAGGGGCCCAGCCCTCCTCAGGCATAGCACCAGCCAGCACCATCACTGCAACAGGTTCTGGCCCTGCTCAGCCTCAGCCCAGAGCTGCCGCCAGCCCCATCCTGGTGCTAGCAACAGCCCAACTGCACCCCCAGCCCCGAGCTGCCAGCAGGCCCTGGCCCCAGCTCCAGCTGCAGCCCCATTCTGCCCACGGCCAGGTTCCAGCCCTGTTGCCTGTGGGCCCCATAGCCCCAGCCCCTTGCTGCAAGTGGGTCCCAGCCCCAACGGGCACAGTACTGGCACCTGCTATCTTCCCGGATCCCAGGGCTGGGAGACAGCCAGGGCTGGGGCGGGGAAGCAGCAGTTGTTTGCAGCCTCCCAGCTGCAGCTGGCCCAGGTTCGTAGTAGCTGCTGATAGCCATGGAGCCTGAGCTGCTCCCAGCAGCTGGCTGGGAGGATAGAAGGCCTGCTGCAAGCAACCTGGACTCCACGGCTATCAGCTGCAGCCAGGAGGCTACAAACACCTGCTGCCTCCCATCCCCAGATCAAGCCCCGGGCTCCGGGGAGACAGCAGATACTAGCATGCTCCCCACTGTGCTGCCCTGGACACCGCGTCTGCAGAGCAACGTGTGAAACCTGGTGTGGCAGGGCACAGTGGGGGTGCAGAGAGCTGTCTGTCACTCCAAGCTCCCTACTGCCCTGGCCACACTTACCCTTCAGGTGGGGGCAGCAGCAAGTTGGTCAACCCTGTGTACTGCCAATGGTGCTCCCATGCACACAGGGGAAGCGTGACCTGGGTAGTGTGGAGCTTGCAGCAGCAGGCAGCTTCCCTGTGTGGTCCTCCTGTGCGCTGCCACTCTGGGGTGCACATGCTGTACTCGGGAGGGCCCAGGGGAGGGCAGGAGAGCCTGGAGTGCAGCATGTGTGAGGGCGGCACAGCAGGGAGCATCGCTGGTATCTGCTGCCTCCATGGAGCCCAAAGTATCTGCTGCTTCCCCAGAGGCTGGGTGTGGGAGGGGGCTGGGGAGGTAGCAGCTGTTTGCAGCCTCCTGGCTGCAGCTTGTCCAGGTTCTGGGTAACTGCTGATTGCCATGGAGCCTGGGCTGGGAGGCAAGGGGAAGCAGGCCTGGGAGGCAGGGGCAGCAGGGGTACAAGCACAGCTGAGGGGCAGGGGCTTTGGGTGTGGGGCAGGGGGCATGAGCAAGGCATCCTGCCATGTACCCCCTTGCCTTCATTTTGTTTTTCTGGCATGCCAGCACTCCGGCACCTTCCAAGGTAGGCATTGTGGGTTTTTTGGCACTCCAGCCAAAAAAACATTGCCTACCCCTGTTATACAGTGATCCATTTACGTTCATTTGAAGCCGCGTATTAATGTTTTTGGGGTGGGGATGGGAGAGGTTTTTTTGTTTTGGTATTTTGCTGCGATGCATTTCATGTGAACAGTAGGATAGCCATCTGGGTATAGGGAATTAATTCTGAAGGACTTGGATTCTCTCATGCTTTATGCATGTTACATAACATTTCATGTTTATTGCACAAAGTCGTGGATATTCAGCTCTTCCTTAATTTTGCCAAGTGCTTTACTTCTAAAGTGCTTGTATTTCTTAGCTTACTTCCTTGTCACTTATGGTGGTGTTACTGTTACGTGTCTATAGCTGATTCAGGCTGTTGAACTTTTTTTTCACAAAAAGAAAAGAGGATGGACATGCACCAGAGTGGATTGTACTGCTAAAAACCACCTAAAGAGTGTTTACAAAGTAATTTTGTGATATTTTTACACAAAAGTGTTTAAAATATCATAGTCAAGGATTGACTTGCAAATTAAAATGGTCTAGATAGCCTTTTATCAACAACTGCTTGCCGTTATAAATGACTGACCATGTTAGAGATCATTTCCCTTGTCAAATCTAATCAAGCTACTTCACAGTAGTATCAGGTAATCAAATTACAGTTTGTTTTTTCAAAAAACAATGAAAGCAGTGTTATCAACACTAACATTTCTCAAATTATAAAAATAAAAAAATGGGGGACTAAATAAAACCCCTGGGTTTTTTCCATGATATTACTAGTCTTATTTATTATTATTATTATTATTTTTATTATTTCTTTTGCTAAACACATCCATATGTTGCTGACTCGTTTTTGGCCATGTCACCCAGCCCGCTGGTCCAGAAATTTGGTGGTGAGGGAGCAGTGGCAATTAACACTCCTGCTCCTCACCTGCTGTCAAATTTCCAAACCCCATGCAGAGGGATTGGGCTCACAAACTAGGTCTGGCCCATGGACCAAGCTGGCATTGCTCATATGGCTTGGGGGCCCAAAAAGTTGGGCACCACTGGACTATGTGAAAACCCGTAGGAGCTAATCCTTACCTCTGTATTTACCTCAGTAATTTGCAGCATAGTGCAAGGCATCATAGTTGGTTTTATGTAGGAGCTGGAATAGAAATCTGCAAATTAAAGCAGATCACAAAATATCTTTTACTTTCAATTAGCTGGTCTGGATTCAAACTGGTTACTTAAGTGCAAGCCTCTAGCTCATTGTAGGAACACCCTGAGGCATCCAAATTTTAGTAAAAGCCGGTGTTACATCTTTAGGAATGAGGCTTCCATTCAAAAGAGATTAATTAAATCAAGT
The DNA here is from genome assembly GCF_001723895.1 of Crocodylus porosus. Classification (NCBI taxonomy): domain Eukaryota; kingdom Metazoa; phylum Chordata; order Crocodylia; family Crocodylidae; genus Crocodylus; species Crocodylus porosus. The sequence goes on along the minus strand of NW_017728906.1, from coordinate 84,934,096 downwards.
TCTGTTGTCTTTAGATGGTATCATCCGCTCAGGACAGCAGTCATATTTTTCCATATATTACTCTGTCATAAGCTCTACAGTTGAGTGTCATCCCCTTCTGTTCATGAAGATATGGCTTTTGTTAACCAAAATGCACACACTCTGTGCAATGCTAAAACAAATATTAACGCAGCATCCATGTTTGCTTCTGTATACTTTGTTTTACAACATAAACTCCAGCATTTATTACATGGCCTTTATTGTCAGCAGGATTTGAATCCATAGTACATAGCTCTTCTGCTTTGGAGGTGAGAGTTGTCACGTATAGTGTTATCTTCTGTGAACTGTACAGGGAGATGGAGCATCTACTTTATTACTGGACTAGATAAGTATCTGTGAGGCATTTCTAATGTCTTGGATTTAGTTCTGGTTTGGGAAGCATGTGTTTTCAGGAGTTTGTGAATTGCATGGCTGAATGTAACTTGTCAGTTTGTGGACTTATGGCCTCTGCTATAAAAAATGAGCTTGTACTGCTAGCTAAAAAAATAAATGTCATCAAAACAGTAGCAGTGTCTTACAGGTCTGTATGTGGTCTAGCCACTAGAAAGCCAAAGTATGGTAGTATCAGTTACAGAAGTACCTAATTTGGCACATTTTAGAAAGGTCCTGGGGAAAGGTGGATGAGGCTTGGACCTGTTAAACAATTCTCAAGCAGGGTGCTATGGCATTCTCAGGTGCCTTGAGATCCTTTCACAGGTGCTACAGGATGCCATGCTAGTTATCAGTGTTGGGTGTGCACACGTGATTCACAAGAAATTATTCAAATAGTAATGAGAGTATTAAAAGCGTTCGGATCACTTGTGGTCTTTCTGAGGTCTCTGCAATAAAAGAATTGTGCTATTATTTTTCAGTACTTCAAAAATGAATGAAAACTAAGATCTGGTATTTTCTGAGGGGAGCCTTGAGTCTAATGACAGTTACCTTGAGTCTAAAAAGGTTGAGAACCACTATGTTGGGGACCTGGAGTTCTAGTTCTGTTGCTCTCTGAAAGAGAAATCATATGAGCTGTGTTTATCTTTCCAATAAAATGGATGAATATTTATCCTCACAAGTCATGTGAAACTTTAATTGATAAGGGTTCTGAAAGGTGTTCAGTCAGTGGATTACCACTCTTTCCAAGCTTGTGATCCCACTTTTAATTTAATTTGTACGGTTAAATATCCACAGGGTTAACCCCATTTGTGTTGCAGCCCCTAGTTTGAGAATTGCTGTCCTAGGCTGTAAGACACTGTGAGGAAGAATAGACCTTTCTGGTTAAGAAAGCTTCTGGTGTGAGCACCAAATCATATTATTCCCAGTAAATTCCAAAGTTTTAACAATACTATTGAAATTTTCTGGCTTGGATGAAAAATCAACTAAACCAGTCCGCCATCTTCTGACTGGCAAAACTAATCTTATTGCTGTGTTTCTTCATGCCAGTTCATTTTTCTTTGTGCCACTTTTGTATAGCCTTCTGGTCAGCCTCCTCTTTAAATAATAGGTCTCTCTTATTTTGCCTGATACCACTAAGCCCATCCTAGCCTTCTCTCTTATAGTCCTGAGAGTGAGCTGGGGATCTGACAAATATACTATGTAGGACTCCTGTGGAACACTGTACAGAGTTTGTAGTAGGATTTGTTCAGGTAGTTGAAGACTTCCTTAGTTCTCTAGGTCCCTTAGTATAGCCATTTCACTCTTGCAACGAAAATATTTTCCTCTAAGCCAGGAATGTCAAACCCCCACAGTTCAGATGGGTCACATGGGACTGGTCCAAGGGCTGGATGAATGGCAATGTGTTGCATGGGACTGGTCCAAGGGCTGGATGAATGGCAATGGGGCTGATACTGTGGCATGGGTCAGGTCCACAGATCTTTCCCTCCTCTCCTTTTCCCTCTGCTGCATTTCAGATCTAGGGCCCACTGTGGCTGATCAGGAAATGAGCTGCAGTCAGCAGCTGCTCCAGTCAGTCCAGAGTGGCACCACATGCAGAGCAGGTCCCAGACTGACCAAAGTGAGTGCTGGATCCAGCATGAGAAGGACTTGTGAGCACCTCCCTCCCCCTGCCAGAACCAACTCTGGCCAGTCCAGGATAGTGCATGTTCTGGAGCAGGCGGCACTGGGGGGGAGGGGGCAGGAGGGAAGGAGGGTTTCCGGGGTTGGCCCCATCCAGGTGCAAGGCAGGTCCCAGAGCAGGTGTGTCCTGGGCTCGTCCAGCACCCATCATGTCTAGCATGTAAATCAACTTGAGACTCGGGGCTAGCACTGGGGGCTAGATCTTTTACAGCCCTGGTCTATATCATGAGTATTTTCAATCACCTCTTTATATTTTTGCTTTGCATTGGACTCCTGTAGTACTCATGGTCAGTACAAAAAATTACCAGTTTTGTTGTCATGCCAGAATTCAGTGTATTGTATGATTCCATAGTTATGTATTTTGTCATAGCTTTGATCTTCAAAGCCAGGCACCTCATTTGCAAAACTTTCCTTTTATGGTTGCAAAGACATTTAAAATATAAAGTGTGTTTAAGTTGGTACAGAGAGCCTGACACGGTATCTCCAAAGTATGATCTATTCCTTTCATCCTAACCAGACACTTGTGGACTCTACAGTTCTATGGCTGCGTATTTTGACATGCCCGAGATGACTGTTTTGATGGAGGCAGATGCCAGACAGTTTTAGTCTCTTCCCCTGTAACGTTGGCTGTCCCTTGCTTTTCCGCTATTCCCACAGTAGCAAGTTTGGAGTGTAGTGTACCTTCCTTGTGTACTTGCAGGAGTTCAGGCAGAAGCAACTGGGGGATGAGGGATAAGGGCTGGACTTAAGTTTGCGATCGGGGATCCAGGGTGGAGGAAATTTAGGTAGCAAACTACAGAAGCTGGAAAACAGTCCAGTAGCTGAGGCTTGTGGAGTTTATTTACTGAAGAGGACTGTGTTCATTCAGACTGGCATACACAGTTTCCTGACAAATGGAATGGTGGGAGTCTGCTATGTCACCTAGGTAGCATCACAGGTAGCCAAGGGAGGGAAGTTTATAGAGGCTTTTCTCATGAAAAGCAGAGTAAGATGAAAAAATATTATCTTCAGCTGTGAACCAAAGCTGTGGGGAATTTTCATGGAGGTGGAGACAAAAGGAATAAAAGATTTCATGTTGGCACATAAAAGGTAGGGTGCCTGTTATGGTATTTCATCTTCCGAGGCTTGTGTATACGCAGGGCCCTGCCTTTACCATCTGAGTATAGGGGCCTTGACTCTTATATTACCTTACAGCCATTTAGTGGACCATTAATCAATATTTCAAGATCAAAATTGATCCTGTTTTAACAAATATACATCACTTGAATGCAGTGACCAACAGGCCTGCTTAAGCAATTCCCTCTTGTTCATACCATGCCTTTCTCACCATTAGGTCATGTTATTGGGGTATGTGCAGCCCAGAATCCAGGAAGGGACTGGTCCCAGAAAGATAGTTTGACCCGTTTTGTAATTTGTTTTTTCTAAGCAAACCTAGGGGCAAGACAAATGAAATAATTTTAAACAGGAGACTCCACTGAATAGAAAATTATGTCTTTGTATTGTGTATTTGTTTTTAAGTACTGCAGTGCACACATCACAATGTCCCGACAAGTATTAGGATCTCTTTAAGATTAGAAACAAATCCAGGTTCTGATGCCAGGAAACATGAACCTGTATCCTGCAGTATACAGATTATTAACAATATTATGCAATGGTTGTGGCTGTCATGTTTAAGCCGTGTATTACTAATAAAAATCTAGTAAATAATTACAGATACTGAAAAGTATTAAGCTATTTTTGTAGTAAATACCGTATTTAGAGCAGTCTGTAGTAGGGGCCCTGAGGACTCATTTCCAGAAAGAAGTAGCTCAACTAATGAAGTGGTTGTTTGACATTTTACTTCATTTTGAAGTTGAAATTTTTTGCTTCTTTTTGTTTTTTTGCAAATTGCCAAAACTCTATCTGTGTAATATCATTGAAGTGGTTCTGGTCATCTTACTAAAAACGCATCAATCAAACATTTTTTCTTTTTCTTCTTGCAGAGCCTTCAGTATGAGGCGGGGTGGATGGAGGAAACGAGCTGGCGATCATGATGGCTGGGGGACATGGGTATGTTTAAACCACAAGATTTTCAGGAAAAAGGATATATGCATGTATTAGTTTAAGGAAAAAAGGGGAGATTGAAATTAGGGGTGTGAAAAGTTAAATGTTTAAATCATTTAATGTTTGGTACAGGATGCTGTCCAGCGGGAAAGGAAAGTGGTGTGGCAGGGCAGCGGGAGAGAGGGAGGGAGACGCAAGGAGTAGGAGTGAGGCGTACTAGTACCATAGCCTATGAGGTTAAAGAGGAAAAGGTGGGGGGAGGGGGGTAATAACTCCTCAATTAACAAATTGGCTGCTCGTTTGTAGGTGCTGGGGGAGGGGAAGGGAGCTTGCCACTACCTCCTCTCTTCCCCGTGTTAGAGCTGCTGTGTTAGCAGTTAATCATTTAACTGATATAATTAGAGGAGGTTAAACGGATAATTTTTAAAAATGATACTTACATCCCTAGTTGAAATGTTGGATAGCAAGTGCGAGGGTATACTATATGAATTAATAATTCTTCTCAACTTATGAGAGGCACAGGCTAAAATTTATTTAAAGAACAATCGATTTTTCAGAAGTGCTTGCAAAGTTACCCAAGTAATTGCGCTTCGTTATTAATCTGCATTTCCTGAGTCCCGTTGTAAGTCTAAAGTCTTCTGCAACCTCAAACATCCGCTGTTTAAAATCAGCCCAAAACAATCTAGTGAAATCAGGACTATCCCACTAGCTCCTCACTAGGGGTTAAACTGAGGCTTACGGGGGCTTGTTAGCTTGACTGCCAGAGCTGCTGGGTTCATTTAATGTTAGAACTCAGGGGTTTACATTGCTGTCGCTTGCCCATCAACAAATTTCTGGGTTTTGGTTTCTGTTTATAACTGAAATTAGTGGCAGGGAAAAAGGTAGTGTTGGTGTTCACTCTGAGTCCAGAGCTGCACTGACAAGCTTGTGCTCCACTGACATAGGTGGGTCATCCAGCTTGCAAGAAGCCATGTGATTCAGATCCAGCCTGCAGAATCAAGCCTGTGCTAAAGGAATTAATGTTTGGTCTGTTGCACTCCCCTTCTTCCTGACACCTAGGAGGGGCAATATCTAGACCTATACCATTGACAGTCTTAGAGGTTGATATCTCTCATTGCCTCAGAACAAGAAGTAGAATTTTTGACCTTGGCAAGATTTTCTAGGTCTTTTTGAGTGTTTTTTAAGATTATTTTACTTATAAATTCTTTAGATATGGGCATAGTCATTTAATCATTGATGATAGGAATGAGTGCATGCTAAAGAAATTTGTGGATGACAACAAGTTGGATGAAGTTGCAGACTCTGTGGGAGCAAGTTTGGAATCCAGAATGACCAGGATAAACTGAGAAAATGGTTACACAATCAGATGAGATTCAACAAGGACAAGTGCAGAGTCCTGCACTTGGGACACAATAACTGTATGCATGAATACAGACTGGGGAATGATTAGGTAGGCTGCAGTGCTGCAGAGAAGGATCCTGGGGGTTACAGTAGGCCATAAGCTGAATATGAGCCAACATTGTGCTCCTGTTACAAAAAAACCCAAACAAACCCAAAAACAATAGCATGCTGGGTTATATGAACAGAAGAGTCACTTACAAATCAAAGGAAGCAGTTCTTCTGCTTTGTTCAGCACTGGTGAGGCCTCACCTGGAGTACTGTTTTGGGTCCCATTTTTCAGCAGGATATGGACAGTTTGTAAAGAGACCAATATAGAGGGTTAAAAATTATTAAGGACCTGGGAAGCTAGACTTATGAGCACAGGATTAAAGAACTTTGGTTTTATAGTCTAGAGAAGAGAAGATTATGGGGGGATTTGATAACAGTCTTCAAATACCTGAAGAGCAGTTTATAGAGAGGATAGAAATAGGCTTTTGTCTGTGGCTATAGAGGACATGACTGGGAGCAGTGGCCTCAAGCTGCAGGGGAGGAAATTTAGGTTGGCGATTGGGAGGAGCTTTCTGACTATTAAGGTAGTCAAGCATTGCAACAGGCCACCCAGAGTAGCTGTGGACTTTCTATCCCTGGAAATTTTCAAGAGCAGGTTGGACAGCCAGTTGCCTGTAATGATGTCATCCAGGATGATGTTGCTTTGAGCAGGGGGTAGAACTAGGTGACCTTCTGAGGTCCCTCCCAGGTCTACTTTCCTGTGTTCCTATAACTAAGGCCTTGTTTATCCTATGTAGTTTCACCAGCAGACCTGAAACTGAGCCTGTGCACATGCATGGCTGTTCTGCGATTGCCTTTCTCTGCCAGTAGCATACCCTCCTTCTTTCTCCAAGAAAAAGATGGCTTCTGCTGGCTCCTGCAGTCTCTTTGATAGCTGTTGCTTTCCAGAATATATTTTGTGCCTTGCCAACAAAGCTGACAAACTCAAGTTGAGCTGAATCTTTGATGTCTTCTCTAACAAGGCTGCCATCTAACATTAGAGTATCTTCTGGCAAAAGTTCTCCTTCCCATGTAAACAAGGCCTAAGGAACCTTCATTATACAAGTCTGTACCATAGGACTATTTAACTGTATGTAGGAAAAGAGAATACATGGAGGTCATTGGGTTGAGTCTGCCTTGCCATTGGAACACATAGACCCACAATTATTGTAGGTATTCACTTTGTTTCACTTTATTAATTTGGCTGTACCAGCATTAGTCATTTGAACAATAAGAATATAAAAGAGACAGTATTAATGTTTTATTGGCAGGAGTTAAAAATGGGAGGCTTTAATCATGATTGGAAAAAGCTGTGTGTGAATTTTGCAAGGGCTCCAAACAGATTTCAGGAAGGAATACCAAATGTATACTCACTATTTTTTAAGAAAATATGAAAATGACTCTACTCTTTTAAAAATTAACTTGGGCATAAAAAGTCAAAATCAACAATTTTATATTTAACTATTTATTTCAATCACAGGGAGGGTACATGTCTGCAAAGGTCAAGAAACTAGAGGACCAGTTCTGTTCAGATGCAGTTATTCAACAGCAAAAGGATGGAACTTCAACTAGTATCTTTAGTGGAGTTGCCATCTATGTCAATGGCTTTACAGGTGGGTTTTTCTGTTCTTAAATGGCAGAGTTGATGTACTATTTACACTTAATGCCTATGTATATTAAGTGATGTAAGCAGGGTTTTTTGGAAATGAGCCGTATAGCTGAATAAGAATCCATAGTGGTATGAGTGAAGTTGCTTTGAGATTTATGCTTGAAGTTCAAGTAAGTTTCTATGCAAAGTCATCTTTCCAATGAGTCACAAGTGATGCATAACCATTTTGATTGAAATTTTATATTCTTGGGTCACAGAATACAAGTGGAGTTTTCCCCCACAGAAATTTTTGCAGTTTGTTCTTACAGCTTGAGTTACCAGAATATTCACACTGAGATAATATATTTGCACTTAATTCAGCTAGTTTAATTAACAAAGCTCAAAACTAGATATATTAATCATGTCGGGGTTAATTATTTTGTCTACTTAAAATAACAGATATATTAAATTGATATCTATCAGCTATCAAATCAGAAAGGTTCCTGCCATAAGAGATTGCTCCCCCACTTCCCTATCTTCCAATCAACTGACTTGTGGGATGGCAGAGGATAGCATTCCCCTTGGGGTCTAGGAGGTCTGCATCCCTGAGTACATCTGTCTCCCATCCTGTGCATTCCTACAGGGTGACCTAGAGGGGTGAATGGAGTGGGGGGGCATTTCTCCAGTGGTGAGAACCCTCCCAGAGCCCTGGATACTCCTCAGTCTATGTACTCTTCTGAATCGCCACAGACAGAAACACAGGGTAGGAGGCAGATGCACCCAAGGGTGGAGCTTGGTGTATTGTGAGGGGAAATGCATGATGATTGCTGTGGGCAGTGTTGCATTTGGTTCTTTTGCAAGAGAATTCTCCCTTTCAATGACAACAATCTCTTCTGTCCTGTACTAACTTGAATGGCTGTACATGTCTCAGGTGTTAGGAATACCCAGTCTCCCGCAGTCTTCTGTTCTACTTCCCTTCCTCTCCCTCAGAGTTTATAGGCAAGTAATTTCTCTTACTTCCTGCAGTTAAAACCGTTTTCAGCCAAGGCCGTGCACAGCATTTTGCTTGTCATTTTCTATACGCTAAACAAAAGATGTGTAGAAAATTAACCTTGTGGCATGTTGTGTCTCAGTGCTTTTAAATGAGCAGTCCCGTTTGTGAAATGATCCCTTCATAGATTCAAAAATATTGGGGAAAAAACATTTCAAAGTAATCACTTCCATAAATAACAATTTGCCTACATTTTCTGTGGTTTTGTTGACATGTTTTGAAAAAATTATTTGGCTATCCTAAGTTAATAGATTTTGAAAATAAAATTTTTTCATTTGTGATGTTGGATTTCTAAACATCAGTTGTTAGTGAACTTAACATACAAATGCAGAAATACATTACATATAGTTATTTTTGATTAATCTCACAGATCCTTCAGCTGATGAATTAAGGAGGCTAATGATGTTGCACGGAGGCCAGTATCATGTGTACTATTCCAGATCCAAAACAACGCACATCATTGCCACCAATCTTCCAAATGCCAAAATAAAAGAACTGAAAGGGGAAAAAGTGGTTCGACCAGAATGGATCATCGAAAGGTAAATTTAGACAGACTGTTAACCTGGCACTCGGTGGGTTTCAGAGAAACTTACTAGAAAAACTACTTTGTGTTGCAGATGCAACAAGTGTATAGTTTTACATATGTTTATGTTGAAGTTACCTTGTGGAATAGATACATGTCTGTAAAATGGAGATAATGCTATTTCAGTTCTGTAAGGTTACATGCCCAAAAACCACACAAGATATCTCAGACATAGCAGGAATTTAGGGCTTTGAGTCTCAGGTCTCTTGAGACAATCGTAGTTAAGTAGAATACTGTATTTCTGACGAGGGTTTTAAACCTTTCTGCTTTAGTGCTAGCCAGTAACTATTGGGTGTAAAGAAGAAACTCACCCAGTTGGTAAGTTATTCTGTGATTGTCCGCTACTGGGTTTTTGACAGCTTCCTTTAAGTATCTGGTATTAAGCATAGAGGTCAGTAGTAAATTAGTTCAGTAGTTCTCAGTCTTTTTGGATTTGAGACACCTTTCCACAACTCTTGTGAACTGGGTGGTGCCCAATTGAAAAAAAATAATTTATGTGTTACAGTGCTTACCTCCCATATGCAGAGGGGTCAAGCAGTGGGGTTGGACAGTCAGGGAAGGACAAGCCTGAGCCTGTGCTTACCTGCTTATCCCTTACACCTTACTTATCTTCTCACACCTCAGAAGAACCTTCAAAAGATCTGGCACCATCCTTGCTTGAGAATCATTGGTCTGATCCAGTCTGGCACTTGCTTCTTTTGCTTCTGTGCCACTTCAGGTACTATGCTCACAGTTGGTCTTCCCTTTCTGCAGACCTGAAATCTATAGGAATGTTGCTCTCCTTTAAGGATTGGAAGAGATCTGTTGTTCAGCAAGGGAAAGCGTCAGTTGTGAAAGCATTCTGCTTGATTGGAGCATACATGTCAACATCCTGCGTTCCCTTGCAGTTGAGGATGATTGTCTTCCATGATTGTCTTATCTATGGTTCCAAAGATGATGAGGCCAATCTGGGATTGACAGACTCTGCTCTAACTTGGGCACATGTTTCCATGCGGAGTGGGTGACCCTGGATTCTTGATTCAGACCATGACATGCTGTTTCTGCTGCTTCTGCTTTTCTGTCTGTTGTCATAAGGGTCCAAAGTACTGAAATCCTTGCAGCAGACTCTTCCTCCTTTTGTGGGGGGAAGCAGTCCTGGGTAAGAAATGGTTTCTGAGGTATGGGAAATACTTAGCATTCTCCAGATTCTCACCTTGAATCTGAATTACCAGAGCTGGAGACTGCTCATTAAGAGCTTGTTGATGGAGGACCTTAGTCTTATGAATGTTAAGTGTCAGTCACATTTTCTTGTATGACTTGGTAAAAGCATCAACAATTGCCTGAAGGTCTACTGCTAAGTGAGCACAGACTACAATATCATCAGTATACCAGAGCTCAATGATTGAGGTCAGGGTGATCTTGGTTTTGGCTCTGAGTCAGCTGAGATTAAACAGCTTACCATACATTTCATAGTTTAGCTCCATTCCTGCTGGAAGCTTGTTCATGGTCAGATGTAGCATTGCAGTAAGGAGTATTGAGAAGAAGGTTGGAACAATGATGCAGCTTTGCTTAACTCCCATTAACTACCATATCCTCTTGCCTTTCAAGCCTCATAAGGGGGTCCTCATGGGAGTACAGAAATCCAGTCTTCCTTCCCAGAAACACTTCCTTATACTTCCCCAGGCAGTGGATCTTCAGGGGGCAAATAAATCTGTTCTTTCCATCTCTGACTCAATCAGATGTGAAGGAAGTTTGCTGTCAAGAGGGATCTCCCAGTTGCTGGGGTGTTGATACATTTGATTTCCAGGCTCTCTGTAGGCATTTCTAGACAGTGAAGAATGCTTTTATTGCTCCCTTTTGTGTGGAACTTTGTTGCAGGAAACAGAGGAATGAAGGAAATCTTTACTCCCGTGGATGCACTCTCTGGGATCTGTAAGCAGTAGGGCCATGGGAATGAGAGTGGAAAACCAGTTCCTTCTGCTTTGTAGCCCTTTTGCCGGTTTTTATGGGTGAGGGGAGCTCGCTCTTCCTTATCCTGCCACCCTATGAAGTTTTTTTTTTAACCAACTGCTGTCTGGTCAATCTATTTTGGTCTCACTGGGCTACAAGCCTGGTTTGGTTTGTTGTAACACTGAAAAAACAATTAAACCTTGTTGAGGTTCATAGGTGGAGGGAGTCCTCCCTGCATAGGATCCACAGAAAATGAGAGACACACTTCTTTGGAAATTAAAAAAAAAAAACTAACCATCCTCTGTATTCCTGAGATTCCTCCTTTTGGGTGAAAAGGAGGGGTTGGCAGTGCCTTGGATAGTGGTAGAATGGTTTCCATTTCCCATTTCCACCTTTTCATAGATGTTAAGATAAAAGCCCCAACTCTGTGTACATTGTAAAAACAGTAAAGGCAGCCAGTTGGACTGTACAAGAGGCTCTCCAGTGTGATCATCTTATTTGGGGTGTTTTTTACCTCACTGAAACTGTGGACTCAAGACAGGGTGATAGAAGGCAGTTGATTAGCAGCATATTTTGTGTCCATTGGATAAATGTAGGGGATGTCTCATCAACTTCTTCAGTTTTAGTGTCCTCTCTTCGGGGAGGATATTGAAAAATGTAGAGAGGATACAGAAAAGAATCACAAAAAATGACTAGAAGATGGGAGAAAATGTCTTTGGCAAGAGTTGTGAAGAGCTTCTGTTTTTTAGTTGTGCAAGTAGTTTTCTAAGCAGAAAATCCCAGGTTCTTTAATCTAGCAGAAACACTAACAAGAACCAGTGGTTGAAAGCTGAAGATACTCTAATTTAATTTATAGGCAAGGTGTCTAACATTTCCCTGTATAAGATCCCATGTGCAGTGTCTTAGCTAGCTTGGGAGAAATCTGTGCAATGCATTTCAGGGTTCCAGTTATGCTTATCAGCCCTGTTGATGTCATTGTGTTGGAATTTGTTTTGTTTTTAAACCCTGGGGATCCAAATTGAGCTGAAAACTTAATGATGTTCTTTTAAGAATTCAGAATTAGCAAATATTAAGAGCAAGTTTGCAATGCAATCTTAATTCCTTTCTCTGAGCGTATTCATTACGATGTAGTCTAATTATATGATTAGAAACCATTTTTACGTAGGACAGGTGCCTTATTCACTGAATGCCAGAGTGGGCATACTGGGCTCTTCTGGATTTCTGCCTTTAGAATCAGTTGGCCACCAGTAGCCATTTGGATCGAGGTCTCCACAGGCCTGAGCCAGGCCAGACTAATCTGTAGCCAGACTTAATCTCAGCATTCTGAGGACATTGGATCTCTTCATCTCCACCAAAGAAACAACCTATTTCTGAAGACTAGATACTTGCCATTATGCTACACTTTTTTTTTTTAAATTGTCAAGAAGTTCCAATAGTCGTTCTGGTGTGATGCACCTCATTTCCATGGAGAAACTTGGCTTCTGATTTGTAATTAAGCACTGAGTAAAATATTTGTATAAATAAAATATGATGTACAGTCAAACCAATACATCTTTTGGAGGAGATTGAATATGTTGGAAAAATTTCATTTCTTTGAAGAATCATATGGCAAATGCTAATGCTGACAGCATAATTTACTTGACTTTTCAGAAGACTCCTCAACTGTTAAGGAAAATAATCATGTGGTAAAGAAACTGTTTTGTCATGATTTAAGCATTATAAAATGGTGAACTTGAACAGATGGTCTTTATAGTAAAGAATAGCTAATAGTAGTTTGAAAATAGGTATTGGTACTGGACCAGAGCTGTTACATAGTGTATTAAGATTTGATCCTTTGAGGCAACCAGGCATTCTAGTGGGAATCGAGGATGCAGTTTGTTGGAAGATCAGGCTCTTAATTGGATAAGAAAGTCGATAGCAAGTTGAAGGTTGATAACTTAATTGTTTAGATTAGTAAAATCTTTGGAGATATGAAACAGTCCAAGTACAAGGTACCTGGGCTACAGAGAATAAAGAAAGGCATCATAGCAGATACAATTTAATGTTTAAAACATAAAATAATGCACATGAGCAGAATCCATGAAAATATACCAGTATTTAAAGGAAATTTGTTGTTTGTGGCACAAAGATGTGGAACTTGGTGAATAGTGCAAATTTATTTTACAAACAATTTTTGTTTGGAAGATGTATCATCAGAAGTAGTATAAGGTGGAGGTTTAAAATGTTTTAAATGTGAAGAGATTTTTTTTGTTTCCCCCGGCAATAAAAAGAATCATGGCATCAGAGTTGGTTATAATGTTGAAAATTGATTGCATTTTTTTTATTCAAGTTTGTTAATAAGAGCAAATGGAAACTAAAAGTTGAAGAGAACTCTGTTTTGGATTCTCACTTAATGCTGTTCACTTCTTGACCCAGAGGGTTTGTTGTTGTAAGTGAATGAAATGTCTTTACTTCTTCTACTGCCCTTCTCTCCTCTACAGTACTGAAGGAAAGGTTGACATCGTCCCTAAGCTGATATGATTTTGATGACATTGTGCAAAGTTAATTTAGAAATAATAACATGAAATATGTTTTATGAAGCATATAACCAAGTTCATTGCTCCAGGTGGCCATTGAGGTCCTGTCTACATTTGGAGTTTAAGAAGTTGTACCTGAACATAGTTTGAAACTAGCATGAACTATTGTAGAAATATATAATTTATTCATAAGGTTTTGACCGATGCAACTACTCCAATGGCTGAAATCTCAGTATAAACAAGTTCTCAATTAAGTTCGAATCTGAAACTGGTAGAATAATTTATAGACATTATCTATTGTGGGTTATATAGTGATAAGGAGAAAATTATTTTAGGACTAAATGTCCTATTGCTGCATCACTACTTTCCATACTTGAGAGGCTTACAGTTTTACTTGTGTTATTTTAATTTTCTAGGGTAATTTGTAATCTTCATAAAGAAATGTCATTTAGAGTATATGAATATTTCAATGTTTAATTGAGTTGTTGTCAGAACTTTCCTGTTATAACTGTTGTAATTATAGCATTCCCACAAGAAGCCTTACTAGTTCTCTAAATAAATGCTAACTAGTTAATTTTAAATAATTGGGTAACATAATCTTCCTCTAATTAAAGGAGGAACATAGAGATGAGCTGTGAAAAGTTTGGTTTAAATTACTTGCTTAGCTTCCTTAATTGCAGTGTGACAGCCAATAGGGGCTTTTGTTCTGTTGTCACCTCCCTCTATAGAGTAGAAGTTTGAGCTGTAGAAGAAACAAAACGGTTCTTAAGAAAAAAGCATAGTATAGACAAAGTGTTATCTTTTACATTTGAGAGCTTTTTTAACTTTATCCCAACTACATAGTTGGTCCAGTAAAGGCTGTCATACCAAGAAAACCTTGCCTCGCATAATTTCTGGACCATCATATCTCCAACATCACGCTTGCGCTACTATAAATGTCCTCTTTAAAAACTTTGAATTTAATTCCGTGCCCCAAACTATACATAAATATTCTTTGTTTCACTATAAAACAGACTTGGCTGCTAAAACAACAGCCACACCTACTTTAGAGTTCAGTATGGTATCTGTATGCATTTAGGATAAAGGGTTGTGGTTGGGCAGGAGCACATCACCATCAATAACATAAATGCAGAAGGAAAGATGAAAATGTTGTTGCTGTATCTTTTCTGGATGATATGCTACAGGACTTGAGTTGCCTGAGGAAAACTGCTGATTGTCAAATGCCTGAAAGTACAGTTTTAGCTGCAGGGTGGGTGGAGACAAGGAACAGCAGACATCATACTAAATGGGTTGGGGCATATCTACATAAGAATGTTTGGATAGTTTTTTTTTCTCTTTTTAGTCTCTCCACTGGGTTTCCTCATAGTAGGGGGTAATTGGGTCCTTAGGATTGGAGAAGTTGAGGATATTCTTCAAGGTGAACCAGATCCTAATGAAACTCTTTTTTTTTCTTAGTTTTTACCTGATTTTTGTCTGGAAGGCATCTGTAAGGTGTTTTGATTTAAATGGATCTATCATCAGAGTATTACATTTGTAGAATTTGTGGAGGATCTTGAAAACTGTTATCAAATTACTGCCATTTCATGTAGAGTTTGCACTGGAGAAAGCTAACAGGTTTTACACAGCTAACTATCATGTGTAAGCATCTCTCATTAAGGTAGTTCTATAGCTCTAGTCATCGGGATTTAAAATAACATCCTACCCTATCCAGACATAATTGGGGGTTTTATAACTGGATATGAGTCTGAAAGGTTTTTTTTAATTTGTTTCCATACTAGTCTTCAAAGAAATGATATTTTTCCATATTTTTTGAGCTGTGTTGTATGTTATCAGCATATTTATACCTATTTATTTTGAGATGCTTATTTAAATCCAGTTAATATAAACAAACCATTTTTAATTGAACTGGGATTTTAATAATCTGTTATGTTGTGACTATGCCGTGTTTAAGGTCCAACATTTTTAACTGAATTTGTGTGTATCACATCTATAAGTTACAATGTATTAACTCCTCCTGGTGCCTATTTTAGTTTCTGAACTAGAAGTTATGTATGCATATAAAAAACTGCTCGTGTGTTGCAGTTAAAGCAGTTAAGCAGATTTTTATTGCAACTTTTTTGCTTTCTTTCTGTATTGTAGCTGTGAAAAGTGTGTTTAATCGTGGTTCAGGTACACTTAAGCATTCACATCCTGTGTGCACACTTTCAGGACTCCTTTTTATAGTAATTGTTGACTTGTTGACAATTCAGAAAGTACGAAGCATATTTATCAATTTATTATTGTCCTGAGTTTATTTTTTATTTTATCAAACTGCTTACATTAAAAAAATATATATTTCCTCATTCAGGTGCGATACATTGATTCTTTGTAGGTTCAGATTTCACTGTCCAAATATTTCAGTTGTGCTAAAACTAAGGAGAATTAGAAGCATGTATAGCAAGACAGCCAGCTATAATTACAGAAGTATCAGCAACCTTTTATAAATGAAACACTGTTCATCTCAGAAGTAGCTTTTCTGAAGACTTTGAGTAGTAAAATATTTGTTTGTTTTTGTTTTTTTTTTTTGCTGTTTAGCATAAAAGCTGGACGTCTCCTCTCCCATGTTCCATATCAGCTTTATACCAAGCAGTCAAGTGTTCAGAAAGGTCTCAACTTTAATACCATATGCAAACCTGAAGATGCCATGCCAGGTCCTAGCAATATAGCTAAAGAGCTCAACAACAGGGTGTAAGTATTTCCTATCTGGTAATGTACATTATTCACTTACGTTGTTATGTGTACAACATTTCTGTTTATCCCAAAGCACTTAACCAGGGAGGGTAAGTGTTCACATTTTACAGGTGGGAAGATCTGAGGTATATGTGAAACAGTTTGTCTAAAATCAGAGTTGGTTATTGAGGCCATGTCCCTCTGGATAGCCCATCAAGTGGCTTAGCTCCTGGGCCAGGCTTTTAACTGTGCCAGAGGACGTAGTAGGTGTAACATGTACTGTATGGAAGCAATTGGGTGTGGGACTTGATTTAAGAGAATCTGATCATGGATACTGAATTAGGTATTTTGTTTTAAAAATAGCAAATATTGACAGAGATTTGTTGTGGTAGTTGTTGTACAAATGAAGAAACACTTGCTCCAGTTTTAAAAATTAAGATTAAAATGCTGCAATGCATGGATGTTAGGTTAGGGCTATGAAATTACCAAGTTTCAAGAAAGGATGCAAGTTAATAATAATTAAAAGGCAATAAGCCCTAATGCTGGAAGACTCCACCTATTATTGATAGGAGAGTTTGGAAACAACTTCATCCTCTGGGTATGCTCTTCCATGTGGGGGTGGGGGGTGGGTACCTATTGCATCCTTCTCAGAAGCATCTGGAATTGGCTGTGATCAGAGAGAGATTATTTGGAAGAGCTCAGCTACTGGTCTGATTTGAAAGGATCATCTCTGTGTACCCAGATGATTTGTTTCCCTCGAGGGAGTGTCAACACATAGGATTGTGTTTGTACCTGGTAGAAAAAACAAATATTCCTACAGAATGCTCATGCTAACCATTTCTTTTACTCTTATGTTCAACTGTAGGGGATTATTTAACTCTACCTTGGATCAGTATATTGTATTGGTGGTAATGGGGATGAGAAGATTAATTAGACTTTCATAAATAAGTCTTTCTAATATAACCAGTATCCATTTAAAAACTTACTCTATGTGATGACTTCAAATTGGTACCAGTGGGAGAAAGCTTTATAATCTCATAGCTGTTCCAAAATATTGTTGTTCTGTTTTATATAGTTTATAATTACAGTAATCTTAGGTGAACTGTTATCAAAGTTAATTGGTTTGTTGGTTTTATT
Organism: Crocodylus porosus; assembly: GCF_001723895.1. Classification (NCBI taxonomy): domain Eukaryota; kingdom Metazoa; phylum Chordata; order Crocodylia; family Crocodylidae; genus Crocodylus; species Crocodylus porosus. The sequence goes on along the minus strand of NW_017728906.1, from coordinate 84,917,021 downwards.
TGCACGTTAGCTAGGTAATTTATAACCAACCATTTTTTGTGCATTTGTTTAAATTGCTTTCTTTGGGAGTAGGTAGATTTTCCTGTAAACTGAGAATCCACTTAGCTCTTAATGTTTAATGTTAATGCCATTTGTGTTGTTGATATGGATCTAGTGTAAACTACTTGAGGTAGTAGTTTTTTGTTTTCACAATATCCAGGTAAAAGTAAATTGCTAATGTGCTTGTGTTACAATACTCATTCTTTTAAACATCACTATGGTGTAGATTCTGTTGTTCATATACACCAGTGAAAATAAATTCATGGATATATTTGATGTAACCACCTGGGACATGCTTCCTTGGAGTTTAAATTCAACATGCCATACTAAGACCTTTTGCAAAAAGTAGAAATATTTTTTGGTAAGAGTTTTTTAAGATCTCTGTTTTTCAGGCTGAAAATGTAATTAGAAATAAAAATGAAGTTTTTTCCTTCCAGTAGTTTTGACACTTAGTAATAAAAGAAGATCAAGGAATTGTTATATTAAAAAAAGTCAGAATTATTTTAATGCCTGTGCTATTGGGGGTCAGGTTGGGAATCTTATTGGAAATCTAGGGAAGTTCCCTTTATAATAAGAGTTTGAAAAAGGTCATTTTTTGATTAAATTCCCACCCACATTTATTCTGTAACAAATCTGTAGAAAGTTGAGTAGAGATAATGGAGATCAGTAGGACATTCTGAAATCATCGTTCAAACCACTGGATGATATTATCTTCATCTGCTAAAACAAGGATGACCAACTTGTGGTATGGGCAGTGTATATGGAAATGTGGCAGATCAGGTGGGGGACAGGCAACACCACTGCAAATAGGGTAGGAAGCAGAACAAAGAGCAGCAGATCAGGCAAGGGAAGGCGCCTGAAACGGCACTTGGGCAGAATATGGGGCTGATTTGTAGCATGCCTCGGAAAAGGTTGACTTCTCCTATCCTAAAAGAACTATCAGAAGTTTGCATCTGACTACTAAAAATGCTTAATTTTTGTTTTCTGTATAGATTGATATTTATAATGACTTGCTAATGACTTCAAATCTTTGTTTAGGTAAAATTATTAAATACTGTTTTCTTGCTTGTTTTAGAAACCATTTAATAAAACAGTGTGAGACTGAAAATGACATCAAAGGCAATGGAATTGATAGCTGGAATGAAGAGGAGGAGGAAGACAGTAAGGATTTGGGAATTGTGGAATTGGAACAGGTCTTTCCTGTTAGGACACACAATGGAGTTCAGCATCACAGAGACAGCACTGCCATTTTTAACGGACACACCCTCAATTCTACCAGTGCCTTAAAGACACAGGATTGCTTGGTGCCCTCTGGCAACAGTGTTGCAAGCAGGTTCTCTCCAGGCCCCCTGCAGGAGGAGGGGAAGACTGAAAAAGGCATCATTGACTTTAGAGACTGCACTATGCAGCAGTTGCAGCAAAGCAACAAAAACACAGATCTTTTATGGAATCCACATAGGACTATGAGTAATTCATTCTCATCTTCATCTTTGCACAGTAATACTAAATTAAATGGTGCTCACCACTCCACTGTTCAGGGGCCTTCAAGCACAAAAAGCACTTCTTCAGTACCTACTCCTAGCAAGGCAGCTTCATCACCAGTGTCCAAACCTTCAGACTGCAATTTTATTTCTGACTTTTACTCTCGTTCAAGACTGCATCACATATCCACATGGAAGAGTGAATTGACAGAGTTTGTCAACAACCTGCAGAGAAAAAACAATGGTGTCTTTCCAGGAAGTGAAAAGTTAAAAAAATTGAAAACAGGCAGGTCTACACTTAAAACTGATACAGGTAGATACTTGTTTAAAATGGTTTATTTAACTGGGTTCCCTTGTTTTCACATTAAGCATCTGATCAATCTTAAACACAAAGCTTTCATTGTTAAGAAGGCTCCCAGGCAATATGGGATAGCAGCATGGTTATGAGGAGTCAAATACCTGCTTTTTGCAGCTTTTATTATTAAAATTAAATGCCCCTTAATATGACACTCATTTCAACACAGATTTATTTCTGCAGAATTTTAATTTTTTTAGATACCGCCAAGCAATTTTGAGGGGAAAAATGATTTTGAGTTGTGTACATGCAAGATTTTTTTTTGAGATTTTAAAGGGCCAAATACAAAGTGTCTTACTGCTCTGTATTAGTTCCAAGTGAAAATTTTCCACAGTATATGGAAATGTACTGAGGTCAAAATGAGTCTGTTAGCTAGAATACTTTTGGATCTCTTCACATTAGAAGGAGTCTTGTACAATAATTCTCCATGTCTTGGCACTAAACGGTAATTGTCTCTGGAAGTATTGCACTGCCAAACTGAAAGTACTTGTGTAAATATTTGTGTAATGAGTGGGATTTTAATATTTAAGTATAGTAGTGAATTATATATTTTATGTCCTTGACAATATCTCCTGCAACAGGGGTCTCCAACTTCGATGTGGCTGGGGGTTGCACTTTGCATAGTCTGCACACTGTGGGGACAGCCTCCACTCTTCACCCTTGCTCCTTGCACATGTGCTGTGTCACTAGCGTGTAGATGCCCCAGTTTATTCCCTGCTGCACAGCTGCTGGAGAAGCTACTTCCAGGTCCTGCAGGCTGCCAGTTGGACAGCCCTGTCTTAGAAGCTTAAGCACTATTCAGCCTGTTTGACTTTTTGTGAGTCTGCCTTCTATTCCTAGAGAGTCTTGCTTCTTTAAGTTGCCAGTGTCCTTTTATATATATCCCTTTTTTGTACAAGTAGGGTAAACATAATTTTCTTTAAAAAGACTACAGGTAGTGAATGACTGACTGTCTTGAAATAGGGCATTAAAAATGAAGTGTTTTAGTCATTTATGTGACATACTTTTTCGCTATGGAATTCTAGGCATTGTACACACATGTGATTTGCCCCAGTTACAGTTGTGACCAGCAAATAATATTGGTTCAAACTTCTGGTAATATTTATTAAAAATCACAACTTGATCTAGTGCAGCTTATCTTTGCCTCAAGCATAGGTAAACTGCATCTTGTATATTACATTTTAAAGCTGTTTTGCTTGTCTGTGCTAGATGCTTCATAAAATATAGCAATGTCATTGACCATAAAATGCTAACTGACCAGAGGTTTTCAAATCACTTGACGTGTGTGGTGTGAACTGAGGAAAAAAATTGGAAGTGATGTTAAAAAAAATTGTATTTTCTGATTTGTGCACAAAACCCAGAGAGTACTCCAACATAGTTTGAATTGTAACATAGTGAATATTAAGACCTACTGTATTTACTTGAGTATAAGATGGGGGTTTTCCCCCTAGTCAACTTGAGGGGGGTGGGAAGGAGTGGGTGACGCCTCTTGTCTGGCATTCACATGCAAGGAAACCTCACAAAAATATCATTTAACTGCTGCCAAAAGCAGTATGCGCTCAGTAATGGAAACCAACTATCAAGTTGATTTAAATGCAGCCAACACTGAACATGTCTATGAAACACATAGACTTTATGGGGCAAACATACTAATAGCAACCTATCACAAGAATAGGCTAGTGTAACCCATCTGAATAAGATTTATGGTAGTGGTCATTGCACTCAGTCCGCTTCAGTGCCAAGTCTTTTTAAGTCAGGGTGAGCTACTACATTGAATACATTTTTGCTTCCTCTTCACTCCCACAAGTGAGCTGTGCCTTTCTTTCCCATTTCTGAGTCCTGATTTTTGACTGGCCTTAAATGCCTGGTAGATGTCATTGAATGGGGCCCCAAACAGCTTACCCAGAATCTATCTCTCAGCCTGTTGCATATGAGTAGTTGTGGCCCTGTACTCCTTGAAGTGGAGCCAGACCAAGTTGCCCTGTACCACATCTGTATATACATTTTTGGAGGATCCCAGGACTTGTGACAAGAACGCCTGTTTCCAGTCATGAGCAGGGTGGCTAATTATCACATTGTTCTGTGTTTTTGTTGTTGTTGTTGGGGGGGAGGGAGTACACACATCTGAAGTACCCACGTACTGAATAGTGCTGATCTATGAGGTCACCATGGCTTGAAATGCTTTTGACTGGTGGAGCCTAGCCCAGTGAACTATATGGAAAATCATGAGCCTTTTGGGTTTGGACTAATGACACTAAGATGTGGGGAGAAGTGAGCACACTAGAAGAGAGGGACAGGCTACAACTAGATCTCGACAGGTTACAAAGGTGGGTGGATGAGAATAGGATGGGTTTCATTACGAACAAGTGCAAGGTATTGCATCTGGGGAGGAAGAACCAGCAGCATACTACAGGCTGGGGAGCTCCCTTCTGGTCAGCACAGAGGCAGAGAAAGATCTTGGAATCACTATTGATTCCAAGATGAACATGGGCTGCCAATGTGGGGACGCAGTCAGGAAAGCTAACTGCACTTTGTCATGCATCCATAGATGCGTCACGAGCAGGTCCAAGGAGGTGATCCTCCTCCTGTATGTGACATTAGTCAGGCCACAGTTGGAGTACCACGTCCAGTTCTGGGCACCGCACTTCAGGAGGGATGTGGACAGCATTGAGAGGGTCCAGAGGAGGGCCACTTACATCATTAGGGGGCAGCAGGGCAGGCCCTACGAGGAGAGGCTACGATACCTGAACCTGTTCAGCCTCCACAAAATAAGGCTGAGAGGGGATCTGGTGGCCGCCTATAAACTTGCCAAGGGGGACCAGCAGGCGTTGGGAGAGTCCCTGTTTCCCCGAGCACTACTGGGGGTAACAAGGAACAATGGCCATAAGTTGACTGAGAGTAGATTCAGGGTAGATATCAGGAGGCACTACTTTACAGTCAGGGCAGCTAGGAGATGGAACTGAATTCCAAGGGAAGTGGTGCTTGTCCCTACCCTTGGGGTCTTCAAAAGGAGGCTTGGCCCCAGCATCCTTTCCTGCCCATGGCAGGGAGTTGGACTAGATGACCTGCTTAGGTCCCTTCTGACCCTACCAACTATGAAACTATAATGTTATGCATAGTTTGTACTATATACAAGTACGTACAGAAGTGCTGCTTAAAAGTGTGTTTATGGAGTACCCAAGCTAAAACTTGCAGCAGTTTCAAAAGAGGTAAACTGCAGCAGTTCTGGATGAACTAAGTCTATGGGTAACTAGTAATTTCTCAAATGCGGGTTATTACAGGTATGTTTATTTCTAGGTCACTGTTTTCAAATTTGCTTCTCACTTCCATATGCTTAGGGAGAGCAGGGTCTGATAGTAATGAGGGCAGGATAAAGAAACTGGGGGCAGGGGAGGAGGGCAAAGGGCAAGGGTGCTACCTAACCCCCCTCCCCCCCAACTTGTTTTCTGTGCTGTAGCAGTGGGAGGGGGACAAATTCAAGGCAGACCTCCAATAATTAGTTTCTATAACTGGAAACTTATAACACATTTATAAATCATAGAGGTAGTCTGCATTTGAGTATGGTAGTTGTTAATTTATGTTGTTATGTACTGAAAACACTTATCATACCAAGGTAATAAATATTAATTTGGGAAACAAAATGGGTAATAAGAGGTGTAATACTTCACTTTAGTAGATGTGTCACTTTGTCTTTAAACTTACCAGGCTGTTGTTTCCAGTGCTTCTATATTGCATTTGATATTCTGTAGTGTATTGCACTTCTTCACTTCTCCCTTCAAACAATTCTAATAATGAACTTTTGGTAGAGGTAGTAACAGGAACTTCTTTTTGTTGCTTTCCTTGTTTTGGAGTTGGAAACATTTTACTATCAGTCTTTGACTCATATGAATGCTGTAAAATATGTAAATTTTAGGGATCAAGTTTTCTATTAATATGTCTTCATACTAGGTAATGTGTCTGTCTTGAATTCAGCCAAGCCACAGAGCTGTATAATGCACGTGGATATGGATTGCTTCTTTGTATCCGTGGGTATCCGAAATAGGCCAGATCTCAAAGGTCAGTATACTTTGTTTTTCTTTTTTCTTCTTTTAATGTCACCAGTCGCATGTTCAAAACATGAAAATATGCTAGCTAACAAGTAAAATTTTGTAAGTGTCTGCTTCTAGTAACTTAGCCTGTTAGGAGCATTACTCTCATATCGCCAGTTCTTATTTCTCAGTGTCCTGCAGTCAAGTTTTCCTTGCTATCTCACTTCCAGTGTTTAAGTCCAGTGTAAGAATATAGAATCAAATGGTGTCTCTCCAGTCTCAGCAGCCTGGTAAAGTGAGAAGCTGAAGACTGGATAGTCTCGCTCACTCCAAAACAACCAAGTGAGGTCTTGGCTTTACCTAAGCACAGCTTAGAAGCATTGGTAGTGACTAGCCCTTTATTAGTATTCATCAGCAACCTTAATTCTGGTACAGTAGACAGTTATCAGTATCTTATATAAACATTTGCTGGAAAACACAAGCATTTTGGGAATTGTTTAATCTTTGTGCAGGTGAGGAGTGATTTAATTGGTTGCAGACACCACAGCTTGTATAGCTTGGGCTGAGTCGCTCTGGAAAAACAGTGTGGTTATATTACTCTTGGAACTGTCATAGAGTGTACAGTCTGTTTTTGGCTGCAGCAAAAGTTATGTTTCTTTTACCCATTTGTAAAGTGGGGGGAATGTCTCCTAAAAGCAAGGCCTCGTATCCTTGCCCTTCACTGTAAAGACCGTCAACTTTCTAGTCCAGTGCATCTTCCTTTCAGTCAAATATATTGTGATACTGTGCTCATGGACTGTGTGAGCTCTTGATCTGTGCTTACAACATAAGATATGCTGTGAGATTGGGGAATGTGCTCTGTGCATGTGGCATGTAGAGAGCTCTGTACTTGTGATGACATGTTAAAGGGTCAGTGGAGCTACTTGGTATGCTTGGTATAGATATTCAGCAAGTTTTGCAGTGCACGTAGTGAGTTTTGAGGCTTTCAAGTCTTTATGTCTATTTTCTTAAGGATAAATTAGTACGTCACAAACACTTAAGCCAGGTACAGACATTACACTTTAACAGTATACATAATGAGAAACCCATCTATACCTGTAACAGAACAGAAGCTCAGCAGAGAAAACCAGTCTATACCTCTAATGGAACAGACATTCAGTGTACACAGACTGGTTTAAAAATGGCAGAACCTGGTAAGATTTGCCCCCCCACCCAAAGGGACAACGTGTGTTCTGTTTGCTATGAATCTAAATTGCGCTGCTTACAGAAAACTATGTAACTTTGACCAATTCCACCTTGGGCTTTTTGAATGTCTGTGGCTTGTCCTATGCAACATTTCTAATCTGTTCCAAAGCATGGAGAGTCTTCTAAAGAAACTGGATTTTTAACATTTTCAAAACTGCCTGTCCTCTGTGTTTGTTAATGGAAGTGTCTGAACTATTTATTCTGAAGCATTTTAAAAATCAGTCTAACAGCAAGAATGGAAAGTGTCAGAGGTGATTACACTGATCAAAGGTTTAGTCTGGTCTCAGCATTCACTTGCACTGTTGCAGCATCCAATCCTAAATTACATCAAATTAATAAAATTAATGCAGCTCTGCCTATGTGTGTTTCTCATTGCCTTACACTTGTTTAGTGTACTTAAATAATAGACATGCTCAACTTCCATAAAATATATGAGGAGCAATGGTTTAAATTGGTGGAATATCAGAATTTTAGTTAAGCTGTCAAACTTGTATGTATTTAAGCAACTGTAGCTGATCATTTATTTTTTTTAACAGTTTCCTCAGCATTTTGTTTTTCCTTTTTGATTACAGTTATTTAACAAATTAAATTAAAATGTTACTCTTGCATGTCACTTTCTTGGCTGCTTTTTCGTTAATGGTGGAAGATTGCATAAACCTAAAAGGAATGTAAAATATTAAACACTGAGTCTTTAGCACTGTTTGCCTTGGTGTGCTCTAATTTAATAAAATTGAACACTTGTCGATTTCTCAATTAGTTTAAATACTTTTCCACAGGAAAACCAGTGGCTGTTACAAGTAACAGAGGTGCAGGAAGGGCATCACTGCGTCCTGGTGCAAACCCACAGCTGGAATGGCAATATTACCAGAACAAGATACTGAATGGCAAAACAGGTACAAATAACAAATCTGATTTCTTAAAACTACAGTACTACCACCAAAAAGGTAGTTGATATTCCTTCCTGGTGAAAGGCCATTTTTTGACAATGGTTTCTGTCAGTTAGTGTAATATATAGAGTAAATTGCTCCTACAATAGTTAGCCATCATTCTGTTACTTTTTGTTGTGGGTTGTTGTGGGTGTAGGGTGTATTTTTTTAAACAGTGTTGTTTACCTCTTTATTGGAGATGAAATTATGAAGTGTATTGCTACAATGAATGTGTATTTCTTGATTGAAAAATAAAATAAAGACCTTTTGTGCTATCGTGCACCTGAGTAGCTATATATTACCCAAGAACCAGCACAAAATATGACAAGTAAATGCTGCTAAAATTACTCATGTCTAAAAGAAGTATAGAAACAGTAGTAGGCTACCAATGAGAGAGTCATTGGTTTAAAAAAATAAATTGAGCAATATGTCTGTGTAGGTAATGTGAGTTACCTTACAATTTTGATTGCTGGAAATTTCCTGAGGACTTTAGCAAGTTCTGTCCCCTCAGTATTGAGATTTGTCTGCCCAGAAGCAGGGGATCTGTTATTGTTTATAGAGAATTTCTTATGTTCCTGCAGTACAGCAGAAAGATTTTATTTTCTGAAATAGCAGTATATTTGAGTAAACAAAAAGAATGACTATAAAACGGTCATTAAAATTGTGTTACACTGCCTGAAAAGTGTTTAGTGTGAAAAAGTAACTTGCTTGATATGGGCAACTTATTTCATATTTATTAACTTGTAACAGGAGGAAAAAGTAGTTCTGCTTTTAGTTTATACCACAGCAGTTTTCTTGAGTATGAGGTAGAATAGTTCTTCCACAGTTGCATTGTTACTGGGGTGTTAACAGTAAGAGCCTAATAAACTATGTAGAGTGTGTAAAATAGAGCTCTACAGTAATAGATGCCTGTGTCCTTTTGCTGTAGTCTAGCAGTCTGGGGGAAGAATGTAAAAGTTACGGAATCTATTGTCTTTCCTGCTTTTTTGGGAATCTTTCAGTCCTTTCAGGACATTCAAAACTTAAGTTCTACTTGATTCATAGTGCTGTGTCTAAGACTAATATATAATGGCAGATACTGTTTATGTGGAATTCAGGTTTTTTGTACTATAGTGTGTGAACACTATTTAATAGAGCAGTTTCAAATAGTCACTAATATTTTTTAGGCTGTTACGACATTACAATTTAGAGATATTTTGGAGAGTCAGCTGGTTAGATAAAATCCAGGTAGTGTTGCTGAGAAGAACATATTCTATGAGAGACCCATTGTATTCTCAGAGTACTGAAAATAACAAGAGAGATTGTTGAATTTGTGCATTAGGTTCACTGTGTTACAAACTCAGTGCTCCCTATTGTGACAGATTTTTCTGAAAGTCCACATGCTCAGTCCTTTAACTTTGCATCCATCCTCACTGGCTGGTCTATAGGCAGGCAGCTCTTTCTTTCTTGATACGCAATCTGAATGTACAACCTATAGTTTTGGCAAAAGGATTTATTTTCCTAATTCTCTCTTGAGCATCTCTCTCTCTCTAGTTAAAGGTTCATTACATTTTTAAGTCTCTTATTAATTTTGGCTTGATGTATGACACTTATCAACAAATATCAAGAGAGACGACTATTTTCTGCTTGGCTTCTCATAAAAACATAGGTTGTCATCTTTTTCAGGTAGAAAAAGACATGGTTGGCCATGACTTTATACTACTAAATGAAAAGGTGGTATTGGAATTTGTTTAGGCAATTCTAACATTGCAAATCTTAAAAAAACATACATGGAGCACTTCACAGCATAAACTGTTATGGGCCACACATACATATGGTTCAGCAGGCACATAGACCGACATGAAACAAATGTCTGTTTTACAAGCACAAAAAGCCAAATAGTGTGCTGTTGCATATCCCTGGACTGCATTACACACATTTTTGTGTAAATGAGAAAGTTGTGGTCCCACTGTTCTTTTAACCTCCCCACATTTTTTATAACCCTGCTCCAGCATTGAACACTTCATTTGTTTGAATTGTTGCTTCATGCTTTCTGAGCTGTTTTCTGATCTTGACTTTTCCGGGACTTACTTTCATTGGAAATAATGTTCCAAATTTAGAGAAAAAAAATACCTGTGAATCACCTAGTTTTGCCAGATACTGAATTCTACTGCTTCAACTACTTTCTTTTTTGCATATTGCTTCTTCAGTGATACTGGTTCCTGCGTTTTAGTCTACATTGCTAAACAAATTCAGTACTAGAAACAATAGAATCTTGGATCTTTTATGTAATGCTTCCTTTTTCTTTTTTTGGATTCATCCAAAACTGTATAACTTATTTTTAAATTTTGCTATCATTCTCAACCTGTATCTCCAAATTGGAGATGCACTTCCTGAGTGGTAGAAATTACCTCTCTGCATAGGTATCTTCTTTAACATTCATATTCACAAGTTAATGGATTAGTATATGCACAAAATTCCTAGGTTGGGGTCTCTGTCCCTACAACGATGTCCAAGATGTGGATGATTTTTATTCTTTTTTTGTCCCTCAACCCCAATATTTCCCATTTTTTTCATTCTTTGAGCAGCAGTTTTTTAACCATCATTAGTCACAGATTTATTCTCAGCGATTTCTTTTTCACAGACTTGGGTCCTGGCCTCTGATTTCTCCATCCGTTGCTCCACATTCACCATGTGCCTGTCTAGTTTCCCAGCTTTTGATGAGAGGTTCTCTACCTTGCCTTCCATTGAGGACAATGTATTCTTCTGCATTGCCCTGAATTTCACATGAAGTGACTTCATCAGCTCATGGGGGGATCTGCTCTGCTGCGCTGTGGAAAAGGTCGGCAAGTCCAGTGAAGATAGACAAGATGAAAACAGCATATCAGGCCAGGGCACAGGAAGGCACAATTCTTGTCATTCTGACCTTTATTTGGGGCTTTTATTTTATTTTATTTTATTTTTGCTCTGGTTTGCAGCTTCAGGTATCTTAGGTAACTTGTTGAGCAAATCAGACTCAATATTTACATGCTCAGTATTAATACTTAGGAAATAAAAAGATAAATGAATTAGCAGAAGCTTCATAGAAGGACAGCTGTTCACATAAGCCAGGTTCTACCCCTGCTTACTCATTACAACACACATTCTTTGGCCTGATAACTACTTTTGTATGCTCATACCGCCATACTTTTCTTTCACATGCAAATTCTCAGTTTGTTGGTAGTATGTAGCATTACTAGGTTGTGTGGCAAGATGGAAGTATTACTTATTTTTATTACATTATTGTATTGTATAAAATAGACTGCAATACTGAAAACTAAACCTAACTTGTATGTTTTACCCTTCCTTTAAACTAACTTTTCTTGATAGTTCACTACTTGATTGGGGTGGTTGCATCCAGCCAACTTGATTGGGGTGGTTGCATCCAGCCAATTTTTCTGGCTGATACACATTTGAGAACCCATGGGTATATATAAAGATGTAAGGATTTCATAGTGATGTCAGAGTATTAGAACCCAAACAGAGTAGGGGAGAGAATGTTTTTACTTGATGCAAGTATGCTGTATCAAGCTTTTCTGTACAAGTGTCTGGTACTCAATTGGCTTCAATGATGCTTTAAATCGCTTCACATTAGTTTGTTCAAAGGAGTTTCAAACAATTAACTAAAGAGCTGTATGATCCTTTTGCTAGTAGTTTGAGATTAGAATATTTGTAGTTGTTTCATTTTGGCCCAGCATAAATTTGTGGTGATATACTATAAAAAAGTTCTTTCAAACCGTAATAGGGGAGTCATTGGAGGTTGGTAATTGAAACTTTTGTCAATTAAGTGTTAGTGAAGTTGCTAGCTGTGGATGTTAATCTCTAGTAAGCTTATTTTTTAACTTATCCTAAACTTGAAAGCGTTCTTGGTCTTTTATCTGATGCTTAAACCCTTCTTTTAGTTGTCTAAATTAAGTAATTACTAGAAATTAGAGTTGTAAATGTGAGGTTAAAAATAAGTTACATTTTAGAATGGCTGTTTTAAGTTGAAACTCTATATTCCTGTACTAGTATTTTTGAAGGACGGAAATATTAGTAAAATTTTGTTTATATGACATGGTTGTAGCTTTAAAACTAAAACACTTGAGGATTCTGAATCATTTTTACCACCTTGATAGCTAGTTGAAATCTGTCTCATCGAGAGTATGATTTGACAGAATTCTGAAGGATGATTGGTAATATTGTGGAAAAAGTATGATTATTTCTCAATAGTGCAATAATTCACTCCTTAGATCCTCCCTAAATCTTACCCCTTAATGGTGTGTTCATGTATGGGTGAGTGTGTTTCTTGCTTGTTTTTGGTTGACATAATCACAAGGATGCAAATTATTGTGAAGAGCCTACTCATTAGTTTAGAAACTATGGTAAAAGCATATTATAATTTATTATGCTTATTTTGTTCATATGCTTCTTTCAAAACATTAAGACAATAATATAGAAACAATATAAACTATTATTTTTCAAGCAGAAAATAGAGTTCCTGATAAACTGGACTCAACCTGGGGCCATCAAGATTCTGCACAGATGAATGGAGCTGACTCAGATCTCTCTGGTTTGTCAATGGCTGAAATTGCATCTTGTAGTTATGAAGCCAGGTAGGTGGGAATGAGTGTAATGTAATATCTACTTACTTTTCTCATCAATCTCTATTTGATTTACTAAAATATAAATCTGTTTCAGAACTTAAACATTAAGTGCTGACCTAAAATGGGGGAAATGGTTACTTTTAGGTTTTTGAGTGTTTTTTTTTTTAATATTAACAAATTAATCAATACTTCAGTTGGACCAAGAGCACTAAAGAAAATTCTAAGTGCTCTACAGTGCTGTGGTTGATTTTTATAAGGTTAATTTTTTTTTCTCTGAATACCAAACAAGTGCTTGGTATTGCTGGAAATTCTGGATCCAGTGAAGCAAAATTTAAGGCCTTTAATCCTCGTAGTCACTAACTCTAATAGTACATCCTTGCATAATGTATGGACTAGATCCCCTGAATACATTTAAAAGGGACAGCTAAGTGCTAACAGTAGCTTGTTTTAAATAAAGTCTTAAAGGCACAAATAATGATTTCTACTGCAGATAACATCCCTGAGTTAACTACTTACTTCAAAACTTGTTCAGAAAACCTTTTTTTCCATTAAGTTTTGCTTTTGCATCTTAAATTTATTTTATATTCTGCTATGTATTTTTATGAAGTTGTGCCATTATAATAATATAATCTGCATTATATTATACTAGTATAAACATTTCTTCGTGCTCAAGCAAAACTGTATAGCTAGGCATATGGTATGTGTTTTGCTGTCATTTGAAACGGGAGATGAGTTGTTTTTTTGGTTTTAAAAGACTGGTTTAAACGGTAGTAAATGTTCAGGACATAATGTGTGTTGTCCGGGAACTTTCAAGACTTCCTAATAATTGCATCTCTTACTTGGGTATTCAGAGTATAAAATGTATACATCAACTATATTATCATCCAAATGCATGTTTGACTTGCACAATCTTACAATTATATTTGCAGGTCACTTTCTCATAAATTAAACTGTAACCAGATGGAATTAACTCATGTACATTAATGCTTACCTGATCACAGAATGGAAAAGTTCTAATGATTTATCTTGCAAGTATGTTATATTTTGGATCTGTGCAGAAGCAAGTTCTATGTAATTCATTGAATTTTTATTTTTTTAATTTGCTTTTAGACAAGCTGGTATAAAGAATGGAATGTTTTTTGGCCAGGCAAAAAAGCTGTGTCCAAATCTTCAAGCAGTTCCATACGATTTTAATGCATACAAAGAAGTTGCACGGACATTGTATGAAATGCTAGCAAGGTAAAGTAAATTGATTGTTCAGATAATTATTTTCATAGAGATCATCAGGCATGTTTACATTTGCCATTTTCCTGGATGTCTATATTTGATTCAGTATTTTCATCTTCATAAGCCTGTTTTCCCCTTTTTACCCTTCAAAATCATTCCCATCTTAGATCTTCTGTACAACTTTTTATGTTGACCAAATAACCTAAGACAGTCACTGTATTCTGAGCTGCATGGCTCGATATCTTAAAGCCAAATCCTACAAAACAATTGACATGAGTCCTGTAGAAGTCAGTGTCAGAGTTTTCACTGACTTCAATTGGAGAAGAATCTGGCTTTAGTTAATAAGTATAGAAGGTGCTTCCCTTCCAAGATACTAATATTGTTTAAATAAAACATTTCAAGAACTGAATTTTTGGACTAATTTCCATTAAAATTTATTTTTTTGTATTAATCTGCACTTCAAAAATCTGGGCAGTTCTCTTTCAGTGAAAATATATTTAAATTTTCTTCTCCAACTATTCTTCAAAAACCATGATCTGTATTGAAGCTAGTTCTAAAAGGTAGCATTACTGTGACTTGGCATATTACTTTTAAACATATACCTTATGTGAGGTTGAGAATAAATAATCAGGGAGATGCTACCACAAAGGGAAGACTTTACTTGCTACGTATTTGTTTTAACAGATGGTGAGCTGTTGCTGCTGTTTCACCTCCTTTACTTTGTGTTGATAGCTATACTCATAACATCGAAGCAGTCAGTTGTGATGAAGCACTAGTAGATATCACTGAAATCCTTACAGAGACCAGACTGACTCCCGATGAACTTGCAAATACTATCCGCACCGAAATCAAAGCCCAGACTAAATGTGCTGCCTCTGTTGGGATGGGTTAGTACTTCATTTGATATTTGCTTACAAATGTCACTTGCCATCCTTGAGTATATCAAAACTATATAAGACTGCTACAACATAAGCTTTTATGATATAAGTGAACTATTACCATTGGAATGCATTAATATTAAAAGTTTCAAGAATCCTTCATAGTGGAAAGCTTTAAGCAACCTACCTGTGGGTTTTGCTCCCACCTTTTCCTGTATTATAGAATATGTGGTATTATTTCATTTCTAGGATATTTTTATTCATTTTATATTGTATTACTATATCACTTTGAGTAAGTTGAAAAATGAAAAAGGGTAGTGTTCATGCAGTTTCTATCGCATAGTTATTGACAAGAAGCAAAGGCTATATGTTTGAAAGGGAGGTATAGTATATAGTTTCATATCTTTAAAAAGATCTTGGCACTTCCTTTTTCTCTCTCCTAGCACTTTTCCTTCTCTCTTTTCTCTTTGTTCATAATTGCTTTGTAGTAATGAGTAATCTGGGAATAAATACTCTGACACTTAAAATCCACTTGTGATTCAGGTTGAAATCCATTGTTCTAAGTCTTTGGAGGTAGTCCTCTTTTGTTATCTCTTAGGGGATACATTACTGTTATTAACTTAACTATAACTCCCCAGATTCCTGTTCGTGTCACACTTTGCCTTGAGACATTTGAACTGTTTATAACCTTATTTAAAATGCTTATGCTTTCTTTAAACATATCTTTTCATATTTGGGTAGCTATTTATACAGATTTGTTTTTATATTACTTATAGAAAACCAAAATTCTTCCTATCAAATATTTGTTCTAAAAATAAATACATTCAGGTACTCCAAGTGAAAACTTACAAATTTTGTGATTAGTGGCTTTGTAAAATTCACACTGGTATGTTATAAGGAAGCAGAATGAAATAATTAGAAAAGAAGAAAAGTGGTCCCATGGTAAGGGCACTAACATATATATGAGGGGAGAAACCTGGGATACAGTTCCTTGCTTTGCCAGACATTTTTGTGTGACTTTGAGTAAGGGTAAGAGTGCATGAACAAATTACCAAACGTAACGGGTATTGTGGGTTTAGAGTATAGCAGCTTCTTGATGGCAGTTGCATGTGGGCTTATTCTTTCCTCTCTTCCATTGAGTGGTAAGCTGCTGTAAGGAGGCAGTAGAGAGCCCAGGGTATTGAGGATTTACTACACAGCATTGACCTCACAGTAACTTCCTTGTATGCCCTTTCCTGAGGATTTAAGCCTTGTTTACATGTACTAAAATAACCTCAGATGTGAATAAACTGATATAGTTAAACCACTGCAAACTATCGTGATTAGACGCTCTTGTTTCTTACATGCCTTTTTTGGTTCAACTTCAGGCAGTAAAATAGGTATAGTTTAAATTCAGGGGTTTCCACTGGCCAAACTAAACCAATTAAAAATGTATTGACAAGACCTTGGTCATGATTCTGAGAAGTACTGAGTACTTTATTGGGAAGCTATAACAGATGGTGCATTAAAAAAGTCACTGACTCGCAAGGTTGGCCATATAGTTACATAAGCTAGAGCAGGGTAGGCAGCATTTTTTGGTTGGAGTGCTGAAAAACGCCAGAATGCCTACCTTGAAGGTGCCGGAATGCCAGCATGCCAGAAAAACAACATGACGGCAGGGGGTACATGGCAGGATGTCCTGCTTGTGTCCCTTGCCCTGCTGCCCCCCAGCCTGGGCTCTGTGGCTGTCAGCAGCAACCCTGGCTCTGGGCAGCTGCTGGAGCCCAGGTTGCTCCCAGCAGGGCTTGCAGCATCCCAGCTGCCTGCCGGGAGCAGCCCAAGCTCCCGGCTGGCAGCAGCTACCCAGAGCTGGGGCCAACTGCAGCTGGGAGGCTGCAAACAGCTGCACTGGGCTCCAGAGCCCTGGCATCAGCTCTGTAGTGGCACATGCACATGTGCCTTGGAGTGGGCAGTGGGGGAGGAGCCTGAGGCAATACAACCCCAGTCTCTCCCCTGCTCCCAGCACATCTGGTGACTGGGCTCTGGAGCCCAGCGCAGCTGTTTGTAGCCAGCCTGGGCTCTGGGCAGCTGCAGCTGCATTGCCCTGCTGTCTGCCCTGAGGTGTGCGTGCAGTCGCCGCCAGCCCAGAGCTGATGCTGGAGCTCTGGAGCCCAGTGCAGCTGCTTGCTGCAGCTACTCAAAGCTCCGGCTGACTACAAACAGCTGTGCCAGGCTCTGGAGCCCAGTTACCAGCTCTGTGCCGGAAGCAGGGGAGAGACCAGGGTTGCATTGCCTCAACCCCCTCCCTCACTGCCTGCTCCAAGGCGCTTGTGCATGTGCCAGTACAGCTGATTTCAGGGCTCCGGAGTCCGGTGCAGCTGTTTGCAGCCTCCCGGCTGCAGCCAGCTTGGCCCAACTCTGGGTAGCTGCTACCAGCCAGGACCCTGGGCTGCTCCCAGCAGGCAGCTGGGACACTGGAAGCCCTGCTGGGAGCAGCCTGGGTTCCATCACTGGCAGCAGCTACCTAGAGCCAGGGCTGGCCATGGCATGCTGGCACGTGTGCCAGGGGTTGCCAACCCCTCAGCTAGAAGGATGGGAATGACCGCATTGTCAGGGAGAATATGAGCCATCAGTCAGAAGAAATATTGAACATGGGAACCCTTGTTTTGTTTCATAAATAGAATGTTTCAGTTGTATTGGTGCCCATGAAACGGTGTATTGCCACCATTGTTGTCCAGAAATATGAAATAGTATTTCCCTGGGGGATAAAGATGGGCACATTATACTGTAGATGATGTGATTTATCAGACCTTTCATAATTTTGTTTTATTCTAAAGCAAGGAGTTCTGGTGGTAATGGTGTCAGGACATCATTTTGGAGTTATAGGTTAGCTCAGGTGTGGGAAATTATTTGGGCCAGAAGGCCACTTCAGGAAGTTATGTGAGCTGTTGCAAGCTGGGTCAGCACCTGGGAACATAACGCAGGACCAGTGCCATTACTCCTTTTAGGCCCCGGCCCAGCAAATCCTGGATAACCTGCAGCTTCTGGGCCTCTTCCCCCTGCACCCCACTCTCCTGCCAGTAGGGAGAACCTTATCTGAGCTTCAACTTAACAAGCACAGGGTTGGAGCAACACATACCCAGCCTCTCTGGGTAGGAGCCTGGCCAGGAACTCAGTACCTGCTGCCTTGGAGCTTACACTGGGGCATAGAGGGTGGGACTGGGCAGGTGGCCCAGGGAGGGGAGTGGCTGCTGCTGCAGCAGCTGGCTGGCATGGGGAAGAGAGAAGGGTGAGAGGCATGGATATAGTTCTCAGAGAAGCAGCAGCGGGCTAGGTAAAATCATTTGGCGGGCCACATTTTTCCTGCCCCGGCTTAGCTAGGCATGAAGCAGAAAAGCAGGAAAAAAGTGGGGGGGAATACTGAATATGTGCCTAGTGTCTGGATTCTGGTTTTATGATTAAATTACTGGAATTTCTTCTTGGCATATAAGAAGGCTCAAGTATAATTTAAATCAAATACTTCATTTTTAATAAAATTGACAATTTAGCCTCCTTTGCATAAAGTACATCATCTCTTTTTGTTTTTTGAATGACATAATACTGAGATATTATGATTTTTAATGATATTTATGATTATGATTTTTACATTTTTAAAATAATTTCTGCTATTTGAAATTAATCTACTTCTCTGTGCATGTAGAATAATATTGAAGACTAATATACTCCTAGGGAAACCAGGGTTGGGTTTTGTTTTGTTTTTTAAGTGTGGTGAGCAGAGGTTATTTTTAGAAAAGGCCTAACTCTCACCCCAAACCCTGCCAGTTCACACATCAGAAACAGGGAGTGAAGAAGCAATGAACAAAACAGGGAATGAGATTAGAATTTGTTTACATTTGTCAATGCTTGCTTCATCCTTATCTTCTGAATTGCAAAATGCTACTTATGATAGTGAAAATCACCACAGCTATCCCTTAATTATTTGTTTTCTTTCACAGGTTCTAATATTCTGCTGGCCAGAATGGCAACTCGTAAAGCAAAACCAGATGGACAATACTACTTAAAACCAGAAGAAGTAGATGATTTTATCAGAGGTCAACTAGTCACCAGTCTTCCAGGTACATTTAATGATAGATTTATTCTTCTTTGGGATTTTTCAGATAAGCATTGATATATGTACAGATTGGTGCTCATTGTTTCAATGGTGGGTCAAATTACATTCCCAAAATTTGATATTAATGCAGTTGTCCATTATTCATAGTTCTCTGAGCTGTAAAAGAAAGATAAGCTTTGGAGTTATGTGTCCATACTTCTGTTATCTGGAATGCTCCTGCTGGTATCCTCTTATGCTTTATCTTTACAAGCAGCATCCTTTTTACTAAAAATTTAGCCAGCTACATATTTGAAGGATGCAGAGACAAACTCAGTTTAGCATTTTAGGCCGCTTGTGTGGTTTAGCATGTAACTTTTTAAGCAGAGTGTGTGCTGGCTTATTACAGAGAAGTTATTGTTAAGAATGCACTGCATAAAACAGTTGCAGATAGTTGTCACTTAGCAGTGTTTGGTTAGTTAGACTTGCTAAAGAAAGGTTGCTGTTCGAAGTATGACTGGTGTCAAGGTTGAGGGGTTTTTTAATTGGGGAAAACAGGCAAAGGGATGACTAGTAAATTTGAACAACAGGAAACTGGGATAAATAGGTGATTATTATTTGTTAGGAAACAGCCAGTGAGAGAAAAATGGAGAGTGGATAAAAATGCAAAAGGGTAAAAGTAGTAGTAGTCATGGGGGTGGAAAGTAAAAGAGCTGCTGCAAAATTGTGGTATTAAAGAATAGAGTAGAACAGTGAATAAAGAATAGTGTGGCAAGAAAACTACAGTTGGACATCTATATAAAGCATCTAGCCATTGGGGATGCACCAGGTAAATTTGGTACATTTTTTTTAGGGAATTATTTATTTACTAAAGGTTTTTTAGTTAAGTTTACTGGAGCATTAAATGACAAGGGAATCACATATGAACTTTCTCACTCGGGGGGGGGGGACTAAGAAAAACTAGCTGAACTGTGACAACTGCATTGTACATTTGTAAACTGAAGTGATTTCTATCATGTAACTATATAATTGCCCTTGTATATGCTGCTGGTACATATGCACATATATATGACAGTGACAAGCCCCTGAAATTATTTATAAAATACAGCTGCTAACCTTGCTCAGACTGTATGTGCTGATGTTTTAGGACTGTTACGGAGCTAATATACAGTTGTTTTATATAAGGAAGAAAGAGGAGGATATTATAATAACATTTTGTGTTTGTGTGTGCATGTGCATACACACGCATATAAAATTGTCGAATAAAGTTGAAGGGACTCGGGATAGAATCTGCAGGAACCCAACTAGACTTGGTGTCTAATTGAGCACAATGATTCGATGAGTTGGATGTCCACCTTATGGTACTTTTGTCTAGTCTGTATTTCTTTAGGTTAGTAGTGAGAATGCCATAGGAGATGATGTCAAAATCTTACTAAAACTTGCTGTTCCACCCCTGTTTTCCAACCATCTACAAAACCTGTCACCTTTCTGTAAAAGTTAATCCAGGTGATCAATCTTGCTCTTGATGAATCCATGCTGGCTGTTTCTGGTCACTTTTTATTTTGCTCAAGGTGCCTAGAAGTAGATCACTTGATGACCTCAGCATCTTTCCGAGTATCAAGGTCAGACTGACTGGTCTGCAATTCCTTACATCTTCTTTCTCCCTTTCTTAAAGGTGGATATTATATTTGCCCTTTTCCAGTATTCCAGGACCTCACCCATTCTTCATGAGTTCTCCGTGACCCAGTGACTCTAAAATAATTTCAGTACTCTAGGGTATATCCTGTCTAGGCTTGCCAACTTGAAAATGTCCAGTTTCTCTAAGTAATCCCTAACCTTTTCTTCCACTACTTTTAGTTGCTTACCTCTTCCTTTGTCCATGCTGCCAACAACACTTGTCACGTGCTAGTCAACTTAATTTGTGAAAGCTGAAGTAAAAAAGGTATTAAATACTTCAGCCTTCTGTATGCATCACCAATAACTAGATTGTGTTCTGCATTTAGTAAGGGAGCTGTACTTTCCTTTTCTTCATTTTACTTCTGACATACTTATCAAATCCTTTTTATGTTCTTAGTAGTTGCATCTCAGATCATGCCTTGGCCTTCCTGATTTTCTCCCTTCCCTACAAGTATACGATATACTTGTATACTCTTCCATGGTAATACAGTTCTCTACCCTTTTTGTTGGATTCTTTTTTGAGTTTCAATTTGCTGCTTAACCAGGCCACCCTCCTGCTGCACTTCCTGTTCTTTTTTCCATCAAGGTAACTTGCTTCTACACCCTTACTATGGACTGTTTAAAGTACACCTGACTCCTTTTTCCCTCAAACTTGCCTCCCAGGGGATCCTGCCCACCAGCTCCCTGAGCTTGTTAAAGTCTGCTTTTCTAAGGTCTAGTGTCTTTTATTTTGCTGCTCTCCTTCCTTTCCTTACGACCTTGAACTCTTATTATTCTGTGCTACCCAAGTTACCTTCTACCTTCATATTCTCAAACAGTTCTCCCTGTTGATGAGCAGCAAATTGAGGATTCATGCTGGCTGTTCTAATATAAACTACTTCAAATTAATATAAATTATCAAAATGTATTGAAATGTATACCGGTAAACATAAATTGCCACTTAATGTAGTACTACAGTTCTGGCTTCACTCTTAAGTTTCTGAAGTTTGAGGAAGATTTATGTAATACATTTTTCAGCTCATCTAACTTTTTTTGTCTACCCATCATCACCTCATTTTTGTACGTTTTCCAAAATATTGTATATAATGAAATGTGATTTAACGTAGAAGTCCTTTAGAGTTTTTGGTATCATTAACTTGTTACTAAGAGGTGGTTTAGGGGTGTGTTTCCATATTGGTGTACTGTTAAAATTGTGAAAGAGATACTCTAAAAGTTAAAATCTTCTGAAGTTAAGTGGTAATAAAAATACAAATTCATTCTAATTAATGAAAATTGCTATTTAAAAAAAGTATGTCATAATATAACTTTCTTCATTTGATGCAGTGGAGGTGGATACTTAAAATTCTTAGTAAGGCTATTAAAATACCAGAATCACTTATCTTTGAGCTAGCACTGCTTGGTGAAATAAGTTTCGACCATTCTGAACAGCTATAGTGAATTGGTTGAGTCGTGTATACAGCTGTGAGCATACTCTGTATGTTATATTTTCACCTTGTTTAAGGTATCAAAACTGTTGGGGACTTAAAATGTGGTACCAGCTTTCTTTAATACTGAGTAAACTATTAGCACTAAGCAAAGTGCAGAAGGAGAAGATGGTCACTGCACAGAAGCATTATCCTGCAAGCTAGTCTTGATACTTCACCCTGAATAGGGACACACACAGTAGTTAACTGTAGGGTAGCACCCTAAATTAAGCATGTAGTATTGATTAAGCAAAATGCCAAGATGCAAAAGTTCCTGGGTTGACATATGATTTTGTCTTTGTGATTAATTTTTCCTTAGAAAATTAATTAGATTCTAGGCAGTTTAGCACTTTTTAAAAAAAAATAGTGCTTTAAAAATAAACACTTTGTTCTGTTAAGTCCACATAAATTCAAAATTACTTTTTTTTTGTTAGGAGTTGGTAGAACAATGGAATCAAAGTTGGCATCTTTGGGAATTAAAACTTGTGGAGATCTACAGTATGTTTCAATGGCAAAACTCCAGAAAGAATTTGGTCCAAAAACAGGACAAATGCTCTACAGATTCTGTCGTGGCTTGGATGATAGACCTGTTCGAACAGAAAAGGAAAGAAAATCTGTTTCAGCAGAAATAAACTATGGTATAAGATTTACTCAGGTAAATCTAAAAATATTTTTTTACAGGGCTATCACCCACTGCAAAATGTCCCCCTCTTTCCCCATGAGTACTCTGAGTATTCTCACTTTATCTTTGTGTTAAATATCACTGCATGTTGCAGCCAGATGAAAATTTGACAGTCCATCAGTCTCTGTTCCAGGAATGATTCACCAGGTTGGTTACACAGTACTATCGCAGGACTGTCCCTCTTTTCAGACATTTAACTAGTTTTTCTTTTTAAGATACTGTGTGGTTTCTAATACTTTTTGTTAAACAGTAAGGATTATTTCAGTACTCTAGGGTACATCCTGTCTAGGCTTGCCAACTTGAAAATGCTCAGTTTCTCTAAGAAATCCCTAACCTTTTCTTCCACTACTTTTAGTTGCTTACCTCTTCCCTTGTCCATGCTGCCAGCAACACTTGTCACGTGCTAGTCAACTTAATTTGTGAAAGCTGATATATGTCACATGTTCAAATTAATGTGCGATACAGACCATCTACAAAGACAGCCCACATTAAGTGCTTTTTTAAATATGGAATATCTTTGTGGTTGGGTTACCTTTTTATTGCATGATAAGTTCCAAGTTTGGTGTGTTACAGTTTACATAACATTTGCCGGGGCCTTGTTTTTGTTTTGTTTTGTTCTGTGTTAGGGGAGTTAATCTGTCTATTTCGGTGGTTCTCAACCACAGTGCCTTGACATCCTTTCAAGGTTGCCAAACAATATTAGCACTTTGAGGTGTACAAACGTGATCTACAAAATAAACCCAGAGATTTCAAATAGGAATCTATTATTAACCCTCTGACCTGTTGTCTACCTGATCTCTTTGCTACAGAAGAATTGCTTTATTATTTTTCTATAGTCAAAAAATAAGTGAAAACTAAGAGCTGGCATTTTCTGATGCATGTTTTGAGTCTAAGAAGTTTGAGAACCATTGCACTAGGTTATTGGGCTGACAGGTGCAAGGGCCCCTCCTCTTTCTCATATATCAAACAGTTGCTAATGGTAACAGTTGATAGAGAGGTATCTTGAGATTAGCAAGGTTGAGATCCACTAGTCTATATCCTGTTAGTCATCAATATGAAGCACCAGTAAAAAAAGAAAAATCCTAAAATGAATTCAAGGCACTGGGTGAGACTAGAATGCTGTGTTCAGTTGTTTTAATGTATGTTCAAGAATTACAAGTTCAGACTAGAAGATATAATGGAGAAGAGATACTTGGATGATCAGGACAGTGGAAAACTGATTTTGCAAGAGGAAATTAAAATAGTTTGACTATTTTAGTGTAGTATAATAAAAGCTAAGAGAGGATATGATTGCTCTCTGTAAATGCATCAAGGAAAAAAACACTGGGAAAGGAGAGCTCTGCAAGTTTAAGATTAATATTGGCACAATAACAAATGGTCATAGATGGGTGAACAATACATTTAGGCTAAAAATTAGAAGATGTTTTATTGTCAAGGCTGTGAAGTAGTCAACTAATTTTCCAGTGGAAATAGAAGATGCAGAAAAATCAACTGTTCTGTAGGTGGAGTTTAATAAAGTTAGGAAAGTAAAGTATGATATGGTTGCCAGCAAATAGGGTACTGGACTCCATTCAGGAGGTCCATTTCATTGTTGTGGTCATACTGTTGAGACTTTTTTAAGCTAAAAAAGAGGTATTCTTACCCATGAATTTGCTTGTTGTAGACAACTGGCCAAACTATCACTTATTTTTTAAATCTGTATAGAATACACTTGGCTACATGTTAAACTACACGTAGTTTAGTTTCAAGTACATTCCATGTTTTAAATAATGACCTTTTTAGATGTCTGTTACTGTGATACGAGAAATAAATTATAAAGTGAAAACAATTTGCTTCCTTTTAGCCTAAAGAAGCAGAAGCTTTTCTCCTGAGTCTTTCAGAAGAAATCCAACGTAGACTTGAAGCTGCTGGTATGAAGGGTAAACGATTAACTCTTAAAATCATGGTCAGAAAAGCTGGAGCCCCTGTAGAACCTGCAAAATATGGAGGCCATGGTATCTGTGACAACATTGCCAGGTAACTTTGCACAGAACAAACAACTTCCAGTTGCCAATCAGTTGTTGTGATTTAATTGTGCAATTAATTGAACATTATGATATCTTAAAAGGCCTTTTTAAAGGTTCTCAGCATTTTGTAGGGTTGACTTGTACCTAATCAGATACATCTGTACTTCATCAGATGCTCGTGAAAGCTTGTGCTATATATATACTTTGATTAATGTGTGTGTGTGTCTCTATCACTACATACATATATATAGAGAGAGAGAGACAGAGACATTAATCAAAGTATATATAGATATATACCTTGCTGCCTTGATACATTATCCCTACTTTGCTTAGTCTATTAAGTGCACTTCTACCCTGCTTTCTACCTGACTTCAGATTAACATGGCTAACTACACAATGTAATAGGGAAAATGATGTTCTCAGACCTAGCCTACTTCATATAGACTAGGTTTCTTAATATAGTCTTCTGGTCATCTATATGAATGTGAATTCATCCAAGATAAAAATACAGAGTATGGGAGGAACAAAGAATAGAACCAAAGGTGTCCAAAATAGGAAGGAAGAACAGTGAAGCATGAAAACCAATACATGAAAAGCACACCAAGAGGAAAGGGGAGAAAAAGTAGAGTGATGCACCTCAAAGTTAGGAAGTTGTCACATACAGAAAGTAGTGGATGTTTCTGAAAAGAGGAATGGGAAAAGAGCTTGATACCCTCAGTCCATTCTTCATATTTAAAGAAAATGGAAAAATCACCACTGAAAAAAATGCAGCTTGTATACCTGTGGCTACTTCATAAAAATAAGGGTAATTTAATCTAATATTTGTAGTTACTCTTACAGCTAATTAATGCTAGTATTTGTGATTGTTTGTCCTCCTAATGGACTTAATCTAGAAGTCAGAATTGTTCTTTATTGTTAATAATCTCTCTCATAAAAACTGACTTCAGCAAGGGCATGTTCAGTCCTAAGTTACTTAAATATTAACCACTATTGTTCTAGTTTCATAGATTAAAATGTTATTTTCCTTTATGTTATTAAATAGTTTATATCATGCTTGGATCCTTTCTAGGATTAACAAAGTGTTGTTTCCTTTTCTTTAATAGTTTGTAATGCATCCTTTGTTTTTAAAAAATTATGCTAAATTACTTGCAGGACTGTCACTCTTGACCATGCAACAGACAGTGCAAAAGTAATTGGGAAAGAAACTCTCAACATGTTTCACACAATGAAACTGAACATATCAGATATGCGAGGGGTAAGTTAAAACTGAGATTTCAAAGTTTTTGTATTATGTTTTCCCACTTTACATTAGGATAGGCTCTGCAACTTTATTGGGTTGCAAAGACTGAGTTGTTGGTGGTGTATTTCTAATAAACTTTTGCATGATAGAAAATTCACCCATTAGATTTCCCTTCATTTCAAACCCTAATTCAGATTCCCCTAGAGGTTTCTTTTTCAAGATTTAAAGAAAGTTATAAATCACCCTGCATATAGTACCCAGGTATCTCATTAACTGGCCAAAATAATTTTTAATAATACAGTCTTGTTCCACTTATACATCAATTTGATCCAACTGTCTCAGATGCAATTTTAGGAAAAGCTGCTTTTCCCCTGAATGTAATTGGATAACTACAGATAAAGATCTTGATTTTTTTTTTTCCTTTGGAATTTTGTAAAGGCAACAGCAGTTCAAATAACCAAGGAAAAGATATAAAGGGTTAAATGCAGTAAAATACTAAAGAATCATAATGAAAAATATTCTCACTTGTAACCCTTATATAAGTTATTCTTGCTTTGCTGTATTAAACAAAATTAAAAGTCAAGGGATGTTTCTTAGGGCAGGAACTGGATACAGCTAGAAAAATTGACTTATGTAAGTCCGTGCAAGTTGCATTTATTTATCTGATATTCAGATACTGAAGCAATTAAAATGATGTAGATTAATGAGCTGAGAAAAAGCAGTTCTTATGAGATGCATCTTACAGCTCTTAGGTTACTTGATTAGGATTCCTGTCCCTCATTGTTACTATCTATTTGTTTGAGCACGAGCGGTTTATATAATTTATTAAAACTGATGCATGATATACATTGTTGATATAAACCTTTTGGCTTGCATTTTAAGCCAATTCTATTCCACCTGTTAAGCATGTTAAGTAGATTTGGGTGCTTTAACTGCAGTTCTGTTCTTCCCTCAAGTCCATGGAAAATCTAGTGTAAAAGGTGGAATGGGTTCTGCTCCTCTTTAACTGCTTTTTTATGACTCAGTGTTAATTAAGATTGTTGCGAAATGCCGGATTAGAGACTCCGACACCGCTTGGTGAGCCGCAGACTTTACGGAGTGAGCGAGTACGAGTCCGCGGCTTGTGGGGCGGGATAAGAGGTGGCTCGTCGACCGCCCTTGAGGTTCGCCTTACTGGCGCAAGTAGGCGAAATGCTATACGCTTTCAAAGTTTATAGTAAAAGGGTTTATTCAACTCACCTGGCCTCACCCTCTTACGAATAAGAGGGTAGACCGGCTGGAGTGAAGTTGCAGATAAAGTATAAACGCGGAGGTATAGTCAAAGTGGGTATGCGGTCTAAGCTACGCTGAGAGGCTGATGTTCGTTGTCGGGTTTTCGAGGCCTTTGACAGGTTTTCGCTGGGATACGCCCCGACGGGAAGCTGAGGACCGGCAACAGGGTGATCAAGCCTG
The DNA here is from genome assembly GCF_001723895.1 of Crocodylus porosus. NCBI lineage: Eukaryota > Metazoa > Chordata > Crocodylia > Crocodylidae > Crocodylus > Crocodylus porosus. The sequence continues at coordinate 84,889,652 of NW_017728906.1, read as the reverse complement.
GGGTTTATCCAGTTGTGGTCTCTGCCGTTTCCTGCTTCTTCACCTCTTTATTGATATTGGTTGGACCACCTCTATGACACTAACTATGATATAAGCTAAGCGTGCAGGGATAGGATAGTTTCTTTTACATGAGTGTTGCTAGGCAGATTTTTATATAGGTTGTGTTTCTGCAAAAGTGAAACTTACAGGATAGGAAAGAAAGTACGCATGCGCGCGCGGGAAAATAAAAAATTTGCGCACGCAAAGCACACCCAAGAGGATTTTGGTTATAGCTATTACTAAACAAACATTTTGGCTTGGGTTGACTCAAAAGATAAGACTACAAAGTTACATAAATGTGAAAAATGCCATGCGGCAGTTATACAAAATGAAATAGAACATTTACAAAGATGACAGTGTGTTACAAAAGTAGGTGAATTGGTGGACTCTCAGGGACTTGAATTGGGTGGAATGAAGTCTCATTCAGTGCATACATCTGATTAGAGTGCCTGTTAGGTGGAATAGAATCTAGCTCTTTTAAAAAAGTATTATTTTTTGAACTGTGGCGGGGGATGATCTTATTTTTAGTACTTGTTTATGTGTATTTCATCATTTCTTTTAGAAGTATTCTTTTTCCTCCCATAGTAGGTTTTGTTTCTGGGGAAAGAGGACTGATGAAGAAACACAAAAAAATTACATCAGAATTAAAGAAATTACTTGGAAATCTCAATCATCTTCACTGTTTTTAGGTTGGAATTCAGGTGCAGCAATTAGTTCCCATCAATAAAACCACTTCAGCTGTTTCCTCCAACTCATCAGTACGATCTGGACACTTACCTGGTGGATCGCATTCAGTTCTTGATCTTTTCCATGTTCAGAAAGCTAAGAAATGTTCAGAAGAAGAACATAAAGAAGGTCAGTAAGATAATCTTGTCAGGCTTATTTTATATTTGCAGTAGCTTTGGATTCCTCTCAACTTGATTTGGACTTCTCTTACTCTGCATGTCTGAGCATTTTTTAGTAGAAATTCAGTACTAGGTTTTTTTAGACATAATTTAAGTGTATATTTTGCTGCTGCATCTCACCTGGAAAAAATAACTGTAAGGATCTTTCTAGGATTGTTGGTATCTTTTACAAAATCGTGAAAAAAAAATAAAGTAGTATTATGATTAAGAATAGAAAATTTGTCTCAGACTCTATATGCAATATAAATGACTAAATGTTTTGCAATAGAAAGAAAAGCAAAATGTTATTAAAATTCATTACTGTATGAAAGCAAAAGAGTTTCTAGACTCAGGATAATTTTTCTACATTTTTTTCTATATTTTATAGTATTTGTAGCTGCTATGGATCTTGAAATATCCTCTGCATCAAGAACTTGCACTTTTCTGCCATCTCGTACTAGCCATGTGACATCTGGTCTCAATCCCATTATTAGCAAGGCTGACTCTGCAGTCAAGTGGAATGGTTTACACTCTCCTATCAGTGTAAAGTCAAGGCTTAATTTAAGTATTGAGGTTCCATCACCTTCCCAGGTAAAATGTGAAGTACAAAACATCTGATGTATCTTTATAATGAGTGTATGGCAAGGCCATCCAACTTCTGGAGATCCCAGCTGCTTCTGCAGCTGAAGCAATGTGGAGAGCAGCCATTAGTTGGGAGCCCCGGAGCCACCAGGTTTACAACTTTGGTGCATAGGTGTACAGTTCTTAGCAAGAAATGTTACATGTAATATGTGTTACATGAGAAGAGATCTAGAGTTATAATACACATGGAGTGTGATATTGCTACGTATGTTGAGTGAAGTTTTCCTGGATTTTTAACATATGATAGCGATCTGATAATTTAAACAAAACTTCAACTTCATCATATTATAAGGTGAAGAAAAGGTAAACAGATTTTACAAGGAAAGAATATACTGGAGCAAAAGGCAACTATCATTTGTTCAGTATTTTTCCCCCTTTTATAATGTTTAAGAGATGATATCAGAGCATTGAATATATTACTTAATGCCAGGGATGCTGAAGCTCTTTAAAGGAATGTAAACAGTTTTTAAAATAATAAATCAGCTCTGAAAAACTCAGTTTTAAGACGTGTTTTTGTGTTAACACAATAATTGCCACACTTGTCAAACAAAATATTTCAATTTCTTACATAGAGCTTCAGTTGATAGGCTATATGGAAAATAACACAATTACTAATGAACAACTGTAGGAACATTTTTGTGAATTACCATTGATGTTTTTTCATAAAAATAGAACTTTAAAATATTCTCTGTACCTTTTCCTTATTGTCTTTATAATCAATCCCAAGCTGTTGACTCAGACATCTGACTAGTGCTAAACAAGGATTAATCGCCGCACAAGTATGCAGCTTACTTAGTTCATTCAGATAGCAGAGAGTGTACATTTTCCCATGCTTTAATCATACCTTTAGTTGCAATATAGACGTATCCAAAGCCATGGGCAGTGAGAAAATGAAGTGGAAGTTGATTCTGCATGCTTTTCTAGCCTTAATAACTAAACGCAAAAGGTCAGGATATGCACAGTGAACCCAGTAGTCAGTGAGCTACTAAGTATGACTGTCTAAGCTAATACATATTTTTATGAAGAAGGATTGTATAGTGTAGATAGATATACCCATACCAGATTCTGTCTGGCTCTCATGGGAAACAATATCTGGGCTAACAGTAGCTGTGGTTGGTTAAAGCTAGATGGAGATGATTACCTGACTACAATTATGCTTTTATTTGCAGGATAGACATATCCTTTTAAAGCTTCTAGGGTCTTTCCCTTATGATATTATTGGGAAAATATTTTGTGTTAGCTTAAATAAGGACTTAGTTTCCTAGTCTCATCTGACCCCAGCACTCTTTCCTGCCTAGGCAGGGAGTCGGACTCGATCTTTTGAGGTCCCTTCCAACCCTAGCATCTATGAATCTATGATAGTTTCTGCCAGTGGGGGGGAATTCTAGTAGTTAGATCTGATATAATTATTAAAACATTGATACAAAAACAGCATTTCCACTAATACTGTATCTGTTATTGCATGATGAAGGAGCAACCTTTCATTCCAAACCATCTACCGTACATCTAATAGTAGGTTTCTGGATAGGCATTCAGAGTCACAATTGTAGAGCAGAACACCCTAATTTGTTATTGAGAGACTCTATTAGGAAAAGTTAAGTTGCCAAGTGAAAGCTATTTTTATTCTGATGTGAAGAGCATCACTTGCAGCTTTGTGAGATGCAAAGCCCTGCAGTATTGGATTACTTTTTCTTTCTGAAGAACTTGGTACTTTTCATTTCACTTTGTCTGCCTCTTATCTGTAAATGCTGTTCCATCTTGCCATCTTCCAAGTGATGTACCTAAAAATCCTTATTTCCATTAGTATTAGTCTTCCACCTTGTTGTTCACCCCTATTTTTTTCCAATCATGCTGAAGTAAAGCAGGACTCTTGTTTGTGTATAGGGCCTTATCTTCCTAGTAGTGAACAAATATAGTGATCCGCTCCTCAGATTTTTCTGTGCTTTGACAGAGTGAAAGATCTCCCTCCTTCCTACCTTCCTACTATCCAAGAATATGGGAACTTGTAACAATAAGAGCAAAGCAACTAGGCTGCTTAAACAAGCAATTATCTAAACAAGCAGTGATCCTGTAATTAACACCTGTGAACCTGCTGCCTAGCGCTCATTAACACTTTTACCTAACATGCCTTAATGAAGCACCTGAACCTGATGCTTCTTTTGGCTGAGTAGGTTTGGGGTATAGTCTGATGCACTGACCAAATTTTATTAGCATTGTTTTTATGATCACCAGATTGTTATGAGGGAAATTAAATAATACAGATTTTTATAATTGCAATGCTAAATATTTAACTCGTGGAAAAAACAAGATTTAAATATTAAGTAAACTGTATAAGTATTTTTTTTCTTCTTCCTTCTAGCTTTTACAGCATACAGTATTTCTAGATTCCTAAGTAAGTTAGTATAGGCAAAGTAGTATGCCACATTTTGTATGAATTTCTTTATTCAGACTTCAGTTCCCAACATGAATACTGTCTCTTTACATGTTTCTCAGAAAATCTAGTGACCTTTTTACATTTTTCTTTTGTAGCTAGATAAGTCTGTCTTGGAGGCACTGCCTCCTGATCTTCGAGAGCAAGTAGAGCAAATATACACCATTCAACAAGGAGAGATATATGGTGATAACAAGAAAGAGCCAATAAATGGGTGCAACACTGGACTTCTGCCCCAGCCAATTGGAGCAGTTCTCCTACAAATACCAGAACTCCAAGAACCAGACAATGATGTGGGAATTAATGTGATTGCCCTGCCTGCGTTTTCTCAGGTAGAGTATACTTTAATATAACTGGCTTTCAGTATGGAGTCAATATGCATGAACCTTCTCACCCATAGTAATAAGTAGTTGACACCTTTTCTCAGGCAAAATTACTACAATCTGTTGTTCATTCAAAACCATCATAATTCACTAGTTCAGTATTATGTCTTTGGATTTGTAGTCATTCCAAAGTACAGTAATACACGTAAAGATTTATCTTTTCCAGTGTCTCTGACTCCATGGTTTGAAAAGCTTTCTTTTTTATTTTGCTACTCTTTAGTGTGTTTGCAGAGACTTTATACTTCATTTTCAATTACACAAATATTTTTTTTCTTTTGCGTTGTACTACCAGCAGTGTAAAACAGCCTAAAAATCAACTTAGCTTTTTACAGGAGGGTTCACTTTATTGTAGGCCAGTATTTTAGTGACACAGGGACACAGATTCTTTGACAACTGTAGCTGTAACTGTCAGGTTATGTTGTGTCCCTGGGGAGAAGAAAAGCAGGGCAACCGTTTGCATACCCCAGAACTCTGCAAAGTCTTGAGGCATTTGGCACAGGGAAGGGAAGCACAGCAACAGTTTCTGTGCATGTGGAGTTTTCCAAAGTCATCATCTCTTTCAGACTACTTGTTTGTACCTGGTATGGGAACACAAAAGTGCTTTTCAGCACAATGCCTTAAGGTAGAGGATGGAAGCTATCCCAAAGGTTTTTAATTTGTCCCCTTGTCCCAGGATCTGGAACTGATGTGTTGATGCAGAGGAAAAGGATCATTGAGCACTTTTACACATGCTCGTGGGGTGGGGGGCGCTTTAATTAGCACGACTCCAAGAGCTGGCATCTCGTGTATCAGCTGCCGCATCTCATGTATCAGCATCCTCGCTCTTAAAAATAGTGGCGGGGCACTTGAACTAAAGCTCATGCATCAAGCTTTAGATAAAGCGCCCCCACAACCATTTTTAAGTGTGGGGACACTGATACATGAGATATAGGTGGCTGCTGGAGCACAGCAATTGCCATGCTCCAGCAGACTTGATTAATTGAGTATGCTTCAATGCACTGGAATTCCAGCCTGTCAGAGCAGCCTCCACACTTGTGTGTAGGTACCCATGTATGTTGGGGGTGGATGTTACCCAGACATTAGTTAAAAATTCATTAGCTGCAACAGGAAATTAATTCTTCCATTTAATTCTTCCAGTATTGAGGGCACTATACTCAGGCTAACTATTGTATTATTGTATTTACTGAGCCAGTAGTCCTTAGTATCCACAGACCACAAGATTTGCTTCTAACAAGTAAAAATAAGCAAATGGGCACAGTCAAGTAGTTTGAAGTAGCAGATCCAAGAATCGGGTGTACTCTAGCTTTTCTTCCATTAATATATTGCCACTAATACCTCTCTGTGCATCTGTCTACATCTGTACTTTTCTCAAAAGCACATTGGGTTAATAGAACTAGTAAAGTAATTTGGGGCTTTGGGTGAAAATTTAAGTGGAAAATGAATCTATATTTCTATTTTGTTTACATCAAGGTAGACTTTATCTTGAGAGCTTCCATAGTTTTGAAATATTTTTAATAAAACTACTGTGAGCACATTCAAAGACAAATTTTAAAAAGACAGTTCCTTATTGGAAATATTTGGCTATAGCCAATGAAATGCTGAGCTCCTTCTAACACCTACTTTATTTACTGTGCAACCTGTGTTGAAATTGTTTTTTATTGTTGGAATTTTTTTTGCTGTGCAAGTGGAGTTTTCAAAACTGAAAAAAATACTGTGCCAAATGCATAAAAATTTGACCTTTGCAATTAGAGGCAGAGTTTGAAAAGTGCATATTCATTAGTGGTTAACACTTGCCTTCTGAGTGGTTTGTTTTTTTTTTTAATGGAGGAAAATGGATATTTCATTTTGAGCATAAATAGCTTGTCCACACCTGTAGTGGAAACATAAAAGAGCAGAAGATTGATATATTAACATTTAGCCACTAGAAGCAGGGAAATAGAAACATTTTGTGCAGCTGACTAGCAAAAAACTTTATCTTAATAGTCTAACGTATAGTGTTCCTGTCTAACACTAACCACATAGGCTGCTTGCAGACATAGGGGAAGAAAACAAAACACACATGTTAGTTTGACCCAGTTCTGCAGCATAGATTGGGTGCTTTAGTGGGGCTTTTTTGGCGCTTTTATTTTGGCCCTGCTTTTCTTCTCCCCAGGGACACAACATAACCTGACAGCTGATTGAATCAGCTGTTAGATAAAAGTGCGAAAAAGCCCTGCTGAAATACCTGATCTATACAGATACTGCAAAGCTGGGTTGAACTAATGTGCTGCAGCTTCTGGGAAAGCAGTTTTTGGGGGGAGGTTGGGTTTTTTGTTTTTGGCAGGGGGGTTCACATCTGCAAGTAGCCACAGTGTGTGAATTTGTGCTTTGTCCAAGTTGAGGATGAGCAGGTAGAAGGAAAGATTTGTCTGGAAGCCAAGTCTTTCGTGCAGTAGTAGGAGGCCAGTTTTGGTATTTGGGTATGCTTCTATACACGAGAGAAGAAAAGAACTCTCCCACCTCCCTTCCAGCACAATATACCTGGCAAGCCCCTGCACTCAGGGAAGTGCAGGACTGTTTACAAGTTGTTTCATTTGGGGAGCACAGCAGCCTAAGTGATTTATAGGCAGCAAGGATCAGGAAGAACCTGATGCCAGTGCCTGGTCTTTGAGGGTGGAAAGAAAATGCCTTAGGTGCTGCTTTCTGGATAAGTGCAGAGCTGTCTTAAGATATAGTTTGTCCTTAACACCCCAAGTGTTTGTGTTGAAAATTTAATTAGCATTTATTTAAAAGGGTTTTTTTGGAATGTCTTTTTTAATATTGACTTTATTTTTTTAATTTTATGTCATATTGTAGTAGTAAACTTAATTGTAAAATTAGTTTTAAAATCTAAATAATACATATTTAAAGGAAAAATATGGTTTTCACTTGTGGACAAAGGAATATACAGCAATACAAAGAGAAAGCATATAGTATTTTAATCTCAAAATTCATGTTTAATACAGAATGCATATATCTTTCTCAGTTAAGAAAAAAATCATAAAAAGTAATCAAATAATGTTGCTCACCAGTGAAATAATTTCAGAAAAAGCTTTGTCATTTTTCAGGTGGATCCTGAGGTTTTTGCTGCACTGCCTTCTGAGTTGCAGGCAGAACTCAAAGATGCATATGATCAAAGGCAAAAGCAGTCAGAAAACATGATTTATCAGCAGCCACCTGGCATCTTTGGTGAGTATATTACAATTATAGAATAAACTTGTCTTGGACTGTGATAAGATTTGATACAGTCCTAAAAAAGCTAGAAAATATAACTTTCATACTTCTAGGAGGCCACTGCAGTGTGAGAACACTGCTACATATTTTGGTCCAAAGATTAGATCAGTATAAAGATGACTTGGAAAAGTACCCTTTTTTTTCTTAGTGTAACTAATTGTAGCTCATCTACATTGGAGTATCTGAAGCTCTGACTTTACAAGGGGGATTTAAGTGTTTCTCTATACGTATGGATGGGAGTGTTCATATTTGCCTAAGATCTGAGATGTCCAACTGTGCTACTGGACTCCAGCTTTGCCTTTTTGTTCAAATTATTTCCTTTTAGGATTGTATTGCCTAAGCTGAAAGTCCGTGTGTTGGAAAAATTTGACTCGTTTTTCAGAGGCCCCTGGTACACATACATTTATGACATGATTATAGTGTCACTCACTATAAATAGTAGCATGCTGCACATTCATTGAATTTTAATAGGTCATAACATGGAAAATCAGCCCCAAGATATTCCACAGAATATGTGGAGCATCTTTTGTGGCTGTTTTTTATGGTGCCATAAATTGAACATGTGGCAGTCACCCCAGTGCTGACAATCAGCTGACTAGCAGCAGAATGTGGGCAGTCCCTGTTGTGGAACCAAGCTGGAGGATGCCCAAGGCCTAATGCCCTGATTGTGGGCTTTAGGATGTGGGCTTACTGAGACCTAGCAGGTTTTGCTATGTGGACTGTAGGGCAAGACTCTTCAAGGTGGTGGGTCCTGCCATCACAGGGCATGCAGCAGCTCCAGGGTTTGCAACACTCCATCCTGCCAACTCAGCTAATGCTGGGGACAGCTCTGGGACTAAGCCAGGAGGCTGTCTGGTGTCAGATTGCAACACTCAGCTGAGCAAATGGATTTGGTACTGGGCAGCCCTGGGGTCTGGGACAAACCCACTCCCTACCCAGTTCTCAAGAGCAAGCTACAGCTCAGTGTCCAGATTCCACCCGCCCCTTGCTCTATCCCCAGAGGCAGCCCCAGATCTCAGGCCTGAGATTCACCTCCTTAAACTTGTGCATAGCTGGGGGTGGGGAGCTTCTCCCATCCTAAGCTGCACGCTCTGGACATGTGCAGTCAGGGATGAGGGAGCAGCCTCATCCCCAACTGCACCATGGGGGGCATCCTGAGCCTAGCATTTAGGGAGTCTCTCCCCACTGTCAGGCTTACTGTGCCCAGAGAACTTGAAAAATTAGGTGAGCGTTCAGCCAGGGTTCCCAGCTGCATGCCCACTTAGAAGTTGGGGGTGCTACAAGCCTGTTATCAGGGAAAGGCTTTCCAGTGTCAGGTTTATGATGCTCTGGACCTTTTAAAAAAAGACAGGTGGGCAGTTAGGACACCCAGCTGCATGCATCCTTTAAGTTCCTGAGTGCCTATGGAAATAGGACCTGGGGAGTGGGAAGCTTCTACATACCCTAGGCTCCTAATGCAGGGCTCCCTTCCCACACTGACAGATGGCAGTCATGCGATTGGATTCTGAGGGATTAACGCAGTGTTCCCAGAATTGCATGGCCTGCCAGACGCATCTAGAATATCAGGGCATAAATTTCCAGATCTCAGTTGCACGACTGCTTTCACATTTGGCAGTAGCCTAAGGGGGCTGGAAAAAGTAACTTAGAACCTTGCTGAAGGAGAGCAGGAGAGAGACAATCCTCCATTGCTAAAGTGACTCTTAAGCTAACACTGTTCCACAGTATCTTTGCCTGGATTTCAACATTTGTTTGCACTAGCCTGTAGATTTCTGCACTGATATTGTTTTGTAAAAAACAGCTTTGTCAAGTGCGTTATCAGTTTAGTTCCTTGAGATTTGTCTGAGTAAAGTTTACATTTCTGCAGAGTCTTGTATGTAAACAGTATTTATCTTTACGTCATAAGAGTGTTCGGATTAGCATCTCCTAGCGGATAGAGCATGGGACTGGGATTAAAAGACTTTGCATTGATTCTCTTCTCTCATCTGTTCCTAGTCTGCAGGGTGATCTTGGGAAGTCGGTTCACTTCTCTGTTTCCATTTAGTTAAAATGGGGATAATGATACTGACCACCTTTTAAAGAGCCTTTGATATCTGCTGATGAAGTGTCACATCAGGGATAATTTTCAGTTCTTTGGTGTGTTGCCACCAAATATTTATGTCACTCGTCGTGCCTGCAGCACCCTCCTTTACACCCTTCTCTGCTGCTTTCTCATGCCTGCACTTACCCTCGCTACAAAGGGGCCAGGTATCTGCAACGAGGGTAAGTGCAGGTGACTTGAGCTCTCCAGGGTTGGAGGTGGAGATTGGTGGCCATGGCAGGGGGCCAGATTTGCAGGCTCTGGCTTGAGGATGCAAAAGGTTGCCAAATTCTGATGATGTGATAGGATCAGTATACAGTTTCCTAGGTTTGTATGCTACTTTACAATGGTGAAATACTTTGCCTTAGTACAGGTGATGAGATGGTGATCACTGAGCTTAGGTTACTTCGGAATATTTGATATTAAAGCCACCTTACATATAAGAGGGGTCCTGTTAATTGCAGACTTCAGGGCTTCTGCAGGTGGCCCACAGTGGCCACTAAATTTTTCCCCCCATTGAATGTATTTGACTTCTTTTTGGTTGGTTGGATTATTTGTTTGCTTGTTTTTCACTTCCCTTTAAGCTTGGATGTTGGCCTTGGCTGGAAATGGAAGTTAGGCTGAGATGCAGTGGCGCTCTGAATAGCATTGAGAAACTACTCAAGTGATAGTTGGTGCATTTTGTTTGTGTGCTTAGGGTCAAGTGATCATCAAATTTGGGATCAGTGAGGAATTTTCCCTTGGGTTGGATAGGCAGAGACTGTTGGATATTTGTTTTTCGAATGTGGGATGCGACCCACTTCCTAGGATCATCTGAGCGTACTTTACCTTACAAAATTCCATGATATTATCAAAGTGTTGATGGTACCTTTGTGTCTCCAGTTCACTTCCTGTTAGTACCATTGTAATGTTTTTACCAGATGCCTTGTGGCTGTGGTGCACAGAGGGCCAGAGTGGATATCGTTTTGGATCCTCCTCTTTGTCCATGAATGCAGAGGGCAGGACAGGCTGGCTGGTTTTTTTCCCCCCAGTGCCTCGTATTCTTGTGATCATATAGTTGGGTGACATCTGTGTACCTGAACTTTCTATGAATCACTTCCAAAAAGTTGCATTTAAAATGTTTTTCATGATTAAGCCTAAGGTGCTTTTAATGATAGGTTTGTACATTTTACAAAAGTGACATGGTTCTCACCCATTCATAGAAAAATACGAAATTTAATAACCACCGATTTATTCGTTTTCTTCCCTGCCAGCATCAAAGAATTCTTTACTACAATTGAAGCAAGCGACAGTAAAAACTAAGAAAAAAACTAGGAAAAAAAATGCAGTCAGTCCTATGAAAAAGATTCAGAGCCCTTTGAAAAACAAACTCCTGGGTAGCCCTGCAAAAAACACAGCAGCCACTTCTGGAAGCCCACAAAAGCTAATGGATGGTTTCTTAAAACAGGAAGGTACAGTCACTGGTAAACCTCAGGTAATTGTTCCACTAGAAAACTTTTTACAGAAATTAAAAGAGCATTTGCTGAAAATTGCATAAAATCAATCAGTATTCAGTTTTTGTTGCTTTTTAACTAAATACAATTTGTGATTTATTTTTTTGAACAGGTGGAACCTGTTCCATCAACTTTAGATAATCCAGGCCCATCAGATTTAAAGACAAAAACATCTGTCTCATTTAGGGCACAGGCACCCAATCTAGCTGGGGCTGTTGAATTCAATGATGTAAAGACCTTGCTCAAAGAGTGGATCACAACTATTTCAGGTGAATCGTACTTCATACATTTTGTTTTTGTATATTATAATTGTGGGGATTCTGTATACATCACAACATTCTCCTGAATGTTACATACTTGCCTTGCTGCCACTACTTTCTTTCAGCATTTTCCAGTCATCTTGGTCTCTTACCTTCTCCCAGTTTGAAGGAATTGGATTCTTTGTATTTTTTTTTTTTTATGGTTTTGCCAACCCCTTGTTGCCTCTCTAGGTAACATTTCCAAAAACTATCCATTTTCTTTTCCACCTCTTTCGAGTCCCTGGTTCAAGCCAGGATGAAACCTTAGTTGTTGTAACTGTTCTTACTCTAACATATTGCCCATACCAGGGATAAAGACACTAGAAGTAAAGCTCTTTTTTTGTTTTATATATTCTTGTTACACAAAGGTGAATAGCAAGATTTCTTAAAGTATTCTAGAATTCTTTGTAAAATAAGAAAAGCACAAATCATTGTTTGCATATGAAGTTAGATTGTATTTTATGTAAATCAAAACAATGTATTGCCTTAATATCTGAGCCATGTTCTTTATGGTTTCTGTCATTGTATGACACATCTAAGTAACTGTAAAACACCTAATCCATTTTAAATCCCTGTTCTTTTTATATGTGTTTAATAGTAGCTGTGCATGAAAAATACAGGAAATCTGCTCCCCAGATCCCTCAGAATCGTATAGGTCGATTTATAAACAACGATTCCATTGACTTTAGCTCATGTGGGAATATAAAAGCTGCAAGAGCCTGCCCAGGAGTATTAACCACCTCAGAATTTCTTTGATTCCAAATATACTGGAATAAAAATCCCCATATGTTTGTTCTTTCAGATCCCATGGAGGAAGACATTCTTCAAGTTGTGAAGTACTGTACTGATTTGATAGAGGAAAAGGATTTGGAACAGTTAGATTTGGTCATAAAATACATGAAAAGGTAGCTTATTTACCAATATGTATAACATTAATTGTGCTGGAATTGTACGATGCAAGGTTATAAATTTAGCAGGCCTTGCATTTATGAATGCAAGATTTCTGAAGAAAAATTAAATTGAACAGTTCAAAAGAATGGTTCCTATTTTTTGCAAAGTGGAGCAAGTGGAAATAGCTATAACGCTTAGGCAAACTTTATAGCATTTGCTACTAGTAATTTAAACATATTTTGGACAGAGGGTGCTATATTTGTCTGTGCTACCCTCTTCCTGTGTTTGTCCCCTTATTTTTCTCCATCCTGTTTAATTAACTTACCCTTTTAGTTTCTTCCTTAGTCTCAGCCACTTGTTATTTCTGTTCTATTGAGTCTAATCTCTTTTCACCTCGACTTAGCTCTAAAATAGCATATCTATTTGATTCTAAGATAAGATCCCCACCCACAATTTAACACTGGGAGAAAAAAGCTCCTAATCTTCAAATTGTGTACAAGGGCCATGCGGGGGCGGGGCACGTGGTTGCTGTGGCTCAGGCTCTGGCTCATACCCAGGGTCCAGGCATAGCCTAACTGCAGCTCCTGCCTGCCCCTCCCCCCACCTCACCTGCCTCTGCACCTTGCCATCTCTCCCCCTGCCTCCACTGTCTTGTAGCCTCTGCCCCCTGCCTGCCACTCTATTCCTCTCCCCTCCCCCACCCTTGCTCCATGCCACAGACCATAACCCCAGCCCAGGCCTGTAGATGCAGCAGCACAGTCCTCATAGCTGCTGTGGGGCTGGCTTGGGGACATGCTCCATGCCCCTGGCTAGAACGGGGACAGAGCCTGCTGGCATGGAGCAATGGGAAGGGGGCCAGGGAGCAGGGCTTGAAGCTGGGGGTGGGTGGGCAGGCACAAGGAAGTGACAAGCTGCTTGATCTGCCTGCTGCCTGTCCCCATGCAGCAGTGGGGGGGATGAATTAATGGCAACCCTCCAATAGTTAGATTCTGTACATGAAAAATTATAAACAATGTGTAAACTTTGCCTGTGTAGAACCTAATTATTGAGGTGTTCATCTTAGATTCAAGTAAATACGATAAATAATAATCAAAATGGTTCCTTCATTGTTACTTTCCCTGAGAATCAGAAGGCCCAAGTTGTACTTGTGGCTTTTGCTGTAAATTGGTATATTACCCACTTCACAGGGTAAAATCATTAAATGGGTACTTACAGAAGTGTTGAATGCACAGGCATAACTGAATAAATCATGTTTTTCATTAGGTGGTTGAAATAAGAGGTTTAATAATACAATTAAGTTAGAGTGGATGACCATTTTTTGTTTTACAACGAAACTGGCATAGATACTACCTATTTAAAGAAAAAAAACAAAATTAATTTCTTGTCCTTCTGGTTTTTTATATTGGGTAAAAGAACCAAAGCATCATAGAGGGGCTCTCATGGTACCAGATTTGCCTGTGACTTGCTTTCCACAGTGAAAGAGCTGAGCATCACATTTACAAGTTGTCTTACAAGGATGCCATTTCAGATCCAAGCACAAGGAGAATGCCAAGGCAGGGTTGGAATAGGAGGGGATTCTAATCAGTGGGTAGCAGCAGTACATGCTGGTCCTGCCTGTGAAGCTCATGATGAACTGCTGTAACTTAAGCCCCTAGAACACATTCAGTGGTATGATTAGATCTGATCTCTGATCCCAGCACAGGTGCCATTCAAGGTGATACTGCAAATTAATAAGCTAGCTACAATTGTCAGGTGTATTCTGTCCTCTAGTGTACTTGCTGATAAGTGCATGGAGAGTAACTATGAAGTACTTGGCTTCCTTGGGTGCTACTCTTACACACGTTCTGTTTTTTCTGCATCAGTATTGATGGAAGCTAACAAAATTCAAGTGGTCTTAAAGCCATCCCAAACAAATGTGATTCTTTTGGCCTCTTCTGTTGAAATGCCTGGTACCATGGTAAAGTTTCTGAGGGACCCTGGGCCTTGCTGTTCATCCTGGATCTGTTGACTCAAGACTGAGAAAGCAGTTTAAGTGGCACTTAAGAGTGCAAGACCCATCCAACATCCAGACAGGGTGATGAATGGCACACACATTTGGATTAAGTATAGTATCTGCTGGAGCTCAAGCTTGCTGGTCAGACTTTGACTTCAATTTAAGGTGCATTTGGCATTTGTCTCAATCCATTCTTAGCCCATGCTCTCACGCAGCTGTCCTCAGATTCCTTCAGGCCTAGCAACATTGGGAGAAGGACTGTTTTGCATTAGCGTCTGAGCTTGAACCTTGCATTCCTTTTTGGGCCAGCCCCTCTGCACTGCACTGCACTTCATCTTTCATAGAAATGGTTTGATCTGACACTTTCTTCCAGTGATTGTATCAGTAAGAAATGGAGATGGGAACCAAACTCTAATGGTAGATTCTCCTTACAGTCTTCTACCTAGATACCTACCTAGATGTACTTTGAGGGCTTGCCCAAAGCTTCTGCCTGAGCAGTCTCTTAATTTCACCGGAGTCAATAAGTCAGCTTCCCACTGTCCTTCCAAAGTCCTGTTTCTCCCACGTTTAGGGTTTACTGCACTCAGACCCTTAGCCTAGGGTGAGGAGCAATCCCTGTTTAAAAAAAAAAAAAAAATCTCTGTAGCTGATACTTAAAGGTGCAGTGATTTATTGATTGCCCAGAAAAGAAAGTTGCCAGGGCATAACTATCTTCTGATTATAGTTTCATATCATAGAACAGGCAGCCCAATAAAGTTGTGGAGTCTCCTTCATTGGAGGTTTTCAAGAAATGGATGGATAAGCATTTATCTGGGATGGTTTAGGAATAGTGCATCCTGCATCCATTATGGGGCAGGAATAGAAGACCCTTGAAGTTACTTCCAACTGGCATGGGTTTTTTTGCCACCAGAACTGAAGCCACTTCCCTACATAATGCTGGATAAATGGTAACTACAAAGCAGCCACTGATGCATGCTCTTTCCAAGCACTGTGTCCACAGAAGCCTCCAAGGTTTTGGCAATTAAGAGTTGGATCCACTGTAGACAAGAGATTATAGGAAGTAAGCTAATCAAGCAGTAGACAGGGGTAGAGACAAGCCATCTCTAGCAGGTGGAAGATAGGGTAAGGTTGGGATAAAGAAGGAAAACCAACTGGCACTGTTGCTGAGCAAGGTTAACTAAATCATGGCAATTTAATAACAGTGCAATGCTAAGTACACCAATGAGAATGAATAAGGAAGGAAATGAAAAAGTGGAATTCCAGCTTGGAGGTGGTGGAGTATATTCACCACAACTATATGCTGATCACATAGATCTGGTGTTACTAGAGCAACCAAAAAAGCTTACATCTGAACATATCAAAATCTTGGTGTGTGTACTTCCTGTGAGAGTCAAACTAGGTTGGATGGAGAGAAACAGGGGAGGAGGGGAGCCAGTACACTGGGCAGGTGCTGAATTTGGTGGGGCAGTCCTCCAGTGGCCGTTTGCCCACTGGAGTCAAAGACTCTCTCTCTCCAGATATCCAGGCACTGCATTGGTGGCATCCATATTGAGAATGTGTATGTGATGTTTATTTGAAAGAGAAAGAGAAGTGGACTTCTCCAGCTTGCCCACATACACATTCACATCCTTGCCCTCCTCTAGTCAAATAAAACACGAGACTGGGTTGAGAAGACTGAAGAGCAAGAGGTAGGCAGGGGCCAGGGTACTCTAGGTACTGCTAAGGGAAAGTCTTTGATCAAAGGCTCAGGCATAAACACGTCCACAGTGAGGAAGTGTATGTGGACAGTAAATGCATCTAAACTCCAGCTCCTTCCTGGTGAGTAACTTCTGTCCTAAAGCATCCTCTCTAAACATGACTACTTTTCCCCCCACCACAGGTTAATGCAGTCATCTGTGGAATCAGTTTGGAATATGGCATTTGACTTCATTCTCGACAACGTTCAGGTGGTTTTACAACAAACTTATGGAAGCACATTAAAAGTTATCTGAACTTGTAGTAAAGAGCTTGGTGAGAGCCTGGTGCTCTCTGCTAGCTGTGCCATAAGTGCTTGTGAGGTATTTGCAAAGTGCATGATAGTTAATGCCCTAAGTTTTTATAATTTTAAATTTCTTTTTAAACAGAAAAAGTGTTTTTGTACATTTCTTTTAAAAAAGTGCCAAATTTGTCAGTATTGCATGTAAATAATTGTGTTAAAATTCTTTTATTGTAGTATAGACTCTATTTACAAAATGTTTGTTTATAAAGTTTTATGGATTTTTACAGTGAAGTGTTTACAGTTGTTTAATAAAGAACTGTATGTATAGTTTTGTACTGATTTTCATTTTGTGAATGCTTCAGTTGGAACATAGCTCACCCTTTGTTAAAGCTACAGCTTTAAGTCTTTTTATGCAGCTCTACAGCATTTAAGCTATTGCAGCCCTAATAGAGCTCCCCATTACAGGATCCTCAGATTATGTTTGGTTCCTACTGTGTTGGGCCTGTGTGCTCTTAACCTTTCCTTAGTTTGAATAAGCGCTAATGCTGCTTTTTCTTGTCCTCCCTCTATCCAATTTAGGCATAATCTGTCTGTCTTTTATTCTTTATAACCAACAGTTGTCCACATATACAGGCCCTAGTTCCCTGAACCCTTAGATTTTAGGGCCAAGCCATTCTGCCTCAGTTCCATACCTTCTGTTAGAGCTAAAGCATCATCCAGTCTTAAAGATACCTAGTGACAGAGTCCCCTGCATTCCTGGGTATTGGTGGTGTTAACTTGTCATAGTTCTGGTTTGAATTTTTTTGCCAGCACCCTCCACTTCTGCAGATTAAAAGTAGATGCTGGTTGCTGCCACTTCTGCAATAATAATTTTCTCTCTGTAAAAGTTGCTTTCAACCTTAAATATAACTATGCTATAAGAAGCATATAGTATTGAGGTTTTAATGGAAAAGTTGCTACTCTTACTTGTGTTAAAGATTACAAGAGGCCAGACAATCTCCCAACTACTTATTTTTCTTGTATGTGTGTCTAGGAAAATTCTTCTCAAAATTACTGTATTCCAGGACAAAGTCTCTCATCTACTTAAGTTGCCACAGCTGAAGTGATCACTGAGTCCAAGCCAAAACCTGTACTGATATAGCAGCGTAGAAAATACACTAGCTTAGCTCAGCCTTAGAATCGCTTCCAGTCATTCACATAGGAGGCTAACTAGTGCTAACCTATAAGAAATCTTAAAGGATTTGCTACCACAGTGGATGTAAGCTGTTGTTACATGAAATAAATGCAGTACTCCTAGCCATGGCAAGCAGTGTACTAGTCTAGTTTAAGATCAGCACTGCTGTGGGTCTTACTCTTATGGGATAAGGACACTTGCTCGCTAACAGCCAGGATATGTTTAAGACTGGCAAGCAAACTTATTAGATTCCAGGTAAAAATTTAGCTAGATCTAACCTGATACTTTTGAAATAAGTCATGTAGAACATAAACAAATCAAATAGCAAAATGTTATATAGCATCTGTTTGCTGCAGGCT
Organism: Crocodylus porosus; assembly: GCF_001723895.1. Taxonomy (NCBI): domain Eukaryota; kingdom Metazoa; phylum Chordata; order Crocodylia; family Crocodylidae; genus Crocodylus; species Crocodylus porosus. Next base: position 84,871,757 of record NW_017728906.1, on the reverse strand, counting down.
TTAGTTCTACAGTCATAATTGACCATGGCTGGTCTCTTTCCATGTACCACAATAGTAAAAATAGCTGAAAGCTGCAATACTTGGCAAACTTCGACACTTTTTTAACAAGTTCTATTTTTGGATCAAGCTGTGGACTTCAAAATAAGTGTTTTATCATTATTTGAAAAGAAAAATTACCCACAAATAGAAGCTGTCTTCAGGTTCTCCATAGAGCTAGGCAAACAGCCTGGAAAATGAATTTCCCAACCTGTTCCCCTTTACTGTATGGCTATTTGACTTTTGAAGCGAATCATTTTGCTTGATCAAAAGGGATGAAGGAAAAGCCCCATCATAACAACCTCCTGCTGCAGGAGGCTACTTTGACCTTTAATACTTTGATCTACTATTATCTGAGAGAGAACTACTGGATTTAAGGGTATGAACAGCTTTAAATTTGTGACCAGTCCCAATACAATGAAGGTGGTGGCCCTTTGCAAGAGGGAGTTTGAAATCTCAAGGGTGCTTTTCATGATGTATGCTTAACCAACACGTCAGTTTTAGAACAGCTCACCCCAGAACAGTAAGCTAACTGCCTTGTCAGAATAGGCCAAAAATAATGTTTTATGGACCATACCTAAATTATAGGAGTGTGTGTGATGCTTTAAAAATATGACAGGTGGACATTAAAGAAAAAAGAAGTGTGGTGCTACTTTGGAACAGTCTTCAAGCTTTAAAATATCAAACAGAATCCTTCCACAAGCAGAAGAAAACGTAATACAAATATTAAAAGTTACACTGAACTATACTATAGCCACAAGATTTTTTTTTGACCTTTGTCAAAGTCAAATTCAAGGTAACACTGTCACACGAGGCCTCTTCCAAAAAAGTGCATCTTTAACTGGAATATAGGATTTTCTTGTTTGAAAAATGTTATTTAAAAATTACAGTCACAGCATCCCTCCATCTTACACTAGTCCTGTGATGAAACACTGGCGAATCAGGGGGAAAAAGAAAACGGGGGAAAAAAGCGTGAACTCCACAACAGCAAACTAGGGGGGGAAAAGTTTATCTAGGCCAGATCTCAGACTGGTAGAATATGGAATTAACAGCAACAGGAAACAAAACAAAAAAAATCACATATGTATTGTTTCCAATTAGCACAGCCTTTTGCACTGATAAGTCAGCTGTTAAGTTTTGGCTCACTGGCTGGAGATCAAGTCCCCTAACTTTGTCTGTCCATCAAGGACATGGCATGCTTGCTGTGCCCAATCACAATTCTGAATAGCAGTAAGTTATTCTAGCTTGCTTAAAACCCAGTTACAGACTTTCAAGCTTTAAACATCAAAGTATTAAAACTGCTGATTTTCCTGGGCAGGGGGGAGGTGAAACAAAGGGTAAAGTTGCACAGAAGAGGATGGTAGCTTCCATCTAATGAGGGAACTGTGCAAGTTCTATCTCCTTACCTGACAGTGCTGCAGACACAAGCTTCAGTGGCACTTTTGTGTTATATAAACAGACCATAAAAAGTGATGCCTTATTTATTGAAGCAAAATTGTAACAAGTGGGCGAGTGTCTATTTCCTTTATTTGTGGCTCTGCATTGTAATGATTACAGGTTAAAGTTGATTTTTCATGAACTGTACAAGCAATAAAAGGTGGCCAGCTAATGCTTTACATTGTTTCACACAAAGCAAATACAGAAATCTAATTACCTAATTTTCTATTTTAAAAAATGTCTATAGGCACAACGCATAAGAGAATGCTGAGGGGAGAGAGAGGGGGGAAAAAAGGAAGAGGTATGCATAAATAAAGAAGTATTTCTTACATCAAAAACATCCAAGAATCAAAGTCTGCAGAAGCGTGGTTAATCAATACTGCAGTACTGGTTTCATCAGTATAAAAGTGAAAGAGTTTTAGTTCTGTAATAAAAATTTTTATTTGGGGGGAAAACATGGGAGGAAGAAGGGCAAACTTTAAAACAGCAGCCAGTATAAGGGAAGGTGAACAGGCACATTGGAACTGTGGGAACATGTAAATTGACCACTGTCAAACCAGTGTAAGTTTCTTGGTTTCTCATGGAAAACATTTATCAACTTATTTTCCTCCCAAAACATAAGTCCAACAGTGTCTTCAATACTTTGACTGTTGGTGATTTTCACAATAGGAATAGTGAGTTTATTCCAGCCTGCCCATTGTTTAAAAATTTTCTAGATGATTTCAAATACTTTCTTCAGCTCTACAATAAGCTGCCAATCAGATTTCTGCATTTCATCTCTAAACCAGTCCTTCAGAGCATCAATGGACTGACGACTGATCTACAACACACAACAAAAGAGATGTTAGAAACGTGTACTAATGACATTGTTCTACCTACCACATGGGCTAGTGGATAAGGCATGTTGGGAAACCAGGGTTCTCATTCCAGTTTTGCTACTGGCCTGCCCTGTCTAGACAGTTACTTTAACTATCTGGTTTCCCTTCTCTTCCATTATTTTGTCAATACTAAAACTCCTCCAGCTACAGATCAACTTTGTAGTGTGCAGCACAGAAGTTAAGACAGAAAGATCATGTTGATCCAGCTCTCTAGAGTCAAACTTACAAGCCCCACAATAAATTTACCAAGCTCCATCCTAAAACTAATTAATTAGATTTCTACTCTTTGGTAGCAAGAAACACAACCCTGTTGTAAATCACTTTTAAAATTTGAAAGAATCTATACTGTTGTGGTTGCACGCATTAGGAAGGGATTTAGCTCACAACAAGCTCCCTGGCCCAGGTGCCTATGATTTAGAGAAGCAAAGATCAGCTATTATTAAAGTTGCCAATCCTCCAGTATTGCCCTCGAGTCTCCGGTAATTAGATACAAGTCTCCAGGAGACTGCTGAGAGTTACCCAGGAGATAAATGATAGGGCATTCATTAAAGTAAATATTAAATGCTGACTGATTTATACAGTAGTCCAGTGGGTTTTTAAAATGTAATAGTAATGTGCATTTGCCTTCCTGATGTGAAGTCTACGCACCGTAATTAATGTCATTACATCATATGATGAAACCTCCTGGAACAGATTCAGAGTTGGCAACCCTAACTGTTATCCAGACATCCTAAAGCAGACGCACACTAATGCACTAGGTGCTGCAGGACTGCAAAATCTAGATACATTTCAGTTCTGTTTCAAGTGCTAAGCAGACAAAGGCAAACGAGCGATACACCATGTTAAAGGAAGAGGGTGACCTGAGACACAGTCCTTCGTTCTTAACATATTTGCTATTTTCCCTGTCACACACAAGAATGATGCACAACATATCTGACTGTAGCATTTCAATCCACTGGTGATGAAAGCTGGTGCTCTTAGTAGTGTTCCCGCAAGAGTTTTGTGCTAGTGAGAAACTAGGCTACAGAAAAGAGTCATCACTAGAATAAGGGAATGATGCTGAAAGTTATTATCCAGTACACAATTCTTCAGGCTTTCATGTTGCACTTGAAGCCATGTTACTAAGAGGCCACCAGCCTTTTTACAAAGGGTGCTTGTCTCTAGGGCTTCTTACCTTACTAACAAGGATATCTGTTGCTTCAAAGTGTCGTCCATACATTTTAGGTGATTCACCAGGAATAGGTTCTATTTTAACGCAGACTTCTTGGCCCTTTTTTGCAACATCCACAGGTTTATGATTTATTTCTATACTTGTAACTATTCCAATTTCCACAAACTGCAATGCAACAGAAGTTATGATAAAATTAAATTTCATGCAGCCTGTTGGCTTCTTTGTTGTTTACAGCAGCTGCTTTAGTGAGCTCAAACAGTAAGGTACATTTTAAAACAAGGAGAGTTTATTTCCACTTGCTTCCAAGGACTCATTTTTTTATCTTTACAACTTGGTGTCGCACTGCAGGCACTGTGAAAGCAATAGGTTGGATTAGGAAACTTAATAACGCAAGCTGTCTAAATCCGTCATTTAGCCCACATCTCTGCTACAAACACAACACATTGCCCAAACTGTACGTCAAGGATAGTAGATCATCAGGGAAGAAGCCCTGTTGAGCAGCTCCTCAGTCTCCCACAGAGATTCTGTGCTGTTGAAAGTGCAGGCTTAAACACTGGGTTTAGCTGGCACAGTATACATTCTCACCTCCTTCATGAGACCAAAACTCATGTAGAAAAATGAACTATTACTCACATTTTTGCTAGGGACGCACATGGGAGTCCCCTGTTTCACTTGGCCAGCTTCCACAAGTACGCCCATCACTATTGGGTCACGGGAATTGAAAATAAACTGAGGGAGTATTTTCATCTTACAAGGAAATACTGCTATATGCCTAAGACGACAAGGAAAAGCCATTTAGAAATATATGCTGAAACATTTAGCATGTGCACATACCCACAAACTTGAGAAACCTTTATCACTTTGGAAGAGTATTCACTGAATAAGACACTGCTGGAACACGGATCCTTTCTGGGCTGACTTAACCACAATACCAGGTACTCCAAAATAGCAGAGTTACTATTCAAAGCAGGTTACAAATGAAAAAAGTTTGCATGACATGAAGACCAAACACAAGTAAAGTACTTACAGGGATATTCTACCCTTAAAAAGAACTCAAGTAACATTACAAGGATCCTTTGCCTAACTGGTGAGAACGATTTTTATTTGAAAATCAAGCAGCCATCTTTTTAACTAGCAAACTCAATTTGGGAGCTGAGAGTCAAGCTGTATTCTTTCTTGCTTACAAAACACTAATACTATGGCTTCTGCTGGTTAAATGCTGGCCCCAGTTCTTTTCTGGCAATCTTTTGATGGTGCCATATTTGCATAGCCAAATCATAAATCAATCCTGTGAATTCGAATTTAATTTCTGCAAACGTGTAAGAACAGAACCCAAGTAACACCCTCTGCTGGCCCTCCAAGAAGTAGTTACAATTTACTTTAGTTGCTTAAAGCAGAAAGCAGCCCACAGACTCAGGGCAGACCTGGATCCGTATTCTATTATAATCAGATCAATTTTTTAAATATTATTTTGAAACTCAAGTCCTATTAAATCTAAAGCTTGAAAGGACTAACATTTTGCAAAGACCCCAATAAAAAGCACATACCCTACAGCTCCATCACAGAAACAAAAGCATGCATTTGACTGCATGATTTTCATTTCATAAGGCAATAAAACAGTAAAGAAGATGCTACATCAATTTAGAAGAATCCAAGAGGACAGTGCTCACTTACTTGAATTCTTCCTGTTTCTGTTTTTTGTAGTCTTGCCTGTATTTTGTAAAGGCATCAAATAAGTGATAAATTATTTCTGCACTAAAAATTCTAACTCCTAAGCTATCAGCCATTTCTTGAGCGTCCCGTTCAATCCTCACATCGAATGCCAGAATTACAGCATATCTGCAAGTTAAAAAAAAAAAATGAAGTCATGAGAAATATATTGTGTGGTAGACTGTAAATCAGCTGGGAAGGAAGGAACCTTTTTAGTAGCTTCAATACATTGTCTTGCCATGTGAACAACAATTACTTACTGGGGGTCATGCTCCAACATAACTGATGCCTTCATTACATCCTTTTTGTGGACAGGACCTATATTAATTCCAGCATACTGTTGAGGAAAAAGCAATCAATGACTAATCCTGTTCTCTTCAGTTAGCTTATGCAGTCATGACAATACAGAATAATAATGTCAAATGGGACACGAAGTACTTACTGGCACTTCTGACGTTTTAAGAAATTCAAGTAATGCTTCCAAAGAACCCAAAGTAGAGGCCTGGACATAAACTCCTTTCTCTTCTAACTTGATAGCATTTAATGTTTGCTTCAGTTCATGTATTAATTCATCCTTTAAAAAGAAAAGCACATGTTAGCAATCTTATCATGCTACTAGAGCAGGGATGGGGAATCCCCAGGGATGCGGTCAGCCTGGGACTCTGTTTCCAAGGTGCCCCTGCCCACACGGCTTGTTCTGGTCTCCATGGAGACCCCAGCCTCAGCCACGCTGGCAGCGCACACAGCAGAGCAGCGCAGGGGGCTGCTCTGGAGCAGCTGGTATCTTGCGGGGGGAGGATAAGAGGGGGACAGCTTGCTCCGGAGCCAGGGCAGAGCCACGATCTGTAGTCTACATGCTCCAGGTAGGTGCACACAACCAGGGGATAGTGGCTCTGCCCCAGCTCCTTGCAGCAGGGGCAGAACCACAATCCCCTGCCCAGAGTGTGCAGGCTACAGATCACGGCTCTGCCCTGGCTCCAGAGCAGCCCCCTGTCCTGCTCTGCCAGAGTGACTGAGGCCAGGGCCTCAATGGAGACTGGCACAAGCCACGTGGGCAGGGGTGGCTTGGAAATGGAGTCCCTGGCCGACTGCATCTAGCCCGCAGGCCAGACGTTCGCCATCCCTGTACTAGAGCTTCCCAAACCACAGACTTTCTCTGTGCATGAACTTCCACTGCATGTGTCAGTGCAGGATCCAAAACTACTTGCCCACTTTGAGAGCTGAAAAGCCCCAAGCTCTGTCACTACACCTCACATCAATGATCATTGTCATGAGGAGGGGCTCCCTCCCCCAGGACAGCCAGAAGAATCTCTATTGGACCACTTGTGCCAAACTCTCAACACTTCAATAGAGCAAGGAAGTAAAAGCACTCCACTGAGTTCAAGATTAGTCACTGTTGCCAGTATTACCTGACCTCCAATGACAGACCTGACTGAAGTCATGCAAGTGCAGCAGTAACTTACTTTGAGAACAGGGATTTCATCCTCTTTGTAAGCCACAAGCAATGGCAAACCAGCCAACGTTTTCTCCAAGTCCTTCCCAAGGATCTTTACCCCCTGGGCTGCAACCACCTCTTTGTGTTTTTCATACTGGTTCTGAAGAGAAAAAAACCCACCTCAGTTAAGATTTCATTTGGCTACTGTTTTGTTTGTTAGTATGTTTCTTCTATAGCCCAAGAGAATCCCAGGGCAGAATCTCACCCTCTCTATTTTAAGCATGATCACAAACCCCCCCCACCCAAACAACTCTTTATTTTTCTCTAGGACCCAGAAGACAAGATTCAAGATTAATGGCTTGCTAGACAACCATAATAAGGTTAGAATAGCTTAACTTCCAACCCTGTGCAAAGCAAGAAGCAGGTTGCAGACTTCTGGGGTTTCTTGAACCTCTTTTCAGGATATCTGGCACCAATTATCACAAAGAAGTCTTTGCTTCAGTAATGTCTGCCTACAAGTGAATGACTCAGACTTTCTACAGTGCTTGTTTCATGTTAACCCAAATCCCATCCCCTTCCACCCACCCAAAGTTCTCATCCAGGAAATAAGATGAATTGTCAACACAGCAGGCTTGAACCCTGATAAACTGGCAAGGATGTTTTAATACTCATCAGTGTAGTAATCCTTGAACCACCATCACAGTTGAGAGAAACTGAGCACAGGTGCACTGTAACCTGCAACTTCTGTCTGTCTCCTCCCCCTTTTAATTCACTGAAGGTCACCGTGACATTCTGCTCTCCTACCTTAACTCGCAGTTCTTTCATAGGGGGAGGTAGCAGAAGACCTCTAATCTGAGTTACTATAGGACCTTCCACTCCAGGGACAATAATGGTATCTCCTTCCTTCAGACGTCCATTAATCAAAATTACATCTATGGTAGTACCCATACCTGGAAGTGCTTTAACCTACACAATGAGAGAGAGAAAAAAAAAAAGTGAAATTCACCACCCCGGTCGAAAAAAAAAGTGCTAGACGAGTATTTGGAGCATGGTTCTGAATTACCTCCATAACCTGAGCCCTCAGCTCTTCACATTGCGCCAGTCGCTTGGTTAGCATAGTTTGTGTCAATTCAACAAGAAGAACTATCAGACTGCCCATGCCATCTCCAGTGTGAGCAGAGGTAGGTACCAGAGAAACAAAAGTGCGGGGATCCTTATTCTCATAAAACAAGGCAGCATTCAAGCCCTAGAACAAGGAAGAAAACATGATCAGAGCAAAAGTAATGGAGCCATTTGGTCCCAGTCAGCTCTTGTCCATCAGATTTTCCCTTTAAAAAAAAAAAATCGGTATAAAAAAAGCCACATTTTATTAACATTTTAAACATGCAGCTTCAACTTTTAGGCCATAAAGCATACAAGAGAGAGTGACAAAGGCTTCAAGGTACAAGGAAAATGCTATAAAAGTAAATTTCTACATTTTAACTTACAGGTATCTTTTAAGAGCACCAGTGAGTCTTCAGGAGATAACCTGATAGTATTTATCACACTGACATGAGAGAAAGAGAGGAGAGAGACAGAAGAATCTCTCAGGGAATTTGAATGAGGGAGAGAACAGGTGTAAAAAACATCTGGGTTTTTTTTCTTAACCCCATGGACTCTGCAACTATTAGCCACCTCTACGCATCAAAGTACCTCAGGGTTGAAACTGAGGGCGGAGAGGGAGAGAAAAAGCTGTCTCTAATCAAAGTAAGGAAGTGAATGTAGAAAGCATAGGTACTTTAAATAAAAAGTTAACACTGGGTAAGTGTCAGAAGGCATACAACAGACATTTCTCCGTAATATGAGGACTCTCTTCCCTGCTTTGCGAATCCAGCTTTTTACTTGTTAAAAGAACAAAGGCCTACCTGTTTTGCAAATTCCACTATGATTGCTTTGGCACGTTCTTCAAATTCATCTCGTGTGTTCTTTTTCTGCTTTTTCAAAGTGACTGCTACATCAGTATCAGGGCTTTTTTTCCAGTCATATAACCTATCAATCTTGAAAATACAGTATTAGCAGTTATGCCATCTCAGTGGAAAGACGTGTTTTCTTGAGGTTATACCTACAGGAGCCACACATTATTTACGCAAGAGGCAAAATTTGTCAAAAATTGTAAGAAATACCTCAGGTATTCCTCAGTATTAAGCATCACATAATTTATTTTAATGGTAACTTGCCAGTGAAAAACAATACAAATCTTCAAAACAGACCTAACCAGGATTCCAACCTATAAAGCAAACAATGCTGGAGAATACCGTGTAGGAACAATACTACTATTAGTTTGCTTTAAAAAAAAACAGAAAAAAAAATCAAGTCTTTTTGTTTATCTGCACAAAGTTTTTGTACTTGAAAGGCAAATTTGATGTAACACCAAGTAATCAAATCAATATCCCCATGCAAATAGGAAGAGCCTTTAAGGCCTTTAAGGTTCCCACTTACTTTCTTTTGGAATACACTTTCCCACTTTCATTATAACAAATGCTCTAAGTGCATGTGCTTAATTAAAAGGAGATTTAACTGTGCTTATTAAGGCATTCTAGAAGTTATTGGCAAAGTTGGGGTGCTTTTTGTGCAGCACAGCAAAAAATCACACCAATAGCACCTGATGCAACTTGAAAATTGTTGATAGAGGAAGTGCATTCAAAACACAAACACTGTATATAAATTTTACAAAAAACCTCCCTACTACAAGTTTTTAAACAGGTATATTTTAGTCCAAGGCTCTACTCTCATTTAATTCAAAACCCAACTTAACACACTTCCTTCCCTAGTGCTCACAAGCTGAATTATGACTTAATTATGGGTGTGTGCATCTCAGTAACTCAGTTAAACACATGATTTTTTCACCGTAACTCATCCTTACTATTTTTAAACACTTGCATATTGCATCAGATCTTGCAATATCTAGACGATCATATGCAGATGACAAGTGACTTTCAGTAAGCTTGCAATGGTTTTCAGCTCTATCACTGTAATTTGAGTATGCAGTGCAATTTTTGCACCTTACACACCAATATCTGTTTTACAAAATAAGGCTACAAGTCTGTCATGTAAAATCTGATAAAGTTATCTAAAAATAGGTTCCTTAATACAGTTTATAAAAGCCATTTCAAGATGTATGCAACATGTTTAACATGTTTCTTTACTACCTTAGTTTTTCTGTCTACGAAAATACTTCACTGCAACTTGTACTGTGCATCTGTGTGCAGGAGAGGGGGGTTCTCTTTCATGAGAAACCAAAATGTCTGTCACCTTTCCTGAAAACACTTACCAGGTAATCAACCAGAGACAAAAGCTAGTACATAAACTTCTCTACACTACTGTCAACCAATACAACAGTACCTAGAAAGAGTCCTTAGAAATGTACTTGTGTTCACTAAACAATCCACAATTATGATATTTCCATCTTACAAAATGAGACTCAAGTTTTAACTGAAGTGGATCTTCTAAGGATGGAGCAAATTTGTACTCCTAATTTAAGGGAACAAAGTAGTACCCAACAAGTTCATCTGAACAACTGCAGACTGACCATAAAGAACAGGTTTCATTAGTGTGCCCATTCATTACATTAGCATGGAATGAAGAACACCAAGATCATTATGGAGTACTTAAACTGCTCTGCAAGGACCATGAAAGCCATGTAGTTTTTCTTAGTTTAGTTTATTAAAAAAAAGTTAAACAGAAAAGGAACTAAAAAAAAAAACCACTGCTTCACTTCTGAGAAGAGGATGACTGCTCTGGCTGATGATTACATTTACAAACAGAATTCACATTTACAAACAAAACAGCATGGTAAGCATTTAGTACGGTCACAGTGTTCTCGCCATGATGGTCCAGGAAATGTAAGAGGCAGAGTTTTTCTGATGTTTTGCTGGACCAACTGTATATTTGGGAAGAGATGTTGAACCAGCTTTCCTTAGGCTTTGTGAAAGAAAGAGGCACAGGCCTAAAGAGCGCTTTATGCTCAAAAGTTGGTTAAATACCCAACTACACAAGTTGGTCCAATAAAAAGACATCACAAAAAAGACCACTCTTGGCTCTCATACTAAGTATTTGACATTCAGTATTCTGTACACATTTTTGAGAGGTCTCCTTACCTTGTTGAGAGCTACGATAAAGGGGCACTTCTTCGATTTCAGCAAGTTTATAGATTCAATTGTCTGAGGCTCCAAACCATGCATGATGTCAACCACAAGAATAGCAATATCACAAAGTGAGCTTCCTCGATTTCTTAGATTGCTGTAGCAACAAGAGAGACTCTCTCATTCATGTGGCACTCAATGCAGAGATACATCTTTTATATTAGGGTCAATTCAAGTATGCTCAACAACAAAAGAGAGGAAAATGGCAATTTCTTGATTATTAAAAAGGTTACCCTTCCTCAGGACTAGGCAGCTTTGGTGAGCAGCATACCAATCCCATAACATCAGTAAAGGATCACTTTCAAAACATATTGTATTTAATTAACAAAAGAATGGCTTTGAGAAAGAACTTATAGACAGAGAGCAGCAGGAGATACAGTGCTGCGATCAAACCTTCAGAACTATATACACTATATTACATGACTTACACTCACATCTTCTAACTTGGTCTTTAGGTTACTGAGATGACAGCAAAGTGTTAGGGTAGCTTGTCACATTTAGCTTTAGTTGCACCAGCTTGAGTGATGAATTACAGTATTGTTTGAACTTTCTTTTTATTTTTTTTAACTTCTTCTGTTTCTGCTTTTGATATTCACGTGGTCAGACATAGCCTTGAGTTTGCTCTCACATTGCTTTTTTTCTTTCTTATCAATGCAAGAAAGGCAGCTTATGTTTTAACATGATTAACATAGGCATGTATAATGTAGGCCTCTTACCAGCTCAAATTAATTGAACCTGACACTAACCGACTGAATCAGAGGGATGAAATGATTGGATAGGTTAATAAAAGGTGATAAGAGGGGACCAACTGGACAGTGCCCAACTGCAGAACCCCTGGAATTTTTAGTTTTGATGGACAGACCAAATTAGGAGTCTGGGGGACACCCAAATTATGACACTGGTAAAAGACCAAATTAAGATGTGTACATGTGATAGGTTTGTTGAAACAAATTAATATGTTGCCAGGATAAAAACGTGAACAGTATGATTATCACAGGGAAACCAGTCAATGATACCTGGAAATGAAGAGTCAGAAGAGTAAAGATAAAGAAAAAGAATAAGAGAGGGGCAACAAGGAAGTTGGGTGTATTTTGTTGTCCAACAACATCTGGACTGAAAAACAGCTATTACCAGCAGAAGTTACCACCCTCTATTTTCAGGAACTGACTGCCCACCTTTTCTGTGAAGTGGAGTAATATCTGGGATTGGGTGAGACCATTGAACTAAGTGCTTTTCTCTCTCCTTATGTAGAAACTATTAATACACTCAATGTGCTAATAAAGTTATATTTTAGTTAAGTTGAATGGTGTGAGGCATATCCCATGTTCACTGTGGGTTGATTAAGCTTTAGCAACCCTTTAGCATGATGGGTGCATAACGAAAGCACATGTCAATGTCAATGCTGAACTATTGTGGCTGAGCCTGTAAGCCAAGTTGGGTGTTTTACTGAAATATGTGTGGAGTCTAGTGTTTTCTTTATCTTTTAGAGCAGGAGGAAGTATGGTTATGAAGACAAAGAGCCTGTTAGCAATGGAAGCGTACCATAAAAACGTTGAGTTAAAATTAATTTGGGTTCTATAACTGGACATCCTATAACTGGCACATTAAGCCACTCAATTCATTTTTGGTTTAGGGATTCATTACAGGCCTTTGTCAATATGTACATTTTAAAAGCATTAAACTGAACAGTAATGGCTTACAGCATGCCATTAAAAGACCACATCTGAACCCTTCTAAGGAAGTTTGTTTTCACTACATACAGCTTTCAGACTACTCTGGGTTTTCTAAGAGTGTAAAGAGGACAAGTTTACGCCAACGTAAAAACAGAGCAGACTGTATATCATGTCTCACAGCAGAATGAGTCATTCTGTTCCAAGTAAAATTACCCTGATGAAGACCGATCCAAGTCCATACCCAAGATAAAATTGAAACAGAACATTGTTTGCTTAAAGTTTTCTGGCCTGGTAGTAACCAAATACTGTAACACTGCCTATTACAAGTAACTAGCTTGGAAAAACTGGTTGCATCACCATAGAGTAAAATCCAGGGCATATTACTTTGTAATGAGGTTTGTGTACACATACCCTAGGAAGCTACAATTCAGGTCACCAACTATGGAGAAACTATGGTAAGAGAGAGACTTTTTACCATAGCACGTAAAATATATCTCAGATCTACGATGCTCTCTCTCATCTAAGCCTTCTAGACTCACTATTAAAAGATAACAATTACTTTTACACCATTCTTTAAGATGTTTGTGACTCAACTTGACCCAAATACAGGAAAGATGCATAATCTATCAGGAGTCTACCAGATATACAAAACAGAAGAACATACAAATCCACTCACATATTCTCTTAACAAGTATCAAAATGATTTTTGATTTGTTTTTTGTTTTTTAAGGTGTGCACCAATAGAGATTTTGGGGGCTGATATTGATAGCCAATTTTTAAGGGGGCATATCAGCCAATACAGATCCAGTTTTCAACACCAGCTGGACACAGCTGTAAGTCTGTTGTGGTGGAAGGGGAGGGGGGAAAGGAATGGGCATGGGGCAGCAGATAAGTGCTCCTGCTGCAAGGGAGGGAGTGGGGCTGGAGCAGGCGCTGCCCAGCTGGGGCAGGGCGGGGCACGCGACACAGCTGTTGCTCATATGGGGGGGGTGCAGGGATGGGGGCGGCTCCCACCACTGCATGCACCCCAGAAGTGCATGGGGGGGCATGTGCCCCTGGCTCTGTGCAAGGTGGGGCAGAGCAGGATGGGCTGTAGCTAGGGCTGCGCCAGACTCTTCCTGGTGGGGGCTGAGCTTGGCCACGTTCAGGGCGGGCGGCAGCACTGGGAGAGGGGCTGCAGCTGCCACAAATTTCACCGTAGCCCCCCCAAACCACCCTCTCAGTGCTGCTGCCTCTGCCCAGCCCAAGCACAGCCCTGACCCAACCCCCACTCTCCCCCACACACACACCAGGAAGAGCCTGGCACAGCCCCAGCCCGAGCAGCAGCCCACCCTGCTCCACGCAGATCCAGGGACACCCCCCCATCCCCGTGCTTCCTAGATGAGCCACAGCTCCATCCTATGCCCTGCCCTGCCCCAGCTGGATGGCACCTGCCTCAGCCCCACTCCCTCCCTCACCATGGGAGTCCTTGATCTACCTCCCACACCCTTTCCCCACCGCTTCTACCACACCAGACTTACAAGCTGAATGCAGTTCTCCAAGTTACCAGGCTGTGCTCCTCACTGCCTGCGTGCAGCACTGCACTGCGACTGTGCACATGCACAGGCATATACAAACCAAATTAACTGGCCACATCAGGCCAATTTCCGACACAGTCAATTTTCTTTATATTGGTGCCGATCTGATATTGGACCGATGCATCAGTGCACCTCTTTATTTTTTTTTGTTAATGGTAACAGGTACTAGAGTAAGCAGATTTTCTCTAAAGCCTCTTACTCGGCTAGGAACTTACATAAAACACTGATAGTCATATGATCAGTTATGAAGAAAATTTCTTTGTTATAATGGGAAGGTTACCTGAAAGACTCATGTCCAGGAGTATCAATTATCAGCATTCCAGGAATCCTTACGGTATCTCTGTCAAACTAACATTTTCACATATTAGCCACCAGTTTAATAATTTTTCTTGTCATCACAACTATCTTGTACTACCTGCACCCAAGAAATTAAGTCCCAATAGTTTAATTAAACTGTCAAGGGACATGTATTATACTAATTATACTAAATTATTAGAACTGTTTTAATTTTCTGTTTGAGATTTCAGTAACAGCTCACAGCTGCTCTCCATACTGACTACATGTACTGGAGAAGTGCTTTTTATATCAGAAAAAAAACAAATAGGGTGGTCGAGCAGTTAAATGACACCAGAATTCTTAATTAATAAACAGCATGTATACACGTGAAATTAATGCACATGAATAAACTGCAGAGCAATTTGCTCTGTAGTATGCTACTCCCAGGAATAGCATCTATACATGAGCCTGGGAGAGCAGCAAAATGAAAAGGGGAGTAGCAATTTAGGCCAGGGCTGCTCCTGTCCTGCTCTGCCTCCCTGTAGCAGCCAGAAGAAGCTCCAGGCTCCGGCCACAGCTGCCTGGATGCCAGCCCCAGGCTCTGGCTGGCAATGGCAGCATGGCCCAAGGTCCAGAGGGCAACTCCCAAGTAGGTAGGGACCCAGGGAAGTCATGCCCAGGCAGTGGGTGGCTGTGTTGGAGGAGCTGGCAGGGCCATGAGGCTTCTGCAGCTCCACACGGTTCAGCAACAGGCCGGAGTGTGGCCCCCTGCAGGCTGGGAATACCGGGCACAATTTGTACCTAGGTCAGCATCTACACATGCACTGCTGCACAGTAAATAACTGCACAGGAGGGTAGTACTTGTATTTATAAGCACTATCCTGCTGCGGAGTTAATTTACTGTGACTTAATAAGGCCGCACATGTAGACATACAACGTTTACTGTGCAGCTAATTAGTCTACTCCACAATAAACATCTCTTGTGGACGTGCCCAGAGAGAACTGGAAAGTAACTTTCACTGTCAACACCTCCAAAACCAGTTTTAGATACTGTATCCTACACCAGCTTTCAAACTACAAGTAATGGTTTTCTGTTGTTATGGATTTATAAGCACTAACCACTTATATCCCATTAGGAAAATAATTTAGGCAAAAGCTATAGGGTCATTTTATAGTTCTTTAATTATTTTATTAAATACACTTAGAGGCTACTTCAGGTTTAAAGCAGTCCCAATTTCTAACCAAATGTCAATGCACAAAATTGACAAATGAAAACAAACTGATGTTTGCATTTACAAATGTACTTTCTAGAATGGGGCAGGTGGCAGTTACAGGATTTTCTGAAGAGACACTAGAAGAAAACCATGGTGTAACGTTGTTTATCCAATTCAGAAATATGAGAATCTTTGGGGGTTTTTTATTTAAAAACAAAAATCCACTTAAATTCAACCCAGGTAACTGAAGACACTTTTCTGCTTTTGTCTAATAAGTAACCAAACTGGGATCCTACAGGTTAAAAAGCAATTTACAATCTTTGAAGTGCTATTACTTACATTTTTCACCATCTTTGTTTGCTCATTAATGGCTTCAAGGGGAACATTAGTTGCCCCTATCTGCTGAGTGATACCACCTGCTTCACTGTCCTGTACATGAGTATGACGAAGCTATAGAAAACAAAAACAGAAGTGTTGAATGTACATGAAGAACAAAAAATATAAAGTGTACATACAGAAGGTTGCTTAAGCCATCTTTTAAAAAATATAAATTACTTCAACTAACTCATTCTGCATGGCAAAAGTTTAAACATTATAGGACTATAAGCAGCAGCAGACAGGTTGTATTTTTCACAGCCTGTGGACAGACGAAATAATTATATCACTTTTAAAAGGGGTTGTAGTGACTTACCTCTTCTAGATGGCATGTCACCTGATCATGTGTCACTGTTGTCTGTTCATCCACTCCTACCCTGCAGAAAGTAAAGCTAACTCACAATAAATTTACCCAGAATGAAACAAGCAGTAAATTATTGCAGTTTAGCTTCCATTTACTGCAGGCTAGAGCAGACAAAATGGTTACTACAGACTCAGCTAACATTGCAAGTCTACTTCAACCCTTTTAAAGCGATATAATTGTTTCATCCATATACACTCACAAATCAACCATTACCAAATATCTGAAAATAAAGATGTGCAAGGATCATCATGTTCTTCATCTTACCTTATCTAAAATTTTGGTCTTTCCTGTGTCTACATGTCCAAGTACACAGATAACAGGTGCTCTTAGCTTTTCAGTGTTTACGTTTTTGCTGTTTTCAGCACGTCGTTTCTAGTACAAGAATAAAATATGGTAAGTTCAAAGCTACAGAAAACATTACAAAAAAAGGGGGAGAGTTAGTTAACATTTTCAGCATCTTTATAAGGACAAGCTGGCAAGGTTTCTGCAATCTTTTTCTATAGTTTGAGAAAGAAACATACAGCCCTTATTACAAACCCACTTTTTATTTATTTTTTTAATGCAACATTTTTCTAATTGTAAGATACAAAACATTCACACCTTCTCCAAGTGGGCTTAATAAATTGTTGAGCTAAGTTGTCTCAAGGATATTTCAAGTCCTAAGAACTAATGGATTTGCAAAACAATAAATCCTTTGTAAGCATACAAAAATCCAAATCGGAGGGTAGCACTTTGCATACCCAACTCCAATTAGCTATTCACACCATCTCAATTAGCTGGCTTCTTAATAGGTCTACAGCAGTCAGTACCCTTTTAAAGGATGCAGGCCAGACTTATCCAATCTGGGTCAGAGACAGGCAGGTGCTAGGACGCAGCCACTGCTACTGTCACTTTGCCCCACGACAGCATAGGGAAAGCAACCACTGCTAAAGTCCCCTGCTGCCAAATACCACAGATGTCTCATTTCCATCAGCCAGATCAAATGGCTCCATGGGCCAGATCTGGCCTGCAGTTTGCCAACTTCTGCTTTGTACCATTTCCACCTCAGTTTTAAAAATAACAATTTTATGTAAGAATTACGAGTAAGATAAGTTATTACATCTGCCCACTAAACATCTGCTTAGTGAAGAAGCACCTCAAGCCAGAGACCACAATTTATTGCTTATTTGCATACATTCCAGGCTTTAAACTGGTAGAGGAACTACTGATCCCAACAACAAGGTCAAGTTATAATATTTAAAATAAAATGGAGGAGGAAGAAGAAATTAAATACAAAATATAGGTAACTGCCAGATTTGGGGGGGGAGGGGCGGGAACGACTAAAAAAAGCTTCATTGAAATCCTTAAAACTATTTACAATGGAAAATGAAGCAGGCAGTGGCAATACAACACACACTTCTATTCCTCTAGTTTGGGGGAACCACACTTCCAGAAAGATGTCAATTAGAGCTCAGGGAAATGCATAAAAAAAAAAAAGTCAGATCTAGGAAACATGACTTATTAGAAACGCTGGAAAAACTGGAATTACTGAGTCTGGAAAAAGAGAAGATTTGGAGGGGGTAAAAGGGAGAAGAAGAGGGGGGATTCGATTAGTCTGCTAATACCTGAAGAGCAGATACGAAAAAGATGAGACTCTTCCCTATGGCCATAGAGGCCAAGAAAAGGAGCGGGGCTTATACATTGCAACAAAGAAAATTCAAATTTGGGTATTTGGAAGACCTTTCTAACTATGTGGGTGGTTAAATATTGGAACAAACTACCTAACGATGATGAAGAATCTCTATGCTTGGAAGTTTTAAAACAGCAGGTTAGACGAACACTTGTCTGGAACGTTTGATAGGGATGGATCCTGCCTTCAGCAAGGGAGTGCATCTGAGCAGGGACCCCCCTGATGTTCCTTCCAGCCCTACCTTCCATCATTTGTCTTCAAGCAAAGTGTAGAAGGAAACTATTCTCACTGCACTCAAATCATCCAAGCCTTGCCCTATGGATTTAGGTCTTTTTTTCTGAACAGCTTCTGTCTAACATAACACTGAAAAACCTTTAGGTAAGTAACATCTGTAGAGCACAAATAAGCTCACCGAAGATAACCATGAAAGGTGCACTATTGGCAGTGACAAGAGGTATACTTTTTTTAGACAAGTGTACTTGAGATGCTTTTCCACTGACCAAAACCCACCACATTCTTCACAACACAACGAGGTTTTCATGACAAAACTGTATCTGGGTACCTCAATTCTCCGTTTAGCGTTGTCATAGGCCCTCTCTTCCTTCGATCGATCATCATCAGAATCACATTCAGAATCAGAGCTTATTTCTTTACCCCGCTTCTTCTCTGCAGCTTGTTTCCCAATAGCTCGAGACTCTGTTTCTCTTTCATCTGAAGTCTTTTCATCTTCATCATCACTCCCCTCACTTTCTCCCTCTTCAGATTCTTCACTGTCTTCCTCATCATCATCATCTTCCTCTTCCTCCTCCTCCTCATCCTCCTCTTGCAAGTCATTAGATTCCTTGACTTCTATGTGGACAGGTTTGCTTTCTGGCAAGTGAAGAAATAAAAATCTAAAGTAAAAAGCACCTTACCAAGTTCATATCCTCCAAAACAAACCATAAACAATGATTAAGATGGGATTACAATGTTAAGAATGCTGCACAGACTAACTCTGGTTACCCAAATGAAAAGAATAGGTCAACACCAGTAAGAACTGAAATAAACTTGTAAGTTGAGAGTTTAAAACCTGCCAAGTGAAGCAAATGCATTCCAGGGACACTGGTGTTTGACATCTAAGGGCAAACCGTCACTTGGATCACTTTCAAAAGTGAAGGGGGGAGCTACTGCTGTTCTGGACTGTTACACTAACCCTTATGTGTTCATGAGCTGATACTGACAAACATAGCAAAAAAAAAAATCACTCCAATTTTATCAGTGCTTCTTCCAAGGTAAAAGTCAGGACAGTTTAGCTTGCATGCATTGCTACAGATTCTGTGCAGGTAGCAGAGTTTAAGAGCTGCTACTGCATACCGCAGAGCAGTACCTCCCCCAGCTTTTGAAACACTTTCAAGTGAATCAATGTCCGTTGCCCTCAGGCTATAAGAGTATGTTTCAAGTCCCTTCCCCTGGAGGCAGAGTCCTTTTCCCATACAGAACTTGTGGATAAGGGGGATGGTGAACACAAAATGTAAAATCTGCAGAGGAGATTCACTACTGACAAAAAACTCTGTTCAAAGTTCTCCAGGCATCTGTCCTTGTGAGAAACTAATATCCTGCACGTTGAAGAGTAAAGTGTACTTGAAAACTTGTTTAAAAAAGGTTTTAGTTGCTGGCAACCTGAATTAAAAAAAAACCCTGTTGCTAAATAGTGGAACCTAGATAGCCAGCAGCAGACTTCTGTTAAGGAGTAAACAGCTGAGATGTTTTTCTTATAACGACTTACTCTCTCCACTCCAAAATGCCAAACACAGGAGGCAAATGCATGCACATGCACCCCTTTATGAAAAAAAACAATTTTCAAAAATTTCTGTAATTGTTTTACCCCCACACTTATACCCACGTGCCAGACTTAATTTTTTACCCTCTTTGTATCTCAAAAAACATAGTTTTCTAAAGATAGTTGAATCTCATAGAGCCATAAGAAGTTAGCTTGCATTAAATGCATCTTTTAGCTGTTCCCGATGCAAAATTATCAGACCTTCATTCAGTCTAAAAAACAAACAAACCCACCTTTTTCTCTGTCTTCATCACTGACCATGGCTTCCCAGTCATCCAAACCTGTGTCTTCTACTTCCTCTTCTTCTTCTAAAACTGAAAAAATGTCACACATGAGTAAGTAGTCCCAAGTAATACAAAGTCCACACTGTATAAAAAAGGAAAGAAATCTCAGGTTAAGACAACTGATAGTTTTCAGATATATATACATACACACATGAGAAAGTGACAACTGACTTTTTTTTCCAGCTTAAAATCATTTGGTATATATTCTAGGTCTAGGACAGAAAAAAAAAATGCTTGTCTGAGCTCCCTCAGAGCTGAAACTCTGTCAACTCTAGTCTTGGGTCCAAACAAATGCATAGACTAAAACAACCTCCTTTCTGAGAAATAATAAAATTAATAGTAAATATCTTGCATAAAAAGGAGTTGTTCAGGTTTTGCAGTTTTAATTAAAACCATAACAGAAATTATCTACTATCCTTAGATAGATCTACAAGGACAACAGTGACATTTTGCAAGACTCTGAATATTATGCAGTTTCCTCAGACCATTGTAAACAGCAGAGAAAGGATCAGTTAAACTTCATTTTTTTAGAACCAATACCCATTAGAAAAACCCCAGCTTAAAGCTTTCCAACACCCATGCACCAAACAAATAAGCCCAGACACTCTCACCCCAACCAGTTTAGTTTCCCAAACTAATCCATATATTATTATATAATGCTGAGTTACAAACAGACAGACACCTCTCATCACTTGTTAAAACAAATTCTTTCTAAATCAATACCGAATTAATGTGAGGTTAGGGGCATCAACCACAGCATCAGATTCTAACAACCACCAAGAAGAGTGGCTTGTGGAAAGTTTCTGGAATAGCTTTCTACCAGGAGTATCTGGGACAGAACACAAAAGTTGCTTTAAGGCAGTGCTTAGTAAGTCTATGAACAGGATAACATGTCAGTCTCCTGCAAGAGATGAGGAATGAACATGGTGACTCAGGATACAATCTCTCCTCCAGTCCTATACGCTCATCAGCCCTATGGCTCCTGGTCTGGTAATCAGCAGCCAGCTCCAGAATGAGGCCCACCTAATTCTCCTCAACAAAGGGATCAAAAACACACTCTCAGCATTCATGGTGGAGGTAAGAAGTTTCTGATACATCTAGTGCAATATTTTAAAATGATTATGAAGTATGGGATTTTCCTTTGGTTTATTATTGATATTACTACTAACCTGGTTCTTCAGGAGGTGGTGTCTCTTCTTGTACTGGTATGTCTGGTTCTGCAACTTCTTCAGGTGGGGAAGTCACCTCCACAGTTTCTGAGATGACAAGAAACCAAAAAAAGAAAATACATTGTCATAACTCTCTAAAAACCATGCTGAGCTAGGATCATATTTTACCATCATCAGAAGAAACTACAAGAATTCCACATTAAATTAAAACAAAGAGTCATTTTTTCCAAAACCACTTCTTTCTAAAAATAATGAAATCAGAATCGCTTAAAATAAAAATAGGGCCCCCCATTTGCTCTTATCCATCAGAAATGCATAAGATAGAGCAGCACAAAAATTGCCAGATTTTTTTTCTTCCCCTATCAAAGGCACTAACATAATTTAAACTAAAAAAAGCAACTGCCAACTATCAAACCACTACCTCTCTCACACAAAGTACAGACTCACTTACCTGTCATTGTGATTTAAAATACTAAGCTACAGGATTTTTTTTTTTTTAACAGCCATATAAAATAAACAATTTTAAGTTTTAGTTGATAACTGTTATTTTGAAAACAGTGAAACAATAGCAGCATAATAGAGCTGTAAGGCAGAAGTGTCACCACCCAACCATGTTGAATCCATTAGATATTTCTATCTAGCTGCCATGACAGGGTCCAGTTTTTTCAGAATATCAGCACCCTTCCTGGATTTTTACAGAAAATGAAAGTTCCTGCCAGGTACTTCTGTTAAAACAAGATTCTCAACTTCAACTGATTTTGGGAAAATACTTCTCAGAGCAGGATGCAGAGTAGTTGATGGCTAAGTCCAAAGAACAGATTCTCCCACTAAGTCCACAATTTTGGACCCAATCACCACACGCACGTCTCGCAAGATGCAGCCTCAAGGGAAGATCTTTTCCTTGCTACCAGTAAATACTAACTTCTTCCCCTGAGGCTGCACCCTAATGATCTTTATAGAGTCACTGATAAGAGCATTCCACTATTTTGTGCTTCTTTCAAAAAAACATTTCCTTTTTCACTTTAGAAATCTTAATTTCTTGGGTCTTAAACACTAGGAGGACAGGAGAACTGAACCACAACATCCTAGCTTCCTAATTGTCAGTATTTATGACCACGCTCCCTACTACAGGTTGCAGCCCTGCATCCCTGACTATCAGCAGATGCTGCAAGGGAAATAAGCAGAAAGAAATAAGGGCTAAGACCCTGCAAACAGCTCCTCTGCTACAGGAGAGAAAATAGTTGCAATAGTTGCTGAACGCAATAGTTGAACGCAATAGTTGCAAGGACCCCAGAGATGCTTTCTCTGCTGCTGCTGTGGCTGAAACATGTTGCAGATTTCAACATGAGCTGCCACAGGCTGGATCCAGTCTCTTCATGAGCCAAAATGGACCATGGCCATAGGTTGCTGACCACTGCTCTATCAAGTTAGAACTCAGTTCTTTTAATTACATCAAAAACTCTGAAGCAGCCTCCATGATGCATAAGCAAGCAAGCCTTGTTTTGCTGTGTAATGTATCTTTACAAACCACCAAGATGCTTAGGTGAACAAGATACAAAGATAGCAAAGCTATAAGAGTCACTGGGCAAGAATAATAATAAAAAAGTAACAAAAATAATAAAAAGGAAGTGCTAAGCTGACTACCTACTTCATGAAATGCTCTCCTAACTTTCACACATGACACTTGCAGAAGACACCCTCACCTTCTTTGCTTTCCTGTTGCTGCTGTTGTTTCTTTTTCTTCTTATCTTCATAAATTGGCCTCTTCTTTGGCACCGAATCTTTGGATGGCACTTCAACACCTGCAAAACAGAAAGCACAACTGCTCAAGGACTGCAAACAGAACTAACCTAGTTGATTAGTAACCACGGTGGCTGTAACAAAGGCCTGGTTACACCAAGAATAAGTTTTCCAAACCTACACAAAGTTAGGCTAAATGTCCATTAAGGACCCAAGTGAGTGGCCTAGTTTAAATCATCAGCATGTATGTACCTGAACTGAATCTTAATTTCTGGGAAAGGAGGCCCCCTTCCACTTTAAAATCTGAGTGCTTAAGCACAGACTATTTTTTTCTGACCCAAGTTTACCTTTGGTCCCAACAACCTGTATCTGGATCAGGGCCTGTAGCTAAAGATCCTTTATTCTGGAGTGCACTTTCAATTGATCTGTCAACAAATCTAGTTTGAGGAGATTTAGGGCTCTCTTTTTTCTATGTAGTCATGGTCAATAAAAGATTCAAAGCTAACTCTCTAAATTTAAAGAGCCCTTTCCTCTAGAATTCACTCCCTCTCTTACTGCCTATGGACCCAAAATGCTGAAATTCCAAGGTAAGCTGCACAGGTCATCTATTTTTCTGGCCTTAGGTTTGGGATGCCCATGGAAAGCTCACTTTCTTATGAGTTTACCTTTGGTCATGACTGACATGTAGACCAAGATCATCTTGCTGGAATCATCTGAACCCAGTAGCCTTTCCTGCCCACATACAGCAGGGCTGGACTTGATGATCTGTAAGGTCCCCTCCAGCCCCTAACAACTATGAAACAATGAAACTATAAAGGCAGGAAGTGTAACTTAGCACTAAGTTCTCCCTTGCAACTTTATTTTTACATTAAATAAATGTAAAGACATTTGAAGATATTAGACATCTCTTCTTAATATAATATGAATGAGAATATTGCCTCCCTTGACAACAAAAATAGAGTGGTTTCATGTCTGGGTTTCCTCCCCTGCTTGAACCAATGTTGCCTCTGGATAAAAAAAAAAAATCTGCAGAATTTGCTTCAAGTAGTAAACACTCTGATGTTTAGCAAGACTACTTACCCTGAGCTTGGAGTAGTTTAAGAGTAGCCTCTGCTCTGGCTCTAGCCTCACGCTGGGCTTTTGTTAAAAGCTTTCCCTCCTTTTTCAAACGTTCTTTCCTCTCTTTCTCTTTTTGTTTCTTCCTTTCTTTCCTTTCTTGTTCCAATCGTTCCTAGAAAAAAAAAGAAAGAACCAATATACTGAGGAGAGGGGGGGAAAAAAAAAATCTCTGTACCTGTTTACCTCTTATTAAACCAGCCAAAAGGAGGACTCCCACTACCGTCTTCAGATTTTTTGCTGGATGCATATTAAGGCCTAATCCCACAATCTGACTGTGCAGGGGCACACCCCTGCAGCAGGATCCTCTGCCTCAGCCCAACCTTATGATACAGAAACACGCAGTACCTCCTCTTTGCGTTTAGCTTCTAGCTCCTCAAGTCGTCTTAAACGCTCTTCCTCTTCTCTTTTTGCCCTTTCCTCCTCCTCTTTCATCTTAGCCAAGGCTTCTTGCATTGCTTTCACTGTAGCTTTACTGGGACCTTTTTTCTTCTCTTTCTCTTCTTTCTCAACCTTCTTTTTCTTCTTGTCTTTTTTCTTTTTGTCCCCCTCATTGTCATCTGCTACATGAGGAAAAAAGAAGTCAGATAACTCAGCAATGCCAGAAAGACAATTTTAAAAGTGAAAATCTATAAACCTGTGTAATCCCCAACATGAGTAGCATTTCTGACAAATGCTTATTTATACACCTAACAAAAAAAAGAAATACACCCGCAATCACAATGGCAAAATCTAAGAGCGTCCATTAACAGATGACTAAAAATAACAATCAAGTGAAAAAATGATCTTTGGACTATAGAACTATAAACAAGTGCAATGGGAATTTACCATCTGGCATTTCTTCTCCATACACCTAGACAAACCACAAGCCAGGAAACAGCAAACACAGTGAGCCACATATTGAAAAAAGAAAGATATACAGCTATCAAGCACCTCTATTACTGACTTGCTTGCAAACAGTTTGAACTGATAGTTTTTTGAGGAAATTATGTCAGTTTAACACCACACCACACATTTCTACTCTAATCTAGTTGTTTTCAAACCGCGTTCTGCAGAACCCTGGGCTGGTGTGAAAGGCTTTCATGATTTCAGGAAGTTTGAAAACTATTGCTCTAATCTTCTCTTTTAAAGTTACCAACCTTCTGCTGTCGTAGGAGCCTCCCCTGTGGCAGGAGCTGTCATAGTGTCAGAAGAAACCTCTTCACCTTTCTTTGGAACTTCCTTTTGTTTTGTCTGTTCTTTACCACCTTCTGTTTCTTCCTTCTCCTTCTGTTTTCTCTGTTTGGCCTTTTCCTCCTCACGTTTTTTCTTTTCACGCTCTTTTTTTTCTGCCTTCTTCTGAGCCATTGTTTTTACTCTGAATGTAGGCTCTTCTTCCTCATCGCCACTTTCAGCAGCAGGACTGGGCTTTGGCTTCTGATTTTTCTTTTGTCCCTTTTTAGTTCGGGAGAACTCATCTGATTCGTCACCACTCTCACCGGTGGATGCTGCCTGCGCATGCTCTTTACTTTTCTTATCACTAGCTTCATCTTCTTCTGAAAGGTCCTGCTTTTTACTTGATTTTTGCATTTTTCCTTTGCCCTTCTTAAGCAAAGATTCAAAATCATCATCATCACTGCAAGACAGTGCTTCTGTTTTTGTTTTCTGAGTCTTTTTAGATTTCGTATCTTTATCCTCCATGTCTTCACTGTCGAAGTCATTGTCAAAGCTGGCTTTTTTACCCTTCCCTCTCTTTTTTTTGTCTTGTTTTGAGAGGCTGACTTCTTCATTGTCATTCTCGGCCTGGTAAGCAAACAGTTAAACTAGGTTTTATTTTTCATTCAGAAGATTGAAATATTTTCAACCCTAAGCTTTAGAGATCCTAACTAGGGTCTCTTACCAAAGGTAGAGTTTAAAATGCTGCAAAAGTGTGCTTACAATAAGACAGCTCACAATAAAAGGACATTTCTTCAACAATATTTTTGATAAGGCATTTCTGCACATGCATAAAAGCTAAGCCTTTCTTTTCATGTAATGCAAAAAAAGTGTGACTAAATGCATTTTTCTTTAAATACTAACCAGTAAGTCCCACTTCAGGCACTTTGCTATAGTTTTCATGCTGTAGTAATTCATAAGCAAAATCCCACTACTCAAAAACCGTTTCCTTCCCAAAAATCCTATTTAAACACTCAGCCACCCCTCCACTTTCACCTTTACCGTAGAAGGTTCTTTGTCAACTTTGCCTCCTTGTGTTTCTATTGACAGTTCTTCTAACTCCTTCCGGATATCATCTTCACTAAAAATATGAAAAAAATTACATAATTTAAGTCATTACTTGTTTATTTATAACAGAACAACATGATGCAAGAGAAAAAATACATATATATATATATATTTACTCAAACTCTGCTTTCTTTTTTTCTTTTTTCTTTTTGCCTTTAGATTTATGAGGTTCCTGCTCCTTTGCAGCACCTGCACCCTCTATTTCAGCAGCAAGAGCATCAATGTCAATATCATCTTTGGCACTGAAACAAAAAAAAGGAAGGCACTGTTAGTGACAGCCAAAATGATGGGAAGCCACACAAAATTCGAGTATAGCTTTCTGAACATAAACTAACAAATTGATAAAATCCAAGATCAATCTCACCAAATGAGTGGTGAAAGTCAGATGCGGATGTTAAACAATTTCCCCGATCATCAGAACTGAAGCTTAAATCTGGTATCATTTGCCACCTTGCAACAATTTAACAACCAAAAAAATACAGGCTTCTAATTCAATAGCACAGGTCCCATTTATTGGAATCTGGATCCACAAACTGAAGTCTTCCTGACTGTATATAATTGGGGCTCAACACTACTAAGCAATGCCATTCCATCATAAGCAGGATCATTATGCATCATAACAGACATTAATATTATTACAGTTTGCAACTGTTAAACCTAGCACCCCAGAGAAAGAATAGGAAAGTTGGAGATGTTACTTGTCTTTACTTATTAAATAATAGCCTTTTCTTAATTTGTACATTTCCCCCTTCACTTAGAATTTGTCAGACTGGAAGTAATATAATTATATTCTCATAAAGCTTCTCCACACAAGACCTAATATTTCCTCATAATCAGGGATCCTGGTTTTCTCCAATTAAAAAAATGTCCCAGTTTTCAGTGTAAAAAACCCCCAACAACTCAAAACCCACATTTTTCCATGATTAAAATGAAACACTCTCTTAATACCTCTATATAGAGCGATTAAAATGAAACGCCATCTCTATATAGAGACAGATAGAGATGGTGTTTCATTTTAATCATGGAAAAATGTGGGTTTTGAGTTGGGTTTTTTAGACCAAAAGTTAGGGATTTTTTTTTTCCAGAAAAACCAGGATCCCTGCTCACAATTCAATTCTATTACCTTGAGTTTTACTCTCAATCACTTAAAATAATTCCTCTATTTTTGAGTGTTAAATGCTTTTCCTTTACCTAAACAAGTTTAGCTGTCTCACCTCAATACCGCTGAGAATATATAAACTACGCATGCTTCACTTCTATTGACAAATTTAAGGACGATGCTTCCAAGTCTAGTATCCAATAGGAAAAAAATAAAATATTCCATATTCAATTACCTCAGAACCTTAAAGGGGGACTACACTTCCTTGACACCTCACACCATGCATGACATTAGTTTCAGTCTGAAACAGCTTTTCAGTTTGTTTCTTGCAACTTAAAACACTGCATGTTCATGTCTAACGTGCTACTTGCATCACATCTAGCAATCAGATAATCTGGAAATAGCAGCAGGATTTGCTACCAGCCCTTAGATTTCTCTCCAATACATCATGTCCACAAGCAACCAAGTCAAAACTGCTTCAGAATTGCATACTCTGAAATGTTGCATCTGCCTGCTTATTGCAATTCATTCATGAAAACAGCTGGAAGTTAGTTAGTCTACTAAGTATCTGTGCAAAAATTTAAGCTCCAACAAATATTGTTAAATAAACAATAGCCCCCCAAAATAAGAATTAATAGTTCTTTACCAGATCATTCACCTTTAATATTTCACACACAGACACAGACAACTTGCTGGGAAATTAAGGTAAAATGAACAAAAAAAAATTTAGACGTTCCTTCTAGTAAATACAGAGATAGACCCCCCCAAGATAGCAGGACTCCGATGAGACCCGCTTACAACAGGGAATTACACCCCAAAATATTCCCCAGTGTTACTACTGGTTCAGAGGCACTGGTGAGAACCCTACTGATTCTTCCTTTCCTTGAATGCTTGGAGTCGCTGGAGGCTTGGAAAAATTTGACTGGATTAAAATTAGTAGTCCTGATGCAGGAGCAGGAGCAGGAGCAGGAGCGGTCTCCTTGGGGTGCTTTTCAACACCATGTTCTGAAGTCCCTATCCAAAACTGCAGCCCTTCCCATTAATGTAAAATTTCAAAGTTGTAGGTTCTAGTCTAACAGATGTCAAAGCATTAAAAGGTTTGTATTATAGAAGGGTTTGTGTTTTTAGTCAAACCACAACAATGTGGGGCTGCAAAGGACCACAAGACATCTTCTAGTCTAGTCTCCTGCATTGGGACAGGATCTCCATATCAGTGTGATAATTGTTGGTCTAACCTGCCCTTGAAAACCTGAGGTAAGGAAGATTTCATAACTTCCCTATATAGCCTTTTTTCAGCATTTCACTACCTTAACAAAAAGCTTTTTTCTAGGACCCACTCAAACTAAGCTACGAGAAAGGTTCAGAAAAGGAACCACAGTATTAGTCCTTATCTGGGAAGCATTTCAAGTAGAGCTAATGAATTGAGTAAGCAAAGAAATAATACCTACCTCTCCTCAACCAGCTGTTGATGAACTAATCTCGAAGGTCTCCTACTTACAGGATTCCAAGCAGTTGCAAGCTATTGAGTCAGAAATGTGGAAAATCCCTCCTAGGGATAAGCAGGCTTTTTTCAGGCAGTCTATTCCACTGCTTAGACATACAAAAAAAATAGAACTCTCCTTTTAGGAGAGACAAAGGACAAGTTATTTAAAACTTGATTACTAGCATCAACTCAGTTCTCTGTACTTGGAGCCAATGAAAACAGATTCAAAACAGATCATTTGACTTGTGTGTGCATTTTCTAAGCCACATGAAGCAAGTTTGGTTTAGGGGCAAATTCCTTTTCTGATGCAACCTTTTGCAACAATTCAAACTTTGACATTCCATTTAAAGCTATTAATGGGCTCAGAGTTAATCACAATTTACATGTTATATGACAAAGAAGTGATGTTTTATCATTTATATGTAATCTGTTTTATTTTTTGTGCACTAATGTGGATGTCAGCCTTTCCCAAATTTCCCTGGCATTTGCCTGCAGACAAAAGGAGCAATTTTACACTTCGCTGATGCTTGGAATGCTGTCTCTCTGCAAAGGCTAGAAAGTGTGTCCCCTCTCTCTGCTCCGCGGGTTGTGTGTTTTGTTTTCGTAACTAGAGGACTAGAATTTTGCAGTGTTGGATAAGGTAAATCCCTGCCAGGGCGAGAAAAGTTTTCAAGCCTCAATACAAGAAGTTTTCAAGCCTTGATACTTCAGAGGCAATAAAGGTAAAAGCAAAAAAAAAAGTTCTCCCAGCCTACATTATCATCATCAAAATCATGGTTGAAATTTGAAGTGAGCGTGAAATATGATCTCCAACCAGAAGTTAAAAGAATGCTGTTACCTATGTTCCCCTTTTTAAATTCTACCAAAATGTAAGTACCAGCAACTATTCAGCATACATAAATTGCATTAAACGCAAGGATTTTTGTGGCATTACATCTCAAAACTCACGTTGTAGGTATGGCAAGCGGTAAAATCTGCATTTAATAAACGGGAACCTATTGCACAGAAATGTAAGCAACCTGCCCAACATTACATGGCAAGTCCATAACAAGCACCAAGGAAGTACATTAGACACCTGACTCCTGGTCCCCCATTTTAAATATGAGACCATACTTTTGCTACAGGAATATCATTTTGGTAGATTTTTCCCTTGTTCACTGACCTTCAGCTGTTCAAACTTCCCTTCCTTGCCCACCACCCTCCTTCAGCCTAACCACTCAGCCCATGATAGCCTTATGTGCCAACATGATACGTGGAGTCATTTCACCACTGCCCCTTTAAGAAGAGATAAATATATGAACTAGACCATTGCTGGAAAGAAAGTTTTTCTTGAGTTCTTTTCCAAAGCTATACACAACTAGAACCAGTAGTTTGTGGAGTCCGTATTTCATATCTTTAACAACCACACCTTTTTACCAATGTTACCATATACCCTAAACTCAGAGGCTGAAGCTAGGTTTACATGGATGGATGTTATGAACAAAATTATTCTCTTGGATAGTTAACAGTAAGTTAAGCAGGAAGAGAAAAGGCAATTAAACTATATATGAATTAAGGTAAGGGAGTGGAGCCATGGGATCTATCAGTTGTACAGGCAGTCCTCGACTTACAACGTTTCACACTTACAACGTTTATAAATTGACACCCTGTTTCAACTTTACAACGCCAGTTTCAACTTACAATGCTTGATCCGATGCAATGCCATGTCAGCGAACAAGTTTGTTGCATCACTCATCTCCCTGGAGAACATCTGTCCAAGCTTCCTTGGACACTTTCTTTAAGAAAGCAGACAAGACTCCAGAAAAACCTGCAGGCAAGACTCCTGCAAAGACTCCAGCCAAGAACCCTTCAATAAGTTCAACCAAGAGCCTTTCAAAAAGTCCAGCAAAGTCACTTCAAAGAAGTCCTTCCAAATCAATGTGATTGCTATTTACAATATAAATACATTAATGTAGCTATGTTACTCATCTGTAATTGATCGAGTACAAAATTATGGGGTATTTTTGGTGAAAATAGGGTATCGGGCCTTGGTTCAGGAACCAATCCCCCATTTATAACATTGTTTCTTATGAGAAAATTGGTTCTGAGTTAAAACATTTTGACTTAAGATGCAGTTTTCAGGAACCAATTGTGTCCCAAATCCAAGGGCTGCCTATATATTAAGGAACAGCCAGATTCTTCTCTATTACAGCGGCTGAATTCTATTAAATTCATCATGCGACAGAACCAAAAGTAACAGGAGCATTTGACCTGAAGTCCTTTTTAAATCCCAGAGTCAACAAGAAACTATCATCTAGTAAATCTAAAACAAAGGTTAACTAAGATCCATGTATGTGAATAAAAATGACAAGCATTTTCTACAAACAGCCACTCACCAAAAGCAGGAGAGAAAAAGACAAAAAGAAAACCCAGCACAACTACTGAAGCAGGTCTGGATTTAAAGCTGTTTCAAATAACAAGCTATCTATGACAA
The DNA here is from genome assembly GCF_001723895.1 of Crocodylus porosus. Lineage (NCBI taxonomy): Eukaryota > Metazoa > Chordata > Crocodylia > Crocodylidae > Crocodylus > Crocodylus porosus. Next base: position 84,840,316 of record NW_017728906.1, on the reverse strand, counting down.
AATCAAATGTAGAGCTCTTACTCTAAAGACTTTCTCACTTAAATAAAAAAGCGGGGGGGACTGTTCTTTTAACTGGTCAACTCAGTAAGTGGAAGACAACAAATTTTAAGAAGCCTTCCAGTTTTTTAAACCAGGAGGCATACACAAAGCAACAGAACAAGAAAATTGCATCACACTGCATGCAGCAGGATGGTATACATTCATTCCTAAAACGAATGTGGATGAAATTCATTTTGAGGAAGCAACTGCAATAACACCACTTCATCATTTGAGTGACACAGGTACTGCCTGAATGGTTTTAAAAATGGTATTAAGAAAATCACTTCAATTAGTTACCTGTTGTTGGGCATTGAAAGTAAAAAAGGGAAACTAGGAAAAGGGGAAGTTTTGTTTTGTTCATCTGATTTCATTTCGAGTCTAGGTGATTCCACCAGTCTTTCCCGCAGGCAAGTTTTATCATTTGACTGTGGGGGTCTTAAGCCCAAACAGCATAAAAAAGTATTTGAAATAGAAAGAGACTACCAAAACGATAAAATAAAAACAAGACATGTATACACCTAAAATTACTTTTAGGTGTTTTAAGTTAAACAATATTTCTGTTTCTCTTCAAGAAAATAACTAAGCGATCAGTTTAATGACACTTAACTTTCCTTATTAAAATGTAAGTATATCGGACTAAAGGAAGCTTACCCACTGGCTCTAGAAAACCATGAGACATTTAAAAAACACTATCCTTGATCAAAGTCTCCTGCTCCTCAGACAGGCTGTGGAGATATCTTCAGCTACAGAATAAAGGGAATGGTGGGGAAGAGTTATTTTCACTATAACTCCCATGAACTGGAGTGTTACCTTCCTTATCTGCACACATAGGTGACCTGACAGACATTTTCCTTCTTATTTTGACATAAAAATGTTTTCCCCCAAAAGATCATGAATGAGCTGAGGAGCTAGAACTGGGGCTGGCAGTTATTTGGGGCAGAGGGCAGCTTACTGAGTTTTGGCAAGCTATCGAGGGCCGCATGATAGGCAGCCCAGGGCAGATTAATATTAATTTTCTAAAATTTAGCGGCCCCGCAAGCTAGATCCAGCCCCCAGGCCGCATTTTGCCCACCCCTGGGCTAGAAGGGTAGGATCTCAAACAAGAAGAAAACAAAAACATATTGGAACAAAAAGTAGTTCTTGTTAGGATTTAAAGAGCAAATTTTGTTCTGTAGAATTTTGAAGTCAAATACCTAACAACTGAAGTGGTATAAGGCACCCTTCCCCCCTTCAATGCAAGAGTATTTATTTTGATCAGAGAAAACATACTAAACAGACAAGGGATAATAAAAGTCTTATTTACCAGATGTTCAGAAAAATTCTTAAAGTCCCCAGGGTCACATGTGGCCAGAGGTGTCCCTAGAGGTGAGCAGGGCCTGCTGCATACCAGCCTGTGCAGGGCCTGGGGCACAGTTCCCAAACTATGGGTCGTGACCCCAAATGGGGTCACAACATCAGCAGTCAGGGTTGCATGCCCTCCAAGATTTCTGTGCCCACAGCGGGGTGCGGGGCTGCAATGTAGCTGGACCAGCTCCAGGCAGGAGCCACCTCTGCAGCCCAGCAGATGGGACCCAGTGCAGGAGGAAGCACAGCACTGTCATGGCCAAGGTGAGGTGTGGCAGCATGTAGTTGTGCCCCTGCTGCTGCCAGGCGGGCAGGTGGAGCCTCAGCTTGGTGATACGGTGCTCTGTCCTGCACCAGGTCCCACCTCCTGGGGTGTGGAGCCCTCAGTTGGGGGGGGGGGGAAACAGAGCAGGGAGCCCCAAGCCCGCAGCAAGCAGCCTGCATCCTCCACCGCCCCTCCACAGGCTCTGCTATGCTATAGCCGTGTTACCCACAGGGGAGGGGACAGCAGGAACCAGGCTCCACACTCCACTCCAGCAGCAGCAGCCAGAGCTTAAACACTGCAGGGGGGTTGGGGGCAGGGTGCCCTGGCTCTGGGGCACCTGGGGGAAGTGGGAGGTGAGTGGCACCAGCAGGGCCAGGGTGGGTGCAGGTCGGGAGTGAGGGGCCATGCTGAAGAAGAGTTTGGGAAGCAGTGGCCTAGACTCTATATTTGGTAGGCAAACAAGCATTTCACTAAATGACCCAAGTAGCAGGAATATGCAAATACCAATTAAAACTAATATTTGCTCCAAGAGGTTCTAACCATAAACAGCAGCACTGGAAGATTACACACAGACAACTAGAAAGAAAGTCAGGATAGGCCCATAAAGCACAAGACTCAAACACATAGTATCTACCTTGAATGTTGCAGCTCCTGAATCAGAAGCAGAACAAATGCATTAGGGACACACAAGAGAAAACCAGCACATGTGCACCGCGCCTCTAATGCAATGACACTGCTTCTGGTTTGGAGGTTGGCATGCCTCAACGCAGTGCTGCACTGCACAGTATAGACTGTATCCTCAGGCCCTTCGCAAGCATCACCTGAAGTAGAAGTACACCAAGCAGTGATTTTTATAGTTTTAAAACAGCTTTCAAAAATATGAAATTTCACAGCGATGCAATCATTACACATAAATGTCACATACATGGGAAGACTTTGACCATCCCGGTATCTCTTCCCTTTAAAAGCAATGCAAGCGTAAATATCTGGGCAGTAAAAATTATAAGAGAGCTTGTAGGTTCCCTAAAGAAACTAGCAGGGGGAGTGGTGAGAGGAAGCCACAGAAAGGTAACCAATCATAGTACAATTACAATGGACAGAGTTGTCTGACTATATGCTGAAAATGCCTACCTTAACATTAAGGAAGTAATCTGTCGCAAACCTTTTCAGTTTGATTGACAGTATTTAAAGAGATATCCTGAACACTACAGAAAGAATGTTTTCATTTCCTGTGACTTCCCACATATTGGTTTTTACAACTTGGGCAAAAAGTAACTAAACCATTATAAAGTTGATTTAAGCAGTGCACAAGGCCAGCCAAGTTTTAAGTTGGAAATTGATTTTCTTTTGTGGTTGCATAATAGCCATATAGTGCCTATATTTAAGGATCCGTGATAGAAGACCAACAAATTTCTAATCTGCAGATGGCACCATGACTTGTCCCAATGGACCCACCAAATCATCTAACAAAGATAATTTTTCATTCATAGTAAAGACTGACAAGTTTACATCAACACATGTCAAAAACCCTCAAGCGTAAAAGTTTATTAATGGAGCCATTGACTTGTATTTTGTCCCAGCAGGCCTCACGTTAGATTTGTAAAGCAACATACCCATGGGACTTCCAGGGGCCATCAGCTTCTCTCTACTGCAGTTCTAGGAAGCTCTGTGCAAGGCAGTAGTACATTAGGAAGTACACTGGGGCAGTTACTGTACATTATATGGCAGCACAAAAATAGAAATATTCTTCTAAATACTTAGAAGGAAGTCATGCAGTAAAATCTACAGGTGATAGTAGGCTTCTATTTATTATTGGATTCACAAGAGTTTCCTGTGCTGTACTGAAAAAATTATTTGGCTCAAAAAAACCTAACCCCCCGCCCCCCCCCCCCCCCCCCACCCCCCAACACAAAAAAAAAAAAAAAAAAAAAAAAAAAAAAAACCCCAAAATTAAAAAAAAAAAACACAACCCAACAACAAAACACCACCCACAAGAGGAAGAGTGCTTCAGGACAAAGTTTAATAGATGACACTAGCAATTTAAGGTTGAGAAAAACAAGCAATGTATAATACAAGTAGCACAGCACAAGTCTTAATTGAGATGCAGTCTTGCTGTTGGCATTTACGCCTTCAAAACCACCCCATACCAATGATCACCATTATACCTAGGTAATGCCAAAGAGCATCTAAAGAGTAAGTACACATGCAACTAAAGATTAAGCATTAAGAAAAAAAGCACAGGCTAACGACACTAAGAGGGGATTAGAATTTAGCCAAGAAACAGTTCCACAACATTATACTGCTCAGCGTCAGAGCAGTGTAAAGGTCTATATCAGTATACTTAGAAATGGTATGGGGTAGTAGGTATACAGTAGTATGCTATGGGTACAGAATGAGTTCGAAATTCAAAGCACAGTGCTTGGAAATCTGTTTTCTCACAACCACTCCTCTCCACAGACAAAAATTTCTGTTCAAGAAACTCCTATAGGAAGTGCAAAGCTCCTTCAAGGTGTGTTCCATAGCCAAAACCCTCTATGCCACAGCCAGGTGGAATTCAATTCTACATCAGAACTCCCTGGCTTCTGCAGTACTCCAGCGCAGGGAAAATAAGAGACCCTTCAATTTCTAGTTATTTTAAGAGGAAGTCAGTTAATGAATTAACTATGCAAGCAAACAACTCGTAGAACACAACCATTAAAATCTGAGAAAGTTAAGACCAATATGCCACTTGAATACATTTACTGTTCACCTTCACAAATTCCCTTGCCCACAGCACACGCAGTTTTTCCACATTATTCAAAATCCTGACCCATGTGGATAAATACATTCTCTGTTCCAGTAGCTCAACCATTTTCGATTCAACTCAGAAGGACCACAACTAAAGGTGCACCGATATATCAGTACATATCATACCAGAACTGATAAAACAAAAATCGACATTAATTGGCAAAAATTTACATCACCACCAACTGGCTTTTTTTGGCTGATGTCGTCAATAACGTTGTCACTAAATGCCGCATGCACGCAAGCAGCCGCAGCACACACGCAGCTAGGAATGCAGCTCAGCAGCTTGGAGAGCAGTGTCCAACCAGTAAGTCGGGGGGAGGGGGGGAAGGGGCAGACTGAGGCCCCCACTGTGAAGGAAGGACTGAGGCTGGGACAGCCGCGGCCCACATGGGGTGGGTCAGGGTACAAAAACAGAGTTCGTGGCTTGTCCAGAGGGGTGTGGGGGCATTCCTGGCACTGCACACACCCCCAGCAGAGGCATGGGGGGCTTCTGCCTCCCCCTACACCCGAATCTCTGCATAGGATGAAAGCTGGCTGCCCGCTGCGTGCTTGCGACTGGGGCTGCTCCAGCCTCTGCCCAGCAACTGTGCTCAGGCCATGGCAAGCGGTGGCAGCACTGGGAGGGGGCAGCTACAGCTACCCCAATATTCGACCCCCAACAGACTTACCAGCCAGACACTGCTCTCCATGCTGCTGGGCTGCATATTGCCATTCGGTTTGGTATCAGCCAATATGGCTGGTCAATAATTGGCCCAGTATCAGCCCAAAAAAATCTTTATTGGTGCACCCCTAACCACAACAGATCAGAATGTTTTTACCTCTATAAATGCCCAATTGACATTTCTGGGTTTCTTTCATATACCACATTTGCATACCTAACAGTGCTGACATTGCATGACACCCCTGATAGGATCTCAAGGCACTGCAGGGCACCACAAGACACTAGTTGGGGATCACTGCTCTTTACAGACACATTTCGACTGAAAACATCTATAACAAATTATTATTCCATGGAATAATAGGCAGAGTTAAGCTTTTACATGACTAATATAGAGAATTAGGCAGTTATACAGTAGAAGTGGATTTATCTCAACACTAATAGCATGCTGTTTTGTTATTATGGTACAACTTCATTGTAAAAACACACACACACACACACACACACACACAAAAACTTCACTGGACAAGTAGTTTCAAAGTTCACTGAAAAGAGGTTTCACCATAATAGGATTAGTCATTTGGCTGCATCATTATAATGAGAAAAAAGTAAATTTCTGCACTTGGAACTATTAAAAACAAGGGGTTGCACTGTACTCTCTTTCCTATAGTTTCTTGTGCAGCTCCAATGCTGTCATTCTTCCTCCTCCCCAGCTGTCCCTCTCTAGAGGGACTTGTGTTTTCTGCCTACTGACATACTCACATTCCTCCCATTAAACCTACTTCAGCATGCTCCTCTGCTCATGAACACACACCCACCATGACATATTCAACAGGGTTATGGTGGAAGGAAATGAACATAAAAGGCACAAGTGTTTGAGTTACAAGGCTAGAAAGAGAAGCAACAGAATAAAGAATATCTGCATTCCAACACGTCACAGAGCATGCAGGTGCTGGACAGAAGTCTTCAGCCCTTTTTCAAGCCCCACAGTTTTGCCATGTGCCTCCTCATTGCAATCTGTGCCCCTCAGTTACTGCAGGATATGAAAGATGCCACCAAACAGCAATGTCAGGAGAGGAGAGCCTATGAGAAGAGTGTTACAGACAAGAGAGACAACCTGTGAAAGAACAACAGTGTCAGGGTCAAGAACCTGATGGTGGTTAGAATACTTGTAGGTTAGGGGCAGGCAATTATTTCAGGCAGAGGGCTGCTTACCCAGTTTTAGCAGGCTGTCAAGGGCCACATCGGTAGCCCTCTCCCTTGACAGGAGCCCCATCCCCTGGTCACCATCTTGGGACCAGTATCTCAGGGCCAGTACCTGTCAAGGGGATCTGAAGCTGCTGACTTCACTCCTGGAAGCCTCCTCTCTCTGTAGTGACCCAAAGACTCTTACAGATACAGAAGCTGATCTAAAGGGAATGAACAGGCAAATCCAGACAGCAAGGATACTACAGGTACACCAATACATTGATCCATATTGTATCAGCACCAATAAAAGGAAAATTGATATTATCAGCAATCAGCTTTTTTTGGCTGATGTGGCTGATAACGTTGCAGATATACACCGTGTGTGCATGCAGCTGCGGCATGCACACGGCCAGGAATACAGCCCAGCGGCCTGGAGAGCAGCATCTGCCCAGTAAGTTTGTGAGGGAAAAGGGTGTGGTAGGGAGGGGCAGATCAAAGGCCCCCCCATGGTAAGGGAGGGAGTGGGGCTGGGGCAGGTTCTGCCCAGCTGTGGCAGGGCGGGGCTTGTGATAGAGCCGCAGGCAGACTGTGGCAGGGGGGCACACAGGGGAGCAGCTCTCACTTCTGCGTGGACCCTGGGGGAGGTATGGGGGGGCATGTGCCCTCCAGATCTGTGCATGGAGAGAGCAGGCTACCTACCCACTGCAAGCGCCGGGCTGGGGGCTGCACCAGCCTCTTAGTGTGGGGGCTGGGCCAGGGCTGTGCTCGGGGCAAGTGGGAGCACTGGGAGAGGGTTACAGGGTGGCTATGGTGAATTTTGTGGTGGCTGTTAACCTTCCCCTGTAACCTTCCCTCCCAGCACCGCTGCCACCCACCCCAAGTACAGCCCCCCTGATGGGAAGAGGTTGGCATAGCCCCTGGCCTGAGCCTGCAGCCCGTGCTCAACCTGCACACAGATCCAGGGGCACATGCCTCCCCAAACGTGTTCACAGAGACAGGAGCTGCCCTCCTCCCCACCCCCCTGCAGCCCTTGGATGAGCTGCCCACAGCTCCATACCATGCTACACCTGAGCTGGGCAGCACCTGCTCGTGCCCCAGCCCCACTCTCTCCCTCACCACGGAGGCCTTGATCTGCCCCCCAATAGTCCCCCTTCACACACCCCTTCCCCCCCAAATGACTTACCAGCCAGACACTGCTCTCCAAGCCTCCGGACTGCATATCAGAAATCAGATCAGTATCAGCTGATATGGCTGGTTAACAAATGACCCAAAAATCCTTATCGGTGCACACCTAAAGTATACAGTTGTTCTGCAAGGCCTTCATTCTCTACATCAGTGCCCATCCTCTCTCCTGCCCCCTCCAAACATATCCAGATCCAGTCTTTTCACTTGGCCCTCTTTTCAGACATGCATCCTTTCTTGCTCTCATTAACTCTCCTGCAACTACTCAAGACCCACGCCTAGCTGTCCTCTGCAAAAGGAGAAGGGGAGCAGGGATACAAAGCAAGGAAAACCTATTGCATATTTTCTCCCCCACACACACACCACACCAGTCAAACCCAAGGTTTCAGAGCTTGAAAGGCATGACAGTGGTGCAGTCTAACATACTGGAGGCAGTACTTCCACAACAGCGTGCATCCCACCCACTCTGCAATTCTCCCTCAAACCCCATCACACTCCTTTTCCTTTAAGCACCATATCCAGCTTGCCTAGCAAGGTGCAAAATAGGCAGGTCAAGCAGACAGCAACAGACTCTCTGAAGCAACATATGAAAAATAGAAATCTTTATGTCAACTTGGCAGACCTGCACTACAAGCAAACTGAGATGGGCTACACCAGAAGGGGAAATTAGCTTACATAGCAGCTGGGAAAACAAGGACTGAACAGTTTAGAACTTCAGCATTTTCCATCATGTCTGGGTTACAGCATATACCTATTCAGAAATAAAGGCCTAGAAATAAAAAGGGAATAAGAACACACTAGAAAAGTTGCTTTTTCAAATAATTACCAAGCTATGGGCATTTTCAGTCAGCAACAAATGATATGTCCAAAGTACGAGGTCCTGAACATGAAGAATATTCATGATATCCATTTGGACAACAAAACATTTTCAGTCCAGTCAATGACATCACAAAACAAAACAGACTGAACTTGCGTATTTACTCGAGTCCCTTCCACTTGTTCAGCTTCTTTCAGCACTAACTGCAGAGAGTATGATTAAAGGAGTATTAGGCACTATAAGGATTTCAACCAGTATGTCTGCTCTTGCCAAATGGCTCATTCAGTGATCTTCCTGGTAGATTTAACAGTTTTCATGAAGTTCACTGCTTGGTCAAAATGAGGCTGACAGACGTACCTCAAAGACAACAACATGCTGAGGAAGTTGTTATGACCTTCAGATCAGTATTTTAATGATGGAAGTCTGGCAGGGCAGAGTTGCATCACATAGACTAATTCAGCAATGCATAAGCCAGTGGTTCTCAACTTTTTGTGTACCAGGACCCATCTGTAAACATCAGTGGCCAGCCCCAATGCAGCGCCCCTCACTTCCGACCTGCTGCCTCCCACCCCCAAGCCATCAGTGTGTGGGGCAGGAGGGAGGGCACAAGCAGCCTCTGGCAGCCTGGAACTCTGCCAGCCTGCAAGGGAAAAGCCAGGGTTTCCCAGGTCTCTCTCCTTTAAAGGAGAATGCATTTTAAAGTTTATCTGAGATCCTTTCATATATTCTTACAACCCACTTTTGGGTCATGGCCCACGGGTTGAGAAATGCTGGCATAAGCTCGCATAAGCAGCTGCTTACTTCATCAGGTTCTAATGCTTATTCATCCCTGAACCAGCCTGTCAGGTGCAACTGGGCCCTGACATGTACCCAACTCCAGCTGAACATAGCTGACTACCTCTCCACACACAGGAAAAAGGAAGGGAAGAAGGAACCAGACAGGAATCTCGGCATATGTCCTACTCCCCCCTGCGGGAAGCTCTGCAACTTCTGAAGACAGGTCAGTGCCTCAGTGATTGGACTCTTCAGTCATCTCAAGACCCAGCTGCATGTAGTATGGCAGAGAACCCCCTCACATGGAAGGACTGCAGTAAACTCATCCTTAAGGATTTGATCATTTACCCATACCCCTTCCCCCTCCCTGAGGCCCTCAAGCTCTCTCCCAGCACATACAGCCACACTGAATCACAGAAATGGAGGAGTGTGGGCATCTAGTCCCACCCCTTACTCAGAGAAAGACCCTCCCCACCTCCCTCATTGCAATACACACTTTGCAATGAGCCCTCAGGGTTTCCTCAGCTCTGTTCTCCAGCATCCAAGGCAGAGGTGTCAGGCCAGCGGCTCTCAGCCTGCTTCCACGCAAGCCCCCCCCGGGAAATGCCCGTGCTGGGCGCTCACCCCTCGCCCGCCTCCAGGACCCCGCCCGAGCCCCGCTCCTGCAGCACAGAACTCCGCCCCCGCCCCCCCGGGGCAGAACGCTGAGACCCCCTCCCCGCGGAACGCTACGTCACAGCTTCGGGTTCTGCCCCGCGGATCCCCCGTGCGCGAGAGGGTGACGTCACCGCGAATACAGCTGCCCCTCGCGCTACCTGTCTTCGCTCTTGCCCTTCTGCTTCTTGCCCATGGCGGCGGCTGCGGGCGCTGTGGGATCGTCCCTCTGCGTCCGCCTCAGCAGGCTCCGGCCGGCCACATCCGCACGCAGCCCAGCGCATATGGTGCGACGCCTCCACTGCGCAGGCGCCGTCACCCCGTGACCCGGCTCGCCGAGTGCGCGAGGCCCGGGCGCAGGAGGGACACCTCCTCGGCTATTCCCTGCAGCCTCCCGCGCCCCTTGCGGCCGGCGGGGGAAGAGCAGCAAGGCCGCCCCGACGGTGGCTCGGACCAGAGTGGGTGTGCGCTGGTGTTGTGCATACTTAACAAAATAGGACATGAGCCCGACTCTACACGGGCTCCATTTAGCGCGGGAGAGAAAAGCAGGAAAAACACCAAAGCCACCTGGAAAATGTTCTTGGCCCAGCTGCCCCAGGAAGGTTCAGTGTGTTAGCCATAGGGGAAAAGCTCTCTTCCTCTCTGTCTGCTGGCCATAGGGGTACCGTATGTCCAGGTTCGAAAAAGAGGATGCTCCCTTCCCCCACACCAGTAGGTGCATGCCACACAGACACACACAGGGACATGCACACACACCCCCCCACACACATAAACACATACAGCAGTAGGGTGAAGATAAGTCATTTTTTATGATAGCAAACTAGAAAACAGTAGAGTCCTGGATGACAGGGACAGACTTTCCATTACTTTTAAGCTGGCTGCATAACACCACCAGAAAAAATAGTTCTGTATTTCAGTACCAGACACCGGCTGCTTGAGGTCAAAGAGACTGGCCAATTTGAGGGCGTACCATCATCTAGTCTCCCTCTGGCTACACAAGTTATGGTGATGGGGGATTGCTTGCAGGCTCTCCCTCTAGCTTGCTCTGACAGCCTTTTGGCTAGGGGCAAGTGAGGCTAGGGGGCATCTGAACCCCAAGGCCTCTGAGTTTGGGGCTTGCACATAGGATGCCTGCCACGGATTTGGGCATACCTGAAGCCCCAGGCTGAAGTCTGGTGGGGAGGATACTTGTCACTGGTAGCACCACATGGACTGGAATGATTAAGCTCTGCTCGGTCAACAGAATTCAGATCTGATTTGGCTTTGGCTAATTTGGCCTGAGACAAAATAAAAGAAAAAGAAATTGGGAAAATTCTTGGAGAGAAAGGGGCATCAGGAGGTATTGGGCATGACAGTTAAGGATACAATCTCTGAATCAGAACTTGCCAGACCCTAAATCAGAGGCAGGCAAAGGCTGGCCTATGGGCCAGATCGGCCCTGCAGCAGACTCCATTTCCCAGCAACCCCTGCCCCATGAACACAGTGTGCCCCCAGAGGCTGGGGCAGGGGTATAGCAACCGCCTGCAGGCGGCAGTGTCGGCAGCAGGGGCACAGGAAGCTGCTCCCAGGCCAGGATCTTGTGGCAGTGATAATGTGGTCCAGAGCTGGGGCTGAGCTGCAATCTGCTGCCCGCAAACCCTGTTGCACCATGCTGGGACCACTGCGAGATCCCACCCCTGGCCCCAGAGCGGCTCCCTGCCCAGCTGTACACCCTGCCAGCCATACTGTGGAAACCCTAGCCCCACACTATCAGGGCTCCTAGGGTCTCCATGGAAACTGGCCACAGCATGTGGGCAGGAGCTGCTGGGAAATGGAGTCCAGCAACCAGCCAGATCCACCATTTTGCCCACCCCTGCCTTAAATGCTGAAGGCTGCAAGTGGGAGAGGAACCATGGAAAAAACCCTGGGCACGCCCAACTCCCCCTTTCAGCATCTACTCTGCCACTATGTGACACCGGCCTTTGGGCTGAGCAGCAATTCTAGCTTTCTTCTAAGAGGCTTAGCAGCCAACTCCATACATGGTGCAGCCCCAGTGCTTCGGGATGTACACTATGTCCATGGCAGTCACGGTCTTCCTCTTGGTCTACTCAGTGTAGGTGTCAGCATCACAGATGATGTTCTCCAAGAAAACTTCCTGCCCCTGCGGCAGGGAGCTGGACTTGATGATCTTCAAGGTCCCTTCCAGCCCTAATGTCTATGAAATCTATGAAAACCTCCAGCACCCTTCAAGATTCCCCCATAGGTACGCCATGAGACGTGCTTCATGCCACCTCAGCAGGCCAGGTGATGGATCCAAGGTTTGGTGATGCCCTGGATGTTGTCACGCAGCACTTTGTGGTGCCACTTAGCACCTCCTTACCCCAGCCCCTTGCCACCAATTCCACAGCCAGACATCTTCACACGTCTTCTCACCAAGCTGGGACTGGACAAGATGGAGCTATGGTGGGACCCAGTAAATGGCAGTTTCTATGTTCCAAGACAGTGGCGCTCAACCTTTCCCCTGGCAAGCTGGATGGGCAGTGCCCAGACCCTCTGTGGTCTGGACCCAGTCTGTAGTCCGGATCCATCGCCTGGGGTAGGTGCGATGGGGCCCCATCTGGCCAAATGCAGTGGGGTGGGGAGCACCTTGGCTCCCATCCAGCCATGCACGGAGAAAGGGCATGGCCCAGCCCCAACCTCGTTACACAGGAAAAAGGGAGTCCGGCCCAGTCCCATCCCATTTTCTTGGAGATAAATTCATCCCTGAAACATGGAAGATGCCGAATTTTAGCCGATTTTGGACGATAAACTTCATTGCTGAACAAGGTTTTTTTCTGATACCTCCCCACCCACCATCTGACACCACCAGGGAAAAAATCCCATTCAATCTGCACGACAAAGAGCAACCTCACAAAGACACTCTCATGGAGCCAGAGGGACAGATTTCCAGCTTCTGCTTCCTTTGTGCAAAAATGAAGTTTAATTCCTACATATGGGGATGTTTTACCATCTTGAACTTTCCCTGAGCCTGATGATGGGCGCGTGAGCCTGAAAGCTTGCAGGAAAAAGATATATTTTTTTTGCAATTAGTCAGTTGGTCTAAGAAAAGGTAGCACTTCTGAACCGAGAGTTCTAGATTTTTGCTTTTCTTTTTGTCTCAGATCAACACAGCTACCCCGTACGTCCCCGTGCATTTTGAACACGTTTCCTGTTATTGACTATACATAGGGCAAGGGCTGAAATCATCGTGCAAACAGGATAATTAACGTGCATCTGCCACCACGGGACTGCTAAACCGCTCGCTCTAGAGCCCGGGCCGCAGTGCATGCCGGCATACCGGGCGGCCCGCAGCGCACGCCAGAAGCCGAGGGGTCAGGGGGGAGCAAAGGGTCTTGGGAAATGTAGGCGGGAGGAGGTGCAATGCATGTCAGGGCTCAGTGACGTCACGACGGTCTCAGCTGACAACCGAGAGGGGGGTAGCGCTGCCCGGCTGTCTGGGGGGCCTTGCCGTGAGGCGCATGCGCAATTCACGTAACTACACGCGACAGCCAATGAGAGCGGCCGATACTGGGACCTAGCCCCACCCCCCTCCCTGTGTTGTTACTCGCTTCAGCTACGCAGGTGCGGAGCCGGGACTGGGGCCGGTGTGGGACGCTCGGGGCAACACGCGGACAGGGTGAGCGGCACGGGGAGCAAAGGCCGCAAGGGTGCTGGCGCTGCCTCCGCTCCCTTTCCTTCTTGGGGCACCTGTGGCGTCAGGCTGCGCGCGGCCGCCGTGTTGCGGGTGGGCGGTCGGGCTGCGGGGGTGTAACGGTCTCGCTTTGCATGCGCAGTAGCGCGCTCGCACTGCCCAGGTCGGGAGAGGCAGGTGTGCCCCTCCCCCAGCCGCCTCCAGCACTACGCATGCGCCCCATGAGGCCGCGCCTCGCGTGGGTCGCATCCAGCCCGGGGAGCAGGTGCCCGGCTGGCTTTGACACCCCTGGTTTGGAGATGTGCGGAGGCCCTGTCTTCCTTGGACTTTAGCTTTCAACCCTGAGCTGCCACCTTTAATTCATAGGCCTGTGCTGCATGGGTGCGCCCAGGGCCGGCTGTGTTTCTGAAGCTACAGACCACACTGGCAGAGCTGGCAGGGATGTAAATGGGGGCTCTGGTGTGCACACCTGGAGCTTGGCTTCCTTCCTGTCATGGGCCTGTCGCCCCGGAATAAAAACAAAAAGGGGTGTTGGTTGTAGCCATGTTGGTCTAAGAGCATTGGCAGGAAAGGTCTTTTGGAGATGGTGAGGTACAGTTTTTTTATTACAGGCAGGCAAGGTTACTTGGCTAGATGTGAGCTCCTCACATCTACCCGAAGAGCCTTGCCTGCCTGTGATAAAAACATTGCGCCTTGCTGTCTCCTCAGAGCAGTGAGCTCCTTCTCCTTCCTTTTTCTGGTTCAAGCTGGAAAACTTTGGGTTTTTTTTACTTTCATGAAGGCTGGATGAGACTTTCCAAGAAAACACAGAGCCTGTTCCACATTGACAGCTCCTGCAAAGGAGCTGTTCCTTCTCCACTAAGTTAGATGTCTTGTTTTGACAGCTGAGCCAGGGAGTGAGAGAATCGGCTGTGACTGGACTCTTTGTTGCCCCTGTTTGCAGCGCTCATGTTTACAGAGTTGCAGATCATCCTGAAAGATATCACTTTTTGCATACAAGTTCCTAATCCGATAGTAAAGGCTATTATTTTTGGTTTGTTTCCCTAAAGCAGTGATTCTCAACCAGGGAGCCATGGCATCTTGTGGTGTTTTGAGATCTTCTTAGTACGCTAGGTTTGCAAACATGACTCACAAGACAAACCCAGAGATTTCATATGGGTATTCACGGTGTTAAAAATATCCTGACCTACTGTGGTCTTTTCAAGTTCTTTGCAGCAAAACACTTGCTCTGGTAACTTGTTTTTTGAGTAAAGAAAATTAAAATGAAGACATGGCACTTTCTAAGGGGAGGTCTTGAGTCTGACAAAGGGTGTTTGGAGTCTAAAATGGTTCAGAACTGCTGTCCTGTAGAGCGTAGGGTACCAAGCAATGGGCCTGATAAAAAAATTTTAACAAATGGCTTATTATTTGGTAGTATTATTTGTCGAGGTGCACCGATACATTGGTCCAATGTCAGATCAGTACTCCTATAAAGAAAACTGGCTATATCAGATATTGGCCTGATGGAGCTGAGAATTTGGCCGATAAATGCCCGTGCTGTGTGCGGCCACAGTGCAGCGCAGGCAGCGAGGAGCACAGCCCGGCAACGTGGAGAGCTGCCTCCAGCTGGTAAGTTCAGTGTGATGGAAGGGGAGGAGGGAGGGAAGGGGCATGGCGGGTGGCAAATCAACCCCACCTCTGCGGTGAGGGAGGGGGCAGGGACAGACACTGCCTGAGGAGGAGGGTGGGGGAGGGGAGAACCTGCTGCTGTTTGTACTCCCGAAGGGCACAGGGGGTACATGTGCCCCCTGGATGGGTGTGGGGCAGGCTACAGCCTGGGCTTTGCAGGGCTGGGCTTGGAGTGGGCGCTGCGACATTGGGAAGATGCTGCATCCACCCCAGATTTCACTGCTGCTCTGCTCCCAGCGCTGCCACCACCAGCCACCTGGTGTAAGCCCAGCTCTTCCCAGCATATGGGTGGATGCAGGGCATTGAGCTGTGGCTGTGCTGGGAGGCTGGCAGTGCTGGGAGTAGAGCAGTGGTGAAATTTGGGGTGGATGCAGCATCCTCCCAGCACCACTGGCACCCATTCCAAATCCAGCCCCTGCCAAGAAGAGCCCTTCACACCCCTAGCTGCAGCCTGCCCTGACCCACGCAGACCCAAGGGGCACATGCAAGCAGCAGCAGAAACCACCTCCCTCCCTGTGAGCTGCAGCTCCAGGCCTTCCCCCAGGCAGTGCCTGCCCCTGGTCCCTCCCTCACTGCGGGGGGGGTGTTGATTTGCGTCCCCATGCCCCTTCCTTCCCCTTTCCCCACTCCCCTTCCACCACACTGGACTTAGCTGCCTCCAGTTGGTGTATCGGAAATTGAATCGGTATTGACCAATATTCCTTCTTAAGTATCAGCCCCAAAAATCTCTCTATCGGTGCACCCCTAATTATTTGTATATTATTATGTGTTATTTAATTCTAATTTCATGACTTGTGTTTTCATAGCTGTAAGAAGTTTATTGTTTATTCTGAAAAATGGATACCAACCCTTCTGTTGAAATGTTTCAAAAAGTTCTGGAGAATCAAATGCTTCAGACTACCAAGATAGTGGAAGAAGAGCTGGATGCTGAGATCCAGAAATTGGACCAAATGGATGAAGAAGATTTGGAACGTCTTAAAGAAAGGAGACTTGAAGCTCTGAAGAAAGCCCAGCAGCAGAAACAAGTAATATTTTTCTCCAGCGTTGTTAAATTCTGACCTCATGTGTAGCAGTAATCTTTTCTGATCTTGTTGTAGTGATGCTGCTAGTTTTAAAAATCTTGAGGAGCTGTAAATTTGCCCTGTTGGTATCTGACCAAAATGAATGTTTGCTCTTGACTCAGAATACTGTGTTTCTCTGTAAATTATACAGGTGTGTTTAGGAATATTTTGGAATGAGATAAGGATAGGAAAAAAGTCTGGTACTGGGACTATTCACTAAGTAGTATTGACTGAAAACATGAGCCACGAATACAAAACGTGTCTGCAGAACCCCATCAAACTGTAAAGATTTCAAAGCATTGTAGGAGGCCATCTGCCATCCCTAGACCTCTGTGCTCCAGCCTGTTCCACAGGAGGAATGTGCATGGTCCCTCTCAGCTCTTTAGAGGGGATGATCTGTCCTACTTCAGAAAGGCTTCTCGTAACCTAATAGATTTGGGGCTGTATGTGACTGTTCATTTCTTTTGCAGGAAAGGGTCTTACCTCACTGCTTTCAGTCCACTGATCTTGATGCTTCTTGCAAGGCTTTTTGCAAAAACATTTTCTAGAGGAGCCTTGGGAGCCCTTACATGGAGTAGGTCTGTGCAGTGAATAGGAATGTCATTGGTGTAGCCACATCTTAAAAATGTGTTGAGGAAATATAGCTACTGGTATCAGGTAGGAAGAGGGCATTCCAGTTGTGGAGGATTGTAGAGGCTAGTATCAGGTTTTAAGATATGAAAGCACAAGAATGTTTGTCATTGTTTGACTGAGATGCTGAAGGCAATAGAATTCTAATAGGATCTGATTTTAGGTAGAAATTGAACACATGTTTTATAATGATAGACTTTAATGTGATATGTCTGTCTGACTCTTTTCAGGAGAATGTAATTAAATGTATTGATGTATGTATGTATGTATGTATGTATTTATTTATTGCTATTTCTTACTCTATCTTTATTGGAAAATCAAAATAATTTAATGCATGAGATGCTTCAAGCATGAATAACATCCAGAAAATTCAAGAGTCTTCCTGTACAGTTCCTGAATTAAAATACTATAATGGTGCAAGAAATACATTAATTTTGAAAATTCAACAACTGAAATTTCATTTTGGAAAAGCAGTGTTGCTTGTAACCTTTAGCTCATTTTATTCATGTAATTAACATTATTGCCATAGGCAACTATATATGTGTGAAGCATGACACAGCTGTACAAAAGGCAGTTTGGGACTGAATTAATAGGAGCATTAGGTACAAGACACAGGATGTGATAGTGCCTCTTTATTCAGGACTGGTTAGGTGTCATCTAGAGTATTGTGTGCAGCTTTGAACTTTTTCATTTTAAAAAGGTTATGGAGAAGTTAGGGTCCAAAGGCAGATGACACAAATGATAAAAGGGCTTGGAAAACAAGTCATATGAGGAGAGGTTGAAGGAACTAGGCATGTTCAGCTTGCAGAAAAGGTGCTTAAGAGGAGATGATAGCAATCTCTTCTGAAATCTATAAAGAAGAGGGAGAACACCTTTTCTGTGTTGCTGCAGAGAACAGGAGGCAGACCAATGGCTTAAAGTTGCAGCAAAGTAGGTTTAGGTTTGATATCAGGAACAGTTTGGCTCTGGCCCAATATGGGCCAGGTGTCTTCAGAATTACATTAGTGGTAGGGTGTTTTCTACATGCCCACACTGGAGCCAGGTAGCTGGGAGCTATGCCTGTGTCCCTGCCACTTCCCACAGGGCCCTGTTTCCCAGCTCCAGCACAAGCATAGCTTCTGGCCAGTGGGGAACTGTGCCAGCACCAAGTATCTGCAAATTGTGTCTATGCTGCCACAGTTTATCCCTCCCTCTGCTATAGCATGACCACAGATGGAAGCTGCCCAGTTCCCCAGCAGCTGGAAGCTGCACTGCACTGCAACTGGGGTGCAGGGGGAGGGAGGAGTAAGAAGCAGTGAAAAAACAGATGCAGTTTACAGGTACTTAGTCCTGGCATAGCTCCCAGCTGCTTGGCCCTGGCATAGGCACAGGGAAAACCCTCTGCTGCTGATATACTGCCCAAACCATCTGGCCTGTTTTGGACTGGAGCTGAAAGGACAGGGAGAAGTGGCAGTGTTGTAAGTACAGGTGCACATCACTTTTTGGCTCCAGTATGGGCAAGCACAGGCAAAGCCCTGCAGGCTGGATTCAGTGGCTCTTCTGGCCTAAGGAAGTTTTGGAATCTATGGTTGAAGGTGCTCAAAAAGAGGTTGAATAAGCATTGATCAAGGATGATCTAGGCATAACTATGTTGATAGTATACTACAAATATTTCCAGTTCTTTTGAGTTTTGCTGGTTGCTGCATGGGGCCAGGAAGTATTTTTTCCCCCTCCTTTACTGCATGTGTTAGGGGGTGTTTTTTGTCTTCCTCAAAAGCATTGGGTGTTGGCTGCAGCCAAGGCTGGGGATTTTTACTGGAGTGTGCCAGTGCTTTTACTGGGATTAAAACCCAGAGGTTCCTGGTTAGAGGGTCTTGCCCCTCTGCTCAGGGTTAAACCAGTAGCCATGTTTGGGGTCAAGAAGGAATTTTATCCCATGCTCAGATTGGTATGTACTGTGTGGGGGGTGGGGTGCAGCAGGTTGCCTGCCTTTGTAGCAAGTGGTGTGGCCCTTTTCCCCAAGATCTCTTAACATATTTTAACAACCCTTGCAGCAGTAGGATACTGGCTGCTGTAGTCCTTCTACTTGTGATCGGTTAGGGTGTTATGCCTTGTTGTGCAACAAGTTTGACTATGTACAAGTTTGACTATAGTAGGGGCACCATATCATATTGGCACCAATAAAAGGAAAACTGATGTGATCTATGTTGCCAATAAATGTTGTGTGTGGGTGTGCACGCGTGCACAGCCACAGCATGCACACAACTAGGTGTACAGCCAGGCAGCTTGGAAAGCAACATCTGGCCAGTAAGTGTGTGAGGGGAAGGGACATGGGAGTGGCAGATCAACACCCCCACGGTGAGGGAGAGGGGCTGGAGCAGGGGCAGAGGTAGGAGCTACCCAGCCAGGGTGGAACAGGGGATGGAACCAAAGGCAGCTGTGCTTGGCGCAGGTGACAGTGCTGGAAAGGGGGGCTATGGTGAATTATGGGGTGGCTGTAGCCCACCCTGTAGCCCTCCTCCCAGGACCGCGTTGCTCCCCTCCCTAAGAATAGCCCTGGCCTAGCCCCCACTGCTGGGAAGAGGCTGGCACAGCCCCCGGCCCCAGCCTGCAGCAGATAGCCCGCCCTTGCCCCACGCACAGATCGGGGGGACACATGTCCCCCCCAAACCTCCCCTAGGATGTGTGCAGCAGCAAGAGCTGCCCCGCCCCAGCTGGGTGCACCTGCCCCTGCCCCACTCCCTCCCTCGTTGTGGGGGACCCCAATCTGCCCAGTACCCCTAACCGCCCCATTTTCCCCACCCCACAGACTTACCGGCTGGACACTCCTCTGCAAGCTGCCAGGCTGCATGTCGGCAATCGGTTAGGTGCTGGCCAATATGGCTGGTTAATAATGGCTGTCAGTATCAGCCAAAAAAATGTTTATTGGTGCACCCACTACTGTGTAGTTTTAGTAATAGGTTAGGCAAGGATTTGTATAGAATGGTTTGGATAGGAATGATTCTGCTTCTGGCTAGGGGTTGATCTAAATGACCCTGAGGTCCTCTCCAGCCCTACTTTTCTGTGATTCTGTGAACTGTAAAGCTAATTCTGGCAGCTTTCTTACTGTTGAGATGCGAATGCATATTACAGATTAAAAAAAATCCTACAAATATACTGTCAATGATTCTTAAAGCTGAAGCAAATACATTTCAACCTGTGCTGCTTCCCTGTAAATTGTTGTGGTTCTAGGTGTAATCCTTTGAGGGGAACCTTTCCAAGGTGCAGAGAATTTCTGAAGACAGAAGCCTGTATTACAGCCTTGAGATTCCCAAACTGACCATGAAAACTTTTTGCCTTTGGTTTTATGCCTCCTGCTGAATGGAGGGGTTTAATCTCTTTATTAAGGGAAGCGGAGGCATGAAATTCTAAAGAGTTCTATACAAGGATTGCAGCTCCCACTAAAGCAAGATCTCTTTCTCGTTTACTGGCCATAAAAAATTGGAGACTGCAGTGATGTGTGTGCATCAGTGGTTTTCTTCCACTAAACAAAGTAGAAAAAGAAACATCTCACTCTAACTATAATCACCTCTCTAGGGCTTTTTCCCCTAGTGAACTTTTCTTTTGCTTCCCATTTTAAAACTGTTTAAGCTTTTGGAGGATAATCGTATCTTAACATAAACTATGCTCGTTTGTTTGTTTTCTATGTTGTATCAGATTTTCTAAAAGTAATAATCACAAAATAAAGTATCAAGAAACTTAATACTAACTTTTTGCTTTTTTTATCATTAGGAATGGCTTTCAAAGGGACATGGAGAATACAGAGAGATTCCAAGTGAGAGAGACTTTTTCCAAGAAGTCAAAGAGAGTAACAATGTGGTTTGTCATTTCTATAGAGATACAACTTTCAGGTACTATAAATAACTTCTGTTGAAAAGGTTTTGCAGCCATAAGTATACACTGTTTCAAAAACTGCAGGATCTGGGAGTACCAAAGTTCCCTAGTTTTCCAGGTTTTGTTTTCTGATAGTTTCAGTGGGACCTGTAATTAGTCACCCAACTCATAAAGCTAAGTATATATGCTAAATGCTCTATGCATAACAGCATCTTGGCATGTTGTCTAATTTAGTAAATTCATCTCAAATAGGCTAAGAATTTGAAGGGGAGCATTTCGCTTCATGGTATCATCAATACTTAGTTTTGAGAGAAGTTGTTCTTTAAGCGAAAAAAATCATTTCAGATCTATCTGGAACTTGTATTTTTCAGAGTTTTAAACAAAATGGGGGGCAGGGAAATCATTTTTATGTAAAAGCAAAAGGCTAAGTTTACATGGGTACTTGGGCGCCATTCACAAAACCTAGTTTGAGAGAATTTTTCGTTATATCTGGAATCTGCCACTAGGAAGTTTTTTGGGATGTGGGAGATCTGGGTTTATGTTCCCTGTGTCCGATTTAGAGCAAGCATTTGAATCATTATCTCCCACCCACCTGGAGAATATCCCAAAGTATTAGACCTGTAGTCTGTTTTTGGAATGAGGTATGTCCCTCAGTGTCAATTCTTAAGGCTATTCACATTGAAACAAAGACTAAACCTAGGTTTTCCTGTTCTCGGATGAGGGTTCACTAGGCTATGTAGAGCCATTGTGTCTGGTACTATGAGTACTTAGTATTTAAAAGAAGCAGCCTCAGCGAGAGAGAGAGTGAAAGAGACTGACACCAGCATACACAGTAATCCAGTGGGTAGGCTGTTCTTTTGGGTAATGGACACCATGGTTCAAATTCCTGCTTTGAATCAAAGTGTGGATTTGTACCCGAGTCTCTTGCATTCCAAGGGAGTGTCCTTACCAGTGGGCTGTAGTGTTATACATGGTCGGGGGAGCTCAACCTCCATCTTGCTGACTTCATAAATTATGCCTAAATCCCCTTGCAAATCTAGGATTTTAATTTTTCAAAATGTTTCTTTTCAGTGTTGATTTTTTTTTCCTTATTCATCTGAAGCTATTTACATAATTTGACCTGAATTTGAACAATTTCAAGTTGACTCAGACTATGTTTTGTACTATACAGGCATTTGCAAAAATATACTCATTCAGACATTTCTTTTAATGTTGAGCAGCCAAGAAAAGGGCTTATGTAAATGAATGTATATAATATTGCTTTTGAATCAGTGGCTTTTGACCTCCCTATAGGATGGTTATCTGGCCAGGGGTGGGGGGAGGAATTTGGTAGCAGAAGTAGTATGTGGAAAGTTGATGTTGATTTGTTAGTCACTGTACACATCTGACTAGGCTACTTCTTAAAAGACTTCAGCTTGATTCTGCTCCTCCTAAAGTATTGTAGCAAAATTCCACTGAAGCATTTGGAAAACAAGCATATCAAGTGAAAACGCTCACTACGTAGTTCTGGCAGCCAGCAGTTTGCAGGAAGGTGTATTCTGTTCCATGTATCTCAACCACAAGATTAAGGTACTATCACAAGGTGACTAGCTTTTTCAAGGGGTGGTGGGTCCAATCCCTTACCTCCCCAGGCAGAGAAAATGAGCAGAGTCCTGTGACAAACAGATTACACAACTGAATTGGGCCTTTTGGGGAAGGGAGAAGACAGAAACATGTGAGAGAGAGAGAAGTGGAACTCCCAAGCAGGAACCCCAGGGAATTGCTGCTTGGTGGTACCAAAATTCCCTGGTCTTTCAAACCTTGCTTTCTGAGAGATTTTCCTCAGCCTGCTTGGTAAATGGCAAAAAGTCAGTTAGCCACAGGGCTGGATGAGCTATGCTTCATAGAAACTCTTCCTAGCTCCCAGGCAGAGGGGCTGGCAGAGATAAGCCTACAGGAAACAGGAACCTTTTAGGAAATCTGCGTTGGAGTGCATGTTTCTTTGTAAACTTTATTAGTAAGCCCATGCCTTTACAAGCATGACCCCTGAGAATCCATGCTGAAATTGTTGGGAAGGAGTGGGAAGTGAAAGCATTTCACCTACATGCTGTACTGTGATGGGGTGTGTTCTGGAATGGTACCATGCTGCAGGCACATGTCTGGAGAGCCTTGAAACAGATAACTTAGGTTTTAAGAAGTAACTTTTACTCAGCATTCCAGGTAGTTTTCCACTCAATCAGTACCTCATCTGATTCTTGATGCTTCAGAGGTGGTCCAAAACACAAAGACTAAAAAAAGAGAGGGGCTCAATCCCCTTTAGGTTAGTTCAGGTACCTTTTCATTTTTTTAACTGAGAGGCATGGAATCACTTTTGACACAGCTGGCTTTGTTTACAATGGGCCCTGGCCCTTGCCATCTAAAGCTAGACCTCCATCTTTACCTTAGTATGGTATATCATTTTATCTTCTACTTTTGATGCTTGTGGATGCAGTACAGGCCCCAGCTGTCTGTGTCTGTATCTGTATGCTCTTCCTAGCCTTCTCCCTTCAAAGCGTGACCCACAAGGCAGTGGAAACTAGGGTTTTCAGGCACAGCACCCTATACTCGCCTGTCCCTTGGGTGGCAACATGTGGCATTTTGTAGAGACTACTTCACCACAAGTAGCTTCACCCCATCAACCCGTCTCAAGAGGGTGCAGTTTCCAGGTCCTACCCAGAACCAATCTCTAGGCTCTCCTGCCCTGGTCATCTTCACCCCTTATGGGCACAGTAGCTCATTTCTGGGCTCCCTGGCCCTTTTACTTGAGCTGTGGCCACACAAGGCTCTACATTCCAAGATCCTGGCCCCACCTCAGGCCACCTGAGATCCTATGTTTCCCCAGCTCTGGCAGTCTCAGCAGTGGTCTCTTTCAATCTTTTGACCTCTCTAGGGCCCTGGTACTGCCTCTGCAATGCCAGACGTCTTGGTCTCTCGGGGCTTTCCCAGACCTCTTTGGACTACAGGCTCCTGGACCCCTTCAGTCTCCAGTCTTGTCCCTTGGACTTTGACCCCTCTCTGGGTCCTGGCCCCGCTCTTGGGCCAGTGAGACCTGGACACCTGGCCCTGCTAACACTCGTCTCACCTGGGCTGCAGACCTCTGGGCTCTCTGCCCCACTTATACTCTGCCCCACTTGGCTGTCAGACCTCTCAGGTCTTTCTCCAGCAGTTCTCTGAAGTCCCCACACTCTCTTCTGGGTCTTAACATTCACCCTTTTGGTTTCCCTTTAACTTCCAGCCTTTCTTTCCCTTGACAGACCCTTTTATAACTCTGACACCTGCTTTAACCATATCCTTCCTGGACCGTAGGCTTCACAATCTGTGCTCATCTGGCCTTGCTTTCTCAGCAAACTAATCCAGCAAAGGTCTGACTTGTATCTGACAGCAGAGCTACTGGCTCTATAACCTGGTTTTACATTTATCCAGCAAATCCTGTTCTCAGGGTCTCCTTCTCATAATAACTAGATCCATCAACAAACCATATACAATCTTTCAGGAAACCTTCCAGGCCTAAAAAGAACTTCAAAACCACAGGTCAACTTTTCAGAAAAAAACACTTTTTATTTACACAGCTGCACTCTGAGCTGTGGTAAACACCTTCCTGCCTTAATCTTTTAACAGTTTCCTTCATAGAATGTGCACACTATTCTTGGAGAGGGGGAGAACAAAGACATCCCTCACCCCCATTATCCAATGCACAAAGTGCACGTTGGCACAGTGAACCAAAGCAACCAAAAGAATGCACAGGTATCCAATAACATTACTTATCTTCCCTATGTCCCCTCCTAGCATACTAGGATGATTAACCACCTCTAAAAATCCAATTTTAGTGACACTTTCTATTCGCAAGGATACACAGCATCACAAGATTTCACATCCCCCATTCCTGATCTAAGGGGTGGGGGCTGGATCCTTCCTGCTCTTCCTTTTAACTGTGTCTGAGCTCCCTGATGCTGTATTGCCTGGCTAACATTCTGGCTTGCCATAACCCATACCAGTAACTTCCAGTTCTACAGTCTCCAAAGCAAATGCATAACACTCTTCTGACTCTCTGGAGCTTTCTGCTGCATCTGTGCTAGTTCAGTAAACAATGTCTTACATGCCATTAACAATCCCTGCAAAGCAGCCCTCTCCTTTAGGCTCTTCTCCTGTCACAAACACATCCATGCTTACAAATGCCTCAGTCCCAAGTACTCTGCTCATTCACACAGTCCTCCAGCAGTGAAGTTAATTTTCTCTGCTCCTGGCTTCCTATTGTACCCGCAATAAGAGGATACTGTACTTAACCCAAGCCGACTTCATACCCTGATCCAAACCATGGACTTCAGGCACTCTCCAAGATCAGGTTGCAGCCCTGTCTTCCTCAGAGTTTCTGCTCCTGCCTCTAACATATCTGTACTTCTGTATACTACTCTACCTGACCCAGACAAGCAACCATCCCCTGGTTGGCAGTGCAGCAAACCAATCTCCCGCACAAAAAACTCTGACTTGGACATGGTTACTTAGCTTACAACCCTAGCTGGAACTACCATATGGTTTCACCTCACACACAGGTCTCCACCCATAGTCCCACAGCCTCACCTTACCACAAGTCATGGTTGACCCCTCAAGAGGCTCACTTTGTACCAACAAATTCCCTGATCAGTCGGGTTACTGTCCTTGAGTCCTAGAGGTCAATTGTTGGCACTGGACTTTGGTCCCAGTCCCAGAGTCACAGGGTCTTTGTCCTGGTGGAGTCACCAATTGTTGGCACTGGAATTATGAACCAGATACCTTGTTTCAGGTGGGCCCAGACTCTCAAATCAACCACGACTTCTCCATTCAATAACAGGCAAATTTTATTGATACACAGTGATAGCAGATAAGAATAATGCAGGCAAGGCAAAAAAAATAACCCCCCTTATTCTATATCTATTAGTTTTAGGGCTCTCAGAGGGAAGGTACATCTGACCAGTACATGAGCTTCACCCTGTGGTTCTTGAATGTCATGTCAGCAGCCTGGAGGTTGAGGGCTGAGGCCCACCCCTCTTAGTGGGGTGGGTGAGACAGCTGGTGGTGTGCTCTCTGTCCCTGGAGGCTTCAGGTTCACCCTTGGGGAAGATTTTGCTGCTCTGAAATTTCTCTTTTTATGTTCTTTTCTTGCTCTGATGACTCTTTATTCCTAGGCATCCTTGATTGGTCTCCCTGTGGTTGTCATGCTGTCCACATTCTGTTCTGTTAGCATATTCCTTTGTTTCCCAAACCCATCACATGGACACATCTTAATTTGGCCATGCCCTAGCTGCCTAATTTGGTCCGTCCACCAAAACTAGAAATCCCAAGGGCTCTGCAGCTGGTCACTGTGACCTAGCTAATGTGGCAGGTTCCATTATCTCTGTGTTTATGCTGCTCTGGTTACAGTGAGCCTTGAAGGAAACTTTGTCACAGACAGGCTTTTAGAAACCAATGAACCCTTGCCATTCCTTGAACCATTGTTCTAATGCAGTATCTACTTTATCTGCAGCCAGTTTCCAATAGCAAACTAAATATAACTTTCTAGCCATCAGTGGCTGAGTACACTAAACTGATATATTTAAACCAGTTGTGCTTAAGCTTGTTCCCTAGTGGGCCTGATGGGTAGTGCCCCATCTGTCCATAGGCAGGATCACACTGGTAGTCCTGATCCAGCACTGGGGCCAATACCATTGAGCCGCACAGACGAGAATGGGGTGTAGCCCCCACCACAGCCCAGCTCTGTTGGGGAAAAAGGGCCACTGCTTGGACACCTGGAAAAGGGAGCATGGCTTGACCCACGGTGGGGAAGGTGTACAGCCTGGCCCCAAGTAGGCCCTGTGGAAGGAGGGCCCTTCCTTGGCCCATGGGGAAGGTGGTGTGATCCAGTCCTGTGAGGGGGAAGGGGGCATCCCTTGGCCTCATAGGGTGGAAAGGGTGTGTCTCACTCTGAAACTGGCCTGGCAAGGAGGGGGAAGGGGGCATGGCCCAGCTTCAACTGCACAGGGATTGGGTTTGGGAATTTGGTGGGGCAAGGATGGCAGTATTAATGGCCACTGCTCCCCTGCTGACAAATTTCCTGCCCAGTGGGGAGATGGACTGGCTCCACAAGCTGCATTTGGCCTGCAGATAACCAGAGATTAAGCACCCCTTATTTAAACTATGCTTTGATATTTTTTCTCTAAAAGTAGTATATTAGTTCTGTAATGTTGATTCTTAAGATATTATTTTAACATTTGGTACTGAGAGAATTAACTCATCAATATTTGAATTGCTTTGAGTTTTTTGTTGGTTTTTTTACAGGTGCAAAATAGTAGACAAACATCTGGCAATACTGGCAAAAAAACACATCGAGACAAAATTCATAAAATTAAATGCCGAAAAATCTCCATTCCTGTGCGAGAGACTGAGCATCAAAGTAATTCCCACTCTAGCACTAGTAAAAGATGGAAAAACACAAGATTTTATTGTTGGCTTTACTGATCTTGGTAATACAGATGACTTCACCACAGAGACCTTAGAATGGAGACTAGGGTGTTCAGGCATAATCAGTTACAGGTAATCTACATTTTTTTTTTTTTAATTTAATGCAGGATGGGTTAAAGGGTAAAATATGAATGTATATAAGAGTTCAATTTACATTGATGTCAAATCTATGCAAGAATCAAGTGATCTAGTAATCTCACTATGGCTGTAAAGTTTGGCAAGAAAAACAAATCAAGGAAAATAACTCTTGGCAACATACTGAAAATGTACATATGTGGGTCTTATTACCTGTAGAGTAGCTAAAACAAAACTTAGGACAGTCTGCTCCTCTCAGTGGCTGCTAAGTCGAAGCTGAAGGCCCTTGTTTTTTGAATATTGACTTGTCTCCCTCTCCTGTAACTGAAGGGGAGAAGATTGTCCAGATGTGTTGGGTGCATAAATCTTTAGACAGTATTATGGTTAACTTGATTATTTGTTCACACACTGTATGGTTTAATACAGAACAATGCAGGTTAACCCAAAGTTGTAGAAAGATGCAGTCTAATCGTAATTTGGTTTAATACAGCCTTATTGAAGCAAGGTGAGGGGAGTGCACCTGGCTTGATGCATCTGCAGAGAATTGTCACATTGTTGTCTTGTGATCATCAAAAGAAGATACTTGGGTCTCCAGGACCGAGTTGAGGTGGTTATGTGGATAAAACATCAACCATTGCATCACATTAGCGTAGCTCTTTTATTTTTAATGGTCTTGACTTGTTTAAACAGCCAAATTATTAAAGCATGGAGAATTGTTTCCTTAAACTCAAGGATGACTTGTGCCTCCTGAGTCTGGGGGGGCACAATTTGTGGGCAGGCCCAGGGGTGTGCGAACAGCCCCATATTCACTCCCATACTTCTGTGCTGCAGCTTAGTCCCGTCCCCCACCTGCAACATGCTGCCGGCTCATGCAGCCAAAAAACTTCCCTGTCTTTAGCAGTGCCAAGTTGGGGGCCAATCTTGGGGGGGCACGTGTCCCACCTACCAGTTTCCTGTATTTAAATTTATCTGCATCCAACTTGACATATTTAATCTTCAAATTATGGATGTTTAGAGAAGAAAATCTCTTCTAGATTGCGAAGAACAGATTGACTTTTATTAGTAGATGTTTAGGATTGGGAATCCAGAAAAAAGATAACAAAGCTGATATGGAAATACGAAGCGCCCGAACGAGGGACTAACAATAGAGGGATGGGGGAGAGGAGGGGAATGTAACTAGGTTACAGGCAATACAATGTTAGCCAACTAAGCCCAGGGGTGGGGGGATGTGGGAAGGGGAGGGAGGGGGTTCGCAATGCTGAGAGAGAAAGGAGATAGATACACACACAAACCCGTTACAATGGTCCGCAATGGTGGAGGAAGTGGCTTGGAGGAAGCGTCTCAGTCCATAAAGTCCAATCGCAGGGGTCCTCTTTGGGTGGAGCGGGGTCGTCTGTGGCGGAAGAATCCTGTCGAAGTGAAGCGAAGCAGAGGGGCAGTTCAGGCGGTGACTATAGTACACTAGGAGCCAGGTATTTTTGGCAGGCATGGCTCGGATTAGTTTTGCACCCTCCTTCAATCCCCTTCCCCTGCTCAGTCTGCTGCTTGGCTTTCCTCTGCCTCGGCCCTGTACTCCCTGCCTGGTCTACTGCTCTGCTTTCTGCTTCCTCCCTGTGCTCCCTGACCAACTTTGCTGCTTTGTTTTGTGTTTCCTGCCGTGCTTGCCACTGTTGTACCTGTCCCTTTCCCAGTCTGCTGAGTGCTACACCAAAGGTTGCCCATGACATAAGCCTCCCACCTCCCCCACCCTTGAAGTATATTGGCAATTGAGTTAAGGCACTTCAAATCTGAGGCACTGATTTTCTTTAGATCCTTTTATGAGACTCATTTTTCCTCTTGGCATGTCCATTAACCTTTTGGGGAGAAATGCCCTTTTCATCTTTTCCACATCTGTAGCAGGCAAACACAGAAAGAGCAAAGCAAATCTACCTAGAGGATCCAGCAAATGAGGAAGAACCAGATATGCTAGACAGTAATTTATGGGTGTATTTATTCAGTGGATACAGTGCTTCAGTATATGGAATTTACTAAATATTAAATGAGCTGACTTTTGATTCTCATGGTAAACTCCACAAGAAGAATGAAGGGAAAGGAACCTACATTTTCAAAATTAGCCATAAATCCTGCATATCCCAAACAATCCAGCAGAGGCCACAGCTGCCTATGTGGAAGCTCTACTCTACTTTGAAGTCTGCCCTGCTCTCTTGACCATTCCTTGAAAAAAGGCATTTCTAGCGGGGCTTGCATAGGCAAGCTGGTACTATCTGGATCTGTTCTAATTTTTTTATGACAACTTCTTTGTAGCTAATAGGGTATTGAGGGCCTATTTTTTCAGCCACTGCTGATTCCAGATAGTTGGGTTTTTTTGTTTTGTTTTGTTTTTTTAACTGGTTTCTCTGACTTGTTGTTTCTCCAGCATTATGTAAGTGTCTACTAATAAATATTTTTGCTTTTAATAGAATTTTTTTATTTTTTTCTTCTAGTGGAAACTTGATGGATCCACCTTTTCAGACCCAAAAGAAATTTGGAACCAGCTTCACAAAACTGGATAAAAAAACCATCAGAGGGAAGAAATATGACTCAGATTCTGATGATGACTAGAAACCAAGCCTAACAATCTTTGTAAATCATCTTTTTGTTAAGCCTGGTACATTTCTAGGAATGTTTTTATAAAGGCTATTGTTTTCATTACATTTTCACCTAATGCTCATTTTTCTATACTGTTTTATACAATGGAATTGCATCAGAAGAAATTTTCAATATTTTCCCCCTCTTCTGGAGGTCATTTATAGGTTGTGAATCTGAGCCCTTTGAACTAGGTATCATCTGAGAAATTATTATAAAATCTATTTAACTATAAGTTTTAATAGTTATTTCAAAACATTTCCATAAGCTACGTCTTAGTATTTATACCATTGATCATTTTTCAGTAAGAGACTTAGTGGCAAGAGCTACAAGTAACTACTACAGTCATAGTACATCTTAAATCATTGCTTATCTTAGCTTATAGTGCCATAGTGTGACAATGACTAATTAAATGCATTGCACTATGAGCTGTAAAACAGTCTTAACCTACGTCAAAATTGATAGATGTTATCAGAAGAAATGCCTTTTTACCAACTATGTATGCTGCATGTTAAAGCTGGTACAGCAGGTAGTAGCACGTGGCAACAAGCCTATCAAAAACTGCCTTCTTTGCAGGATTATATAATATAATTCTGTGGTCTTGGATGTGTGAATTTGTATTGTACAAGTTTGTACAAGAGACGTTGCCAGACAAAAATATTGGGAGAGACGATGTTTTTGGTTTTAATTTGAGACTCCAATGCAGTACGCTTGATTGCACTGTTCCTCTTCAGTTACTAGGGATCTGTACCCTCTTTGAGGCTCAGCATTGAGCTCAGTATCTGTCCAACTCAGGAGTGGTTTTATTTCACTATTCATTTTTGTGAGAAATTAAAGTCCTCCTGGGGAAATGAGCCTCTTCAGTACTTCCAGTCCTGTTGGTCCAACAAGCAAACTGAGGACTGGAACTCTCATCAATCTCACTGCTTTACAGCGGAGAGCATTTTCCCACTGGGCCAGCCCAGCAATATATTTCTCCTTTTCTGTAAAACTAAGTTATTTTAATTCATGTACATTGAAATAAAGTACTTAAATTCTAATGATGAATGTTGTTCCTTCTGAAACTAGTTCACCCTCATTATGCGTCTGTTCAGTGATCTGTCATTAAGTCACACATCTGAAGTTTTTAGATTTTTGTAAAGCAAGGCCACCACATTTTATTAGCTTTAGTAAGAATTGGGGTTTATTTCCCAGTGGATAGAACTACTTCAGACCTGTGGAAGTGCTAGATAATAATATTACAGCTAGAATGAATAATGTTAAAAACAGATTTACCGGAAGTTAAAATCTAAATCCTCAGTGCACAGAGCACGTGTGCAATAATAAGTCTGGTTCCTGAGTCTGGTTTTGTTGAAATAAATACAAGAAACAAGTATTTCAGAAAAAGTTTCACATGGGGTCTGCAACAACACTAGCTCAATATTCTAAGCTCTCATTGTTTTGAGTAGACTGGTGAACTGTTAATGAGCATTGCAAATGCTAAACTGAGCTCTTCAGCCAGGGTGCACAACTTTCATCTCTGCTGCTCCACTGCCAGGAGCAGGAAATGCAGTAGACTGTGGCTCCACTCTCCCCATTAAAGGGAGGGGGGAGAAAAAGGGAAGCAAAGCTGATGTCAATGAGCACTCTTCTATCCAATCCACTTCTGCTGTCCTGAACACCACCCCCTGCCTGCCAGACTTGGGGAAACCAGAGGCCCCAGCCCTCATGTGCCAGAGTTGGGAGACTGGACATAGATACACAGGGATTGGGTATGGGAATACTCTTTCTAGTGAAGGAATACAAGGCCGCCTGGTTCTGGCAAGAAGGCACTGGAGAAAATAGAGGCACAATAATAGGAGAAGGAGCATTGTGGGATGCTGGAGGACCCAGGTCATGTTCCATGTCACATTCCAGAAAGTGGTATGGGCAGCTTGTGTGGTACATGGTAGATTGAGAAAGAGGCAGGCAGGAGAGCAGCAAATTGGGCAGGGAGCAGAAAGAGTACAGATCATGCAGGGAATCAGAGTGGCACCTGGGGAGGGTACAGGGCTAATTTATGGCATGGCTGCCAAAAAGGTTGAGTGCCACTGTTGTTGAGCAAGCACGTGACCTGAAGCACTTCATTTTAAAGCACGTCTAAATAATATTTGTCTCAGTCAGGGTCCAATTTGAAGTACTTCTGTAACTTTTGGAGCACTTCAAAGGGCATGTACATCAGTTCATTGAAGGACTTCTAAGGTGGGAGAAGCACTTCAAATGTTATATCTGTTCCCATCTAGATCAACAGAGCTCTGCCAAATGTGTCTGCTTTTTCTCCTGTGTGTCAGTGTCCCATAGAGTCATAGAGAAGCGCAGCTGGAAGAAACCTCCAGAGATCACCTAGTCCATGGGTGGGCAAAATGCAGCCACGAGCCTAGTCCAATCTCCTGCCTGAGGCATGATTCTTCCTATCCAAACCATCCCAGACTCTACATAAGACTACCTTCAACCTTGACACAACATAGATTTAACACCCTAATGTGCCCCCGGGTAAAGCAGGAAAACCACGTCAGTCAATGTCCTGCTTTTGTAAAATGTAGTCAATATATGTTCGAGGTCCTAGGTAGAGGGCCATGCCACCCTGCTATGCTGGAAGGCAAAACCCCCCACAATCCATACCAATATGACCATGGGGTAAAATTCCTTTCCAACCCTAAATATGGGAATCAGTTTGACCCTGAGCAGAGAGGCAAGGCCCTCTAGCCAGGAACCTCCAGCTTTGCTCCTAGCAGAAGAGTTGACACATCCCAGTTAAAAATCCCAGCTTTAGCTATAGCCAACAACCAGTGCTTCTGGGGAGAGTTAAACACCTTGGCACATGTAACAGAAAAAAGGGCGAGAGGGGATAGAAACAGCCAGCAAAGCCCAGAAGCATGGGAGATACCCATGGTAGAACATAGGCACAGTTACACCTAGATCATCCCTGAACAGTGGCTGTCCAACTGCTTTTTGAACACCTCCAGTGATTGAGAGTCCACAGCTTCCCTAGGCAGTCTACTCCACTGCCTCACTATTTTCACAGTGAAGAAGTTTTTTCCAGATACCAATCTAAGTTTATTTTGCTGTAACTTCAAGCCATTGGTCTGGGTCTTCTTCTCTGCAGCAGCAGAGAAAAGATGCTTTTCCTTTTCTTTAGCACTTCAAGTATTTGAAGACTTCTATCACATCCCCTCTTAAGTGCCTTTTCCACAAACAGAACATGTGTAGCTCCTTCAGTCTTGCCTCATGACTTGCCTTCCAAGACCATGATCATCTTTGTTGCCTCTCTAACTTCTCCACATCCTTTTTAAAAAGTGGAGCCCAGAACTGCACACAGTATTCCAGATAAGGCCTAACTAGTGCCAAGTAGAGAGGCACTATCACTTCCCATCTGTATTGTTGAAGTCCTTCCTTGAATAGCAGAAAAAATTAGATTTGGGAACTAAGGACTTCATAGGTCTTGGACTAAAGAAATATTTAAGCAGCCAAATATCTCTCCAGAGCTGTTCTCCTATCATGGCAGGTCCTACCTGCTTCTGTAAGATTCTCTTTTTTGTTCTCATGGGAGCCAATGAAATGCTCATTCAGATGGGAACCTAGCCCAGTTTTAACTGGGGAATACGTTTTAAAAGTCATTAGTGTTACCCTCAGACATTTTCCTGAAACTAGTACCAATATTAAGCTAATAAGGTTAAAGCAACCAAGAGTGACCCAAACAGAGTAAGCGAGAATAGAAGCTTTCTTTTATATTGCCTGGTTCTTATTTCCAAGATATATGTATTCAGGGATGTTAAATTCTGGCTGCCCGAAATGGGGGCAGGCACTAAAGTTCTTGCTTTGAGGTGTCACACACAAAATGCACTCTAATAAGTGGCATCATTGCCAAGATTTTCTGTTAAAACTCTCTATCCTAAATCATTGCCAGCTATTGAAGTTTCACAGTTGCTTGGAAATGGTTTAGGTCATCTATATAATGATGATTTATTCCATTTGCAATAAAATTGTACTTTTTCTAGAGCTATATGTGCATGAATGGAAGGTTCTTGTAAAACATACAAGTAAAATAAATGCCTTCTATCCTTATTAGTTGTTCCCATTAGTGTCCTACCCTAGAAAAAAACCTATTTTTTATATGTAGTTTCCAAAATATTGGCACTGGCCATGTCCACAAGTTGCTGACTGCACAGTAGTAATGAGCTACTGTGCGACTGCACAGTAGTAATGAGCTACTGTGCAGCCAGCATCACCAAAAAACCGTTCAGGGACACTGCTGCACAGTAATGCCGGTTACTGTGCAGTCATTTAGGACTTGCATACACAAGTCCTAAATGACTGTGCAACAGCAACTTCGCAGTCAGCATCTCGTGTAGACATGGCCAGTCTTTACAAAATAATAATATGACCTTTAATTCTATTGTCAGTTTGCATCTCTCATTTAAAGCAGAAGGTGATTTAAGAACTGTGGATTTTTCAGTCCTGAGCCATATTGATTGTTACAGCTATGTCTTCTATGTTGAGGCATGATCGTAGGAAAGTATGGCTGAAAGGGACCTTGTGAGTTCATCTAGTTTAGCCTTCTGCTCTAGACAGGATCATCCCTTAGTAAACCATCCCAGTCAAACCTGTTTAACCAGCTTTTGAAAAATTCCATGGATGAAGTTTCTGCAACTTCTCCCAGTAGCTTATTCCAATGTTTAACCACCCTTACAGTGAGAAAGTTCTTAATTTTAAGATGAACTGAAATCCTTTCAAGATTTTTTCTGCAATATAAAACCCTGCTTGGAAAAAAAAGAGTTCAGATTGTCACTTGTCTCCAGGAACTTCATCTTTAAGTAAAACATGACATATAATATTTATGCTAACACAAGAACCAGCAACAAGTTATTCAGATCAAAGCTGTGGTTTTCAACCTGTGCTCCATGGACCCCTGGGAGTCCACAGACTATGTCTAAGGGGTCTGCAAAAGATGACTATGATCAATCAAAGGTATGGGAATACCCCACTTACAATACAAAGGGGTCTGCACCTCAGTTCAACATTTTTTAGGTGGATACCTAAATGAAAAAAGGTTGAAAACCACAGGACTAGAGGGAGCTGTACTAGACTTCATCTGTCCAAATACTTGCACGACCCAGAACAATAGTTTCTAAGCACCTACAATAATTAACATTTCATTCTGAGGCACAGAAGTATTATGCCTCTTTTGTAGCTGAGAAACTGAATCACTGAGTAGATTAAAGCTTTGGTTCAACAAAGCAATTAGTCACATAAGGGTTTGGTGCAACAGTGAGTAATTTTTACTTGCTTACGCCCACCCCTCCCATTGTATG
Organism: Crocodylus porosus; assembly: GCF_001723895.1. NCBI lineage: Eukaryota > Metazoa > Chordata > Crocodylia > Crocodylidae > Crocodylus > Crocodylus porosus. The sequence goes on along the minus strand of NW_017728906.1, from coordinate 84,805,205 downwards.
AAATCCAGAGTCTAATTTTAGGTGCCTAGGCTCCTGTATAATGCCTGGGGAGAATTATGTGCTTCAAAATAAGATTCAAAACAGGTAACACACTGAGCAGGGAGCTACCTAAATTAGCCCACGTGAAAGCCTGAGGACTAGGGTGTATCCAGTGTCCTGCCCCTCTCTGGGATGACTGAAGTGCTAACAAAACAACCACTTGAAATCCACAACCTGGAATTCTCTCTTGATGGCTAATAACTACAACCTCTTATTCAAAGGAGTAAGCAAAGTTCACTGGGGTTTTTTTAGAGCAAGGGACAAGCACAGGAGAAAGGTGGTGGAGCTTTTGCAAGTAAGGGCTTTATGTAATGGGCTGCTGGATAGAGCATTCACCCAGCAAAGTAAAAGACTCCAGTTTAGTTCTGCCTTGGTCTGAAGGCATTCCAACCTACATCTCCCAATGGAGTACCCTAGCCACAGTGCTGTAGGACTATTATGAAATGAAGGTCTTTTCCATATAAGAATGAAAAGAAGACTCATTGAAACCAGAGAGTCGGAGAAAAAAGAGAGGCATGACTGGTCTAATATTTATAGCAATCCTCTAGGAGTCATAGCTGGAGGTTCTAGTCCAGGGGTGGGCAAAACATGATCTATGGGCTGGATCCAGCTTGCCAGTTGCTTGGATCTGGCCCATGGGTGGGCACCCTAGCTCTGCATGGAGCCAAGGCCTGCCTGGGGCAGCCCATGTTGTGCTCCTGCCCATGCCCACCATGGCTCCAGTCCTGGCCACTACGCACAGGTTCCCAGTGAGGTTGCTCACAGTGAGGCTGCAGCTGCTTGGGTACCACTTAGCTACCTCTGCATCCACTGACTCCTTGTCCTTCCCCTGATGTGCTGCTCCAAGCAGAAGGTAGAGTAGGAAAGCATCAGCGGCCATGGGGACATGTACTTTGCACAAGCCCAGCCAGTTGGGGGGGAAGCTGCCCCAGTTTTCGGGGCTTCAGCTCCCAGCTGCCTTCCACCCACTTCACCCACCCAGCATGATGAGCACCACTTGCAGGCGGCCAAATGGATGGAAGGTAGCTGGGAGCTGGAGCTGGAGCCAGCCAGATGCAGTTCCCCTCCACCCCACCTGACTGGGCATGTCCCCACAGTTGCTGCCCTTCCTTGTACTACCTGCTGCCTGGAGCAGAACAGCAGAGGCAGGAGGAGGAATGTCTGGAGGCAGGGCAGGGGTCAAGCAGGACTTTGGTGGCTGCAGCTGCATCAGAAACAGCCCCACCATGCAGCTGTGTGCACTGTGTATGAGGCCCGGAAAAGCTCACCAAAACTCATTCAGTGGCCCACCAGCTGAAATAATTGCCCACCCCTGTTCTAATCCTTGTTCCCCAGGATGTCTATGCATTGTATTTAATGATTGTCTAATGTAAAATGCAGAAATCATCTTGGGAGCAGGACTCAGAGACCAGGATTCCCCTCCCCAACTTGTACACTGTAATCACAATGTCATGTTCCCTTTTCCTTCCTTTCTCAGGCCCTGGCCCATGAATCTGGCATTCATGAGCTTTGTCTTCTCTAGTCTGATTCTTTCCTTATAGGTCATGCTTTGCAGACCCCAGGATCACTTCTGTTGCTCCCTCTGGACTCTCCCACTTAGTCCACATCTTTCCTGAGGTTGGTACTCAATATGGACTTAGTATGGAAAAGAATGGAAGGATTGCTTCAGCCTCATGTGTCTTACAAATTGTATCCCTGTTTATACCCCGGTATGGTGGTTGCTTTTTTGGTAGCAGAATGGTCTGATTAACTCACATTCAGTCTATGGCCCACTGTTATCTCCACATCTGTTTCTGTGGAATTGCTGTCCACTCTCCATCACTTGCTGATGAACAGATGCCATGCATGCTGCCTGCTCAGGCATCCCCCATCTTGTACTTGTGTGGTTTATTATTCCTACTGTTGCACATAATGAATAGCATCCCTTTAGCATCAGACCATTTCTCCAATTTCCAAGATGATTCTGAATTCTAACTTTGTCTTCTGAAGTGCTTGCAATTTGTTCCAGCTAATAGCTGCATTTGGGTGGCTGCTCAAAAATCAGGCTGTTGGCAGCACCAGGGGCATATGGCAGTGCAGGGCCAAAGGTATGTGGTGGTACAAGGCATTTGTACATGTCAAGTTTTTTTGCCCTTTCTTGTGCCGCAATGTCATGACTATTTTCACAAGCAGGTTTTCCAGATGCTTTAGAAGTTCTTCTGGTGCATTAAGCTAAAACTCCTTGGTTGTAATTTAGTTTGGCACACTGCAAATTAAAGTGTCACGTCCATGGATTCATTGTGTGCAAAACACAAAGGTGCTCAAAGACGTGTAATGAGCCTTTTTCTCCAGCAGGTGGTGCTGTGACTTGTTTGTAGTTCACCCCTTTGTCTGCCAGGTGTCACTTGGAATTGCTGCTGCTTTTTTTTCTTGTGCTGGCTCCCTGCTCCCACAGCTGCCCAGCAGGGCACAGGGTGGGGAGGCCCTGGCCAGAAGGGCAGCGCAGGGGCAGCGCAGGACCATCCTGCCGCGCTGGTTGGGGATGGAGCCCACAGCTGCAGTGCAGGGCACCGGGAGGGTGGGGGGGACAGGACCCAAAGTAATCTTAATCCACCTTACCCAGTGTGCTGTTGCCAGTTGGGGATTCCCTGGGTTTCAGGTAGTGCAGAGCAGAGCAGGGGTCATGCAGAAGCATGGAGCTCTGTCTGGGCAGTACCACAGAGCTGAGCATGCAGAGTTTCATGGAGCTGCGTTCAGGCGGTGGTGTGGTGCTGGGGGGCTACTGTCCATGTCTGTGACCCTGCATACCTCTGTGCTGCTCCCCAAATGCAGATCCATGCAACCATACAGTTCTCCCTCCATGCTGTTATCTGGGCAGAGCTCTGTGCGACTGCATGCCCTTGCCTCTACACTGCCCAAATATTGCTCCATGCAACCACATGCTCCGGGACCTTTGCTGCTACCTGGCCCTCAGCCCACACTGCCAACCAAATGTGGCTCCATAGAGCCAGTCCAGGAGGAGCCCCTGTAGTCCAGGTATGGCCTGGGGCCCAGGGTGAGTTTGATACCCCTATGCTACATCCATCCAGTTTGACATGTCCCCTTAAAACACCTTGGTTTCAAGGAAAGAGTTCTGGGTTGATCATATCCCTGAGGGAAGTCATAGGTACATTTTGAATTGGCCAGTTGGAGAGGTACATGTGGACAGCTTGGACCAGCCCCTAGGTGCATTCCACCCCAGCTTCTATAGCAAGTATATTGTAATTTTTTTCAATCTATAAATGGCTTGTGTCACTTATAATATAAGTTTTGTACCAAATGACTAAGCTGAGAAATGCATCTCTCTGCATGGGGATGTTGTGAAGCCACAGCTGAAACTCATAAAATAGTAATAATAATAGTGTGTGTGTGTTTCTGTACATGTATTAATTGTTCCTGCTAATACTGGAGAGAATTTCTACCACCTAGGGAAGTGCTGTGGCATGGAAAAAGAAGAATCAAGTAGGATCACCTTTTCTTCTGAGTGCACAATGCGTGCTCAAAGACATATATGAGTTAATGTACAAATATAATGGCAGAACATCACTTACTATGAAAAAAGTAAAAATCGGATCCCACCAGATATGTACTAAAACTTGTAGTATTAATCTCCGCACACTTTAGCCCTGATTTTTCACCATCTTGAACCACATATAATCACTTATGTCCTTTCAAAATAGGTATAAGCAGCTACCATTTTGATATGATAGCATTATACCCAGCATGCACTCATTTTGACCGGTGTACTACCCTTAATCCATTATGGATGAATTCTTATCCATCCTCTTCTTGAAAATCTCCAATGAACGAGATTCCACAACTTCCCTGGGCAGCTTTTCCCATTGCTCTTGTTCAGAATGGTAGGAAGTTTTTTGCTGAGAGTTAATCTAAAATCTGCTATGCTGCTGTTTAGTCTTGTTGCTTCATGTCCCATCCTCCATGGTGAGGGAGGGTAGTTGTTCTCTCCTTCTTTATGTCAGCCTTTCAAATATTTGAAAACTGCAATCATGCCCCTCCCCCCACTTTAATCTTCTTTCCTCCAAACTTAACATACCTAATTCTCCCAGCTTTTCCTCAGCTTGCGTTCCATCCCATAGATCTTCTCCCAAATGTTAGAGTTCATTCGTGAATCATAGTAGGCTTTTCTGATGCACAACCACAGGCAGGTACAGAGACTTTTTATGAGTTCACCCCTTTCTAGCTTCTTTGGCTCACACACTGTGCTGATGAGTCACTGCAGGAATTCACTCCACATGTTTAACAATCATGGGTCAGACCCTAAAGAATGACTTAAAATCATGTGCACATGACTTAAAAACCATATGCTTTTACAAATAGTACCACTGAGTTCCTTTCTTTTACTTTTTGGCAAACTTATTTAAATGGCATCTCATTGTCTGTTGTAAGCATGTGACTCAGGAGCTCAAGTTTTAAGGAAATGTGAGAGGCAGGGATATCTTTTATTGGACCAACTAAGTAAGTAGGATAAATACAGACAAGCTTGCAAATGTAAGACACTCTACCCCAGGTCCCTGCTTATAAGAAGCCAGGCACAGTAAAGCACAGTTTTTACATATATGTATATGTATATGTGTATATATTTGTGTGTGTATACACACACACACACACACACACACACATATACACACACATGTGTGTATGTGTATATATATATACATATATGTGTGTGTGTGTGTGTGTGTGTATATATACACATACACATACATATATACATATATATATAAAAGATGCTGCAGTCCCCTTTCAGAGAAATCCAGCTGCTAGTGACTGTGCTTCCTTCAATAGTTCTGAGGATGTCTCCCTTCTCAAGATGGCAGACTGCTCTCCACACCTACTTCAGGAGAAAGCAGTCTCTGGGAGTTTTATGGGCAGAGTCAGACTCTTTAGCAACATCACTGAAAGAAATGCTCCTGCTTCAGTAGCTCCCGAATTGAATATTGCCATAGTCAGGTATACGTGAGACATCCCAATAAATACTAGATTTTCAGATGACGGTGAAATGAGCCTGGTTCCTTTGATGTCAGCGCTAAAACTCCTGTTGACTTCAATGGGACCACGTTTTCATCCATAGACCTGAACTGTGCTTAACTTATAGACCCCCTACTTTCACAAACACTATCCAGTTTCAAACTCCCATTATAACACAGGGAGCTAGATCCAGTGCTGCCTCACTTGTAGCCCATAATATTTATATTCTCAGTTTCATAGATTTTAAGTACACATGGTACCATTACATTACCTAGTTTGACCTCCTGCATAATACAGTCAATAACATTTCACCCATTTACCCATACATCAATCCCAATAACTTGTGTGATGCTAGCACTGTGCCTCTCAATCAGCAGGCTGGAAGTCCTGTGTTAGGGGAGGTCAGGAAAGACAACTGAAAGAGGTTGTCTGGTACTGGAAAATATCACAGTCTAAAACACAGAAATCTTGCTCCTCCACTCCACACATAACCTAAATATGTCAGCCTCTGAAAACTGACATGCAAATAAATTATATAGGATTATTATTGTTTACCTTTTAAATTCATATAACCAACTGCAAATGTTTTTATTTTGAATAAACATTTGCCAACTTGAAAATATTGAGGCACCCAAAACTAAAGTTTATCTTCTGGAAAGATACCTGGTCTTGATTTAAAGACATTACCAGCAAATCCTCCACGGCTCCTGTACTGTGAGGTCTAGCAGCACAGAGAAGACTGTTAAATAGACTGAAATTCTCTTCTGGCCCTGTTGTTGACTCACTGAAATACCTGTGCAAGTCACTTGTTTTGCATTGGCTTATTTACATGTAAATGTGCTACAAGATTTACCGGTATTTACTTCATGTTGTTGTTCTGCAGTGTAAGAGAATGTTGTTTGTGCAGATGCCTAGATAAAAAACGTTGTACGTTATAATAACGTATTACTGTTATTAAACTTTATGCTGTGGGTGCATTTACACGTTCGCTTAATGAGATGCAATAACCTCTGGAGACATTTGAGTCAGAGTCAGCTCTTCCCAGGTACAGTGTCTACACGTGCACCCAGGACAGTAGCAGTTTGAACCAGGATGGAGCAGCCCTGAGCTGGCAGCAGACTTCAGGGGTCAACCCTGGGCTCCAGGTGGCAGCGGCCAGCGGTGGAGGTTCTGGCTGGGGCATGAGGGTGCAGAACCTGCAGAGCTGTGTGGCTAGGCAGCAGGCAGCCTCCGCACTTTATCACCATTGTGCCCCAGCCAGCCTGTCACTGTTTACATGTGTGTTTCATCACACTTAATTACTCCACTGTAACATAGTACTGTCCTCAACAGTACTATCTTCTAAAGGAGTTAATTAATTTAATGTGCCCTAATACCAGCACACGTGTAGACTGTGATGCTTTACTGTTGAGCAGTAAAATGCACGTGTAGATGCACTCTGTAAGTCATCACACTGGGTGGAGATCAATGTGCTGGCTCACGGCTCTGTAAGAGGCAGGGAGACATTTTGCTCTCAAAAGGACTTTATTGCAATAACTAACACACCTGCAAAGATGGCTGACAACTTCATGTTGATGTCATCATGTCAGCCCTCAGGAATGGAGTTAACCCTTACTACTACATCCCCCTTTCTCAGGAGAAACTTGAAAGATTTCCAAAGAATTGCAAAATCATCTTGAAAGGAGAGGGTACAAGAACATCACTCTCTTGTGAGTCTTTACCACTCGCTTTCCTACAAAAAGAGAGTAATTAAAACAGAAATATCAACAAGCCATTTCATTTAAAGAGGATAGATTCACAAATCTTGTCTATATGGATGCATGTCTTAACCCTTGTGCAGTAAACAAGTGGAATATGATGGAGATGCTCTCAATTCCTATGGAGAAGACCTCTAGGCATCTCCACCCAATATGAATGACGGGTATCTGCTCTAGTTTGGACAGTGCTTTGTACTCCTACATCTGGAATCCAGGCTTCCAGCTATGGGAAAAAAATTAAACTTCCTGCTAAACCACTTGAGGCATGTGTGACATTATAATTCCATCTCTGACAGTCCTTTATTAGTGTGTCTTTCTCAGGAAATTCCCATGCATCAACAAGTTTTGGAACTAAGTCACCTATTGTAGTTGGTAGAATTGTATGGAGTTGGTGACTCATTAGCAACTCAGCTGGACTCCATCCACAAACTAATGGTGTTGAACGGTATATTGGGGATCCTATATCGAGTTGACTGGGGCTGGATAAAGAGTGGGGAAGTGATCCAGGTTTTGGTTCCCCAGAAGTATCAACAGGAGCTGTTACAGCTGACCCATTCCCTCCCTATGGGCAGGGACCTGGAGAGGGATAAGACAGTCACCCAACTAATGCAGTGAGTATATTGGCCCAGATTCCACAAGCAAGTTGAACAGTTCTGCATGAGCTGTCCCGAATGCCAGAAGGGTTCTGATATTCTCCCCCTGTGAGCCCCATTAATTTCCATGCCCCCAATTTAGACCCCTTTGAAGTGGGTAACCTTGGACATTGTGGGTCCATTTCCAAAAAGTTCCACAGGGTACCAATATATTTTGGTCTTTGTCGATTACTCCCCCTGGTACCCCAAAACCATTCCCATGAGATCAACCACAGCTCCAAAGGTGGCCAAAGAGTTAATAAAGTGGATATCTAGAATGGGCATACCCTGAGACATTTAGACCAACCAGGACATGAATTTCATGCATGGAGTCTTGAAAAGAGTCTATGAGACATTACAAATAAGACATCTCCTCACTTCTGTCTACCACCCCCAGACAGATGGTTTGTCAAACATTTTAATGGAACCCTAAAGGGAATGATTGATGCTTGCATACAGAGAGACCCCAGGAAATGGTATTTACTCATTCGACCCCTGCTATTTGCCATCAGGGAAGCCCCCCCAGGTGTTGACCTGTTGCTCTCCCTTGGAATTGATGTATGGCCACAGGCCACAGGGCTTCTTGGATATTATGTATGAAGCCTGGTGAGGGGATGGGCAGGCCCACACCCAGATTCTACAGTACATGAGGGAACTGAGGGGATGGTTAGAACAGGTACAACAGATTGCTAAGGGACAGTTGAGCGAAAGCCAGGCCCGCCAAAAAGGGTGGTATGACAAGCAAACAAGAGAGAGAATTCCAAGTAAGAGACTGGATACTGGTATTACTCCCCAGTAGTGAGAGTAAATTGCTCTCCCAATGGCAGGGGCCATTCAATATGACCAGGAAGATAGGCCCAGTGAATTATGAGGTTGCACAGCCAGGAAGAAAGAACCAGCTGCAAATTTACCATGTTAACCTTCTAAAGAAGTGGGTTGCATCACAAGCTCATGAATCCATTCCTGGAAGACTTGGAGTTAGGTCCCAAAGGGAATGAAAGGCCATCAAAAGGAGGGGACCAGAACATGAGTATAGGACAGAAACTCTCAGGGCCACAATGGGCCCACGTCCAACGGCTGATCTGGAGTTCAGGGATGTATTCACAGAGGAACCAGGGACAGCACAGGAGATAGAACATAAGATTGTGACACTCCCTGGTTGTGTGGTCCAGGAACACTGGAGACACTTACCCTGGCACTTGTATGAACCCATCTAGGCAAAGTTAGAACAAATGCGGGGGAGGGGCATCAGTAAAGAGTCCTGTAGCCCATGGAGAAGCCCCACGATCATTGTACTGAAACCAGTATTAGGTTGTACATCAACTTTAGAAAGCTTAACACGGTGTCCACCTTTGATGCCTTCTCCATGCCCCAGATTGAAGAAATGCTGGAGAGGATAGGGCAATCTCACTTTATATCAACCCTCAATCTCACAAAGGGGTATTGGCAGATCCCCACGGTGAGGGAAAATAATGTGAAAACAGCATTTGGCACTCCATGGGGGCTGTTTCAATTTACCCACATGCTATTTGGGCTACATGGGGCAGCAGCCTGATTCCAGAAGCTTATGGATCAAATCCTAGCCCCACACCAGGCATATGTGGCTGCATACATTGACAACATCATAGTTTTTTTAGAGCAGTGGGACCAACACTTGCATCACCTGAAGGCAATCTTAGGAGAGCTCCAAGCCGCAGGCTTAACAGCCCACTCCAAAATGTGTTCCATTGGGCAGCAGGAAGCAAAGTACCTATGCTTCAAAGTGGGGCAAGACTGGATAAGGCCCTCAGCTGATAAAGTAGAAGCTATTTGAAGTTACCAAAGGCTGAGCAACAAGAAACAGCTATGGGCATTCTTGGGACTAGCTAACTGTTACAGGAAATTTGTGCCAGGTTTCTCAGATATGACAGCCCCCCTTACCAAATTGATGAAAGAAGGTAATAAAAGTCCCCTCCAATGGACCCCAGCTGTTGAACAGGTGTTTGAATGGGTGAAGGAAGCCCTATGCCAAAACTCTGTACTCTTCATTCCCCATTTTAAAGAACCCTTTTTCTTACAGACAGATGCCTTGGGCATCGTGTTAGAGACAGTACTCACCCAACGAGTGGCGGGAGAAGAACAGCCTATTGCTTATGTCAGCCAAAAACCCTGATCTGCAAAAAACAGATACTCCATAATCAAGAGGGAGTGCCTCACCATAAAGTGAAACATGGGGCTTTTCAGATATTATTTACTGGGACAGAAATTTACTTTGGTTACAGACCACACTCCGCTCAAATGGCTACAGGCCACAAAGGCAGATAACAACTGAATAATGTGGTGGGCGTTGGCCCTCCAACCGTTTTGTATCACAGTAGAGCACCTTCTGGAGATGAAGAATGTGACTGATGACTTCTTCTCCCAAAGTCATAAGGGTCCAGAATCAAGAACAGCAGAGGGGACTCAGGGAGAGGAACTTGTTTAACAGAAAAAGATCAATAAAAGCAACAGAAAAGCCATACCAGTAGTCAATCTAGGGGAAGGGAGTGTAGCTGGGGCTGGGAAGTGGCCCCATTAGGCCCCCACAGGAGGGGCTATGCCGGGGAAAAATGCACCCAGAGGAACACAAATAAGCAGTGTCATCCTGTCCTGCCAGCTGCAAGCCCCACACCCAAAACTCACCTGGCCAGGTGCGGGAAAGCCCAGCCAGCCAGCCTGCTAAAGGAGGATGCTGGGTGGTGTGGAACTCGCCCAGCAGGGGGCAGACAGACCACGCAGCTGGGGAAGCTGGGGAGACAGACTTACCCAGCAGGGTCCCAAGCAGGTGGCACTTCCCCAGCATGCTGAAAGGAGCTCTGGGGAAAGGAACAGGGGCCACATACCTGGCCCCAGGAGCAGGTGACCCAAGAGCCCATACTGATTGGTCCTGGGGAAGCCTAGGCAGCTTAAAGAGACAATGCCAAGAGAGGCTCAGCGTTTGGTGTGAAGGAAAGGAGGAGACGCTGCAGTCAGATGGGAAGAAGGACTCTGACACAGCCAGAATCCATCCAGCTGAACCCTCATGGGATGCCAGGGAGACTGCAGCCCTAAGTAAGAAGCCAATGCTACCAACGGACCAGGTAAGTGAAGCCAGACAGCAGGTGGGGTTTACAGGTGTACCTATCAGCTAGGGAACCAGAGGAAGAGTACCCCAGAGAAAAAGTGTTAAGCTTTCAGGAGAAAGGGCAGGAGGACATACCAGAGGCAGTGAAACTCAGAAGGTCCTAGACTACGCCATGCAAAGGAGTGATTTGCTGGAGGAACTGAATCAAAGAGCCCACAGGCTTATGGCAGCTGCCAATAGTAGAACTGGAGCCCAGAACAGGTTCAGAAGTTTTTCTTTTGTTGTGTAAATCCATAATCCCAAACTAGGGAAACATTGCAGGGGAAAGGCAGATCCCCTGCACACCTGAGTTCAAATTAAATCAGCAAGTCAACACCTGAGACTCAGTGAGGTGTCTGAGTGTCAACCCTTGGGACTGGCAGGAAGACAAACCATCTCCCAGGGATCCACTGAGCCCGGAGAGAAAGAAGAATACTGCAAGCTGAGCTTAAGCACCTGAGCAGAAGAGGCCCACGTAGAGAATATGGCCATCAACCTCTTGTGAAGCCCACAGCCAATCCAAGCCAGAGAAGACCTGAGAACCAGCAACTTGTGCCCAGTGCCAGCAGGAAAAGATAATTCATCACCTGAGTGGAAAAGGGCAGGGTGTAGAGGTGGTGTAGCCCTGTGGAAGACCAACCTCATCTGTATGATCATCACCCAAAAGACCATCCATACTTCCGAAGAATAACTTGATATCAAAGATGTGGCAAGCGAGAGGGAGAGAAGATGAGGTAGAGGTCCTTGTAATTCCAGTGTGGTGAAGAGTGGTGGGTAAGCTTGCCTGCTCAAATGTGGAAAGTCATATTGAGCTACAAACTGCTTAAATGCAGCTCCAGAAAATTGTGGACGATTATCTGTTCTTAAAACTGAATGTATGCTATGGCATGCCTATATACTCTTCAACACCATTATAACCTGGGATACTAGTTTTCTCTGATAAAAAATAATCCCCAATTTTCAGATTTAAAAAATAACCCAAAATACTCATTTTTCCATGATTAAA